>NC_140743.1:43081105-43693826 GCF_050655825.1 Lonchura striata
AGCTAATTAACTTTGGGGATCCCATTAAAGAGAGAGATTTGGGGCTCACTCACCTTTGCCACCAGGAATAAATTAATACCTTAATGAGTTCTTAATACATCAGGCTCATTCCAGGTGCACACACTGAGCAGGGATTTAATAGCCCGGGGATGGGCACGGCAGCCCTGCTAATGGGCTTTGCCAGTGCTGATCCAGCAGGGAGTGGCGTGGTCCAGGAGAGGATCAGGTGGCATCTTGGGTTTTGGATGCATTCTGGGGTGGGACAGGAGCTCCCTGGGGAGCATTTCCGTGGGGGACTCTAGCTCCGGGGTGTCCCACGTGGCTGTTCTGTGCCCTGTTCCAGACCATCCATGGCCACAAAGGACCCATCACTGCCGTGGCGTTCGCCCCCGACGGCCGCTACCTGGCCACGTACTCCAACGCCGACAGCCACCTGTGCTTCTGGCAGGTGAGCACCTTCCCAGCCCTCCCGTGGGCTTCTGTCTGCAGCTCGCACACTGAGTGGCTCCAGCTCCAGTGGGAAAACCCCAGGGCGGGGAAGGGCACAGCTGGACTGGCTCGGAGCAGCCTGGCCTGGTGGAAGGTGACCCTGCTCGTGGCAATCCCTTCCGAGCCAAACATCCCCCGTGTAGTTCTCAGATGTGACCTCGTGCGCTGGTGATTTTTCCCTTCCGTGTCTTGTTTGGCACGATTATTAATGCAGGAAAATCAGGAGCATTAGTCATCCTAAAAGGGTTATTACTCAAGATGATTTAAATTGTGAAAATGTCAGCGGGGCTCGCACGCTGCCAGCCCCAGGTGCCGTGATTTACACCCCTGACACTGCTCTGCTCCCGGGGAGAGCCGGGACGAGGGTCTGCTCGGGTTCAGGACATGGCAGCAGCAGTGAAACACCCCGGGCTTGCCAGGGGACAGAAATCCCAGACTTGCCCTGAGTCTGGGGGGATGGAGAGCGATGGCCCCAGGGGCTGGCTTGCGCCCAGCCTGTGTTCCCAAGAGTGGAACCCAGCAGATCCCTGGAAGCGTCCAAGGCCAGGTTAGACAGGGCTTGGAGAACCTCGTGGGGGTGGATGGGTGGGGCTGGCTGAGCTCTGAGGTCCCTTCCCACCCAGACCTCCCCCTGATCTTCGGCGCGGCCTCCGCCGCGTCCGAGCCCCGCTCCCGGCGGGACGCGGGAGCCGCTCAGCCGGGCTGTCCCCACAGATGAACACCTCTCTCCTGGGGAGCATCGGCATGCTCAACTCGGCGCCCCAGCTACGCTGCGTCAAGACCTACCAGGTGCCGCCGGTGCAGCCGGCGTCGCCCGGCTCCCACAACGCGCTCCGGCTGGCCCGGCTCATCTGGACCTCCAACCGCAACATCATCCTCATGGCCCACGACGGCAAGGAGCACCGCTTCATGGTCTAGGTGAGCGGGCGCCGGGCAGCGCCGCGGGGAGCCCGGGAGGCTCCTGTGGCTCTCGGGGGCTCAGCCCGTCCTCGCTGCCCGGCTGGTGGCACCCACAGCTTTTCCGTGCCTCCAGGAGGGAAGGGGGCCCGGGGGCCGCTCCGTGCGTGCCCGGCACAGCGGCATCAGGAGCAGCCGGGCCCGAATCCGCGCTGGATGTCACCCCACCCCTTTCTCCCTCGGGAGCCTCCCAGAATGTCAGTGTTTACCGAAAAGGTGTTTACATGGACCGCTCCTGGTGACTGTGGAATGCTGGTGGGTGCTGCCCCCGGAGCCTGCCTGGGAATGGGGCTGGAATTTGGGGCTGCGGCCTGTGTGCTGATCCCAAGGGGTGAAGGCTCCTTCCTGAGGGGATTGGAAGTGCTGCTGTGCCCAGGCCGGAAGGAAAAATGATGGTCCACGTGTAAATAAATAATTTAAAAATCCTGTTAAATGGCAGACTTGGAAAAAAGCAGTATTTATGTAGAAAGGTGGTTTTTGCCACCGGTGCAGGTATTTATTTAAATAAAGGACAAAGGGGGCCATTTTGAATGGAAAAAATATCAAAATTATGGAAGAAAAAAAAGAATTATTGACTGGATGTACTGAAATATTTCCTTTAGTAGGAATATTCCTGTGTGACACTCGCTGTGACTGTGTTTCCTTCTTACATATCTGATTCTGTGGAATGTTTTGTGTGAAATTTTCTGGTTTCTGCTCATGGGAAGGAAAAAAAATCTCTCAAATACTTTCATTTCAATATCTCTGTGAAGCTTTTCCTTAGCTGCAGAGCTTGGACCTGAGGCTGCCACTACGTGCTAAGCTACAAATGGTACTTGGAGTCCAAGAGTGAGGAATTAAATTTTTCTCATGGCTCCAAAAGAGAAGAGAAGTGTGTTTTATTGCGCTGTGGGTTACCTGTGTAGTGCCCAGGTGGGGTTTGCAGCCCAGGAGGCCCCACAGCTGTGTGCTGCTCCAACTGAGCTCCAAGCAGGAGGCTCAGACCCGAGGAGCGCTGAAGCTGTGGGGAGGTGGGTCTGTGCCAGGGGCTGTTCCCCATCCTTGGCGCCGCGTGGCCTCGTCCCTCTTGGTGGGGAGGTGTCACCGGGATGACAGGCGGTGATGCAGTCACCGTGTGATGGTTCCCGCGTCCGCTTCTCCGCACACGCGCTCCCTGCCCTCCGTGGATTGACATTCCTGGTGTAAACATGCTTGTGGAATAAAAGCGGACTGGAACACGTGTTGGTTTGCGTGGGTGTCAGTGATCTGCTGCTGATGGTGCTTCGCCCACTCATCAGGAATCTGCCACTCTAAAGAGTGCCCATTTCCTTTGGAATGAGAGCAGTCCTGGAGTGGTTTGGGCCGGAGGGATATGAAGGGTCCCTCTGAGCTCTCCCTGTGCAGGGGAGCGCCCCCGGCTCTGCCAGGCTGGCTCCCGAGCAGAGGCATTAACTGCAGTGAACAATAAAGGGCTGTGCTGCAGTGCCTCTGGGCTGGGATCTGGGCTCCCCGCTGCTCTGAGGGCATGGCAGCCACCGGCCTGCAGAGGAAGCCCCTGTGCCGTGGGATGCTCCGGAGCGGGTCAGGCGTTACCCGCTCGGGTGTCCCACACAAACCCCTCGGTTCCCTGCAGGCTGGGGGCAGTGCCAGGTGGGATGCAGGGAGGGAAGGGGCAGCGGCAGGGCCTGCAGGAGCCTCTCTGTCCTTCATCTGCTCTAAGTGGAGGGTGTGTTGTGACAAGGCCGGGATGCTCCGGCAGCATGGGGAGGGAAGCAGAGTCACCTTTAACACCTGGCACCTCAGGGTGGGTCTGGGCAAAGGAACCTCCACCCAGCCGAGCACCAGAAGTCCCGGAGAGTTCCAAGCCGGGGTGTGCTGCTGCTGCTGCCCCAGGCTGGAGACACAGAAGGGGAGCTCCCTGCTGGCTGCCATCTCCTCCAGGGGAATGAGAGCCCGGGGGAGCCCAGGGTGCACCTGGGGCCGCTTGTCCTGCTGCCTTCGCCCCGGCTGTGTTTCCATGCACGGAGCCACGGCTGGTCCCTGGCTGCAGCCTGGGCTCGAGGCCCTTCTGCTCCTCCACCGGCAGCTGAGCAGGCTGCAAGAGAGGCTTTGCTTCTGCCCAGCCTGTTCCCAGCTTCTAGAAAACTTCACCAGCATTAATACTTTTGTCTGAACAAAAAAAAAAAAAAAAAGAAAAAAATCAGGAAAAATCTGGATCGGAGCCTCCGGTGTGATAAATTGACACTCGATCCAGCGGTTGCCTGGAGCGCGCTTTGAAGCGGGAGAGGCTCCTGGGGAACTTCCCCCTCTCTCTGATGTCTGAAAATTAAAAATTAATCTGCTATGAAAAATTAAAAGGTGAAACTTTCTGCTCTTTCAGCAGCAGAGCTTTTGGAATGCTGATGTGGGGCTTGGAATGGAGGCTGAGTGACATCTCCGGGAACATCACCGTGGGCTGGTGCATTCTAATATCAGATTTTAATTGATTTTTGTAAATTGGAAACCTGTTTGCAAGGGCTGGAGATGCTTAAAAAGGGGTAAATATTTATTTATTGATGTAAATAACCTTAAACAGGCATTTACTCACTCCTGCAGAGCTACTCACCATTTACAACACCGTGAAAGGAAACCAATGCTTCCGGCTGGGAAGTGATGCTGGAATCTGCTCACCTTGCAAGGTTTAATTTGGCTTTTTTATAAAGCAGTGGATTCAGGCAGAAAATGGGTTAAAAATGCACTTTATTCCAGGAGCAAGCAGCAAAGGTGCTGCTGCTGGTGGCCTCATGGGAGGAGGCAGAGGCAGGAGGGAGAGATGGGGAGTGGGACGGCCCCAGGGTGCCAGAGGGGTTTCCTCAGCCCTCCCGGGGTGTGTGTCCAGCACAGGTCTGTTCTCCACAGGGAGACCGAGGGAAATAAATCCCTGTCTTCCTGAGGAGCACAGAGGGTTCCGTAGGTGAGGTGTCTGCTGAGCTGCAAGGAATGGGAGCAAATGGAAGCAGAGCCCAAATGCAATCTGTGAAATGGAGTCGGGGGTTCAGCCAAGCCGAAAGCGGCCGTGTCCCACCCCGGGGATGCCAGGGAAGCCGTGGGGAGAGCAGAGATGAGTTCCCATCAAGTGCATTGGCTTGGAAAATGGGGAAGGTTTAGGGTCAGGTGCACACAGTCCCGGGGGAAGGTTTGCCAGGGGAAATGGGAAGAGCTGCAGCCACGCTGCTGTGATTGCTCCTTTCAGTGTCGATTTTCTGTAGGTCTCAGTTGTCCAGAGCCATCACCTGCTCCTGGAGCACCGCTCTGGGAGGGGGGGTACAGAATCCTGGAGTCCTGCAGTGCTTTGGGCTGGAAGGGACCGTAAAGCTCAGGCAGTTCCAGCCCCTGCCATGGGCCTGGATACAGCACAGGACAGCAGCTCCCTAATGGAATTCTGTCAGACACATGATGGAGGGACTGGTAAGGAGGATAAATGGGACTTGTGGGCTCAGAACCACACCCTGCGTGTCAGGGACAGCATTCCCTCTGCAGCTGCTGGGAGTTACTCTCTATAGTGAGAGTAACTACACAGATGATGAGATGGGAGACAGGGACAGCTCCAGCTTCACACCTGCCTGTCCCAGTGTCCCAGCAGGAGGTTGGGACTGGATGGTGTTGAAGGTCCTTTCCAAGCCAAAGCCTGCAGGACCTCGGCAGGCTGCAGGTCACCTCCCTCCAGGATGGATCTGGAGAGGCAGCTGGCAGCAAAGCCCACCTGGGATATAGGGAAGGGCTGGATGCAAACCAGCCCTCTGTGCCTGTGTCTTGTCCCTTGGGATGTGGGAGGTGGTGGGCTCCAGCTCAGAGGTCTGAGTCCTGAGGGATTAAAAAAAGATTAAATACCTTTTTCTCCCAAACTGGAGGTTTGGATAATGCATTGCTCCTGAACATGGAGGCTGGAAACAGTCACCCTCCATCTACACCAGATTCCTTCTGCTGCTCTCCTTGGCTGTCTCTGCAGAGGAAAACACACATGGAAGGTAACAGGTACTCCCTCTTTTTGGGAAAACACTACATGATTCCACCCAAGCTGCTGAGAGCAGCCGCAGCCCGGGTGTGCCTGAGGGAGACAAGGGCAGGCAGGCCCTGCTGGGGGGACATGGAGCCTTGGGATCCAGGGCACGGCTGTTTGGAATGCCGTGCCCTGCTGGGAAGGTGCCCAGGGAGCCCCCCCCAGCTGCTCCTCGGAGCATCTTGTCCAGCTCTGCTAAGGATTTAAACACCCGTTGAAATTAATCTGCTGGATAAAACCTTTTCTTCATAGTCTTCATTAATCACCCGTCCTTCCCGTAGATCCTTGCAGGAAAATAGATTTTTTAAACCTGTCAGCTGTGGTTTTGTGGGATTCATTTCGTGCCTGTTCTGTCTGTTCTGCACTGCCGGGGAGGAGGGAGACAATTAACCCGGGGCTTCAAAACTCCGAGTGCTCATTGCTGCCCCGGAGCTGGGAATTACGTAAACCACCGGCTGGGCTGGGCGCATTAAATGTAGAGTTTGGGGTCGGGGGGGGCTTTGGGTTTCCCGGCAAACCGGGAGATTGGCAGGGCTGAAAATCCGTCCCGAGCCACCTCCTTGGGACAGCGGGGGCTGCCAGCCGCGTGTCCCGCTGGATTTGGGAAGGGGAGGGATGCTCCAGCGCCGGCCTCGGCACCTGCGCACCTCGGGCCGAAGCTCATCCCTGCTAACGAGCTCACGGGGGAGCAGGTTTCCATCCGAACGAGCCCCACCCGTGGGTTTCCATCCCACGGCCCCAAAAACCAGCACGGCGGGCTGGATCCCAGAGGATGTGACCCGGCGTTCTACCCCAAAGCGCGGCTCCGGTTCCTCCCTGGCATCAATTCTGGATTGGGGCGGAACTGCAGGGGCCCGGGGAGGAAACACTTCCAGCAAAGGCGGCGGAGGAGCCCCCGGGGAGCGGCGCGGAGGGAGCGCCGCTGTGGCTCCCCAACCAAGCCGAGCAATTAGCGCCGCGCTGCCGGGAAGGGCGGCTGAGCTGCCAGCGCCCGCCGGGCCCGGGGGGGAACCGGCCTCGGAGAGCGGCTGGGGACGGGCCCGAGGCTGCAGAGGGACCGGGACACCCCGAGGGACACCCCGAGGATGCAGAGGGACCGGGACACCCCGAGGATGCAGAGGGACTGGGACACCCTGAGGATGCAGAGGGACCGGGACACCCCGAGGATGCAGAGGGACCGGGACACCCCGAGCACATAGAGGGACTGGGACACCCTGAGGATGCAGAGGGACCCGGGACACCCCGAGCACGCAGAGGGACCGGGACACCCCGAGGATGCAGAGGGACCGGGACACCCCGAGGGACACCCCAAGCACACAGAGGGATGTCCCGGGCCAGGAGGGACAGGGCTTGGAGCCACCTGGGACAGTGGGAGGTGCCCCTGCCATGGCAGAGCTGGCACTGGACGGGCTCTAAGCTCCTTTCCAGCCCAACCCATCCTGGAGTTCTGTGACTTCCAGCACAGCCCACGCCCTGGCACGGCATCACCCCGTGGGGAGGGCTCCGA
This sequence comes from Lonchura striata, assembly GCF_050655825.1. Lineage (NCBI taxonomy): Eukaryota > Metazoa > Chordata > Aves > Passeriformes > Estrildidae > Lonchura > Lonchura striata. The sequence continues at coordinate 43,088,077 of NC_140743.1, forward strand.
GGCTGCTCCAGGAGAGACATGGCCCATCACTGCGCTCCTTTTCCATATGGAGAAATCCATACACCAGTGACATTTCTAGGACAAGCTATTTTTGCTGTGTGAGGGGGCTGGAAAAATCAGAGTGGCTTTCAAGAAATGAAAGCACCCTATTTAAGCTGAGAAAATTGTTCTTGCTGATTAACCTCGAGCTTTTCTGCAGTGTTTCTGGTGACATAATCCCACAGGATCTAAAGGTGAGAAGGACAGCTTTGGCAGAGGTGCTGGAACATGAAGTGGTGAAGGGTCCAAATGGGGTTTGGAAACCTCTCGAGCTGCTCCGTGGTGGTGAGCTGGGGTGCTGTAAATGGTCACCCTGAAAAGTAACCCCCAAAACTGGGGGTCAGAGGCTGCTCCTCAGCAAAGAGCAGTGGGACACGGCAGCTTGGAAGTTACAAAAGTAATTCCCTGATGGAAAGCAACCGCACAGTTAGATGGGCAAAGGGGCAAAAAGGCAGATAATAAATTCCCCTAGATTTCTTGTACTTCATTTGCTGCAGAGTTTGCAAATTGCTAAAGTTCATAGATTTTTTTTTTTTTTTTTAATGCAGGAAATTCCATGAAAATTATGACAATTCTGGGAAGTGAAAACCAGTGCATCTCCGGGGGTGTAGATCCAGCAGGGGAGATTTAGCTCTTCCAGCCTAGAGACACACCAACTGCAGTGTGGAGAGGCTCCCAGACTTTCTTCCCCTTTCTTTTTTCCCTTTTTTTCTCCGTGGGGATAATAATAACAGTGTCAAGGACACCATTCAAGCTGATGCCTGGAGAGCTATTCAGTCCAGGCCTATTTACGGCCATTATAAAATGCCTGTGGATAGTTCAACGACCGATTTTCAAGAGTCTTTCTCTACCTTTTGAAGGCTCAGGAAAATCTATCAAACAGCAGAAATTAAGCTATTTTTCTTCAGGGGAAGAGAAACAGAGCAGGGAGCTTCTCACATTAAAATGCTGCCGTAGATTCCCGATGAATGAAAAATTGCCCAGCATAATAATGAGCCGGGAGATGGATTTTGAAATGGCTTAAAGCCCCTCTCCAGGCTCTGTGGCAGCAGCGCTGGGGATTTGGGGGTGAAAGATGGAGCTTCTCTGGCTGCTGCTGTTCCCACATCCATGCAGGGCTGTGGGCAGGGAGTGAGGGGTGCAGCCGGGCCTCAGAGCCCCCAGCACCTGCTGGGATGCTGCAGGGCCGCCCCGGCCGTGGCACGGGGCTGGAGGATGGAGCTGTGCAGGACGGCTCTCGGGATCAGAGGAGAGAAGATTCCCTGCAGCAGCTCCCTTGGCTGCGCACCCGCAGCGGCAGCGAAGCCGTCCCTGTCACACGCTGCTGTGCCCAGGAGTCCTGAAGGCCCAAAGCCCACGCAGGCAGGGGCACACCCTGGTGAGTCCTCACTGTCACCCTGCCTTCCTCCCATCTGGAAAACAGCACGCGGTGCAGTTTGCTCTGAAAATGGGGGGCTTGGGTGCTGTGAGTTAATTCTCACACAACAAAAGCAATCTGTGTGCTGAACAAACAGCTCTCCCCCAAACGCGTTCCAGCATGGTTTGGGTCTCAAAGCCCTGTCCTGCTGCCATCCCAAAGCCATAAATGGGGCCCACTGGCTTTTCCAAAGCCTCCAGCCACATTTCGTGGAGTGGGAAACAAGTTTCTTTTTCCCTTACAGGATGCCAGCTCCCTCCTGTGTGTAACCACAGAGCATCATCTCCCTGCCCTGCTTCTCATGGGGAGGGGAGGCCCAAACGACCCACGGCCACGTCCTTGCCTTGGGGAGCAGCACGTGGAGCAGAGCCCGACACGCACCCGGCTCCACCCTGCTCTCAGGGAGTCGTGGGGAGCCAGAAGGTCCCTCCTGAACCTCCTTTTCTCCTTTGCTTGTGCCCTCTGGAGCTGTGGCACATTTCAGGGCAGTGGCACATCCCAACCTCCGAGGGCTCCTGGGGGGCTGCCATGGTGCCACACTCGCCCTGCTGTCCTACGGCCTGGAATGCCACGGGGGATGCCATGCCCTGCCCTGCCCATGGGATGCTGCTCCCTGGACACCACAGCCCGCTCTCAGGGCCTGCTGTGCAAGCTCCCTCTCCAGCCTTCCCTCCCTTCCCAGCCCGGGCCCGCATCCCAGGTTCCTTTTTTGTGCTCTCGGATCGATTGTGTCTGTCCGAGCCCCCAGTCTGCACAAGGAGAATATGAATAAATAATGCCGTGGGGATGAAGGGGATTTGGAGCTGCCACGTGCTCCTTGGGTAAAACCCTTTCCTTCCAAGAGCAGCCGTCGCCTGTGCCACTCCTGCATTTTGTTTTGTGCTGCCGAGGCTTTTGCTTCCCGTTAGAGCAGGAGCTGTGTCCAAGGCGTTCCCGAGGGACAAGAACTCGGCTGCTGAATTTGCACGGCTGACACAGTGCTGTCAGTGCTCCGGGCCCCTCTGCTGTGGGGCGGCGCAGCAAGCAGGGCTTTGGGGATTGCAGGGCGGGATACGGGAATGCCGAGCGCCTCTGCTGGGATGCCCGAAGCGTGCCCGCGCTGCTGGCTGGCACGCGTTCCCCGCCGGGGCGGTGCTGGGACGCTGCGGCCGTGCCCAGGGGATGGGACGAGGCGGGAGCAGGGCAGAGCTCCCCGCAGGGAGCGGGACGCCGAGCCCCGCGTCCGGCACGGCCGGTGCGGGCCGAGCCCCCCGGCTCCCGGCCCGGTGCCCGCGGCTCCCGGCGGGACGCTGCCGGACAGGCCGGTCCCCGCGGGCAGCAGCTGCCCGCTCCCGTGGGAAAGGCGCCGGGCCCGGCCCCGCGCTGCCTCCGCCGCCGCAGCACTTTGTTCTTTGTGAAAAGCAGCCGCTCTTTGTGCGGCCGATTTGAATTTGACCCTTTCCAACACCAAAAATCGATATTCCCGGGGAGAAGCAGTGGGTGCTATTTTTCCAAGGCCTGTTTACAGCGGAGCAGTCCTCGAGGCAGATGTTATCTCGCGGACTTTACCAAATTTTACAAAGCATTTTCTGAGCACATAATGACAGTATTATCTTTGTCCACCTGCTGAGAGGAGCGGTGGGCTCACAATAAATATCGGCTTCCGAGACGGGCGAGGCAGAGTCCGTCTTATCTGTCCAGATGGGGGGAAAAAAAGGCCCTAATTTACATCCCAGAAAGCACTGGGGTGTGACAAAGGTCATCGGCTGACACCGTACCCTCAACTGGGATGAAAAATCCACGAGTCAAGGCTGCACTGTGGGAAGGGGACACGGTCCCTTCCGGCGGCTCCTGCCCCCTGCTCTGCTCCCCGGCCCGGCGCCACCTGAGCCGTGGCATTCCCTGGCTGGCAGAAAGCGCCCGGCTCCACTGGGCTTCTCACCCCGTGTGGGTGCCCCTGAGGAAGCACCTCCAGGGCACCGACAGTGAAGTGGCAGCAGATCCACGGCTTTGGGTCCAGGAGCCACCTCCCACCGAGTCTCCTGGCTGGGCGACTCCCTCCTTTCCCTCCATTTCTAGGACATTTTCTGGGTTTTACACAAATACCCCACAATTAGTGAGTTAATGAGCTAATGAGGGAATTCTAGCCAGCTTCTCTCTCATCTCACAGGATCCTCCCTGCTCGGTGTGTCAGCACCAGACCCGGCACAACCTCCCCGGCGCATCCCGGGGGGCACAGCCCATTACGGAGGGGCGGATTCCTGGAATTAGTCACTGGATTAAGGTACGTGGCCCCGTAATTAGCAAAGGCACGTGTGATGCTGAGGTGGTACCTGAGGGTCCACAGGAGCTGAGTCAAACCACGGCTGCGTGCTCTGCTCCGGGGGCGTAGAGGCTCTGGCCGCTGGGATGTCACCGTGGAACATGTCCCACTGCCCTGTTAAAATGACAAAAAGACAGAGAAAAATGAGTGGGGAGCCAGAAGGGAATATAAAATCATTAACGCAGCACCTAATACAGTGGGAGAAATGTCAGTGGGGACGCTGAGCTAATGGGTCAGTCTCCTCCAGAATTTTATTATCTCTGAAGTTTTAAATAATGCGTCACATTCGGATCCCGGTGCCCCTCCTGCCGTCACTCCGTGATTCCCCAGCCCAGCACAAGGAAGTGGTAAGTCAGAGCCACTCACTCTTGTCTACGCATTCTACAGGTAGTGATCGAGCCAAGATTTATTTATTAGTCCGGCTGTGATTGATTGAGAGGAGATTTGCTCGCTGGAGTTAATTACAAGCAGTAAGTGGCCGCGCTGGCTGCCCGCAAAGCCCGGCCGCTGCTCCGGGGACACGCTGCTTTGTGCCCCGCGCCGTGGCACGGCCACCCGGGGCACACAGAGCTCTTGAATACTCACCGTGATGTGATGTGATCCCTGGCAGTGGGGCATCCCTGCTAGAGGGATGTTTCCTGCCTGGCACGGGGTTTGTCATCCTGCCGTCAGCGTTCCAGGGGCACTGCTGCGCTCGGGCTGCCACAAGTGGCACACACTGAGTGTGCCCCAGGTCGCCCAGGGGTGGCATGTGCACAGCCACCAGTCTCTGTGGCTGGCTCTCAGGGTGTTAATTAATTCATTTATTAATTAATTGTCTCTCCCTCGTTGGCTCTTTGGGTCGGGCTCCCTGTGCCCATCATGGTGAGAGCACCCCGGGGAGCCCTTTGTTCCACAGAGGTGAAAAATTGTACCCACAAAAAGAGTTCCCCCTGCGATCAATTCCCTCTAACAACTTTATTGATCAGCTGCAGTAACATCTCCCATTTATTAATTATGAAGAAGATGTTCCAGTGATTGCTTAAAGTTAACTGCTGTGCTTTCCCTCTGCCCTCGGGCCCCAGCCCAGCCAGCACTGCCCAGAGTGGCATCCCTGTCCCTGGAGGGATTTAAAGCTTCGGGGTGCGTTTAAAGCTCTTGGGGACATGGCTCAGTGGTGGCCTGGGCAGTGCTGGGGGAGCATTTGGTCTCAATGAACTTGGAGGGCTTTCCCAGCCTGTAGAGATTCTAGAATTGCTCCGTGCCCTTCTTCTTCCAGGATCCCAGAGCTGGCAGCTGGCCCTGGATTTGTGTCCCTGCAGCACTGGGTGCTTTGTCCCAGATCCTCTGCACAGGGAACAGCCAGGATGTGTCCGTGGCTTTCGCTGTTGGAATTACTGACAGCAGAGGTGACAAATGCCAGTGCTGGGACCGGGAGTCCTGTACACATGGGGAAAGGGATGTCGGGGTGGTTTCAACAGCCCAAAGGAGAGCTTGCCCACGTCCTTTGCTGTGGAGCTTTTCCAGGCCCAAATCCAGCCTGGCGAGGGGCTGCTCCCGGCCCTGCTCCAGCCTCAGGACCATGCCACCCCAAATGCCCAGTGTCACCAGGGCTGAGGGGGCTCATAAACCACGGTCACACCGTAAATAAATGAAGGAGTCCAGCAAGGGCAAGGAAGCCCAGGAGCAAGCTGGAAGCAGGGGTAAGGAAGGAAAAGGAAGGTCAGAAAGAGGGTAATTAAGGAAATGCAACAAAGAGAAATTATACAAGAGAGGATTAGAAATGTACAATTGGTGTCGCTACCCAGGGCCATAAATCACCCGTGGTGGGAAGGAGATGCTGAAGGAAGCCGAGGGTGATGCTGGACTGATTATGAGTTTGAAATATGGCACGTTGGCAAAAAATCCACGGCGATTTATCTTCTGTCACCAGCCATCCCGGGAAGGTGGCAGCCATCCCCACACAGCTCTTCTGAGACTGCAACTCCGGCGCTGAATTGATTTCTGAGCCTGCCAGCCTGCATTCGTCTGAGCAGGTAACAAATAACACAGGGAGGGAAAAATTGGGAAATCAAAGAGATCGCAGTCACGGCGAAACAAATGGATGGGGTGGAGGACGGGGATTTGGATACCTCAGACTCTATTTACACTCTGCAAGCAAACAGAACCCCAAATAAGCCTTTAGCATGGTGTCCTGGATATGTAAAGATTTAATAACTCAGATTTGCAGTCCTACCCACACAGAGTGATTGCCAGCCCGAGAGAAGGGTGAAAATATACATTTAGTGAATATCTAGATCTAAAAATAAGAGAGGGCTACAAATCCTAGCAACGCAGAGGGGTTGGTTGGGAGGTGAATGAAATTGGATTAAAATATGAACATGTGCTGTAACTACAAATCCAAGCCCAACCGGGCTCCGTGGGCGCAGTGCAGGAGCAGGGCTGGGGCCGTGGGGAGCCAGCCAGGAGGGCTTGGGGGGGGCTGGAGATGCTGCAGTGCCGGTGGGAGGCAAAGCAGGAGCCCGAGAAAAGCTCCAGAAGGATCTGCTGGCAGGAAGCATAAACCAAAAATAGGCAGTGGCAGGAATCAAGCCGAGAGTGGGGAAAATGGAGACGGCGATCAATACCTGGAGACCAGAAACACAGAGGATGTGAACAGGTTTTATTCCTGACCTGTGCAGCCGGGGCTGAGCTGAAAACCTGATTTCTCTTAGAGAATTCATAGTGCAGAAATGTCTAAAACTGAACCATGTAAATGAGGGCATTGATTGCAATGTGCCCCTGTGCCTTTAGCACTCCTGAGCTGCTCCCAGAGGCTGGAAAGGGGACCTTGGGGCATCTCTGCCCAACCACGAGGGCACAGCCCAGTTCAGGGGTCAGGGAACGTGCCTCTGGCCCACGACAGTGATTGCTGCTGCTGCTGCTGCCCTGAGGGTGCTGGAGGAGACACAGCCTGTGGGTCTGGAGCATCCAGAGTGGGTGGGAAACATCCATTTTCCAGCTCATCCATGGTGAGAATGAAATGAGCAGGGAAGAGCTCCGAGCTGGAGAGGCATTGTCCAAAGAAAATACTCCCAGCACGGCGCTTGCTCCTGGGCACCTGGATCAGCCCCACTCCCACGGCAGGCCCAGACCTCCAGCCTGGGATCCCACAGCCTCTCCAGGACCTCACCATTAGGAGAACTGCCCCCATTTCCTAAAAATACTGACCTAATTGGCCCTTGCACTTCATTTCCCCGGGATTAGAGCCAGGGAGTCCCAGGGCCCAGGGTCCTCCCGTAAGCACGGGAGTCCTGCTGGAAAACAGATGGTGAGGAAAAATGATTGGAGGAGGAGATTAATCATAACACTGATAGAAAACCAGATCGAAGGGATCAGGGCGTAGCAGAGGGGCTGAGCGATAATTTGGTGCCTTGTGGGAAATGAGGAGGACAGATGCTTGCCTAAATTTGGGGATTAGATTTTGTAGCCCAAAGAAGATAATAAATGAAATGATTATGGCATTAAAGTGCTGGTCCCTGTAGACAAGTGGGTTGGCAAGACCCTTGGCATTAAGAGACAGGGATGAGGGGACAGGTCAGTTTTAGGGCACCCTATCAAAGGTCATCTCCTGACTGCTGAGAGCTGCTTTAGCCCAGAGGAAATTCCTCCTTCAGGGGATCTATGGAGCACGGGGCAAGGATCCTGTGGTCACGAATTTCCAATGAAGTTTAACAAAAAAAATAAAATAAAATAAAATAAAAAAGCCTTTTCTTTTTCTCCTTTTTACCTAGCTCGTGTGCTATTTGGGCTTTGGGAAAGTCATGGCATTTCAGTGGGACAGAGCTCCAGGGTAGCTGGAAGGGCAAGGGTGTGTGGAGCCACCAAGCCCAGGCTGCACTGGCAGGGGCACCCTCAGCTCAGCCGGCTCCTCAGGCTCCACACTCAGAGCTGCCCTGAACAAAGAGGTGCTTTTGTTCGCGGGGATTTTTCCTGGCTTTTGTCGCCGGGTTGAAGCCCGAGTGGCACCGGAGCTGGCCCGCTGAGGGCTGCCTGCGCCCGGCAGCGCCGGGGCCGGGCGGCGCTGCCCCGGCTCCGCAGGGACGGTCCCTTGCTCCCGCCCCGTTCTCCCTGGGAGGGTAATTGGAGCTCGGGCTTGAGACGAAGATCCGCCACTGCCTGGGGTCCCCGCGCTGCGGCCCCGCTGTTGATCCGTGCTCCAGTTTAAAGAGTTTCCCACGGAGAAGTGGCTAATGATGGTCCCACAAGATGAGCAGGGAGGAGGCAACTGCAGCCGCTCCTCTGGGCGAACGCAGCAGCCCCTCTGCCGGAGAGGGAAGCGGCGTGGGAGAGCCCGGGAGCCGGGGGAGGAGGAGGAGGAGGAGAGGGAAGTGCTTTACGAGGGGAGCCTCTCCTCTCCCCCACAAAGATCTAAAAACTATTAATTTCGGGCAGCAGCTAGGAAGATATACATGAAAGGGAAATTGATTTCTATTTAAATGGTATGTTTTCATCACCTTTTTTTCAGAGCATGAACATTCATCTCCGAGTACCTGTGCTAATTGATTTCAAATGCAATTCAACACAATCACTGTAGAATAATAAATCTGGGGGCCAAAAAGGGAAAGGAGGGAGAGCCTTCACAGGGACGGGAGCCTGGAAAAGGTGGCACGATCCCATTACAGCCGTCCTTGGGGATCAGCGAGGTTTGTGGATAACGCGAAGGGACCTGCTAATCCACATAAACCCTGGGGGAGAGAGAGATTGCAGCGAGACGGGGCACAAGCCAGGAAAGGAGCCGGGCGTCCCAGGGCTGGGAGGGGTGGTTTGGGGTGGGAGGGACCTTACAGACAATCCAGAGCCGTGCCGCGGGCAGGGACACCTTCCACTGGAACAGATCGCTCCAAACTCCATCCCGAACACTTCCACGGGAGCAGCGGGCGGAGGAGCAGGGGGAGGCTGGAGGAGCTGGGGGGCACCAGTAAAAGCTGCAGCTGGAGAAGCGGTGTCACCTGCGATGTCCTGGGAGGCCACCGCGCAGGACATCGCTCCGGGAGCAACAGCTCTGAAAAACATCCAGCTTTTAGGTGTTTGTCCTCAAATAAATAATGGAACATGATACCCAAAAAGCTGCTGTGGGAAAATGGGCTAATGGAAGCCCTGGGTAAATGTAGGTGAGGCGGAGGGGAGCTGCTCCTGCCTCAGCATGGGGCACTTGTGGCCAGATATTGCAGTGCTACAGCCTGTTGTGGTACTCAGGGCTCGAAAGGATGCTGGAAACTGGGGAGAGAGCAGAAAATAGCCATAAAAATTACCTGCAGCCAAAAAGACACTGCACAGCAACCAGCTGAAACAACCTGACACGTTTAGCTCATCAAGGAGAGAGGGGGAAATGCCCTGGTAGCTGGATATGGGAACTTCTGCAGGAGAAACGACAGAGTAACAAGGCAGCTTTAACCCGAGGCTGCTCCATAAGGAAAGAGTCCCCACGCTGCAGCCGGGGGGAAGCCGTGCGAGCCCTTCCCCACTGACACAGGCACACGCTCTTGGGTACAAGTAGGAAGAGGGAGTGAAATTCCGAGGCCTTTGGCAAATGAGCAAGCTGCGAATCCAGCGTGGCACCGTAGGATAAAGCTCAATAGCAATGTTCACAGGGAGTCAGCCCCGTTTACCCTGGCTGGTTTGGCTCCCAGCTAATCCGAGCCGTTTCACACATCGCTGGGAAGGGAAGGGGATGTATGTGCACACTGCTCAAACTGGAGATGCTGCTGCAAATTTTCTGTTCTTTTGCTGTCTCCACCGCTGGGACAGAGACAGGCATTTTTGCTGGATTTCTCTGAAGCAGTTTTTATGGATATCATCTTTTTCCAGAACCTGCCAGGGAGAGGGTTAGAGCTGAAAACCCACCTCCAAACCACTTGGAGCTCTTATATTGATGCAGCTGGGACTGTAAGCAAAATAAACCCAGTGAAATAATGGCCAGTGGACAGGCAGAGACCGTGGAAAGGATATTGATTGGAACAGGGTCTCTTTTCTGCACAGCACAGTGAGCTCCGGAGGGCTGAGCTTCAGGTAATTTCTAGCAAATAATGTGTTGTACACTGTTATTTGTGGATCCTGGAAATCAAACTGGAGCATCCGGGGCTCTTGTCTAACAAGTCCCTGTAGCTAGAGCCAGTAGCTGGTGCCTTGAGAGAAGAATAAAAGCAGCAAATCAGAAATAAATTGGAATAAAATAAAAGGCAGCATGCTTGGCAGTGGTGGGACACCGGGTGCACCCCCAGGCGGCAGCAGCTTCCCTGGGTCCGTATGTAAACCCTGCCAGGAATACCCCACAGAAGCTGAATGGGATGAAGTTTTCCAGGTGCAGAGGTGCAAGATGGGATGGGACACAGGGCCACAGGCACGGGGAAAGCCAGGAACAGCAGCTCTCCCCTCCATCCCTGCGCCAGGGCCAGGAAAATAGATGTATGGGTTCCTAACATTCCTCGAGCTGCCGGCGCTTGCTGCCAAAAGGATTTTGGGGGGCAGGACACACCTGTCCACAGCAGAAGGGGCGTCAGGAGCCCTGCCAGCGCCGGCATCCTGCACGGGTAACAAAGAGATTGCAGCACCGCTTCAGAGGTGGACAATTGGAGAAACTGGCTCATATTTTTAAATGAACAAATGACACTTCATCGTGGCCGTGACAGAGGGCTCGGCGCTGCTTTACAGTAATCTATGCCTTCTTGAACACACGGCTGCGATCCTGGCCGCCAGCAGATGAAGGATGGAGGAGCAGGCAAAAGGTTAATAGAGCATTGGGCCTTTTTTAATTGAAAAAATGACTGAGGGACCATGTAGCAGAGCGAGCTGTAATATTATTACAGGCTGTAAGTACTGTTACAGAGACTTACTGTTCATCTGGGAGCAGAGTAATGAGCGCCGGGCCGCGGCTCCCGCCTCGGCCGGAATGCCGATGGCTCTCCAACAGGAATCAGCTGCCTTGGGAGAGGGACAGGGTCGCCTAAATGTTTGTGTTCCTTTGCAAAGTTTGAGTTTCTCCAGGAAGAAGTACCCTGCGTGGCTGGCAAACCCGATTCCTCCACATGATGCCACAGCAGTGCCATACCAGATCAGCATTGGCGTGAGAGAGGCTCCAGCTGGGCTCGGATCTGTGGTTAAGGGAAGAGGCTGCAGGGAGCTGCCTCCTGATCCAGCCTGCGTGGCACAGGGTAAACCAGCACAGCTGTGTCCATCTCAGGAAGTGAGACCTTTATGCCACCATGGAAGGGCCCCGTGTCCTTCCCTGGCACTGCTGGTGCTCCCTGCTGCAAGTCTGGCACAGGGCACAGCATGGAGCATTCCTGCACCTGAGCATCCCTGTGCCAATTCCTGCACGGGAGCATCCCTGTGCCCCTGCCATGGGTGCCCTGGTTGGAATCTGCAGCACAGACCCTCCGCTCAGCCCCAGCATCCCGGGGAGCTCCGTGACCCCGCAGTGCCATCTGCTCCAGAGGTCAGGAACGGGGATAGAGGGCACCTGGGAGAGCCTGCAAGGACAGAGAGGACGAGGGGGAGGAGGATGTCCCCGAGAGGCCGGCAGACAAGGGGAATGGCCTTGCAGGCTGCAGCAGCCGAGGGAAGCCCATCCTCGGAGGAAGTTTACTCCGGAGCAGGGTCAGTGCCCAGCTCAGCGGAGCCCAGCGGTGCCGACAGGGCTAATTGATGAGGAATTGCCACCGGAGCGCTGTGTCATCCCGAGGAGCTGAACTCGGGGCTGGGGGAAGCAGGCTGTTAAACAGGCTGTGGAGGCACTTTGGGCCGCCAGGATTTATGCTCCGCAGGAGCAGCTCTATCTGTCATCTGTGAAAAGCCTCATTTACAGAGAGACTCCGTCAGGAAAGGCAATCAGCCTGGAAGCTGCTATGCTGGGAATTTATAACTGCTGTGCCAGGGAGAGCTCATCCCTCCCTTCCTCAGGAGCCCCAGGAGCGGTGGCAGGAGCTGCAGGGAGCTGGTCTGTGCCTAGGAATGGGTGTTTGCTCCCCCAGGGAATCCCCTGGCCCCAGAACCGCCTCAAAGAGCTCCGAGCCTGGAGAGTGACACGGTCTGATGGTGACATGGTCTGTGGCACGGCTGGGAATGCTTCTGTTAGGAATTCACAGACCTGTCTCCCGTGGGCAAACAGGAATTCTCATGGAAAAAAGCACGTTTTGCCTCACCTCTGGGCCTGGTGATACCCTGGGGCTTTGAGGATTCCCAGGCATGGGAAACCACAGAATCCCAGAATGGTTTGATTTGGAAGGGGTCTTAAAACCTAGTCTTAAAGGGGGTCGGTGCCACCCCCTGCCATGGGCAGGGCCACCTTTCCCTAGCCCAGGTTGCTCCAAGCTTCTCACCGCAGCCCGGTGTGGATGCCCTCTCCTTCCCAGGACCCCTGGGAGCCCCAGCAGGGCACAGCGCTGGGAATCTGCTGGGCAGCTGGGAGCAATGGGTTATTATGGCAGCACGTGTTCCTGCAGAGCCCACTCCGGTCCCCTGCTCCAGTCTTCCCATGATGGACCTTGGAATAAAGGCCCTGACCGACAGATGGATGGCTAACATCATCATTTGCGCTGCATTTTCCTCTCCCGTGGAGGATGAGCTCCAGTTACTCCCATCCATCTCATTCTTTCGAGTCATCTTCATTCTGCAATTTCCCCTCACCCCGAAAAGAGTCAAAGATCGATCCGTTTCTTTCCAATTCCAGCCAGGGAGAGGGAAGGAGCCCGGGGAGAGGCAGAGGATGCCTCTTGCCTCCCCAGCACATGCCTGTCTGTGGTTCCTCCCCGTTCCGAGCGGGAGCACGGCTGCCTGGGTATTGATCCCTCCCAGGGAAGTGCTGCAGCCTGTGTCCTGACCTCCTGCTCACCTGCCAGAGCCAAAAGCAGTCGGCTTGGTGTCTCTGCGAGGCAGAAAAGGAGTTTCTCCCCTCAAAAAGGCAAAGAGTGTCCCAGCCAGGACAGCAGCCCACGAGCCCAGCCACTGCCACTCTGCAGCAGCACAGAAAGGAGTTGGGAATCAATCCCCACGGGAGGAGGGTGAGCCCTGCCCACATCTGCAGAGTCGTGTTTGGTCTCAGCTGCTCTGTTCAGGGCCAGCTGGGACCCTGAGGTTGGCAGTGGGGAGATGTGGCACTCAGATCAAAAATGGAATTCAGACACCCACCATGAAACACTTCAGAGCCAAACATCTCTGCCACGTCACTGTCCCACTAAATCCTCACTCCAACACATCCCTGTTGTGCCCCTTGCCCTGTCTGGTAACAAGTCTGATTTTAGGTGTCACGCAGCAGGTGTTTAATTATCAGAGACGGGGCTTAATGGCATTTGTGTCCCAGCAGGGAGCAGTTTGGATGCAGTTTGGCTCCAGGAGCTGCCAGTGCTGCCTCCCAGACTCCCTCTCTGATAACAGGTGCTTTTACAAACATTGTTAAATGAGATGGATTCAAAATAGGCCTGGTTTTCCCACCTGATCGATAGATCTGAAAGTAACAATGCCAAATATCTGAAGTTATTGTGCAGCGCTGATGGCTGTCAGGACCACGGGCAGAGCAAAGACAAATACACACCTTTGCCTGGGTTATTACTTTAAGCCTGTTATTATCATTATTATGGGTGATTAAAAATCCCATTAATCAGATGCTAAACAGATTAAGCCCTATGAATTAATTTTCTGGAAATAACTAAGATAAACATTCTGTGCAGAGCTCATTTAATGAAATAGAAGCTGTTTATCTGCAAAATTAGGGCTTGAGCGTAGCTGAGCATTGGCTGGAAAAATCCAGTACGGTGTGGGCACAGCGGGCACAGGCTGGAGCCAACGCCGATTTTTTACCCATTCTAAGTAAAAGAAAAATCTTTCTGTAAGTAATTTATGATGCATTACACAAAGAGCTCATTAGCGAGAGCTACAAAATAAAATTACAGTCAGTTAGGAAATAATTCCTTGATTTAGTGTGCAAGGAGAGGGGGCTGAAGGGCAGAGGCCACCTGTGCTGCTGATGGGAGCACTGTTAGGGTTGTTCTGCAATGGGGACCAAGAAGGAGAACCCTAAGGTTGAATTAAGAATGTAAGATAACAAAATAGAAGAGATACATGAAAATAAAATGTATTCTGGTATGTTAGCAAAACAGAGTGAAATCTGGAGCCAAACAGGATTTTCTTCCTGGTTTATGTGCACCTCTGCACTATGCACAACCTCCACCATTTCCCTGCGAGCAGGAGGCAACTGGGAGCCAAGATCCCTGGAAAACCATTTTCTCCTATGAACAGTTAAACAAGAGGGCTCTTCCCAGCTTTGCCATTCACGACAATGATATAGGGAATGAACGTAAATTGATTTTTCACCACCATCTTTCCCTTCCACGATTATGGAGTTGCCTCTGAGAGCAAAATATTGGAACCAATGGGGTAAAGAAATAAATAGAAAAGCCATGCAGCTGTGGCAGCGTCCTCATCCTGAAATTATCCAGCTGTTCCTGCTGCTATCCCAGCCCTGGGGTGACCGACACCCCGATCTCCAGGGCATTGCTCTGGCTCCTTTTCTGTTAAGAGGAGCTTCACAGCCCAGTATCCAACCCCTAAAGTGTCCCCAGGGACAAGTGGACCTTCCCTTGGAATCCATTTATAGCCTTCTCCAGAAATTGCCTATGGAACTGCTGTTTCTTGTGCCTGTTTTAATAGATGGGTGTGTTTGCTATTGCTGTTGAAAGTTCTGTGTTTGGCCTTCTGAAGTCATTTGATTAGGAAGTAGAGAGAATATCTGAGCAGCAGAGAAGGCTCTCACAATCAGCACTAGGAGGAATAATCCAATTTTCTTGGCAAAGAAGGGCAAGGGTCCTCCTAGGAGGTCAAAGCTCCCTTAGCACAATTAGAACTTTAATTAATGAAATTGGTTGAGCCTCCACCAGCAGAAGCAGCGTATTTGTGGAGCTCTGGGAGTGAAGACAGCAGGTCCCTACTGGCTCTCCTGAGCACACCCTGAGCCCCCAAATGCACCCAGAACCCACATGGAGGACATTTATTCCAGAGATCCAACTCTGGGGCTCTTGGTTGGACATCAGAGCCAGATTGGCCTCTCCAGCAGCATTGTGAGGAGCGGCACGACTCACTGTGTGTCGTGCTGTTCAGACATGCTGTCTGCAATTAATATTGCATAATGGCCTCCCGATTCCTAAATTATGTATTTCTCCTTCTCAGCATCGTGTGGCTTTTTTACAGGGTTAATTATTTTCCATCATTCTGCCTTTAGCAACAGTCGTCTTAATTAAGGGGGCCAAGTTCCGCTCTCATTCCTGCCTGGCAGATCCTAATGAAATCAATGGAGCCGTGCGGTGTAAATGGGAGGGACGCCGGCCATCCAGTAAAAGTAAAAGGTTCCCTCTCTTGTTGATTAATGCATAAAATTAACTCAGGCTTAATGTCCAACTCCTGACTGAGTGAATCCCTGCAGAGCCCCCTCTCGGGCTGCTGTTCCACGAGCAGTTCTGACCTTGCTCATCCCGTGTGCACAGCAGCAATGCTCTGCCACGGCAGCAGCATGCCCAGGGTGCCCTGGCTGTACTTTTGGGTTTGAGAAACACGCAGAAGTTTGCAAGCAGGACTCCAAGTCACTGTCACCTCTCCCTGCAGTGGCTCCAGACAGCGCTGAGCAGGTGGTCCCTGTCCCTTTGCTCCTGCCCAGGGCTCTGCCAGCAGGCAGCTCCCCCAAAGCCATGTGCTGTTCGCTTCCAGGGATCAAACACCTGAGGCAGGGATTTAAATCAGCCCAGAGCCCCGTCCTTGGCAGCGTCCCCCGGCTTCCTGACTCCCTGACTCTCCCCCCCAACCCTTGCCTGCTGGCACCGAAAGGGCTGATCCCCAATTATTCCTCCCTGGCTTGCATTTCCTGACAGCCCAACATTAAACCAGGCCCAGGCAGCCATGCAGGGGAGGCTCCAATAAGTGGATCCACATGCAATATTCATGGATGGCTTCAGAATAGTTACAGATCCATCACGCTTGGCAGCAGGATGGGGATGGCGTGCTCTCCTAATGCTGGGCTTAAGCACCTTCTTGAAGCCGAGCCCTGAGGGTGGGTGACCGCCTGGAGCCGGGGGTGCCGGCGCGGTCCCGCCGCTGGTGTGTCCCCATCTGTCCTGCCAAAGGCCCCTGCCCGCTCCAGAGTCCCCTCCCACCTCAGGGAAGCCCTGGAAAGCCTTTTGGGACCTGGGCCTGTGGGCATCCCTGGCCACCCCATAATGCGCTGCTCATGCACCCGGCTGGAGCTCTGGATAAGGAGCAGGGAAAACAAGGGAACCGCTGGAGCTTAATGCCCTCACTCCAGGAAAGGTTTGTTTACCAGCTTCTGGCCAGCACCACACTGCAGCTCCAAACCTGATCTCATCCCCTAGGATTAATTTTTACACAATCATTCCGCAGTCTATGATAATCACTCCACAAAAAAAAAAAAAAAAAAAAAAAAGAAGAGATTTGGGATTTTTTTCCAGCGCGGAGGATTAGGCCTAAAGACAAGTAATCTGCAGGAAGCTCAGCTGCATGCACACCACTAATCGCTCCGCACTCTTCCCAGCTTTAGCTCTTTCATTAGGATTTTCCACAGTGGGCTGGCTGTCCTTGCTGAGGCCGGCTGCCCTGGACAGGCAGACACATCCCGAGGGATCCGGCCGCGTGCCAGCCCACGGGGGTCACGGCAGCAGCTCGGGTGAGTGGCAGTGCCAGGAGTCCCTGCAGTGCCACGCGTCCCTGTGGTGCTGAGCATCCCCCTGTGCCCTCCAACCTGCCGTTAAGAAACTACTAAAAGAAATTATGAGCTTAAATCCTGAAGCTTTTAGTAAATTCCTGGTGGTTTAACTAGGTGAAGAGTGAATAACAACCAGGGAACTGGCAATTTCCCTGCTCCAGGGGCAGCCGTGTTCTCCTGAGCCCCCAGGAACCTGCTTCAGCTGCCAGCTTTGCTGGTCTGGCTTAATTAACCCTGGTCCTGCACTAAGAGCAGCAGTGAGTGCAGGAGGTAGCAACACACACCCCAATCACTCCTCATGGTCACACCAGGATTATTCCCATTGTTTCCCACTGAGGCTTGGGACTGAATTCCCAGAGATTCCTGATGGGATGTGATCCCATGCCTAGAGCTTGGCAGGCTCCTGGCTCTGCCAGAAGGGTGAGAGATCACAGGCTGAGAAAAATTGCTGCAAGTTTTAAAGTCAGGAGAAGAGACGTGCCCGTTGTGCCCAGCAAGCGTTTTTCCAAATAAAATTAAAATAAGTACATCTCTATGATGGCTCTGACCACAGGGATAAGGATGCAAGGCCAGGTTTTTAAAACAAAATAATGTAAGCACTTAGAAAAGGACTCGAGCAGACTTTGGGTACTTATGTTCAAAATAATTGTCCCAGGAAACCCGATTCAGCAGCCACCCAGGCTGAAAGCACTTAGGCACACGTGGGCAGGCGTTCAACAAAGCATTTAGTGACCCCGGCGCTGCATCAGCAGGAACGCGGGGCTCCGGGCAGGGAGTGACTCAGGGAAACCGCGGGGCTCAGGCGGACGAGGTCCCGCCGGGGGACGGCCGGGGTCCCGCCCGGGTCCCGCCTGGATCCTGCCAAATTCCCACTGCGGTCATACCTGGTCGCGCGTGGGTTCATTGGGATCCCAGCTGCTTCCAGGCTGCATCCTGCCCAGCCCTCTCTGGGGTCCCGTCTGGCCCCAGGCACGGGCGGCAGTGTCCCCGCTGTTTGCCGCTGGCTCCTGAACTCCCTGGCTGCTCCCACTGCCTTAAGGGCCGCGATGAGAGGGTTCCTTAGCCCAACGGGATGACCCAGGAGCCGCAGGAGCTCGCCCCTCACACCCTTCCCCCGGGAATACCTTTGCAGTCCAAGCAGAGCTGCTGTAATCCAGCAGCCGCGGCTGCTAAACGCAGCCCAGGAGGGAGAAGTCTTGTGGTAATAAATCCACGGATCTTCACACCCCAGCAGGCTGACAAGCACGTGGTTTTAAAAGAGACTTTAAAACCACTTGGAGCACTTTGAGGCAGACCGAGACCTCCTTATGCTTGGAGACCCCAAACACCAGCTTCAAAGGAGGGAGGGAAATTGCAAAGATAGCCCTGGAAAAAAGTGGATTTCAGTGGGGGCAAGTCTTCGTAGCACAAGTTTCCTGTGCTGTTATAAAGACCGTGTACGTTTTGCATGAATTAATCAGAAGTGGGAACCTTTCCTAGGCACATGCCCTACCTGACAGGTGGCTCTTCCGCTGGGCTGTGAAGTGATCGATGCTCCAGGTTCCTTTCGTGTGGTGCGGCCGTGCTTCTGCTCGATGGGACCCATCCCTCCCGCAGTGCCACCCCTGCTGCCCGGGGACTCTGCCCCAGGACGGGGTGTCCATGGGTGCCCAGAGAGCGGGCTCTGTCCCACTGCCCAGCTGAGAGCTTTCACACACGAGGCAATTTCTCCTTGCAGAGCCTCAGACCTCAGCTAACCAGATTTCCTGCCACTGCCACTGCTGAATTTCCCTGACTTTAGGGCCAGTGTTTCTCACCAGCTGAGGGCTTGGTGCACCTGGGGCTAGGCCAGGACTGGTGGGGAGCTGCTGGCAGCCTGGGTCACGTCCTTCCAAGCTGCCCCTCATCTTCAAGGCAGCTTGCAGAGGCACCCTGTGAGCCGCTGGCTCCTTTGGAGCTGCCCCCAGCCCCGAGGTGCCTAATTGAGGTGGGAGGGGTACCTGGGCCTCCCCGCTCCTGCCGCAGCCTCCGGCGAGCTGAGCTCTGTGTCAATTACAGGAAAATCAATGAAGATACTGTTCAGGACTCCTTTTCACCATTCAGCACGGATGATATCCTTCACTTTCTAGCACTGATTCATTTACTTTCAGCCTCTCCAGGGGCTCCTGACATATTGCTATCTCTGAAGAATCTGAAGCAAGAACTGCCTTTGTTTCCACTGCAACTTGTTGGTGGGGCTGGGGCTCACCGAGGGTCAGGAGAGAGGTTGCAGCACACAGCAGGGTTTAAACATTTCTTACCAAAACACCTTCCCAAGGTCCTCCCAGATCTCTTTTGCATGGCTGGAATCAGGGGAAAAATGGGTCCAAACACAGGATCAGAGTGCCATCAGTGTCCTTGCTCCAGCTCCAGGCTACTTCAGCTGAGCTGTCCCCAAAAATGGTGACACCACAGTAGTGCTGCTTCTCTTGTTGGCCACGTTGGATGGGTATTGGAGCAACCTGGTCCTGTGGAAGATGATCATGGCAGGGCCTTGGAACTGCATGGTCTTTCGCAGTCCAGCAGCTGTGAACTCTCCTGCAAGAGAAAAGCCAGGAGAGTGAAGAGGACTGTGACACCAGGGCTGCACAATCTCACTCTGGGGTTTATTCCTACCCCCAGGACTCAAGGTCAGAAATTACAGAAGACAATATCAAATGTTACAGAACCGATTTCTAAACTATTTAAAGCAAAAGTCTGCAGTTGGTTTATCATGAGAAGGCTTGGATTTCACTGGGACAACACTATCCATGTTCAAGCTGGGATACCATGCACTGGGTGGACAATAATGGACATCAGGTGAGAGCCACTTGAAATGCCAATGTCCTGTATCAAACCACTGCCACTTCCTGCACTCCCAGCCTTTTCTCTCGCTCCACCAAAGCCACAGGCAGCCCGCAGCAGTCGGATATAGACCTCAGGCAGTACTCTGGCCAAACTCCCACTGCAGGCGGAAGAACCACACTGATGCAAACCCCAGCCCCGCGAGCTCCTCATGCTCCTGCTCTTCAAAGAGAGCTCCGTGCATGGAGAGCAGGAGGAAATAGCCCAGAGCAAGGACAGGGCTACAAAGACAGGATCTATTATTTATGAGGCACTTCAGTGAACTCGGGGCTTGGAGGCAGAGTGGGTTGGGGGGGGGCCTTTGTGAGGGAAAAAAATGGAGTTTGAAGAAATACTGCAAGTGATGCAGCATGCAGGAGTTGTGCTCATGAGAGACATCCCTGGGAGTGCAAAAGGCTCTCTTGGAGTTCACATGGGATTTGCTGTGTGGTTTAGCAGGCAGTTTAATGACCCATGCTCCAAACACCAGGCTTTTAAAGAGTGAGGGGTCTTCCGAGCCGGCACAGAGCCTGCACTGCCCAGCACAGTCTCCCACAGTTCTGTATATGCCACCTGGGCTCCATGGTGTCACAGGGAAATGGGAGCTGGGGATGCTGTGCACCCACCCAGACATGGGTCCCCCAGCAGAGGCACAGGTCCCCAGCAGCATGGGCCCCCTCATGTGTATCTGGGTTTCCCTGTGTCTGCCAGACTGGGGCACACAAGGCTTTTGGGGGGGTCACTTGGGCACCCAGGGCAGTGGGAAGGGTGTTCTGGACACCTTAGGGTTGCCGGGAGAACACTGAGGAAGTCAGGGTGGGCACACTGAGGAGGGAACGGCTGCGAGGAGACCCCGGGCTGTTGGGGGGCACTGGGGGTTTGAGGGCACCCTGGGCACGTAGAGGGGAAAGCGGGCGCTGTTGGTGAGCACGCTGGGGCTGGGGGTGGCACAAGGCCTTCGCGGGGGCTCTCTGGCCTGTCGGGAAAGCAGCACGGGGATCGCCGGGCTGTGCCCCAGGCCGTCCCGACACCGGGAGCGGGGGGGGCCGTACGGGCGCTCCCGGCTGCCATTTCACCGCCCCGTCCCTCCATTTTCCCGCGAGCGCGGCGGAGCCGGCCCGGCCCCGGCCCCGCCGCCGCCCCCAGTGTAGCGGCGCGGCCGCCCCGCACCCGCCCAGCCGCGGGGCCGCCTCCGGCATGCGGAGCTGCAAGATGGTGCGGGTGGCCAGCGTGCTGGGGCTCGTCATGCTCAGCGTGGCGCTGCTCATCCTGTCCCTCATCAGCTACGTCTCGCTCAAGAAGGACAACATCTTCGGGGCGCCCCGCGCCGCCGGCGCCGCCGGGCCCCGCATGTACATGTTCCACGCGGGATTCCGGTGAGGCGCGGCCCGCCGTGGTGGGCCCGGCCGGGCAGCGGCGGGGCCGGGGAGCGGGGCCGGAGGGCGCCGGGAGCGGGGAGGCGGGCGGGGGGCACGGGCACGGCCGCGGCCCGGCGGCGGCGCCGGGCGCTCTCCGTGGTGCTGATGGCGGCGCCCGCGGGGGCGGGCCGGGCACGGCCGGTAACGGGCCGCGGGTCTGTGCGCGCTGCGGGGGCCCGTGGGGTGCGTGGGCTGGCTGCGTGTGGTTTGTGTGTGCGAGGGTGTTGTGTGCTCGCGTGGGCGTCGCTGTGTCTGCGTGGGTGTCTCCATGTGTGCTGTGTGGATGTCTCCATGTGTCTCCATGTGTGTTGGGTGGGTGTCTCCGTGTGTCCCCATGTCTGTGCACGGGTGTCTCCGTGTGTGTGCACGGGTGTCCCCATGTCTGTCCGTGGGTGTCTCCGTGTGTCTCCATGTGTGTGCGTGGGTGTCTCTGTGTCTCCGTGTGTGTGCATGGATGTCTCCATGTGTGTAAGTTGCTGTCTCTGAGTCTCCATGTGTCTCCATGGGTGTGCATGGATGTCTCCATGTGTGTAAGTTGCTGTCTCTGGGTCTCCATGTGTCTCCATGGGTGTGCATGGATGTCTCCATGTGTGTAAGTTGCTGTCTCTGAGTCTCCATGTGTCTCCATGTGTGTGCATGGATGTCTCCATGTGTGTAAGTTGCTGTCTCTGAGTCTCCATGTGTCTCCATGGGTGTGCATGGATGTCTCCATGTGTGTAAGTTGCTGCCTCTGGGTCTCCATGTGTCTCCATGTGTGTGCATGGATGTCTCCATGTGTGTAAGTTGCTGCCTCTGAGTCTCCATGTGTCTCCATGTGTGTGCATGGATGTCTCCATGTGTGTAAGTTGCTGTCTCTGAGTCTCCATGTGTCTCCATGGGTGTGCATGGATGTCTCCATGTGTGTAAGTTGCTGCCTCTGGGTCTCCATGTGTCTCCATGTGTGTGCATGGATGTCTCCATGTGTGTAAGTTGCTGCCTCTGAGTCTCCATGTGTCTCCATGTGTGTGCATGGATGTCTCCATGTGTGTAAGTTGCTGCCTCTGAGTCTCCATGTGTCTCCGTGGGTGTGCATGTTTTGGTGTCTGTGCCCATCTCCAGGTCTCAGTTTGCACTGAAGTTCCTGGACCCCTCGTTCGTCCCCATCACCAATTCCCTGGGCCAAGAGCTGCAGGACAAGCCCTCCAAGTGGGTCTTCAACCGGAGCGCCTTCGCCCACCAGAGGTGAGCAAGCCCCTGGGCACGGCCCCGGCCGTGCTCCTTCCCACCAGCAGTTAAGGGAATGCAGCACTCTGCTGAATACTCTGAGCTCCGAGGAATTTGCCAGCGGCAAGAGAAAAAGGCTGAACCGGAGCTTTTCCCCAGACACTTGCAGCTGTCCCGAAAGACTCGATTATTTCAGAGCAGGATACCAGGCTGCGACACATGTTCTTGTACTAGAACGTGACCCAGTTTCCTGGAGTGCAAGTGGAATTGTCATTACTCCAGGATAAATAGCCGTGGTTTAAGAGTGGAAACACTTTGGCCTGTAACAGCCATGAAAGGCTGTGCTCATGGAGGCCAAAGACACGCAGAGAAACTTCCCAGCTGCTGGCAGTTCTGAGCAAGTGCAGTGCTGCTCCTGCCTCCAGCTCCGCTCCGGCTGCAGGGGCAGGCACAGAGCTTTGTACTCTTTATACATACATCTATTTGCTGATTGCATATATTTAGCATCTCTAGAAAAGAAAAGAAAACCATGTAGCCATTTAAGAGAGCTACTGCCATTTTGGACTGTAATTTTGTCCTGACAAATACCTGCTGATTTAGGGACTGCCTCGTGGCTCTGCTCACATGTGCCACCCTGGGGAGAAGGAATCTGGCTCGGTGACCAGGCAGGATGGAGCTGCTGCACCTCTCACTGCAGGCTTTGGGCTTTTCTCCTCCCTTCAGGCCACTGTCCAAGGACAGCAGGACAAGTAATTCCCTTCCAGTGCTGCCACACGCTGCCCTCAGGAGCCGTGGGCTACAGAGAAAAGGTGGCACTTAGTCCCATCTTTTCCCCAGGACCTCCCAGGCTGTATGACAGTGGCCACTCTCAGTATTGCTCCATCCCTGGCACCAGCAGCTCCATAAGCCTGTTCCTGTGTACCCCTCTGCTGATTTTAGCTGATGCCTCAGGAGCTGCCTTTGCACTTGTCCGTCAGCCAGAACCCATAATTAGGGCACCCAGTGGGACTCCATTAATGTTCAGACATTGGAGGATGTGAGCTGGAGGAATGGTTGTTTGTTTTCCATAAACATAAGTAAATAAAGTCCTATTCAGTTTCTAATTTTATGCCCTGCAAGGGAAATTCCCAAGCAGGATTGGTTTTGTTTGCTTTGTAAGTATCCCTAATAACCTTCCTAAAAGTGCTGCTGTGCTTGCCCAAATATGAATTAAGGAACTATATTTGCATAGATGGAGACAGCGACTGCCGCTTGGTTTTGTGATTGGAAGCTTGTTAATGAAAATATAAATATATATATATATATATATAAATATATAAATTGTCTCCTGTTAATTCAGTAGATATCCTGAGCTTGTTTCACATGCCTTGTGGCTGCATCAGGAATGAAAGGCACACAGAGCCCCAGCAGAAAGCTGTCCTCACCCTGTGTCACAGCCCAGACAGGCTGGTGCAGTGCACACCCCACAGCCGGATGACTGTGGGGGGTGTAATGGGAGATGCACCCCTTGTCCTAAGCAGCCAATCCCATCTTTTAATCCTGACACTATTCCAAGAGGCACAGGCACAGCCTGAGCTGGCATCTGCAGGGACCAGCTGGTAAATCCAAGTGGAGCTCTAGGTGAGGAGCCAGCTCCCTCATTCCCATCTATTTATATTGATTTAAAAGCCATTGCACCATGTTGCTCAGGAAACTACTTCAGTACACTTTAAATTAAAAAAAGGAAAAATATAAGTCTAGGCAGAAAACAAATCCACTGCACAAAAAAAAAAGGGGAGTTAGAACTCCATGTTTTCTGTTATTTTGCTCCTGTTTTAGGCAAGAAATCCTTCAGCATGTCGACGTCATCAAAAACTTTTCTCTGACCAAGAGCAGCGTTCGGATCGGGCAGCTGATGCACTACGATTATTCCAGCCATAAGTATGTTTTTTCCATCAGCAACAACTTCAGGTCTCTGCTTCCTGACGTGTCTCCCATCCTGAACAAGCACTACAACATCTGCGCCGTGGTCGGCAACAGCGGGATCCTGACTGGGAGCCAGTGTGGGCAGGAAATCGATAAATCGGATTTTGTCTTTCGGTGCAATTTTGCTCCAACCGAGGCTTTCCAGAAAGATGTTGGAAGGAAGACCAACCTCACCACCTTCAACCCCAGCATCCTGGAGAAGTATTACAACAACCTCTTGACCATTCAGGATCGCAACAACTTCTTTTTAAGTTTGAAAAAGCTCGATGGGGCCATTCTTTGGATCCCCGCCTTTTTCTTCCACACATCAGCGACAGTCACGAGAACACTGGTGGATTTCTTTGTTGAGCACAGAGGGCAGCTAAAGGTCCAGCTGGCTTGGCCAGGAAATATCATGCAGCACGTTAACAGGTGGGTGGGCTTGCCCTGCATTTAGGTGGCCATATACATCTCTTTGTACAAATACATCTCTTAACTGATTTTTTCCCTCATGCCTGATGTAGGAGGCACAGTCTGGCTAGTCAGGACCCCTTGTTGTGGTTGCTTCAGAGCAGCTTTCAGTTATTTCTGGGCAGATTGATTCTGACTCACCATCTTGTGTTCCCAGGTACTGGCGGAACAAGCACCTGTCCCCGAAGAGGCTGAGCACAGGTATCCTCATGTACACCCTGGCGTCGGCCATATGTGACGAGATCCACCTGTACGGATTCTGGCCCTTCGGCTTTGACCCCAACACGCGGGAGGATCTCCCGTACCACTACTATGACAAGAAGGGAACCAAGTTCACCACCAAGTGGCAGGAGTCCCACCAGCTGCCTGCAGAGTTCCAGCTGCTCTACAGGATGCACGGTGAAGGACTGGCCAAACTCACCTTGTCGCATTGTGCCTAAGAACCTAAAGCTTGAAGTGCCAAACAATTGTCTAAAAAAGTGCCCAAAACCAAATTAAACATTCTTCAGATAGGATTCTAAAAAGGCAACAAACCCACCCTAGAATCTTTTCCATAATTTAAAGATGCTTTTTAGCTACTGCTCATCCAAGGGTTTCAGCATATTTAGCAGTGCAGAAGCTTTTATCATGTTCTGTGGATGCGATTTGTGCAGCTGCAAAGTTGAAACGTTTTGCATTTCTAGATAAGCCACTCAGTATGTTTTAATATCTGTCCATATTTTAGCATTCTACTAAATACCCTAAATAATTTTATTGTTCCTTCCCATTAGAGCTAGAAATGCTACTTTTAAAGGTTTTGCTTCTTTTGTATCTGTTGCTCTCAATAGCGCAGCGTTGCCGTGGCCGATGGAGGAAGCCACTCGGAATTGCAGCGCATCGTCACACGCAAGTTCCTCAGTGTGGATCCTGATTTCCACCGCTTGGGTATTTTCGTATTTACTGAATTTTACATTTTTTAAAGAATAACAAGGAGAAGGTCACAAAGTGGCTCATACCTTAGCTAGGTGTTTATATCACTCTTGGAATACTTCAATGTTTTAATTCCTTTCAGGACAGATACTAGTCCAGACTAGACAGATGGAGGCATGTTCGTTCCAGTCCATCTGATACTATTCTATCATTTGATTTTAAAGTTGAACCACCACAATACATGGAATTAGGCTTCTCTGAAGACATATTTGAGGAGAAAAGCCCCAAACCCCATCCCTCTGCTTGGGCAGGGACTGGCAGGATGGGCAGAAACAGAAGCCAGGTGCTGGGATTTTTAAAAGCAGTTTTTGTAGGGAAATGAGCAGAGCTGGAGTGCAGGGAAGAGGAAATGCCATGACCAAATTTCCCCATTTATGTTCTCTTACTCACCAGTCAGATGGCTGGAGTAGTGTCCCCATTTTCCCATCACCAACAGCACTCCAAGGCAGACAGGGCAGATGCTTCTTCGGCACCACAGGATGTCCAACTGTTTGGGGACAGGACAAACAATAGGGTCACTTATAGTTGGGAAGTGCTGGCCATTATGTCTCAGGATAAAGGAGCCTGGGAAATAACTGGGTTTCTTATGAGTACGCTGGCAGGTATTTAACCATTTTTTACTGATCTGCCTGAGAACTGACCCCACCATGAAAGAAGATAAAAAATCCAGTATTTAAAATGGCACAGGTTAATTTTTCTTAGCTTCTTTACCTGTGATCAGACATAGCAGATGAGGAAGGGGACCTCCTGCACAACACTCAAGCTGAGCAGCCCAGGCATGTCCTGGTGCCCACTGTGGCACTGTAGCTTGGCTGGCCCCCCATGCCCCTGGGTGGAGAAGGAGCTGGTGGCTTTCTCCTTGATTTGAATTATCCCACATTTCCCAGCTTTGCTTTTCCAAAGGCTGTTTAGGGCTGTGATGGGGCTCGGATAACCCTGCCGCTGCCCCAGGCACTGCTCCTGGGGCTCTGGCCAGGCCTGCTCTCCTCACACTTGTTCAGCAGGGTCCAGCTCGAGTGCCTGTGCTCATGGAGTCACAGTGGTGCACGGCGATGTCCCCGTGCCATGTCCCCAGGCGAGGGCTGAGTCCCCCCAGTGGCAGCAAGGGCTGTGGGATCACAGCCTCTGGCAGCTGTGGGGCTGGCAGCAGCTGGGCAGCGCCAGTCCCAACAAAGCCTGCAGGGACCCTTCTCCACGTGCTGGAGCACACGGACTGTTTAGCCCCAAACTAGAAATTGCACAGAGAAAGAAGAGCTCTGCACTGGTCGCTAATGAAGTGCAGGAATGAATCATTTCTGATATTGTTTCCTATGGAGTTGTACAGCAGCTGTGCTGGTCAGTGGGGTCCATGGTAAAGCAGTGCCCAGTAACCCTAATCCTAATGGCAAAGAGTCCACCAGGGCAGAAGGGTTACCCCGAAACCCCAGGTGACCCTTCTTGGCTTGTCTGAATATTGCCAGATATTTTTATCAAGAGCATTTTAACAACTTCCCATGGGAACCCATCATTTCTCATCAGCAAATTAAAGAAATGAGAACTATTATCATTATATTGGCATGAAAGCAGGGAGCAGTGTGCTCCATAGAGTTTCTGGAACCTCCCATGGTCCTGGAGAGGGGCACAACCCCCTGCCAGTCCTGGGCACAGCCCTGGCATCACCACCAGAACTTTCCAAAAGCACAAAGAGGCACCAAATGCAGAGAAGGAAGCACAAAACTGACTGCAAATATTTGGAAATGGGAATACAGAAAAATTATTGACAGAACGCCATATTACATCATTGATTTTGAAGCAAAACTCCCCATCGATGCTCCAGACCCACACTGAACATTTCAGAATCATTGATTTTAATGGGAGTTCTGCCCCGTGATCGATGGCACAGCACAGCCCAAAGTAAATTGCTTCTTAGTATCAATATTCTTTTGCCCAAGCTCATGCAAGGTGGAAAACCATCTCAAAGTGCACAGCTTTTGTTTTGCCAGGTGGGGTCTGAGGAAGAGGTGAGGATGGCAGGGGATGGAGAAGACAGTGGCTGAGGAGGAGAGGCTCTTTGGGGCTGCCACTCTCCAGCAGAAATGCCTTTGCATTAATAAGCAAGTATCTTTATTATTTATTTAATTGTTATTTACAAGGTGCGGGGGGGGCTGCCTTCCCCTCTCCAGCTCTTTTGCCAACAGGATGGGTGCCAAGGTGCTGGGGGTGTACATAGGATTGGGAATACATGTTTCTTCTTTTCTACATCTTGGGTCTCCATTTTTGTTGCTTGCATCTCTTTGGTGAATGGTAGCAAGGCATGTGAAAACAGGCATTTGGCTACCAGGTTTAATTGTAAGACTAAGCCAAAAAGCAAGAGTTTGTGAAACAGAACTAACTGTGAATGGAGGCTGCAAAAACAGGGCAAATAGGAAAAAACAGGTTTTCTGTAAATGAATGTGTCTTTATTTCAATGGCTCTACAATTCAATGCCTGATGGAGTTGTTTTCGATAAAAAAAACATTAAAAAAAAGAAAAGAAAAAATGTCATAATTGTAATAAAGGTTTCATTAGTAAGGGCCATACTAAAAGCATTGTTTATTTTTCAATGGCTGATGTTCATAAAGGGCCAGGGCACCTCTCAGGTGAGCGGTGGGAAGGACGCTGCAAGCGGAGCTGCTCCAGCCTCATGACCACGGAGAGCCTCAGGAGCCAGCCTGGGGGCCAGGAGCAGGCAGAGTGTGCCCCCAGCCCGGGCCCGGGCAGCGTGTGTCCCCAGCCCGGGTCTGGGCAGCGTGTGTCCCCAGCCCGGGCCCGGGCAGCGTGTGTCCCCAGCCCGGGAGCGGGCAGAGTGTGTCCCCAGCCCGGGAGCGGGCAGAGTGTGTCCCCAGCCCGGGCAGCGTGTGTCCCCAGCCCGGGCCCGGGCAGCGTGTGTCCCCGGGTCTGGGCAGCGTGTGTCCCCAGCCCGGGAGCAGGCAGCGTGTGTCCCCAGGTCTGGGCAGCGTGTGTCCCCGGGTCTGGGCAGCGTGTGTCCCCAGCCCGGGCCCGGGCAGCGTGTGTCCCCAGCCCGGGAGCGGGCAGAGTGTGTCCCCAGCCCGGGTCTGGGCAGCGTGTGTCCCCAGCCCGGGCCCGGGCAGCGTGTGTCCCCAGCCCAGGCCCGGGCAGAGTGTGTCCCCGGGTCTGGGCAGCGTGTGCCCCCAGCCCGGGAGCGGGCAGAGTGTGTCCCCAGCCCGGGTCTGGGCAGCGTGTGTCCCTGGGTCTGGGCAGCGTGTGCCCCCAGCCCGGGAGCGGGCAGAGTGTGTCCCCAGCCCGGGTCTGGGCAGCGTGTGCCCCCAGCCCGGGAGCGGCCAGCGTGTGCCCCCAGCCCGGGAGCGGGCAGCGTGTGTCCCCAGCCCGGGCCCGGGCAGCGTGTGTCCCCAGCCCGGGCCCGGGCAGCGTGTGTCCCCGGGTCTGGGCAGCGTGTGTCCCCAGCCCGGGGCTGGAGTGTGCCTGCACAGCACTTTTGCTCCTCTCTGTGACTGTGCTGCGTTGCCGTTGTGAGCATCGAGGCTCGGGAGCTCTCAGTGTGATCCTGTGGTGTGATGTGCCTGCAGCATTGACTCATGTGCCATAACCTGATATTGAATGCATTGTTTTTAAATAAAATGGTTTCTTGTGCACTGGGAGTCTGTAAAACTCCACTGCCTCTGCTTCTTCCTTGTTATTATTTCCCGAACTGCTCAGGGCCACTGATAGGTTTTACTGGAAAACTTCACCAGAGGAGTTGCCAAAAGTGTTGCTTAATGCTCCCTATATTTCATTACTCAGTGCAACAACCTTGGTGTGATGGATCAAATTCTGCGCTCCTGTAAAATATGTGAAGATGAAAAGTGTGGAATGTGGGCACAGATTGGCTCAGGGTATTTGCTCATTAAGGTGAATTACATCCCCGGGAACATCTTACAGCCCACTGCTGTTACTTGTTGCAGGCGACCTGCTGCCTGCTCCAGCACTGCAGTGTCCTCAGTGGCTCCTGGCAGGAATTCTGCTGTGTGTTTTTAGGAGTTAACATGAACTCCCAGGAGCAGAGCCATGCCAGATCCTCTGTCTGTGTTTGTGTGTTTCTCGCCACTAATACCCACTACAGCTCACATATTTATCCCTGAGACCATCCTGGCAGAGAGGCAGGGATTTATAATCCTGTAACCCAGTTTGGGGATGGAGATGGGATAGGAAAAACCCTTTCCTTCCTCTTGCACTGGTAAATGTGAGGAAGGCTCTGCTGGCCATTAGTGCTGGGGCTGGAGGGTGCCAATGACCAGTGTGGGTTGAACCCCCCCACTCCATGTCCAGCTCTGCCTCCATCCCTGGAAAGGGGTCCTGAGGGGATGAAGCTGCTCCCTCTGAACGGGCCTGTGACAGCAGTTTCAAATGACAAAGAAAACACTTGCAATGTTTGTTTAAAAGCAGGTGAAAACTACATCTGCAGGCCCTGGCCAGCTGATGACAGCTTCTTTAGAGGAGAAGTCCCTGTGCCTGTGACACTGAGGTGTCACCCTGGAGTCACCCTTTCCTGCATGATTTGGGTCAGGTGCCAGGCGTGGGTGCTGCAGGACACTACAGAGACAAACCCCAGAGAACAAAAGATGAGAGGAATTACATTTCCTATTCCCAGGAGAGTCACAGCCCAAACCAGGAGGATACTGGACAAGAAAGCTCAGCCAGGCCGGGTCAACCCCCTAGTTTGTCCCACCCTGCCATCCCTGGACACCCCACTGCTGCCTCTTTGTGGGGAGCAAGGGCACCTGGTTGTGGTGCGGGGAGGCCCCGCTGCAGGCAGAAGAAGGAAAGCTAACAAAGAAACCCCCTCCTCCCTCCCCCAAGAGCAAGGGAAAGCCTCTGGCAAAGGCAGCCATGCAGGCAGGGAACGCTGTCCCGCTGGGCAGCCCAAGCTCGCTGGGCTGGAAACAGCAGCAGCAGCCTCCTGGCTTCCCAGCACTGCTCCTGCCCACTGTGCCCAGCTGCCAGCTCAGCTGCACCTTGTCCTGCCTGGGTGACAAAGGACACCCAGCACCCTCCTGCCTCTGAGGGCAGGCACAGCCCCATCAGATTGGACCTTCGGGTACAACTGACCATGCATGGATATTTACACCTCGATTCCCAGGAAGATTTTAATGCAAATTTGGAAAGACACCAGAATTAGACACTACAGTGTGTAACAAAATATCGTCAGAGCATGCAGCCCTCAGGTGCAGGTTTGGAAAGAAAAAGTCAAAGGCCTGATAATGTGTTGGAGAAGGAAAAGGCAAGGCAAGAGGAAAAGAGAGGAAAAGGGAGGACACAGACACCAGCACATCTGCTGCACCAGATTCCCATCAGGATCTGCCCACCCACCCTCCTCCCGCCTGCCCACAGAGGAACCTCCATCTCAGGAGCGCTGCACTCGCCTCTTTTCTCCCCAAATCAAGTGCAACTTTTGCCTTCCTTTAGGAAGGACAAAAAGATTTCACGCATAAGTTGCCCTGAACAAAGGCACCTCACGCCAGGGCTTTTTTTTCTGTCTTCCTTTCTTTTTCCTTCACCACAAGCTGGCAGAGGGAGGAGTAGCTGGGGCTGGGGGAACTCCGCTTTATACCCGCCTGATTAGTGCCAAAAAGCAGCTCAGAAAACACCGTGAGCTCCAGAGACACTGTGATGGCAACGTGGAAAGAAATGGATCATTATCCATTGGGATCCAGTCTGTAGGGTAACTGGGTGCTGCCATACACAACCTGTTTGCAAGGAGATACCAGGTGCACTGGAGAGTGGTATAATCGAGAGTACAAAAGGTGACATTTCTCCCCATTTCCCTCTTTTAGTTACTGGAAAGACCCAGTGGAGGTGGGACTTTCACAAATACAGAGACAGTTATCAGGGACGAGCTAAGGATGACACAAAACTCAAGGACACGGCTGCTGGTACTGCTACGGATTAAAGGAGCGGGGAGAAGTAGTGAACTACACAGCAGCAGACACAGCCCGACCCAGAGCCCTGGCACGGGTGCCCTGCACGGGCTGTGCCATAGCAGGCAAGTCGCCACTTGCCAGCTCCATGCCAGGGTTTGCTGCCCCTGGGGCCCTGAGCCCACTGGGGCCCTGAGCCCACTGGAGCCCTGAGCCCACTGGAGCCCTGAGCCCACTGGGGCCCTGAGCCCACTGGGCCCTGAGCCCACTGGGGCCTGAGCCCACTGGAGCCCTGAGCCCACTGGAGCCCTGAGCCCACTGGGGCCCTGAGCCCACTGGGGCCCTGAGCCCACTGGGGCCCTGAGCCCACTGGGGCCCTGCCCGCCTCTCCTCGGCCGCTCTCCCGTCCCTGTCCGCTCCCATCCGCCCTGCCCTGCCCGCTGAGCCGCGGTGCCAGCCCCACCCGTGTGCCCTGCGGGGCTGAGGGGCGGCCCGGGGAACCGGCCCTTGCCTGGGGAGAGGGGAGAACGCCGGTGCGCGTGTGGCCCGGGGAGCAGGCCCCACAGCCACGGGGTGGCACGGACGGCGGGCTCCCGGGACTCACCACCCGCCCCCGGGAGAGGAACATCCCTCACGCCTTATTAACGAGCCCCAGTTCGCCGCATTAGGGCAACCAACAACCAACAGCACAGATCAGCGCTGTACCTCGGTTTGCAGCAGTGAACAAGGAAGGCAGCAGGGCCGGCTGTGTGCAGCGGGGCCCAGGGAGCCGTCGGCTGCGGGACCGGGGGTTGCGGAGCCGCCTGCCGAGAGGATCCGCATCCAGCACGGCGGATCTCCGTGGCGGCGGCACGGGAGGAGCCCCGGCCGCTGCCGAGGCCGGCTCCGGGCCGATCCCGGGGCGCTCCCGGCGGCCCCTCACGCCACAAAGGCGGCGGAACCTTTAACGGCCCCGCCGTCCCCTCACGTCCCCTCACGTCCCCTCACGGAGGCCACGCCCCCCGGCCCTCAGCCCGCCCATTTTCCGCGCGCTCGCCTTTCCCGCCCTTCCCACCGCCCTCACGCCCTCACGGCCGCCCGCCAGCGGCGTAAGCTCGGCCCCGCGGGCGCGGCCGGGGCGGGGCGGCCCCGGACAGCTCCCGCCGCCCGCAGACGGCGGCGGCGGCGGCGAGGCGAGGACATGGCGCGGGGCCGGCGCGGTGGGCCCGGCTGAGCCGCCGCTGCCCGCGGGGCGGGCGGCCCCGGGCCGCGGCGGCCGCCGCCCCGATGAGCGGATGAGGAGCGGGCGCGGCGGCCGGCGGTGCCTCGGCGGGGAACCGGGTGCGTGCGCCATGAACCCCGAGCTGGCGATGGAGCCGCTGGGCAGCCTGCACGGGGCGGCGGGGCACGAACCGGAGATGATGGGCAGCCCCAGCCCTCACCACGGCGGCCGCAGCGCGGGGCCGCTCCGGGTGCCGCCCCCCCCGCCGCCGCCGCCGCCGCCGCCGCCGCCGCCGCCGCACCAGGAGCTGCCCCCCGCCGCCCGGCCCGCCATGGTGCCCAGCATGGCCTCGCTGCTGGACGGCGCCGCCGAGTACCGGCCCGAGCTCTCCATCCCGCTGCACCACGCCATGAGCGTGCCCTGCGAGGCCTCGCCGCCCGGCATGGGCATGAGCGGCACCTACACCACGCTGACGCCGCTCCAGCCCCTGCCGCCCATCTCCGCCGTCTCCGACAAGTTCCACCACCCGCATGCCCACCCGCACGCCCACCACCACCACCACCACCACCACCAGCGCCTGCCGGGCAGCGCCGGCGGCGGCTTCGCGCTCATGCGGGACGAGCGCGGGCTGCCGGCCGTCAACAGCCTTTACGGGCCCTACAAGGAGGTACCGCCCGTGGGGCAGAGCCTCTCCCCGCTGGGCAACGGGCTGGGCCCGCTCCCTGGCTCCCAGCAGGGCCTGCACGGCTACGGGCCGCCTGGCCACGACAAAATGCTGAGCCCCAACTTCGAGGCGCACGCGGCGATGCTGGCGCGGGGAGAGCAGCACCTGCCCCGGGGGCTGGGGACGCCCCCGGCCATGCTGCCGCCCCTGAACGGCGCGCACCACCCCGCGCCCCCCGGGCCGCCGCCGCCGCCGCACGGCCCCGCGCTGCCCGCCGGCCGGGAGCGGCCGCCCCCCGCCGCCGGCCCGCAGGGGAGCGGCGCGGGGCAGCTGGAGGAGATCAACACCAAGGAGGTGGCACAAAGGATCACGGCGGAGCTGAAGCGCTACAGCATCCCGCAGGCCATCTTCGCCCAACGAGTGCTGTGCCGCTCCCAGGGGACCCTCTCGGACTTGCTGCGGAACCCCAAGCCTTGGAGTAAACTCAAGTCCGGCCGGGAGACGTTCCGCAGGATGTGGAAGTGGCTGCAGGAGCCGGAGTTCCAGAGGATGTCTGCCCTGCGGCTAGCAGGTAAGTGCGAGCCGGTGCCGCGCGGGGAACGGATCGCGGATCTTGGAGCGCAGCGCATCCCCGGCAGCTTCTCCGCTCCGCGCTCCGCCGTGCTATCCGCGGGGCTGTGCGGAGCTAGCCGGCCCCCGCCTCCCGCAGAGCCGACATCGCGCACCCCGGCTCTGTCCGGTGGGGCTTGTGCGGGGCTCGGGGCCGGCGGAGGGGCGCGCTCCGCTGCCACTGCCGGGCGGCGGGGCCGGGGCCGCTCTCCAGAGCCGGGTGCTGAAGGTGCGCATGCCGCACCGCACCGCGCTCTCCGTGAGCGTACCTCCTGCGGCTGCCGGAGCTGCCGGGCGCAGCGGCGGGGCCGGGCGGGGGACCCGCGTCCCGGGACAGGTGGGGTCGGTGGGAGCGGGCGGGGGCCGGACCCCGCGCGGCCCCCGCGGCCCCGGCCCGGCCGCATTGTCCGCGGCGGGCGCGCGGGCGCCCCCTGGCGCGGTCGCGGAGCGCCGCAGCCCCCATTGTTCTGCGGGGGCCGCGGGGGGGCGGCGGGCAACGATCCCGGTACCGACCCCGGTATACCGACCCCCGTACCGACCCCGGCAGCGCCCGCACCGAGGGGCGCCGGACAGAGCCGGCGAGAGCTGTCCCTGCCGTGAGGCCGTGCGGGACGCGCCCGCGGCGCGGCAGGTGCCCGGAGGTGGCCCTCCGGCCGGTCCCGTGCGAGTGGGGGCCGGGCCCCGCCGTGGAGCGCGGCCGCGGCTGCCTTCCGGCTGCCGGAATCCCCGCGGCCGTGGACGTGGGTGTAAAGGGACACGGGAGGCTGTGGCACGGGCAGAAACGCGTGGGACAAACCGCAGCGTGGGGCGGGGGCCAGGGGTCGGGGCGCTCTGCTCTGACAGCGATGAAAATCCTGGGATGTTTGTGCCACCGAGTCCGCCCTCTTATTTCAATTGATGCCGACGCGGGCAGATGGTTTCCCAGTGGGCAGGCACACAGTGGGCTGTTCCCAGGGCTGCCCGCTCTGCCGGGACACCCGGAGGTGTCTGAGGGGACACGGGGGTCTCTGCGGGAAGGAAGTGGGTACAGAGAGTTCCCGCACGAGGGGCAGCTGCCGGGAGAGGCTGGGATGCGGCAGAGCAGGGCAAACAGGAGCCATGGAAGATTGATGGCCTTAATCCATGCCCGACCTCTAAGCAGAGGTGCTGTGGGTTAAACACCCACGGCTGGGGTCTCCAGAATCCCCGTGGGGAGTGCTCGGGCTTTCCCGAGCTGCGGGGCAGTCCCGGCTGTGCTGCCTTTCGGGAGAGGGACGCTGATCCCCTGCTCGGCTCTAGCGCCGACTGCAAACTCCTCGTTCCTTCCAGCACCCGCGGGCATCCGCTCTTCTCTGTCTGCCACCAAATTAAGGTGCCGGGGTCTGACAGGGGCGTCAGAGGGACAGAAGGGGTTTGAGATTTTTGCCAAGCACACGGTGATGTCGCCTTCACAAACAAACGTGTATCGAGAGGGAAATCGATGCAGATAATGTTTAGAAGATTAAAAGAGCATTAATGCTGGCAACAGGAGCATCAACGCGTGGACCCAGTTTTCATTGATCTGGAACCTGAGCCGGCTCATTTCCAGTAATGTGGCTGGTGCTTTTCCTTCCCAGCACTGGTCCCGGGTGGGGGTTCCCCGTGGAGCCCTGCATATAGAGCAGAAAATCAGGAATCGCAGCTGCATGCAGAGTTATGCCTGTATAATTCTGGATCTCTGCTTTACCAGCCCCCCCTGAATGCCTCTGCATCCAGGAGTAAAGTTTGGAGAGAGCTCAGGTGCTGAGTGGCTGTGGACTCCCCATGGAGTGGGAAAGACCTTTGCAAATTACCTTTCCCTTCAGGAAATCGATTATTTTAATTTCCTTTTATTACCACGTGTGAATATGCGGCCCTATTGCCTCAGTGCTTCCTTCTCCCCGTTTACTCGCTTGCTTAAATCCCTCTGAGCACGGAGCTAAAAGCCACAGCTATTTCAGGTTTTTAAAAAGAAACAATACCCGCCAGCTATTTGCCCCATTCTCCTGGCATTTTTTCCCAATTGGGGTGCAAATCTGCTGTCCTTGAAGGGAAATCCCCCTCTTCCTGTGGGAGCAGTAGCAATGTGGGTGTGCTTAGTATTATTACAGACGATATATAGTATTGTCTATCCTAATCTAGCCTAATCTAATTTAATAGTATTCTTCCTGTGCTTACTGTCTTTTCTCGGGGGTCTTTAGGACTCCCCTGTCAGGCTGTCAGGGGCGGCGCTGCGGTTTCTGTGCGGGAAGGTGCGGGCAGGACCCGCTGTGCTCGGGGAGTTCCGTGGGCGCTCTGGGGCTCCGGGGCAGAGCGTTCTTCTGGGTTCCCTCGCCCCGTGTCTGGCTGTGCCTGCAGCCTGCCGAAGCGGCGGGTGCTGCCCCGGGGCACACCGGGGGCTTTGGGGAGGGTCGCAACACGCTTTTGCCGCAAAACCACCCCGAGGGCGGCATCAGCCCGGGACCGGGTGCCCAGACCGGGCGGGCGGGAAGGCTTCGGGAAAGCCCCGGCGGAACGACGGACAATCCCTACATTTCTGCGGGGTCAGCAGAGCGCTCCGCCGCCTGTTTGCCTTCTGCGGTAGCGGAGCGCCTTAGTGATGAGTAAACACCTTCGTACCCAAAGCGCCATCAGCGGCTGGCTTGTGCGGAGCTGCCCGATGCTCGCTCCTGCTCAGAGCTCCGAGCACCACGGAGAGCGGCGGAGAGGGACGAGAGCGGGGCCGGACAGAAGGGAGGGAGGCGGCCGCGGGCTCTCCGTGGCCCCGGCCCGGCAGTGCCACATCCCAGGGCCGAGCCCCTGCCACCCCCGAGGGCTCTCACAGTGAGGAGTGGGCTGTGGACAGCTGTCCACCCACCCTCTGCCTCTTTGTGCCCTATCAAATGTTTCTTCCCTGGATTTTGAGACTATTCTGTTGTCTGTCTCCCCAGCTAAAAATGAAGGCATGATAATAGCTGTATCAGGCACGTTATGTGTTTATAAAGCTATTTCTTAGCGTTGAACTAAATATACAGGTATGTAAAGGTTCTTTGAAAGGTGCTTAGTGGCTTGAAATATTGGTGCTCTCTTCAGCTATAGATTAGTGGTTGTGTTTGAACAATCCATGCGGTAAGTTGTGGTGCCAGCCGATAAATTCTATTTCTCGTGTACCAACTTTCCGAAATAATACCTTGCCCCAGCTCTTTGTCCCCCATCATTTCTGAAGGCGTTTCTGCCACACAGAAATTTGAATCCTGTTTTTGCAAAGCGAACGAGTTTTATCAGTTTCTTGATATTTGATGAAGTCAATTCTGAGTACGTTTTGGATTAAACGTATTTCTATATTTTACCCCCTATTTTTTAAAAGAAACGATTAATTGGTCATCATGTGTTGCTCATACTGAAGCTGTTCTTCACTATTTCCCTGTAAGATTTTTCCCTCCAGCATCTCTTTTTTACCCTTTATCTCTTGCCCATCACTGTTTGAACTGAAATACCCCAAACTCAAGTATTCCTCTGCAGCTGAAAATAGCCACAATTTATTTGTGGCAAGGAACGCATAAAGGGGAGAACATTTTTGCCAAAAGGATTCTTTCCCAGTAACTGGTGTCAGTTCTTCTCACTCTCTGTAGGAGCGTCTTCGCTGTGCGCTGTGGCCCCGGGTGCTCATCCTTGGTGCTCCTCCCTGGTGTTATTCACAAAACCTCGTCCTGGGTGTTGCTGCCATCCAGCAGCTGCAAGAGCCTTTCCTTCCCTTCCAATTAGCCATTACGGGGAGATGACAAGCTGCCTGCAGTACCCAACGCGGCTGTGCCGAGCCTGCAGCACTAAAGGCGGCAGACTCCTCATCAGAGCAGCTCCCCTGGAGCTGCCTTCAGAGTGCAGGCGGGCTCTGCAGGTGTGCAGAGAATGGATCTCAGAGGGAAAGCAGGCTTGAAAGGGACTGCAGGCATCACTTGTCCTGACAGTCTGCCCCTTTCTTTCTTCAGGATCTCCAGAGGGGGATCTTTTACCTAAGCTATCTCTTCCAGGGCTTACAGGTACAAAAAACCCCTTAATGACTGGCCTTAATCTCACTTTTTGTCTTTTAAACCCTTTGCTTCTCATCTTATCCCCACTAGACACAGCGAAGAAGAGCACTCCCTTCCCTCTGCTAGCAATCTGTTTGTATTTAAGGCTCCCATCTTGTCTCCTGTCTTCTCTGGAAAAAGCCCATCATACCTGGGCAATGAATATGCAGGGAAAGCACTATATCCAACGGGACAGATAATACATCTCTTTTTCCAAGGTAAAAGATTTTGTATCCAGCTCTATCAATCTTGCAGACTTTTACATAAAAGACTCTCTGATTTATAGAGGGGTTTGCACACAGAAATCATACCAAACAGACTCATCTCAAATGGGTTTTGGTGATAACATCAGCCAGACAACTCGCTGATGGCAGAGAGAAATGCAATCAAAAAAGAAATTGGAGTGTTTTGGGGTTGTTTGGGGGTTTTGAGCTATAAAATCAAACTGCTCCATTGTGAAAAAAAGGGACTCAAACCACTGGTAAATGCTGCTCAGAAGAATTATTAGACAAGTGATAGAAGCTGGCAGCTTCCCAAAACGCAAATTGTCTCCAAGACCAAAATATCTCTCAGTAAGCAGGGAACATATTTATGAGCAGTGGTGATTTTCCAGCAGCTCTCATCCCCTCATAATGGGATGGGAGCATGGGGCCTGTGCCGAGGCATTAAGCTTTGGCAAGCAGCACTGGGCTGCAGGAGGTGAAAAAAGAGCAGAGGAGGTCTTCCTTGGAGACCTTCCCACACACCTTCTCCTCAGTGTTGAGAGGAAAAAATCAGGTGGGGTACCAAGAGAACACCTTCCTGGCTGGAAACGGCCAGGCTGCGAACGTCTTTCTCGGAGCATTGCAGGAATCCCTGGATCTCCAAACAGGGAACACCTCACCATTACAATGGATGAGCAAGCAGATCTTCTCTGGAAGAACAGAATGAACTTGGTGCTACACATCCAATCTGCTTTTCTGGCTACATGCCAATCAAGGGCATTCCTAGGGTTTCAAACATTAGGAGTTGGGTGCGTGTGCAGCAGCTGGGATGAGCAACACTGGCTGTCCACCCCGACAATGTGATTATTTGCATCTTCATTCTGATTGCTCCTTGTTCCATAATGATTTTGTACACAGCGGAGTACTTAACCTAATTTGTATTGATCTCAATCGCTCTCATTCGTGCATACTTAATTCAGAGAGGTAATCAAATTGATTTCTGAGGCCTAGTTTTTAAGAGATTGTAGTAACAGGGATATAGAAGGGGTTGCTTTAAGTGAATCACAGCAAAAGGAAAACATTTTAAATCTTTAGAAAATGCTTTGATGGTCATTTCATTGTGCTCAGTATTACCAGAGTAATTACATTTCCCTCACATTGAGTCTCTCCAAAATTGAATAGAGGAGCAGTTTTAGTTCCATCAAACAGATAACTGGGTTTGGGTGACTTTGCACCCACACAAACCACACAGGCTGGATCGATATTCATGGCTTGTCCTTAGAACAACAGAGACTGAGGACACGCTGCTGGGTTAAGGGAATATTGGTCTCTGCTTGGCTCCTTCTTAGCACCTGCTCTTTGTTTGGGTGGCTGCAGAGTCACTTTTGCTGTTAGTTAAAACATCCAGACCCAGAGGGGCACAGGAGCTGTGCTGGGGATGTTTCCCAGGATCCCAGCAAGTGGCTCTGCTTCTCCCAGGGCTGCTCGGGCACTGCTCTGGCCCCTGGGACCCCTCCCAGGCCTCTTCCTCCTTCTGGTGCTGGTGTCCTTTGTGTCCTCATCTCTGTCTCCCTCCTGGAGAAGGGTAGGAGCTGAGGGATGCCCTGGATCATCCCTGCCCCATGCTTGAGGGCTCACAGGGTGGGACTGAGCTGAGCACTAGAGCTTCTAGATATTTTTCAGGATTTCTGGCTGTTTGGAATGCCTGGCCTGGCTAGGTTCCCCTCTTGTGAGGGAGTAAATGGAAAATCAGAGTCATTGTTGCAGAAAGTCAGACAAATGAACTCTTAGTAAGAAAATTCGGTGTGATGATACTCAGGGTGTCACAGTGCAGTGTCAGGACACTGCACCCCCTTAATGCCCTTCAAGTCGTGGGGCACCACTTTAGTCTACGCTATGGGAGACACCACTGACCCCAGTTCTGAGCAATTCCTCTATTGTTTCTATTGAAAAGCATCTTTAATCCAATGCAGAAGAAAAATCTTTTCTTTTATATTTTTAGGTATATTTTTTCCACAGTTACGGTTTTCAGTTCCTGCTGGTTGTCCATTTGCTTTCATGGGGTATGTTCAGGTTTAACCACATCTAATAAATCAAATTGTGCTTAGAATCCAGATGGTCTCTTCCCTTCCCTCTGCTGTTAAAACCTTTCTCTTTCTTCCTGGAAAATCACTTGATTTTATTAGAGTGCTCACCCCATTTTTCTCTGCTGAGAGATGCACGTCAGGTGCAGCGTTTGTCTTTGTGGGGCCTTTTCAAGAGCAAACTCCACAGTTCAAGGGAAGTATTTACCGAATGCATCAAAAAGCACATACCTCTGCATTATTTATTATCAGATACCAATAACTGTAAAACGCAGAGTATCTCAGGACATAAATTAGTGATGGAAGGAAACACTCCACTCGTCCCAGTGTCCCGGAACCGATTAGAAGCTGCAGCAGAGATGCTGGTGGCTCACCACGTCCCCAGCACCGGGGACATCGCCAGATAATGGCCTCGGAGAGGTGAGCCTAGCCTTTGGGGCACAGGTGCAGGCTCACCTTGCTGCCTCTGGCGTGTCCAGCTGGGAGCATCCCTGCTGCTTCCTGCTGGCCTGGCTCCCAGCCGGAGCTCTGCGCTGGTGCCGCTGCTCCGGGAGGGTTGTGCTGGGAATGTTCACCACAGCCCCTGTCTGGGGTTCAGCCCGACTCTCAGGACCAGCCTTCTTTTGTGCTTTGGGGTATTTTGAGGTGTGATCTTCCCTTCCAGAGGCAGCTCTGCTGCAGGCACTGGAATTTGGCAGCTGAGAGGGGTCAGGGTCAGGCAGTCCAAGAAAATAATCCAGTTTCCTGCAGAAATGCTCTGAGGCACTATCCCTGCACGGAAGGAGGCAGTCAGTGCCACGGTTCCACATAGGTACAGCCCTGACTGGGTTAATTACAGACATTTCCACAGCCTGACTTTTACTTTTGGGCCAGCTTCATTTCACATTCCAGACCTGCAGAATTATTTAACAGGGCTGCTTAAAACCCGCCCGCTTATCAATTCTCTGGGCTCATTTTGTCCCAGCACATTACCTAACCATGTCAACATATGGATTTTCTCTCTGTGCCCGGTGCAGACGGCCTGGGCAGGCTATTTTTAAGTGTGGGTGTGCTCCGGCAGCGGTATTGGTTTCAGCACTTGCTGTTCTCTCTCTGCTAATAAATACAGAGCAGCTATTAATACCAATGGGTTTTAGGATCCATTAGCATCGCTCAGGCATGGTCCAGCACTGCTGCCCTGTGTGACCTGAGCTCTGATGAGTGCTTCTGCCTGGCTTCACCCTCGGGACAAGCCCCAGGAGGGGGGACAGGCGCTGGGAGCGGTGCCCTGGGTGGTGGCACTGCAGGAGTCACGGAGGAGCAGGGCCAGGTGAGCCAGTGCCTGCCCTGGGAGGCCAAGGAGTCCGTGGTGCTTTTTCCCCCTTGGTGCTCACACAAAATTGCTGCTACCGGAGCTTTGACTGGGGTTTGCTTTGGGCTGTTTAAAGGGACAGAACCTAGGTACAGCTGTTATTCCTGGCTATTGAGAGGTTTTGGGGATATAACAGCAACGCAGCCAACTGGCTTCCTCTGGGAGCCCTCCGGTCCCATGTGCCAGAGTGGTGCTGGCTCAGGTGGTGACACTTGCCCCCGCCATGTGACAGTGCCTGCCATTGGGGTGGCTGGCGGGGTCTGTGGGCACCACCCTGACACTTTCTCTCTGTCTCTGCCATCCCCTCCCAGCCTGCAAACGCAAAGAGCAAGAGCCCAACAAAGAGCGGAACAACTCCCAGAAGAAATCCCGCCTGGTTTTCACGGACCTCCAGCGCCGAACGCTTTTCGCCATCTTCAAGGAGAACAAGCGTCCCTCCAAAGAAATGCAGATCACCATCTCCCAGCAGCTGGGGCTGGAGCTCACCACCGTCAGCAACTTCTTCATGAACGCCCGCCGGCGCAGCCTGGAGAAGTGGCAAGATGACCTGAGCTCCGGGGGCTCCTCCTCGGCCCCCAGCACCTGCAGCAAGGCGTGAGGGGCGCGGCACGGACGGCACAGCGCGGAGAGAGCGGCCTGGCAGCAGGGTCCTCGCTGGAGACTAAAGCACAATCCCCCCCCACCGCCGCCAAGCCCAGCCCAGCTGTTCCCCAGGACATTCCTACGGCTTCTCGTCAGTCTTAGCAGGCGCAGGCTCCACATTAACCTCTCTCCACACCATACTATGCTCAGGACAGGCGAAGCAGGTCTGAAACGTAGGGGAGTTGTTCGTGAGGCAGGTTTCTCCTGAGCCCCAGGTTTCTGTGGCCGGCGGGAGCTGCTGCCAGCCCGGCAGCCTCCCATGCCCGGCGCCTGCCGTGTGCTGGCCACACCACCCTGCGGCCGCAAGACAGCGGAGCACAAAGTCGGATACCAAAAACCCAAGACCCTGTTTTTAAACTCAGGCATGGTTTTTTGTTAAGCGTTTTAGGGAAAAAAAACCCACCAATCAGATTTAAGGCTTTTTCGGTTGTTTTTTTAGTTGAATTTAATCCGCTTGTTCTTGGATCAGAAAAGTTCAGTTCTCTTGAGCTCAAAGTATCAAGCACAAAGCCGGTAGCTACAGCCACGGTCCGGCCCTGGGCTGCCCAGGGCGGCTGTGCCAGCTGCAGCCTGACATCCCGGGAACACCGCGGAGACGGCACGAGCCTCAAGCACAGCTGGCAGTTCCTCACAAGCTCTGTGCTTGTACCTAATGCACACTCAGGAGGTCGGTGGAACTGCTACAGTTCATGCAGCAAACACAATGTTTTGGAAGACTTAGATTAATTTATATTGTTGCATCCTTTTTAGTTTCTGGGAATCTTGTTTCTCCTCGGCAACGGTTGTTACCGAAACCTCTCAGCGTTCGGTGTATTTTTTTGTTCATTTTATCAGTATTTGATGGTACTTTCAAGCAGGAAAAGAAATGGAAACAAGCCCTTCAGATGCCACTGACCATTTCAGATGTGCCACGTTTAGCTCTATTGCATCCCTAAGTTCCTTTTCCCTGCCGGCTCCCCGAGCCGGCAGGAACACAGCACACCAAAGAGACAGGATTTCTGCAAGCCAAAGATGTTTATAACTTGCCATTTCTCTTTGTGGTCGCTGGTGCGGGTGGTTGGCTGGCGCTGGGGAAGCCTGGCAAGCTCCACGGCCTCTCTCCAGCTCCGTGCAGCGGAGCCGCCCTGGAGGCGGCGCAGCGGCCGCTGGCTGGTGACCGGCCTGGGCGGCCGTCAGAGACACTTGAGACTTTTTTATGTACTACTTAATCGAAACCAAAGAAACGTTTTCTGCACCTACTTCTTCTGCAACAAACTGTTCCATTGAAAGATAAAGTAAAAATTAAAAAAAAAACAAAACAAGGAAGCATGTCAGGAAGCAAATGAGTCCCACACTGTGTTCTACAGACATCTTGGACATTTTCGGAAGCAGATCTCAAAGAAAGGGTTGACAAGGATGAGAACAAAGCAAAGCCACTACAATTGCTGCTTCATTTGACAACTCAAGTCATCTTAAAGTTGAAGATTGTCTTTAATTTGTGCCTATGCAGTTTTTTTCAAAAGAACAAGGAACAGAGCAACCAAAACCTCAACAGCTACAATACCAAAGATGAGGATTCTCACTACTTGTGTTTCAGTTTGTTTCTCCTCTTGCACGACTAATGCACATAGTCCCACTGTTCTCTGGACAGGTAACCGCTCGTGAGGCTTTGTGCAACCAGAAGGGTGGGTTTCTTTATTCACGTTTCCCCTGTTTCTGCCCCACGTGCATCTCTCCGAGAGCTGCATGGACTCCAAGTGCAGGATGTTGGGATACTGTCCTGGTGCATCTCTCCCTCCAGGAAACACTTGTGGGTTGGCTGTGACTTGTGCGTTGGTCTCCTGTGTGTCTGGAGCTGTGAACAGCCACCCTCCTGCGCGTGACATCAGTGGAGTGACCTCCACCCTTCTTTCTCCTCCCCAGGGATAAAACTTGCAATATGTGTGTTCCCATCTCTGTCACTGTGAGTGCTGAGCAGCACACCAGCCTGGCTCCAAACCTCCACCTGAACCAAACCCAAGATTCAGCAGTTCGTGGGGCAGTTCAGGGGTTGCTTCTGACCTATTAGCATTGTAATGTTGTTTGATCCAGGTCTTGATGATCCAGATCATGACTTGCCCAAATTTATCCTCAGAGCCAAAGCACGTGTTGCTCCTCTCTGCCTTTAAACAAGGGCTTCATTTTAATTGCTTCACAGAACTGCTGCAGTCACTTTCTAATGACTGTACTTAAAATCGAAATCAAGGAGCCTCATCTGCTCAGGACATGAAAAGTTTCTGGAAAGCAAATTCAGGATCCTCACAGCTGAATTGACAGCATGTGCCTGCTCTGGGGATCAAAGGATCCTTTGGCAGATACCAAAGAGATTTGGAGGATCCTTGCAGCCAGACATGGAATAAAGTTGCTAAAAATGGTCCCAATCTGTGTTGCTGTGTCCTGAGGGCTCCTAACCCAAATGCCAGAGATTTGAGTGCAGAGTTTGGAGCCATCAGGCTGTGGAGCAGGGCCCAGCTCAAGTTTCACTTTCATTCCCACCTAAGTGTCCATCAATCCAGCCCCTGCTGCGTTTTGAACTCGGCATTGCCCTCAGGGGAGCTGTCTCTGTCCCCCTGCAATCTGCAGTGGCAGGGGATGACACAGGACCAGTGAAAACCCCAGTGCTCCTTCCTCACCTCCCCTTCCTGCGGGGAAGTGCATTGTATCCCACAGGGAATGAGCCCCAGGCATCCTCTGAGCATGTGGGACGCCTCACTGAGGCTCACCTCACCCAGGGGACACTCTGGATCCTGAGGGACATCCAGATTGCCACAGCTCTGCCTCCCACCTTCCCCAGACGCAGAGGGGAGCTGCCCACAGCTTCTGGTGAAGCCTGGGAGCAAAGAGCTGGGCTTTTTGCTCCTGCTCAGAGC
The DNA here is from genome assembly GCF_050655825.1 of Lonchura striata. Classification (NCBI taxonomy): domain Eukaryota; kingdom Metazoa; phylum Chordata; class Aves; order Passeriformes; family Estrildidae; genus Lonchura; species Lonchura striata. Next base: position 43,132,987 of record NC_140743.1, read on the forward strand.
TCACCCAATAGCCCCAGCAAAGGAAGTTTAGATCAGGCACTGAAATACTTACAAATTTCTCCTCAGTGAAATTCTCTCCAAATTGTGGAAGTGTTCGTTACGCAGCACTGCCGAGTAGCAACGCGCACGAGATTTCTCTGGGCTGGGGCCTCAAACCTATCAATAGTCCCAGTCCATTTTCACCCTGCTGCAATTTTTTTATCCCTGCATCTCTTCATGGCCCTGTGTGACGTCCTCCATTTCACTGCCCACTCTCGTAGGCTTTCATGTAGCAGCTCCCTGAGACGAGGAGCGTCGGAGCAGACTGGGGTGGAGATACTGGTCCATGTAGGGCAAGGGGCTGTGCTCGCTCTGCCCGCACCACACCAAACCCCAGCAGTTGTGTTCCACCTCCAGGCCCTGCCCTGAGGAATCTGTAGAGCTGCGTCGTGTAACTTGTCGCTTCATTTATTGCGCTGCGAAAGACTCGTGGGTGTACAGAGAGCATCTTCTGGACCAGGAACTTGGAGTCGCAAGCTTGGGCACAGCCGAGATGAATTCAGCTTTGAATGGAACAAAGGATGTGCTCGCTGACTCCGGCTGCAAAGCTTTACTGTGGATCTCTCTTACCTACAGCTGAACCCAAAGAGCTGCGGAGGACTCGGCCAGCGAGCTCGCTCCGCCCGCGGGAGGGCAGGGCTCTCCTCTCCCGAGGAAGGCACGGGAGCCACCCCGGATTGCAAAGCGCTGCCCTCGCTTGTCGCAATTCCCAAGTATTTTTGTGAGACGGGGAAACTTTCTACTTGGCCTCCTTGATATTTATTATGGGGAATTTTTATTGTTTGAATTTTTTGAAGAAGGCAAAGTTTAAAATGGTTTTATTTTTTTTCCAGACGCCTGTGGGTTTTAACCCGATATATTATCTATCAATCATGTAATTTATTTAATTTAGTCTTAGGGCAGGTCCTGAGATCTCTGTTCAGTCTGAATCCCGCTGTGTTTCGGTTTAGCTTTAGAATTCAGTAAGAGTTTTGCCTGAATGTAGATGGGGGGGGTCAGGCTCTGATGTTAGCTATTTGTATCTATTTAGCTCAGCCATTTGTGAGTTCATTTGGGAGTAACTTTGCTTATTTATGCCTAGGACTGTTGTAGCGCATCGGGGATGCGAAGTCAGTAAATACCCTTCAGAGCTGGTATTGCTTGTAGAGCAGCCAGGTTCTGTCAGACAGGGGAAGAGCAACTCGTTCCATAAAGCATAAGCCTAGTTTTAATTCCTTCTTTTAATTCATTTTAATTGTTTAAATATCAACGTTTAAATTATTTAAGTTAATCCCTTCCCTCCTGATTAGAAAGTGTGATATACCTTTATTATGGCACATGAAGCCTTCATAATATAACTTATTTATTTAATTTATTCATCGTCAGCCGGGGATGCCCTTGTAGAGTTTTTATTTTTGAATTAGAGTTATCTATAAAGCACTACAGCTGATTTCCTGTAAGAACAGCAGAGCGAACTTTGAGGGCAAGCAATGAATATTCAACCTAAAAATGTGTGTTCAGAAAAACAGGAAAAAAAAAAAAAAAGACACTGGGATACTTTGCGTGAACTTTGTGGCTTCTTAAAACTTAAGCTGGGGAGAAAATAATTCATGCCAAGCAAAAAGAGAGAAACCCTTAAACTAGCTGCTTCCAAGAATGAACTTCTGTGTGTGGAAAAAAAAAAAAAAAGAAAAAAGGAAAAAAAAAAAAGAAAAAAAGGAAAAAAATACCTAGAAAAAAACTTTCTATTTCTAGTGAGAACCAAAGAGGCTACCTCACTGACTTTTCCATTTGTAATTTTAATCGTGTTGATGATACCAAAGATACCAAAGATTTCTTTCTCTGTGCGGTCTGCATTCTGCTTGTGCTCTCTGATAACTCCCACTGTTCTCTCCTACACCCAGAAACGTCCAGCAGAGCCCAGATTCCCAAAGAAACGCTACCCTGGAAGCTGCCAGTTCTGGTGATGCCCTTTTCTGTGTTCCTTTCTCCTTGCTGCCAGCCCGAAGCGCCCGGAGACCGTGGAGCTGTTCCCACTCCAGGGCCCGCCAGGGGAGCGGTTGTGTGGAGCTGGAGGTGACGCCGGCTTTTGGCCATGCGCAGATTCCCCGCGGAAAGGCTAATTATTATTATTATTATTATTATTATTATTATTATTATTGTGCTTGAGCAGAGCCCAGGGCTGGTGTGGGGCTGCAGAGCGTTCGTGCACGCATCCAGGAGCTGCTCCCTCTCCTCACCTTTGGTTGTTGTTTGCAATGGCCGTTTTCAGATAAAAACCAATTAATTACTTTTCTCAAGTTAGCAATGAAGTGAGGCTGCATTAAGCTCCATTAAGCATCACACGCTCCTGAGTGATGACTTCCAAGCTGTTTGGTTGTTTGGCCGGGGAATCAGCGGTGCCCTTTGGCACGCGGGTTTTGAGCCTGTGTTCTGCTGTTTCTGGGAGTGAAGCGGGGCTCCGAGGAGCCGATCCAGCCCTGGGCACTGCTCGCTCCCGAGCCCCAGCCCAGGCTGGGACAGCTGCTGCTGGCCTGGGCCTTTCCCTGAGGAATCTGCCTGGGCCGTGCCCTTGGATTCACAGAGGTTACCCACAGCTCAGCACAAACGCTCCGCTTTAATGAACTGCTGCCTTTTATGTTGCATTTCTTTGGGGGTTTGAGTCTGTGTTGGAAACGGTAGGACTTGACAAGTGTGCTTTTCTCTCTGTCTCTGTGTTCCTTCAATACAAAGCTATAATAATTCTCAGGATGCCTTCCGGGCGCGGGGAGCCGATGTCCCTGTGCCCTCGGACACAGACAGTCCCCAGAGCTGGCAGGGTCCCCGCGGGCCCCCCCGACTCCTGCTTCACTTGCAAAGAGTGATGTTACCACGGGACGAGTGCCTTGCTTGAACCAAAGCAACGATTTTGCCAGTCTAGACCTCTCTGTGCTTTTTTTTATTCTTCCTGTGAATACCTCAGCTTCGACTGGGCCGCCGAATCGTACCTGGTGGGCTTTTGTACTGTGCTGCTTTGCAATGCAGCCCTGCAAAGAACAGATTCCTGATAATACATACCAAAGGCTCTCCTCTTCTTCCTCCTCCTCCTCCTCCTCCTGCCCCCTGTCCTTGATCTCTCTCTCTCCATGGTTCCAAAGCTTTATTATGAACTGGGCATGTTGGCAACGCAGACCGTGCAATCCCTTACCGAATTTTCTCAGATATACCTCATAGAGAATAGCTGTTTAGCGTAATGTTATTATAGCGTATGTAATAAATTATTCACTGTTCTTTTTGGTAACTGTGATTTAAAAGAAAAAAAAACAGAAGAAGAAGCTTTATATGTTTTAGGTTGTGCTTTTGTACTAGACGGAGAAGGTGCGCTTAAAAATGTACGTCAGTCTTTCTTCCCGTTGGGTTTTTTTTGTTGTTATGGATCGGGGAAAAGTTGCAGAATGAGCCCAAAGTTTACAGTTTCATATTTTGCTGAAGAAACAATCTGTGTTCATTTGCTCTGTTGGAGAAAGAAAAAAAAAAAAAAAGAAAAAAAGAGGAAAAAAATTATTTTCTACATTCGTGCTACTTGGTCTGAAGAGCTGATTGTCCTGTGTGACGGTGTAGTATTATAATTAGCAACTGCCAATCAGCGCTCCCATGTTTATGCATGAGGCAAACCCTTAGCAGTGTGATGCATCGTGGTTCTTAATGGCAACTTCTTCCTTTGGGTTTGGGACGAGGTCTTTGGGTTGATGGTGTTTATTTATGCATGGAGCCTGTTAGCTGTTCGTGGCGCAGTTGTGTTTGCATTGACGCTGTGAAATCACGCCCAGTTTCGCCCCGTGCAGCTCAGCGCAGCTCAGGGTGGCTGTCCAGATCGGCTCTGGTCTGTCCCTGAGTTAAACAGACCCAAATTCAGTTACAAAGAAATTGCCATTTGGGGAGAAGTTTGGCCAGCTGGCAGCTTCTCCCCAGCGATTGGATTCCTTCAGTCCCCTGGCAGCGCACGTCCTGCTCCTCGCGGAGGCTGCCGTGCGTTTTTTCCCAGGTCAGGAGTTCCTTTGGCTTTATGGCAGCCCTGGGCACAGCAGGACCGGCCTTGGTGGGTGCTCAGGGACCACCCCTGGCCTCAGCTGTGCTCCTGCCCGGCCCAGCCACCGCAGCCGTAGTGCCAGCACGGGCAGGGCACGGAGCCTGGGCTCAGCAGCGCTGTCCCGGCCGTGTCGCCCGGCCCGACGGACCGCCCTGGGTGTCCACCCGAGCGCTCTGGCCTGTGCTGCACCTGCCCCACGGGCAGCCCCTTGCCCCCCTGCCCTGGGGCCAGGTTTGTTAAGGTGCTTTATCCCCCTTTGATTTGTCTAGATTCACGCTTGAGCCCCCCCCCGCCCCGTTTAAGGATGGGTTATGTTTTCTCCGCGGGCCCAGCCTCGGAGCCCCGGTGTCCCCCCGATCCCAGACCGTGCTGGACATAAAACCAAACCGGCTGCTCCGTGCCCTGCACTCTGTGTGGAAAAGGAGGCCTGGGGAGGGGGCAGCAGCAGTCTCCTGAGGAGGCCTCTGAGTGTTGATATCGTCTGTCATTAAGGGTATATTAGAGATGTGCTCTCATTAGTGCAAGGAGACATTTTTATTTGGCCTTACTCGGTAGGTTGTGGTAATAATGAAAGCTGTGTAATATAGTCGGGTTCTTTTCTTTCCTGATTTCTCTGCCAAAGACAGGAACAGACACAAGAGCTTGAAATAGGGGGTTTTGTAAGACAGTTGATGATTGTAAACAGTGGTTAATCTTCCAGAAAGCTTTCCACGTTCTTCCGCAATAAGCAGAGCGGGATGTTCCGGCAGAGCCCTGCTGGCAGATGCCACCACTCCTCACCGACACGCAGTTGTTGTAACCCAGGCGCCGAGTACACCTGCATTCCTCAGTCCAGAGGCAACGAGGGGTACGTGAGGCCATGGCAAGGGCACAGCGGGGCTGGCACGAGCTGCTCCAGCTGGCTGGAATTTGCCAAGGTACTTGTATTATGAAATTTAAGGTCTATTTTATTATGTCATTTTATGTCATTTTTTAACTTTGTGGAAGGTGGTATGTTGAACTGAGTGTAAGCTGAGTTTTTCAGACAAATAAAGTAGCTAAAGAGTGAATGTTATTTTATCATTAAAGGGTTTTTACTCACTGATTTGTGCCAATAGATGTCCTTTATCTCAATGACAAGTATTACATTGCTTTCAAAGTTTTATTTATAGCTATTGATGTAAAACCCACACACACATATGATTTGCCAAAGTTCAATAAAGGAGGAAAACGATGCTTTTGCTTCCTTGTGCAATCAAAAGTTCCTGATTTTTTCCCAGGGTTTTTTCCACAACAACCCCATCCCACAGCAAGGGGTGCAGTGGAGCCAAGCAGGGGCTCGGGCTGCTGCAGCTCTCAGGGACAGGGAGGGGTGAGGAGAGTTGAGCACAGCCAGACTAATGCAGGCCCCAGTGCAGGACCACATCCCAAAAATGTTACCTGGGGCTGAGGGCCTGGCCAAGCACGAGCAACACTACTTGGAAAAGGATCCGGCACCTTCTCCCACCAGCACAGCCGGTGTAGCTGTGGTATTACAGGAGAAATCACTTTATGTTTATGCATGTCATGGAATTATATGATGCAATGTAATTACCATAGAATTATGTTAGTTATTGCACTTTCTTTCCCTGAAGCAGCTCTCCGGGAAGAGGCAGGAGGTTCCTGGAGCTGAGATTCCATGGCAAGGAGGATGTAGCAGGTTTGCCTTCATTCATTCATTCATTCATTTAGTCAGTTACTTCCCCTAGCTGTGGACAAGTCCTGTTTGTTTTGTTTCCTCGAAAAAAAGCAAAACAAAGCGTACAAGAAAAGCACTTTGTTGTATTTCTGTCTTTAAAAACAAAACCAAACCAGCCCTTTCTTGCCCTAACTCACTCCTCTGACCACCTGGAGCAGGGTCAGTGTGGGGAAGGTATGGGGGACCCCAGAGCCCCCAGCAGCACCGTGTCCCAGCCCCAGAGCAGTGACAAGGCCCTGTGGGGTTTATTGTCTGGGATCTAACCTTGGCACCAATGTCTAACCTTGGGGTTAATAAACTCACTGAAAAATTTGTTTGCATGCTCATTCTCTTTGTGTCCCTCTCTCGACACTGAGCCAGATTCTGCCATTAATTAAATTTACGCTGCTTCATTTCACTTGGCTGCGTGGCCACGGGTGCAGATAAAAAGACAGAGCTGCCTCCTCAGCACTTTGTGTCACAGAGCCCTCTTCCAGCCTCCTTTCCTTCTGGCTCTGGCTGGGCTGTGCACAGGGGGCTCCCACGGAACCGGAGGGGCCCCGAGCCCTCCGTGCCCCCCCGGCCACGGGGCTGAGCCAGAGGGAACGTGCTGGGGGAGGAGTGTTTCCCCAGGCCCCCTTCCTGTGCAGGGAGGTGGTGAGGACTGCAGGGCCGGTGCCGCCGGGATGGGTAAAAACCCTTTAACAGCAAAGAGGCAGCAGTGGTGACACCGAGACTAATGCAGCCGCGGCAGGTCATTTCCATCTCACTTGCAGGATTGCTCCCCTGGGGATGCATTTTCTAGGCACTTAGCAGTGGGCACAGCTGGAAGAGGGAAATGGGACCATTTCATTAAGCTGCCGAAAGCTGAAGGATGAGCTGGGCGCGTGGTAGGATTGCAGCTGGGCCGGATGCTGTATCAGCATCAGCTTTTCCCAGTGCCAGGCTGGCCCCCTGTGCTCGGCTCCAGGGCCCACTCTGGACCATGGAGCTCATTCCTGCAGATTCCCCTCAACTCACTGGTTCCTAAGCTGCCAAGAATCGCAGTTACTCCAGTTAAAGTGCTATGAAGCCCCCTCAGGAGCAGACAGCACACTCCCATCCTCCTCCTGCTCCCTGGCAGTGCATCCGTCAGGATGAACACAGCAGTAATGAGCTGCCGCGTGGGACCCGCCGTGAGCGCAGCACGGCTCCCTCCTGGCTGCAGATGAAGTGCTGGCAGCTCTTCTGATCCAAACACCCCACACTGCTTGAAACCCTGTGGGAATTCCCTCGGGAAACAGCCCGGGATTCAGCCTGCAGAAAAAGCTGCACAACAACAGCAGGTCAGGGTGAGGGAAGTGGGTTTCTTTTGGAGGAAAACAGCAGGAGCTTTTGCAATGCCACTGATTTTCAGCACACGTAGGATGGAGGTGCTGAAGGAAAACAACCAGGACAAAAAAAACCTTGGAATAGGCAGCGTGGCAGGATACCACAGAGGGATCATCAGGTGGGAACAACTGTCACCAAAGCCCACACACACAGAGAACAAGCCAAGGCCAGCTCTGCCTGCCACAAGCTGCACCCACTGGAAGCTGCCTTCAGCCTTTGCACACAGCCAACCTCCAGGAGTGACTCCAGGATCCAGCTCAGAAAGGGATAATGGCAGGAAGCCATAAGATATGAAACCAGCAGATTAAAACATACAAGACCACTTTGGGTCATGTTACACTCCGGCCTGGCAGCACAAGAAATCCAAGGCAGTACAAGACAGCCGTAGCCATAATGGCCCAATAGCTCCGGGATAAAAGCGCTGGGGAGCTGGCTGTGAGGAGCCCAGCCTGGGCATGGAGCCCCCCCGACTGCTCCCCAAATTATCCCTTAAGTGCTCCTTTAAGCTTCTTTGGAAATGCTGCCTGCTCGCTGGAGAAACGCAATTAGGCCTCAATTGCGGGTGATGTTCACACGTTATGGATCATCCTTAAAAACGACAGGAGAACGGAGCGCTCCGGATTCCTCGTGCCAGCTCCCTCTCCGTCATTCCAGGAACTGCCAGACTCCGGTTCTGCACTCCCTTTCCCTGCCCCCTGAGCCATGGGATCACAGGCAGCACCTCCAGTGACTCGCAGAATCCTAGAGGGATTGGAAGGGAGCTTAAAGACCATGCCAAGGGCAGGTCTTCCACCAGACCGGTGCTCCAAGCCTTCCTCCTGAAGGAAGGAGCACTTCCTCCCCACTTTGTGGCCTTGTGCTCTGTTGGCCTTTTGGGGCTCAGATGTCACTGGGCAGCCAGAGCAACCTCTGAGCCCGGGGGATGAAAGGCTGTGTGTGCTGGAGATGATCCCTCTCTGGACAGACAATCCATCTCCACACAGCCACAGAAAGGATGCTCATCAGCCAGGCCAATGGACTCAAATTAAATAACCTTTTCCTGGCACTTACTGCTGAGCACAAATTTAGCAGGAAAACAAAAGGCAGTTTTTAGACCTGATCCAAATTTGCAAATCCCTGTGCTCTACAGGCAGAAGTAGAACCTGCTCCTAAGGGCTTGAAATGCTGACTGACAACCAAACCCCTTGCCCAGGCTGTGCTGCTGGAGACAAGTACTTCCACACAGCACGGGAGACAGTGCAGCCCATACATTCTTGGGAATTGGCTCATGGAAACAAAAAGAAACACGGCCAAGCAGGAAAGCAGGTGGAGAGCGAGCCCTTCAGAAAGAGGGAGGGAAGGAAAAGTGCTTCCAAAATGTCGGAGATTGCTTTGGATTCAAACATGACATTGCTCAAGTTCTGCCAAACAGGCTCACACAGCCAAATCCCCACTCAAAGGTAAAACAGCAAAGCTTGGACTGAGATTCCAGAAGAAAAGAAGCACCATCACTGCTCTCCTCCACAGTTCCCACCTTCCATTGTGTTGGATTTGCATCCCGCTCTCTCCCCCGTCACAACCCAGTCACAGGAGCTCACTAATGGATCGGCTTAAGTGTCCAACATCTCCAATCCCTGCTCTAGAAAATAATCAATCAAGCACTTAATTAATAACATCAGCAAGGAGCTGCCCAGAGACTGCTAACATGAAACAGAATAAATTATCCATCACAGGTGGGATCCCATACCAGGACAAATCCCCAATTCACCTTCTTCTCCAGACTCTTTGTAACTCACCCCAGCCTGACACCAGAGGCGCAGAGAGAACTTCAAACACCAGCAAAAAGGGCTCTTACAAAGACACACAGCTTAGTTATTTCCTCAAAAGAACTTTAATTGGAATTCCATCCTTATGGCAAATGACACACAGTAGGAGTATCCGAATTTGCCGCGTTACATCACATGGAAGTCCTTGGTCAATCTGAAATGCATATGTTGGGCTAAAAGCAAGTATCTGTACACATCTGGCATTGACAAAATCAAAGGAGCTGCTCTGACTTGCAGCTTACACTTCAAGGTGATCCCCAGCTCTCTGGGCGTGGTGGGAAGGGAGAATTCACTGAGCTTTTAGGCAGTCCTAGGGAAACCCTGGCCCCACTGAACTCAGCTGTGCCATCCTCCTTCTCCAGGGGACAGCAGGAGGCCAGCTCTGACACCATCCACACCCCTTTGGTGTCACAGCACCTTTTGGAAGCTCCCACCTTCTCTGAAATGCAGCAAGGACCGAGGGACAGGTTAAAAAGAAACTCAAAAGAGAAAAATTCACTCAGTAATAAAAAAACAAGCCAAACTGCAGAGTGTTAAAGCAGGAAAACAAGCTCACCCCTTTACTTCCCATTTCTTCCCTCAGGACACCACAGGCTGCTCCTAACTCCTCAATTTCCAGTCGATACCCTGAGGCCAGAGCTCCACAGTGCTGGGAGCTCTGGTGGGCAGATCCCCTGCCCAGCTCACTCCTAGGGCAGGAGGACAGTGACCCCCTGCCACCCCAGAGTCCCCCACGGCTCAGCCCAGCCCGAGGACTGACTCTCACCAAACCCAGGGATGCAGCTGCCTCAGGAGCCCAGGCTCGCTCCCCACTGCCTGCCCTCTGCCAGGGGTATGTGCACAGCCCCACTCGGGACTGCAGAGCTGCAGGAGTGTCACAGCCCAGCTGGATGCTGTCCAGGGACACTGAGGCAGCAGCACCGAGGTTCCCAGTCTGCCAGGGGCACTCGGAACACCTACGGGGCAGGGTGAGCTGCAAACTGAGCTGGACACAGCCCTGAGGAGGGCTCGGGAAGGCACGTGCACCACGGATTCGTCTCTTCCCAGGGCACACACTCGCCCAACCCGCTGGGCCTTGGCCTGGGAGATGAGGAACTCCTCAGAAACCTTGAGGAAAACTATCCTCTGACAGCAAACAGCTCTGTGAGGCAGGCTCCATCTGCTAAAAGCTGGAAAATTAAGTGATTTCTACATGATGGTGTAATAGCAGCAACAGAGTAATTATCCCACTTGTGGTTAGAACACTCAAAAGTGAATTTTAAGTACCTTTTATTACTGGGGACAAATGTAATGCCTCAGAATCAGTGCCAGCTAGTATTTTCAGGACTCTCTCCAGTATGAAAATGAAAAGCCATCTGTATTTATAATACCACAAAGTTCATACGATGTGAACCTTTGCTTTCCACACTTGTAAATGTGGTGGTCACAGCCTGGACTGCCTGAAGGTCCACGTTCCCTCCAGCTGTGAGGAAACAGGAGTGAGTAGGAAGATTTGACAGACCAGATTGTTTTCCACTGATCCCTAAGAGGAGTGCAACAGAGAAAGTTCTTTGTCCAAGGACAGACGTAAGGCCAGTGCTCCCAGACATATTGGACATTTGTGCTCCTTTTTCCTGCCCAGGCAGTGAGCAGAGCCCAGGGGGAGGGAGAGGAGGGAGAAGAGAAGCTTCTGGCTCCCTGCCCCTGAAACAGGCACAGGCATGAAGGGTCAAGGAAGACTTCTTTCTGTGGGGAGCAGGGTGCTGCAGGAGGTTCTGGCACTGAAGGAATCTCAGTCTCTCTCACCCTGGGAAGCAGGTATGGCAGTGGAGCAAGCAACTCTCCAGAGGTATTAGGGATTTACAGGTGCTCAACAGGGGATCCATCCGTTCCTTTAGTATCCCATCCTTAACTCCAACAACAAAATAGAATGAGACAAACCCCTGATATAGCACAAGAGGCCTCTTCTCTCTTTCAACACCCTGTTCTCAAAAGACCAGAGGTCCAAACTGCCTCATGCTCACCTGAGGAGGTCAGCCTGGCTGAGCAGCACTGCATCTGCTTCTCAGCCACCAGCAATTCCCAGGAACCAGCCTGCAGTGCACAGCTCCTGGCATTTCAGTGCTAAGGACATCAAGTAAACGTGTGCCCGAGGAGGTGCCAGCGGGGCTGCCGCACGCAGGGCTCAGTGCCACTGCCACAGCTTCGCTCCCACCCCGCCGGGCAGGAGGGGACCCTGTGCCTCCCGGGGGCACAGCCAGTGCCAGTCCCTGCCCAGCATGGCCCCATGTGGGCTGGCAGCCTTTCAGGAGAGCCCAGCTCAGGGCTGCTTGTTCTCAGGCATCTGCAATGTGAAACTCCAAATTATTCCTGACTGATCGTCTCTGTCTAAGTAACAGCAATTGAGCCAGAGCAATCCTACCTATGGCACTGCATAGGTATCCCACAAAACCACAGTACTGTGGCACAGTAGAAAGCACAGAGTGGATCTATAAACCTCCTGGAGAACAAGCCTGACTTCCTAAATTTACTTCACCAAACAGAAAAAGCCCTTATTTAATAAAAATACAAGAATGTAAAAAGCCATTCTGCTTAACAGATAAGCCAACATGTTTCCACATGTGCACCTGCTAGACTTGAAAGAGGCAGTTTCAATGGAGCAAATTCTCCAGTATCACCCAAGCAGGCTAATTCCTTTCAATTTATGCTCTTTAAATACTTTCCCGCAGATAATGAAAATGTTTTTCCTAGAAAATGTAAACAAGTTTTGTGCGTTCTACTATCCCACCTAAGCTCTCATGGGAAATTTCTGGCAGGAGAAAACCAAAACAAAATGAAGCCTTATCTTTATGCTCTAAAAAAAAAAAAATATATATATACACACACATACACACCTTATTAAAAAGCATTAGAAGTAACTTGATCTACAAAGTCACCAAAGCCAGCTGTAAAGTCCCTCTCGGAACAGACAACAGACTGTGCTGGTCAGAGTGCACCTTAAGCAAAACCAAAATATGTGTACTTTTGACCTGGCAAGTTAATGAACTGGTGACCACCCTGCATACAAATAAATCCCTGCATAGCAACAGAACCTAATTGTAAAAAAAGCTGTGTAGGGTTTTCAGTGCGTCCTGCTGGGCTCACACTCCGTCCCACTGGGGTCGGACGACGAGAGATCTCCTCACACCTGACAGGATGAATGCCCTTATTTCCCTACCTCCTACAACTCCTCTCAAAGAAAGAAAACATCAGGAGAAGTGCCCCAAGGCTGTGCCGGAGCGGCTGGGCCCGGTCCCGCCCGGGGCAGCGGCTCCCCCGGCTCACAGCGGCTGGCTGCTGAAGAACGCCTTGGCCTCCCTGCACACGGGGTTGACGCAGAGCGGGCAGCACAGCGTCAGCTGGCGGGAGCACACCTCGTTGGACTGCAGGTGGGAGCACACCAGGTCTGCCAGGGCCTGCAGGGAGGGTGGGAAAGGTCAGAGGGAGCAGATCCAGCTGTGTGATTCCCCCCCACGCCGCCCCAACCTGCACCCCGCGCCCCTGCTGACAGAACCACGGACTGTGGTACAATGAACGCTCTGTGCTGGGCAGATTAGGTACAAGGGGCTCCGTTTCTGCTCTTAAAATACCTGAAAACTACCTCAAAACACCCACACTCAGCAGGAAACACAACTGCAAACCTTTACTGCAATGTAGCAGATACCTTGGAGAACAGTGGATTTCCATTGAGAGACTCCGCTCTTCTGATGTTTTCAACTCCACACTGAATCAAAAATAAGGAGGAAAAGGTTAAACCTGTTAATCTGATCCTTTACTGGATGGCCTTCAAAATCTTCCCTTCATTCAAAAGCCGCCCCGAAATTAAATGCAGTATCATGGTTCTCAGTACAGCAAAAGTTACTATGGGGCAACATTACATTTTGCTGCCAAAAATAATTAATTGCTTTTGAGCAATATTTGTAATGGTTTAAAGATCTAAATCTAGAAAGACAAACTCCCACTTGTTTTGTGGTTAAACCAGTTTAGATTAATTTTTGATTTACAGGAAAATAAAGCTAATATTGCAAGAAGCAACTACAAAGCAAACTGCAACCCAGGAGAAATAATTTCAGAGCAGCACTACACAAACAGGGACCAAACCCACAGAGCACTCACCTCGTTGGCTAAAACCTGGGCATACTCGATGTCCAGTTCATACAGTGTCTCAATGTGGTCACTGGTAAATGCTATTGGGACCAGCAACATGTTCTTCTTTCCTCGCTGGCACAGGCCTTTAATGGTCTCGTCTGTCTGGGGACCAAGCCAGGGCATTGGTCCAACCTGGAAAAAACACTCTGTAAGTCATTCTTACAAAGAACACCCAACATTTCCTTAGGAAGGATGACAGAGCAGGTTATGGATGGGATAGAAATAGTTATTTTTATTTCCCTGCTTCTGGTTGTACTTCTCACTTTCTGCACTGAATGTTTAATGAAGACACACTTCCCACCATTACATCTCAAAGGAAAGAACCTGGGCTGGCCTGAACAAGACTGAACAACTGAAAATGTAAGTAAAGCTGTATTTTTTTTCAGTCCAGTAAGACCCTGCACAGGCTTCACCTGCTCAGCTTCCCAGAGCCCTTACCTTGGACTGCCACACAAGCCTGTAAGGGTTGGAGTAGTTGAGCTTCTCCATGACCCTCTGGACAGTAGCTCCCACTTCCTGAGGGTAGGGATCCCCACGGTTCACCACCTGCACCACAAGCACAGCACACCTCTGGCATCAGTGAACACTGGGAAGGACCAGATTTGCCTGGCCCTTGCACAGCTGTGTGCCCACACCCTGCCCTGAGGTAACTCACAGACATGGGCAGCGAGTGGGCTGAGAAGAGGATGACCACCTCTTTCCTTTTGTCTGCTGGGAACAGGTTCAGCTCCTTCTGGATGTGATCAGCAAAGCACTGCTCAGGGAAACGGAAACGAGGACCTGAGCGGGGAACACCAGAGGCATCCCTGCCCACAGTGATGCAGAGAGGCAGCTCCCATGTCCATGCTGCCTTAAGAGCTCCCAAATTCCCTCAGTGTGCACAACACTCAGGGAGTGTGTCCTGGGAGCATCACCAGCACAGGCAGCTCCACCCCACCTGCCTTCAGTGCTTTTTCCACCTGCTCAGCACACCACAGAAACTGCAAACCCACACAGAAGGAGAAGCTCCCTCATACAGACCAAAGAGCCATTTTCTCTGGACAGAGAGCAGCACAAAGGCCTCCCTTCATTGCTCCTGCCACAGCCAGGAATTACTCTGTGCTGCGGAGGGCAATCTGACAAACCAGCACAATGTCTGTGCGTGCTGATCACAGATCTGCTCTGAGCAGGAATTTGGACTAATGGCCTGTAGAGGCTCCTTCCAGCCACCACCATTAGGGTGACATCACCCAGCTTTTAAAACAGGATGTGTACAGTGGTCGCTTTCACACATTATCTTGCCAAAGCATGGGGTATGAAATAACCCTCCTTCTCCTGTAATTTCAGACACGGTAGACAAGACTCATTTCATCACAGAACCAAAATGCACCCTCAGATTGAAGCCTTCCTGTTATCCTTCCTCAGTATTATGTCTATAATTCTAAAAGAAAATATATAAACCTCAAAGCCTTCAGATCCACACCTGAATGAGAAGGGGATGGGTGGGCCATCGGTCAATTATGCTCCACTTCATCTTCGGCTTCTCCCCTTTCTGGTTATAGTAGCGATAAATGGCATTTAAACTGCTTCCTGAAATAGAGAATTAACAACACAAGTTCAGCCAGGCCACCAGCAAGCTGTCAGATTGGAACAGCTTGGCAGCAAGCGATTATCACACTTTAAAATGCTCCATAATTAAAACACAACCATAAATCAGAGCTGAGTCTCCAGTGGGAACAATTCTATCCCCGATATATATATACATATATGTACACACATATATCACACAATGCACTGGTCTGCTCAGAGCTCCCATGATTTATCCCCACTCGCAGCACCTCTGCCCTGCCCAGTGCTCACCCGTGGTGGAGCAGCTGTACTGGGGGTACTGGGTGAAGGCGATGGCCCTCTGGATGCCATCCCTCTCCATCTCCTCGATGGCCTCCTCCGTCAGGGGGTGCACGTAGCGGAAGCCGATGTAATACTTGTGAGGCGCTGCCGGCGCCAGCACCGGGACAGGGATTGCAGGAAAAGGTGAGAATTCACAAAAACACATCGTTAGGTGTAAAACAGACATCAACAGGCAGGCTGACACTGCTGACACAAACTCGCTGATCCTTTTCTGGGTACTTCTGGAAAGCTCTGTCATGTAAGCCCTTTCTTTGGCCAAGCGTATTTCTGGTACCTCACTTGGCTGTGATTAGAATTTCCAAGTGATTTATATTATGGTTTGCTTCTGCGGGAACACCACTTGCCTGCTTCTCCTGCATTTAGCAGAGGCACGGTTCCCAGCCTGGACAGAGCCCCGGTGTCTCACCAGGCAAATCCTGATCTAAAGACATAAAAGGTAAAAAAGTGTCGCTACGAGAAGCCAAATGAACAGCCCGATGCCCTCACAGCCCACAGCTCCAGCTGCCCTCCCTGCCCAGCACACCTGCTCCGATGGCACCCAAACCCCAAGGGGCAGCAGAGCAGTGAATCGGGGACACGTGCTCTCCCATCCTGATTTTGGAGGGCTTTTATAAAAAGCTTCTGGGCTTTAACACCTAATTCTGGCAGCAATATGATCCTCCCCGAGACCATCTCGGGTTCCTCCATTTTTTATCTCTAATCTTTCGGGTGTCAGCTTTGGGAGCACGGCTTGGTTAGGGGATGGGAAGCAGGCAGGGGAGGTTTACTGCTTTGTTTTGTGTAAGTGGAGGACAGAGGTTCTTAGGAGAACAAAAGCAAAGTTTCTTTTTCAGGGTTTCTGGGTCAGTGGCTCTGAAACAACGTTTAGCAGGTCTCTGAAGGAAGCAGATGTCCCGTGCTTGGACTCCACTCCATACATTTATGCAGGATTCGGAAAACAGGTTTAGTCATCCCCAGTTCCCTGCAGGAGGCAGGAGAGCTCCCAGCTGGGAGCAGCAGCAAATAAAGACCCAACTACAGGAGCCCTGGAGCCAGTAAGCTCATTAACATCTTTGAGTGGCATTAAAGACAAAAGTCTGACTAACCCCGGCAGGGATGTAGGAGTTTAACCTGGGAAAGGACATTCTGGGAAGAGCACAGCCAGCCTGGAAGGAATATCCTCGCAGTGTCAGGTCTGTTCGGGACCATGGGCAGCAAAGAGAGGTGTTGGTGTCTGTGCACAGGCTGTTTAAATAATAGTGCTGTCCTGTCCTGATCTTGGCTTGGACAGAGTCAGTTCCCCTCCCAGCAGCTGGTACAAAGCTGTGCCTGGATTTAGGATGAGAGCATTGCTGCTGACACACTGAGGTTTCACTTGCTGCCCACACCTGATCAAGGCAAAATGACCCTAAAAGTATTTATTTTTGCCACATTTCACATGGTGCCAGCACCTCCTGCCAGTTACTCATTCAGAGGGCTCAGCACTCCCAAAGTGCTACCTGTGAGCACACCATATTCTCAAATGCTGTCTGCAAGCACATCCAACACGTCCACACCGTTCTGAAGGAACACAGTGCTCTGCACGGTCACTTGGGATGCTGAAGGAAATGGTTGGCAGTGCTCAGCACATTCTATTGTTAAACTGCAGCTGTTGTCAGGTAGAAAAGAAGCCTCCAAGGGACTTATCAGGTAGGCGAGGTGCCCAGAGAAGGGTGTGACTGCACAGAGAGTGGTCACCACACAAAAGCAAGTGGGAGCGGGACACTGGGGAAAGCAGATAAACTTTCCAAGCCTTATCTGCAGAACCTGCTGCAAGGCTGACCCTTCAGGGCTCCTGTCCAAGAGCACTCCTGCCTCAGATGACACAGCAGGCCTCAGGCTCTGTACCTGCAGGCACCACAGCTCAAATTAAGCTAGGCAGTCACATCTGTGCAGAAAGGACTGAACCTCACCTGAGTGAAGACTCCAGTGACACGCCACCTTCTGAACGGATGAAATAAATTTGGCTCTAGCCTTCCAAGAACAGTGCTTTTAACCTGCCAAACCCTTTTAGCAGTCCTTTTCCTCCAGCCTTTTTCTAGCCAAGCCTGAGGCAGGTGCCACAAAGAGCTACAAAACAGCCCTGCATGGAAGGACATTGACAGAAGCACCTGCACCCATTTCCCACCACAGTCACGCTACCAGGCAGCGTGGCACAGGCTATCCCATACCAGTTAGCACTCCCTGCTGGGAGGGATTCTGTGACACAGAGACAGGGGAAGGAGGCTGTATTCATGTTTGAAGTTTTCTCACCATGAAGGACTGGCAGAGAGAGCATCTCCTTCCATGCCAGCCAAACTGCCCAGCCTTATCTCCTGCTGTGTCCCTGGGTGTGGCTCGCTGCTATCCTCAGCCGTGCCCTGCACTGCTCATCTACAAAGCCTTGTCTTTTCTCCAGCTGTCCTCCTTTCAGCCCTGCGGCAGCTGCTGACAACACCACTCTGAACACCCCCCTCCCATACCTGCCTCAGTGGTTCACATGAAACACATTCCCCTTTCTTCCCCTCTAAGCCTCAGCCACTTGACTTCAGTGCAGGCTTCCTCAGGCTCAAGCAGGGCAAGGCACGATGCCTGGCAGTGCCACACACCAAGGGACACTCCTGGCACCTGCCTTTGGACACCTGAAAATAACACACTTAGTCCACCACAGCCATCTATCTTCCCATGATCACAGGAGAGACAGAGGTGGCTCCCCAAGCCCAGCCTTCCATAACAACCTTACAATGCATGGAATCCCTTCTGCACTATCTTTGCCATGACTTCCCGGCAGGGAGGAAATCCACACCACCCCACAAGGAAAACCAAGAAGGCAAAGCTGCTTTTCAAGCAAACGGTTCCAAGACGGAGCAAAAGCAGCCCGTGGGAGGCTGAGCAGAGCAGTACCAGTGCGAGGAGACATGCTGTCCAGCAGCTTCACCATGCCCTCTCCCTGCACCGCCGTCCACTTCTTGATGGGGGAGCCCCCGCCGATCCTGCTGTACTGCTCCTGGATCTTCGGGGTGCGGCGCTTGGCGATGAGCGGAGCCAGTTTACTGCAGCATTGGAGAGGGACGTGTTAGCAGCACAGCAGAGCCACCCCCTCCCCAGAGCTCTGCTGCAGCACCTTTTCCCCGGCCATCTGGGCAAATTACAGCAAAGCAGCGTGCCTTGTTTCATGTTCCATTCCACCACCCTTCCCACACCCCAGTCTGCAGCTAAAAGAGAGCAGCCACGGCACGCCTAATCCAGAGGCTTCCAGCACTGTCCCTTGCACTGACTGCTCCCAGGATGAAGCAGTCTTAGGGAGTGCTGCTCTCCACCTGCAGCTCAGACAGCAACACCCAACACTGCCTGTAGCACAGGAGATGCCAGTGCCCCTCACTTTTGAACTGGAAGGGTCATCAGATCTCTGTCCAGGAAGAGACGCAGCAGGAAATCGTGGACGTCATCCAGCCGCTCCGGGCCTCCCATGTTCAACATCAAGATTCCCGTTTTAGGTTTCCTAGGGAAGCAAGAGGTATTTCAAACCCTAATGACCCACTGCTTTTATCTTTATTATGATGACAAAACAATCGGCTCATCCTCCCACATTCACCTTTCTATCCCAAGGCTCCTCCTGCTTATGTAAACACTTGCGCTAGGAACAGGAATGGCCAGACACAAGTATCTACATGACCTTTGCTTTTTAAAAAAGTAACCACTTTGTAGCACAAACTTTAGGTGGAGACACACTAAGAAAGCTGTCTCGCAGCCGCTGGCTCTAAGGGAGGTTATAAAACCGGATCTCAGCTGCGCAATCAAACCAAACCAAGCAGCAGCTTCCCTGGAAAGCAGATGAGCCACTCACACAAGTCTCTCTTCACTACTGTGGGGACACATCTCATCTCCTGCAGCAGTGACAGCAGCAAGAAGCCCTTCTACACACAAATTCATTGTAGGGCCAGTTGTGTTTGGATTGGGTTTTTCCAGAATGGATTTTCTATCCGGGTGGCACACTGTTGTAAGGATAACGTCCCACATGGCACAGCAGCACAGATGGTGGTATCAGCATTTACAGAACGGCTGCTGATCACAACTCTCACCCAATTTCCCCATGGAACTGTTTCCCCTGCCCAAGGGAGCCCACAGACCAGGACCTCACTTCCCCAGCAGATGATGGTTCAGGTTGCACAGGGAGCTTTGCCCTTTAGTCAAAGCTAGTCTCACAACAGGGCACTGAGGGGAGCCCAGGCCTGCCCCGATGTTTCGGGACCTCAGCTTCCATTCCCTTTCTGCCGGAGCGTGTCTCAGAAGGCTGCTGAAAGAAACCCAGGCAGCAGGAACCAGAACTTGAAACAATAATGGTAAGGAGGCTGCCCTTGCCCGCAGCACACGAGCCGGTGGGTGCAGGCAGGCAGATAAGCAATCTCGCACGGGCAGAGCGGAGCCAGCCCCGCGGCCGCTATCGGGGACAGGCACCGGGCACGGCCCCGGCGCACACCCACCGCTCCTGGGGCTGGACCTGCGGCTTGGCGCTCTCCGTCACCGCGGCCGCCGTGGCCTGGCCTCTCCATCGCAGCGGCACCCGCAGCTGGCTGCGGCTCCTCAGCACTGCGGAGAGACAACACAGAGCTCAGCTGCTGCTGAGGGGACACGGCAGCTGATCCCCGCAGCACGCACCGCAAACGCGGCCAGCACGGCGAGCTCCGGCTCCTGCAGCCAAAGCGAGTCAGGGAGTCACAAGCTTCTGCCTTGCTCTGAACACTCTGTACTTACAGCTCTGCAGCTACCAGGCAGCAACCAAAACCCGAACCAAAGCCTTGCTAGTCTGAGTTCCAACCATAACTCCAAAATAACTGGTGACAACAGAGCAGAAACAAAGGGCTGACCCTGAGGATTGAGTGTCAGACTGTGTCACTCCTCGTGGGTCAGACACACCTGGGCTAACCCCAGACAAGGGCAGGATTTCCACATGTCTACAATGTAGGTTAGACATCTGCTCCTCTTTGAACACCGAGCAGCAACTCCAGAATCCATTTCCCTGGAGATTTGGGCCACCTTCTTTCTCACTACCCAGCCAGGTGAGGCTATTAATCTGGATTTCAGCATCACACAAACTCCAGGATTTCACAAGTCTGTGCACATCCACCTCCCTCTGCAGCTCTCCTGGAGCCCGTTTAGCCACTGGAAAGGGCTCTGAGCTCTCCCTGGATCCTTCTCTTCTCCAGGCTAAACACCCACAGCTCTCCCAGGCTGCCTCCAGAGCAGAGGGGCTCCAGCCCTGGAACATCTCTGTGGCCTTCTCTGGATTCACTCCAGCATCTCCACATCGTTATGTCAGGGGCCCTGCAGCTGAACACAATTAGATTATCCTTAAGGTTCCTTTCAGCCTATTCCATACAATTCCATGCTGGTTACAGCCTGCCTTTCCAAAGGCACACTTCGTACTCCTCAGGAGTTCATCATCATTACATGGTATTCTTTTAGCACAAAAATAGCGTGAATTGCTCATGGAGGAAAAAAAAAAAAAGAAGGTTAAATCCTGCATCCCTGTCTCTCCGGCAATTGTTCAGTGCGACATTTCCCCTGTCAGACCACAGGAGCTCAGCAGCAATTGAGCCCCAACAGCACAGAACTCCTCAGCAGCCAACCCACCTGCTGGGAAGAGCATCTTACAGCTCACAGTTCTCTAATAACCTCCTGAACAGACACTGAACAGCCTCAAAACCTGCTGAAATCAATGGCAATGAAATGCATCCTGCAAATCCAGCCTCTTACTCGGGATTACGAGTGCGTAGCTGTGGATGCCTGCGTCTGCACTGATACAAAAGGCTGCAAACTAAAGCACTTCAAGCATCGCTGATGCCTGAAAGGTCCTTTTCAAATAATCCTTTTTTACTTCCAGTTCTTGGGTTATTACTTTCTGAGGTGCTGGCACTATATGCCAATTACAGAAAACAATAAAAAAGAAAGCTTCAATGGCTGCATTGATACTTCTGCATTGTAAGAACTTTTGTTCTTGGCCCAGAGTGTGGCTGGGCACTGACAAGGCTCCCCAGGGAACAGTCACAGCCCCAAGGCTGCCAGAGCTCCAGGAGCACTTGGATAACACTCTCGGGCACAGGATAAGATTGCTGGGGTGTCCTGTGCAGGGCCAGGAGTTGATCAATGACCAGGAGTCCCTCCCAACTCAGGACATTCTGCCACTGTCTGACTTAGAGTGAGGTTTATGGCACGTTTCCACCTGCATCATGAAGGGCAGACACAGTGCAGAACGAGACACGCAAGGAGGATGATCCCGGCTGGATGAAGCATCGGTAAAAGCGTTCTCTCCTATGTTTTAGAAGCGCCGCGGCCGGGCTGGCGGAGCAGGGGCGCGCGCGCTCCGCTGGCAGCGCCCTCAGCGCAGCGCCCGCAGCGCAGAGCCCGCAGCGCAGAGCCCTCAGCGCAGCGCCCTCAGCTTAACGCCCTCAGAGCCCTCAGCGCAGCGCCCTCAGAGCCCTCAGAGCCCTCAGCGCCCTCAGCGCAGCGCCCTCAGCGCCCTCAGCGCAGCGCCCTCAGAGCCCTCAGCGCCCTCAGCGCAGCGCCCTCAGCGCAGCGGCGGGAAGCCGCCATCACCGCGCGCGGCCCTCCCGCAGCCCCGGTAAGCCCGCCGGCCCCGCCGGTCGCACGGCCCCAGCGCCGTCAGCGTTATGAAAGGCGCCTCTCGGGCGTTGTGTAACGCGGGGCGGCGGCGGCGCCGCCGCGCTCCCGCCCGCGCGGTCCCCGCGGTGTCCGGTCGGCCTTCAGGCCGCCCGCCGCCCCCCGTTCCCGCCATCGCGGCGGCGCCCTCACACTCACGGTGACGCCCGGCGGCGGCGGCGGCGGCGGCCATCTTGGCCGCCCGCATTCCCTCAGACAGCGCTGCCACCGCCCCTCGCCTCACACCGCCCCCGGTACCGCCCCGGTACCGCCCCGGTACCGCCCCGGCACCGGGGGCGGTCCTGCGGCGGTGTCCCGCAAGCGGCGCTGCCCTGGACCCCCCCCTCCGCAGCCCCCGGGGACTCCTACGGAGTGAAGGCAAGTGATCCCCGCTTTGAAGTGACGCTCTAAACTGCTAAAAGTTTTAAAACTACAAAATCTTATAAAAAGAGATTTTAAATGTTATTTAAAACGCTTTAAAAAATGCTTTAAATGATAAAAAATGTTGGGGACTTTCTCAGCACGCACCTCATGAGAGATGAGGGTTCGGTTCTGCACCCCGTCACACAACTGGTGCAGGAGCACGGAGCTCACCTGGTAACCTCCATTCCGGGTAGGAATTCAGCCTCTGGAATTCAGGCACTGGAGACAGTTGCCCAGGGAGGTGGCGGAGTCACCATCCCTGGAGGTGTTTCAAAGGTATCTGCATCTGGCACTGGGTGATGCGGTTTGGTGGTTTAGGAATTCCAGAGGTAGTGCTCGGTTGGTGGTTGCACTTGATGATTCTACGATAATAATACTGCGATTTAAACACAAAGGAACAAACACCACAGCGCTTACCCTGCACATGTGGGTGGCTTGCATCCCCGTCTCAGCAGGCCAAGGGCAGAGCCAGCTCTTGGTGACAAAGGCTGGCAGAACTGTGTTCTCCTCAGAAGTGCCTTACAAAGCGGGGCCAGGTAATATTTAACACAGATAAATATAAAATAGTGCATGTAAGGAGTGGTAATCTAATCAAAGCTAAAGGATAGTTATGCCAAAGCCAGGGACATGGCTGAAAGGTCCTGAAACCAGTGCTGGCAGCCCAGTTTACCAGTTCCTAATCCATTTAACCGATCTGCCTGGAAACACTGTGAAAGAAAATGAAAGTGAGGATGAGGAGACTCAAGTTCTGATTACACATTTTTTTCTCTTCTGCAGGTTTTTCTCTTTCTAATAATAATAAAAAAAAAAGGCAGGTTCTCTTGTGCTCCAAGCAGCTGCAGCATCCTTCCCAGATCCCACCCCACCTCTCTGCACCAGCTCCTGTTGGGATTTGCACAGCAGCCTCTGGTAAGTTCCACAGCATCTTTCATCCGGGTCACCTTTTAAGCTCCTTATCTGATCTGCCTCTTCCATGAGCACTTCTTAAGTCCCCAGCCCTTTCTCTAGCAGCTCCCCTGATAAGGAAGCCTTTAACCTTTACAAAGCAGCTCAGCCCTGTCAGGTTTAAGGACTGAGAACTTGCCCCAAACACGGGATGTTTTTCAAGAAGCCTATTTTCCTGACACTTCTCCCTTCCCATCACTTCAGGCACTAAAAGGAAAGTATTTTATAAAGTCTTTACCTGGTGCCAGAAGTCCAGGCTGCTCCCCTCAGCACTGCTGCCTCTGCAACCTCAGTCAGCACCACATTGTTTCTCTCCAGCACATTTCACTGGGCAGCTGAAGTGGTCCCTCCAAATTAGAAAAATTCATGCTTTTAAGTTAATTAGTGGGGATTTTGTTTGGAAAGGGAAAAAAAGCTCACAATAGTTCTTGGGATATGTTTACTGCACTTGAAAATTCCCTTTTCCTGGGTTTTTGTCCACACTGTATCAAGCAGCAAGCTCCACAGACTCAGTAAAAGAACAGGCATTAATGTCAAGTATTATCTTGCACACCAGCTTCTGTTGCCATAATTTATTGGTTGCTGATTTAGACCAGTTTATATAACATGCAGACGAATAAAACCAATCACGTATTACAAAAATGTAGGTATCCACAGCTCAACAATTCCAGGAGTGAATGGCAAATCCAGCTCAAACCTCAGTGCAGGTGGTAAATGATGCACCTACCTTTACTTTTCTCTCTGGTAAAGGAATTGCTTTACGAATAGAAACGATACCGATGACTCAACACATGAAATATTTCATTATCCCTATTTGATAAGTTCCTTACAGTCAGGGAAGCTGCTCAGCTGCAGTAGCACAGGGACAGGGAGCTGCTCGATGAACACACTTCAGCGTGACATGGGAAAGCACTGCTGGGACTGCAGTCTGAAAACCCAGTGTGTTTCAGTTATGTTCCTCCGGGTCTCAGTCACTCATTTCTGGCTGCAAACAGGGAGCAAAAGGCACCACAACCCCCCATGCCCAGGAGCCATCAGGCACGTCCAGCTGGGTGTACATGGACCCACGGCAGCGCTGCATCCACAGCTCTTGGGAAAGGGAGCAAAGCCTACCTTGCCAGCCTCAGCCCTGCTGAGCAATAAATAATCTGAAAAAAACCCCAAAGCCCCAGACCCAACCCACCTCTCCCACAGTGGAGTTCTGTGCACTGTACTACACACCCTGCTACTGAATCAACTCAGAGAACCCCCATTAAAATCAGCAGGAACTAAAACCGTGCAGTGCTCAAGATACTTATTCCCATTTTTACCCTTTGTTCATGCCTCTCCGTAACATTCTCACAGGGTGCTCTTAGGGAATTTCAGGAGCTTGAACTCCTGACTTCCCCAACAGAAACCCCAAGAGAAAAGTGATTAAAATTAAAGCAAATTTAAAAATAAAATGATCAAATGCCCAGCATATTTTAAGTCACAGAATTTAAAAGCAGAAGTGTATCTTGTTTTCTAAATGCCAGCTTATCAAGATCTTTGTTTTGTGATGACTCAAGAGCATAAATGCACCTAAACAATTTTTCCAAGGCTTTTTCCAGTTAATTACTAGTATTTTGTTTTAAAAAAAGAAGTTTTGTTTGTTTCCTTTTCACATCCTAAAGTGGTATTTGAATTAGCAACAGGTTGCAGGAAGTCTTGTTGTCAGACAGGCTGTAGTACAGCAGCGTGTATCATTCTTTCCCAAGCATCAGCTGCTCAGTTTTCCAGGAATTTTTCCCAAGGACGACTAAGGTTTGCAGCGCTGGACAAAGCGTGGATAGAGACAGACATCTCGGATATGGTGTCTGTTCAGAATCCAGGTCAGGAACCGCTCCAATCCCAAACCGTATCCTCCATGAGGGCACGTACCGTATTTTCTCTGTGAAATCCAGGGAGGGCGTATTACACATTTTCTAGCAATTTGTAGCTGCAGTAATACCACCAGAAACAAAAGCTGCCAACCCCTGTAAGAGGGGAGAAGCCCCAGCTCCCGTCTGAGCCCTGCAGCATGGCTGCTGTACTGACCTGATCCGTGTACCAGTAGTAGGGTGTGGGATCGATGCCCTCTCTCTTGTAGCCCTCGAGCAGCTCCTCGCTGTCCCAAGTGCGCATGGAGCCGCCGACGATCTCGCCCACGTTGGGCATCAGCACATCCACCTGCAGCGCACACAGCACGGCCCCATTACGGCAACGCTGCCGCACAGGGAACGCGCACAGCCCGAGACAGTCGTGCCAAGGCACCCGGAGCAAAGCCTGGCAAGGATTCCCCAAGATGTTTCCCACAGCACTCGTGCCCTCCAACATCCCCACTGCTCCAAGCTACCCCAGCAGGTAAAATGACTCACAGACTCGGTGAGGCGCGAGTCGTCGCTGCAGCGCTGCATGTAGAAAGACTTGATCTCTGCAGGGAACCGGCACAGCAGAATGGGCTCGTTAATGGTGTCTGTCATCAGTCTCTCAGGAGCTTCGGGAATGTCCTAGGGTTAGAGCAGGCTTTATTCATACTCAGCGCCAAAACCATACCCATACCCAAGTCCCACGTGAAGCAGGCATGAAACAGGACAGTTTCAGACTGCTCATGTCCACACTTTCATCCTAATGTACCTAAATTCTTAAAACAAACTTATTTTAGAAGAAATAATAACCCACATGTCTGGGGGGAAAAAAAAATTGTTCAATTAAAATCTAAGTCTCCCCAATATATAAGACAGAAAGCCGAGGGGAAAAAAAATCCTGGCTAGGCTGTCAAGTTCTCCTGAGCTCCTTCAAACAAAGTGTCGCACATGCTGGAGAAGTGTGGCCAGGGAATTGATGACAGGTGACAACACAGGTTAATGTTAAAGGGCATCAGATCAAATCACAACCCACAGCTGCATTACTCCAGGTCCCAGCAGGACATACCTCCCCAAACTCATAGTAAGTGCCGTCTTCCTTCTTCACATCATGTTCCTTCAGCCACTCGATGGCTTCAGCATAGTTCATGCGTCGGAAGGGACGTCTGGGGGGCTGGAAACCCTGTGGATAAGAGCACAGACAGGTGGAGGAGCACCATTTTAAAAGGAGTATTTTTCTAGCTGATCAGCACATGACCTTTCCCACCTCCCAGATCATCAAATTATCACTTAAATGAACAAATCAAGCTCTGTACTACAAAGCTAGAAACAAACATAACCATCTCAAGCCCAGTAAATCTCATAGATCACCTAGGAGGAAAGATAGGAAGTCTTTCCAGAGCTTTAGGGCTCCATGTCCCAGGGGAGGAACTGAAACACCACTTGTTTCATCGCTCCCTCACGCTCCATCAGCAAGTACCAGCCAGTCAATATCCGATCTCTGGGATGGAGGGTTTTATTCCACTGGCACAGCAGACACTCCCATAAATCCTGGCACACTGCTGGTTTCTGGAGCACACTGTCAGGGAATATCTTCCCCCACAGTTCCCTGTTTTGGTCTTTACCAGCCTTGCAGTTCTTTCATTCTTATTATGTTTAATATTCTTCTTGCCATTACAAATAGTAAGTAAGCTCACTGCCATGCCCTGCATCTCCCAAAAGAATGTGCTGAGTAGGAAAGGCTTAAGATCCTATTTTCTTGGCTATTGCCATTGCTGCCTACCGGGTTGAGGTCGTACAGTAAGGTTGCTGCAGGTGATTTCAAGACTCTGTCTACGACATCACACACCAGATTCTCCAGACGGTCCAACAAATCCTCAAAACTTATAAAAGGACATTCAGCTTCAATGTGCGTGTACCTGAAACAAAGCCACATACAAACAACAGATTTTTAGCAATGAAACTAAATCATCTAAAAACCCACAACCCAAACACACACATTTGACCCCCTTTTACTCCCGCACTGTAAAGGAAATTTAACTGTTTAAAAAGAAACAAGGACAACTGTCCATACTCTGCCAGGTGCCTGCGGGTCCTGGACTGCTCAGCTCTGTAGGACTGAGCAATACAGAAGACATCTCCCAGAGCTGGTAGGCAGGTCTCCAGGTAGAGCTGGGATGACTGGGTCAGGTATGCCTCTTCACCGAAGTAATCCAGCTTGAACAGGGTGGAGCCTCCCTCCACCTGGGTCTGCACTAAGGTTGGTGGCGTGACCTGCAGGAGAACAGGGCTGTCACTGCTTGGGTGAAGAACTGAGGACATGGATGAGCCAGGGCACTAGAGCAGTCACCTGCTGACCAGGGAACACACACACTTACTTCATAATATCCGTTGGCAAAGAAGTGATCCCTGAAGGCCTGCACGACCATGGAGCGCACCTTGAAGATTTTGGACATGTTCTCACCTCGAATCATCATGTGCCTGTTGTTGAGCTGCACATCCACCTCTGAGTCCTCGTTGAGTAGATTGTCAGCCCCTCCTGCTGGGGCCAGGCCGATGAGCTCCCAGTAATCACAGCTCAGCTCGTGGCCTCCTGGAGCCTGCCAATGGGAGAGAAACAAACGCTGGGGAAAAAGTCCACTGCTTACCCCTTGGATGTCTTTTCACAAAAGCTCGGAGTGATGGAACAAGGGGGACCGGCTTCCCATGGACTGAGGGCAGGGGAGATGAGATATTAGGCATTCTTCCCTGTGAGGATGTGAGCCCTGGCACAGGCCGCCCCAGGAAGCTGTGGCTGCCTCACCCCTGCTAGTGTCCAAAGCCAGGCTGGACAGGGCTCAGAACCATCTGGGATAGCGGAAGATGCCCCTGCCCGTGGCAGGGGTGGCACTGGATGGGCTGCAAGGCCCTTCCAACCCAGTCTGTGACAGAGCTCTGCTCTCACTAGCTCCTGTGTGCATCACAGCCGCCTTCCACCCCTGACAATTGGCACTAGTAGTTCAGCCTGCAAGCTGAACTAAAACCATTTCAATTCATTGCACTTTTCTGAGTAGAAATGCAGATTTTCAAAGGCTAACCCACAGAGTATTACCCAAAGGTGATAGTGAGGGCTCACACTACCTAACCTTGGGTCGATCCTACAAACACACCTCAGTAAAAGAGATGTGAAAAAATTCTTAGCCCCACAAAATAAAAACTGAATAGACCTGTTAAGGAAAATGAAGCTATGCCATTTATTTAACATAGCTCTCCATGTTATAGTCTAGGAGCTGTCTGGCTCCTAGTGGAAAATCAGTGGAAGATCGTTTCAGGCAGAATGAGAACAGTCACACAGTTCACCTGTCTCACACTGGACAGCACAGCTTTGTTCTTTCTCTAGCCCTAATTCCCTCTGAAATAATCCAGTGATTCCTCCCACCTCTGCTTGTGCCTCCCTCAGGACACCAATGGCCCACGGGGGAGGAGGAGAAGCCACAGGAGCTCCTGTACCTGCTTGCCCTGGGGCAGGAGGTTCAGCGTGCCGTACACCACCACACTGCTCTCCGTGGACAGCACCAGCCCGTTGTAGCACTGGCACTGCAGCGAGACAAAGGCAGAGGTGAGCAAGTTTTCATTCCTAAAAGTTTTTCGTTTAGCATGCAGTCACTGCTAAACAGCTCCCGCACTGACAAACTGCAGTGGCAGGACACACGATTTAACAGTAACACAACTGAGACAGTAGACTGAGGAGAACTTAACAACACCTACATAAGAGAACACCAGATGAGGTATGAACTCTTCAATTCACGCCAGAACACAATCATCACAACCTACCAGCTCATCAGAAAGGACACACTGAAGAAACCCTGTGCCATCTCTCAGGACAATAAACATCAGATTTTTCCCTAGTTAAAGAGAGAAGGAATTTGGTTTCAGTATGAGCAGGTGCTGGTTAGCTCATCATTTGGCAGTTCTAGCTTAAAACACAGAAATTGAGGAAATTCTGCAGGACTAGCCTCCAAACTGAAAATCCCTTAGGATTTGAACTAAGAAATGTCTGTCCACACATTAGGGGGAACTGTCAGTGTTGCAGTGATCATTGAGATCAGCCAAAGAAGGCACCTAACTGGTTTAAAAATTTGAGACCAGGTGCTGTCAGACTCATTCTGTGTCCAAATTTTGAAGGCCACTCTATTTGTTCTATCTCCCTGCACGGGCTCAACAATGCTTGTGCTTTACCTTGCCTCCGTAATCTGTGGATCCAGCCAAAAATCTTCACTCTCTGCCCTCTGTAAGCCTCCAGGGCCTTGATCTTCACCTGTGAGGCAGAGAATAAAAGCCATTAAATAGGGGAGTGGCTCACCACCTCTTAGAGTTGATCCAGACCCCACCTCAGAGCAGCACAATCTCTGTGCTGGCCAGATGCCCTAGCACAGACTATGTGCCAAGGCACAGGATCATACTCACACATGTGGGCTCTGGAAGACTGGGATCATTCTTGATAACAACCTTCTTGGCTTCCTCCAAGTTCTTCTCTCTTCTCAAGAGATCTTCTGCCTGGTTTGAAAAAAGTAACTTATTAAATAGCTGTAACCAGGCCAGCTGTAAATAACATGTGAAACAACAGCACCAGTGAGGAACAACCTGCAGCTCTTTAGGAGGGGCAGGAATGATGGATGACACTGTAATGTCTTTGGAAAACAATAATGCTCTGCTCCTTCTGCAACCTACCTCCTTCTTCTCCTTAGCTTCATTTTTCATTTGCTCCCTGTGCCATAGCTTTTTGACATTCTTCATCTGTGATTTGGAAATGATGGCCCATCTCTAAAGAATTCAAGGAGAGACCAAAAGACAGCAGTTTATATTGTGTCCCTTCACACCAAGAAGCAGTAAATAAGTCCCACTAGGAAACCCTTCAATGCCACAGCACCTCATTTTCTTTTTGGGAATCCACATAAATTGTAGGAAATGGCTCTTTTCCTGCTGTCATCAACGCCTAAAAATGGGAGGGGAAATAACCAAAATGAGCCAAAAATCATCCTTATAGAGCCTGAGCAAGCACTTTGGTCCTGCTCAGGTTGCAAAAGCAAGTATGAAACTCACATTTAAAAACACAAGGGCTATCACTTGCCCCAAAACACATTCCACACTGCCAAACAAAGCATGTGTTTTCCACACTCACCTTCAACACAGTCTTGAATGGCTTCTTTTGCGTCCCATCACCCGTGGAGTCGTTGCCCTCTCGTTCAGACACATATAGCTCTTCTGGGATACATGACAAATACGAGCAATTACTTAAAAAAAAAATTATGAGAAGGAAACTGGACACACACGGATATGGCCCTGCTCACTGCAGGGGGCTGGACAGGGTGATCTTTAAAGACCTCTTCCAACCCAAGACTTTCTATTATACTAAATCTTGATGGTTATCAGCAGTGATAAACCTGCAAAGACACCAGCTGGTCAGTCAGAATAAGAATTATTTTATATATTTCATTTAAAAAGTCAGTCCATGCAGTGTGTTCGCTAAAATCTCAAGGGCTCCCGAGGTACCGAACCCTCGGGGGCCACGGGCTGCAGCTCGGGAACCGGGAGCAGCCCTTCCCGGGAAGAGCTCGGAGCAGGCAAGCAGGGAGATGGGGCCTGGGGAGCAGCCGGAGCAGCGCCCGGCTCGGCCATGGCCGGGAGCGACACGAGAAGCGCAGCGAAGCCTCCCGCGCTCGGGGAGGGCCCGGCCCGGCGGGCCCGGCGCTGCGGCCGCTCCCGGTGCGCGCCAGCCGCAGCGCCGCCGGGCCCGGGCCCCCGGCGCAGGCGGGTGCGAGGATGAGGGGGTGGGGGGCCGGAGCCCCGGGCTCTCACCGAGGGTCAGCGCCGCCGTCCTGCCCAGCACGTCCCCCGCCATGGCCGCGGCGCAGGAAGTGCATCACGGGCGGGCTGAGCCAAGCCGCGGTCGCCTTGCGTCAGCCAGCCGCCCGGCCCTGCCCTTCCGCCCCTTCCCCCTGCGCGCACGGGCGGGGCCGCGCGGGCCGCTCCTCCCCGCAGCGCTGACACCGGGCGCGGTCCCGCCTCACACCCGGACTCTGCAAGGAAGTAGGCTTTCGGGTATTTATTTGCATCACGCTTTTGAAATGTACGTTCCATTGAATGAGAGCTGCAGGTCATATTTTTAACTATAAAACCATTTCAATAATTAGTTTTAGTTCGGGAGGGGGAAGTACATAAAAGCGAATCACTCAAACACCTCAGCTTGAGTGAAGAATGTGCAAATGTAAAGAGACTCATAAAACCACTTTTTACACTGTAAGAACTGAGGCACCAGCAACTGAAACACATCCCATGAAAGTGACTGATTTCTAGTTATCCATCACTGACTGTGTCCAGAACTGAAATGAATAGCTTGTGCCAGCTCCAGGGGCAGCTTCCAGAGCTAAGATCTGTCCTGATTCCTAAACCAGTCTGACACTGGCTGGAATTTATCACCAATGACATCCCAGCTCAGCTGTGACAACTCTGATGGGAGCATCCAGAGCCCTCTCCAGGGCTCAGCATCCCATGTGCCATCATGTCTGAGCAGTTAATGAAATAGAGCACACAAGCGAAATCCCTTTCAATGACAAGTATGAAATGTAGATAGTTTTATACCAACATAGTATTAAAAAGTGAAAAGTCTGTGATTCCAGGCATCACTAAAAACGGACACTGCTGGGTTTCCATTCCCAGCACGTGTCTCCTTCACTGACATACAGAGCGCCGACACAAGGATCAGTAGCTCCACTGGGAACTCTTGGCCCTTCTGTGCTCCCAGGAGTCCAAACCCAGAAACTTCTGCGATAAGACATAAAAACCTTCACATCCTTACGGCAGGCGGTTTAAAAAGATCCTGAGTTTGTCCAGAACAGTTCTGTGCAGTCGCTGTGAGGAACAGCTGCTCGCAGCAGGCAGTCCGTGCATCAGCTCGTCTCCCGCTTGTGCCCGGGGGCCGGGCCGCCGCCGGCCAGCACGGCGTCCAGCGGGGCGCGCCGCTTGCGGATGCTGCGCCCCGAGGCGATCAGGTCGGCATAGCCGCGCTGGTGGGAGAAGGCGTAGGCGGAGCGGCGGGCGGACACACCGCGGCGGAATGCGCTCTGCCGCCGCTTCCAGTGCTGCTCCTCCAGCAGGTACTTCCTGCGGTTCCTCTGGATCTGCACGCACGCAAACGCACGGTCGTCCATTAGGACATCATCAACACAGCTGATCTGTTTTCAGAGCTGTGCGCTGTGTGCCGGCTCAAGGCAGAGCAGAAGTAGCCAAATCTATCCCCTACGCTCTTGACATGTAACCCTGGCACTCCAGCCCAGCCTAAATTAAACCCAAACTGGGGTCCTAAGCAGCCTTATGGGGTCTCAATGACAACACCAGATCTCAGCCAGGCATATGAGGAAATAGCCTCCACTGAGCTGCTGCCTCTGGCCAGCCCTGCGGCCACTCCTCTGCCCACAGGACCCAAGCCAGGCTTGTGTTCCTCTCCCAAGAGCACCATCACTTACTCATCTCTACCATTATCATAAAATCCCAGAATGGCTTGGGTTGGAATGGACCTTAATGGCCATCTCATCCCACCCCCTGCCATAGGCAAGGACACCTTCCAC
Source organism: Lonchura striata (assembly GCF_050655825.1). Classification (NCBI taxonomy): domain Eukaryota; kingdom Metazoa; phylum Chordata; class Aves; order Passeriformes; family Estrildidae; genus Lonchura; species Lonchura striata. The sequence continues at coordinate 43,165,497 of NC_140743.1, forward strand.
TAGCCCACACCTCAGCACTGACACCAGCCCCTGTAAATAAACACTTGCCATATTCACCCAAATAACAGATTTCACTCACTTTATCGCTCTCTGAAGGCCAGACTGTCATGGATAAGAAGCGCTGTGCCACTACAGGCAGTAAGCAAATAGCAATAGATAAAATCATGGTAAGCCAAAGGTATGGCTGCCGCAGAGCATTCGGAGCAGTTCCTGGGAATAAAAGGAGCAAAAGTTAATTTATGACAAAGCTACAAGAGGCAGGACTGAGAACCACAAAACATGAGGACTGACCTGTGAACTGAAAGCCAGAAGGGAAGAGAACATGGATTCCAGCACTGTGAAGGTCAAATGTGATCCCAAAGTAAAGTGCAATACTCCCAAATACTGAAAAAGCATTAACAAAAGTCCAGTAAGATGTATCCAGGCCAATCTAAAAGCAAACAAAAGTGCCAAATTAGTTTCTTAATTCTAAATAATGTCAACTACTTTTTGCATGTCGTTACCTTGCTAGTAGAGAAATTTGAACAGTGAGCAGAAAGCGTTCCCAGAACACTAGAGCTCAGGGAACAAAGCTTACTTGCCTGAAAATTGACAACAAATATCAGAGAGGATGCAGCTGTGACAGCAAAGGACTGATAATCTGCAGGGGCTTCTCCATCTTGTCCCATAGATTTAAGGTAGGCTCCATACGGGATGAAGAAGATGATCAGTGAAGTTACAGCACCATGGAGCAAACTCACAAAGAACTTCTTGTAGTTGAAAAGTAAATCTCTCTGACCCAAAACATAAAGTCGGGGGAACCGAAGGCTCAGTTTGTCACTCACATCCTTAATAAAGAAGAAAAAAATAAAGTTGTGAATTGTTGTTGTAAGCCTGAGCTTTGGAGAGTGAGAAGCTGAACTATACATTCCCAAAGGGAATGGCGGATCCCTTTCTCTCTCCAGTAGCCGGGATTTGCACAGAGTAATGCAGAAGGAAGACATTCTTAAAAGCCACAAAACCAAACCCCTCTTTTTTTCATGGACAGTGTAGCTTAAAGACCATGTGGTAGGTGCCTTTGGATTCATCTGTTGTAACAACATGGGGATACCTGGTCGAGCAAGCCAACGAGCAGGACCGGGAGGCTCGAATACAGCACGTTGTACAGCGTGATGAACCAGTCCTCGTAGGCTGTCTGCAACAGAGGGGGAATTGCAGGACTTAGTGATTTCATTTTATTACATTCTTCCCTCCAGTTCCTGAGAAAACTCACATGTGCTCTTACTAAAGCTTTAAGTTCAGTGTTTGGGTGAACACTGTCTCAGTGTTCACCTAAAGGCAGCAGCACCTTGGCTCAAGGCTCTGCTGAAGTTCTTTAGTCTCTCTTAAGCTGCCCCACTCCTTCCAAATCTTCCTCTCTGTATAACAATGATCCTGGCTGTAGTGCTCTGGAATCATACCTAACTGCTTGTAACTAACTCGTTCAGTACTCATCACATCCTCTTGCAGAAATCACTGGTGACAACTTCACGTTCCTGACACTTGCCAGCTTAAGCTTTTGCTGTTCCACGCTGACAGAAGCATCTGCTTGTTGTTATCCCACGAGCACACCTTCCTACCTGGGCAGAGAAGCCATTGAAGAATGAGTACCAGATGTGGACCAGTGTGAAAGCGAAGTTTTTGTAGAAGAAGTATCTCAGAAACTTGCACATCCTGATGTACGACCAGCGCCCATGGACCAGCAGCAGCCGCTGGAGGTAGCGGAACTGTCCGAAGGAGTAGTCACTCGACATGACAGCCTGCATCCCCTCCTGGCCACTGATCCCAACTCCAATGTGGGCAGCTGGGTGAAGGAGACAAACACCATACACTAGGTTAGACAAAGGGACAGGAACATGATCGGGGCCATTTCTACTGTCACTTGGACTCTCTCAGTGCTTGTTCTGTCAGAACACACCTGGGAAATTTGACCAAAGGAGAACCAAGCAATGAGACAGAGTGAGTAAAGTCCTGAACACACTGGCCAAGCAGTTTACAAACACCCTGGGGACATAAACCCTATCCTAGACATTTTTTCTTCATTTGCATCTCTTGGAAAGCAGAGCAGGTACAATCTGGGATGGCTAATGCCAACAGGCAAGGGGCAGCCAAGCTACTGCTTTGGTCTTTATATTACAATTCTGTAACACACAGATTCCTGCTCAGGGAAAGTCTAAAGAAAAAAAAAAATAGATCAGGAAAAACCACTAACCATTTCCTAAAGTGCTTCCTTCAGAAAGGGAAACAGGCACAGAAGCTAAAAGCCCCACGGCAGCAAAGCAGATGGAAGAGTCTTCTGACAGAGAGGGACAGTGGAGAGACCGCAGGAGCAGGCCAGAGGAGATCTGTCCTAGCGGGAGAGCTTGACAGCCGCCTTACTTTTGATCATGTTCACATCATTGGCCCCGTCCCCGATGGCCAGGGTGATGGCCTTCTTGTACTTCTTCACCAGCTCCACCACCATGGCCTTCTGCTTAGGTGTCACACGGCAGCAGATCACAGCCCTGCACTCACAGGCCAGATCAACAAAGTTCTTCTGCTGCTGCTCCTTGTAGGCCTCTGCCCTTCTCCTTTTCTCAGTTTGTTTTTTCTTCTCTTCTGCTGTTCTGGGGAACTTCAGTTTCAGTTTCTTTTTCTTCTTTTTCTTCTCCAGCAGGATTTCATTCTGTGAAAAATAGAAAACTTACTGTGTTCCCTTCTGCACCATTTCCAGTCCTACTCCAGGCACTGCCTAACAACACACCTGAGGTCATTATGCTCCCAGCATCCATTTCTGGCATTTTAATGAACTGCAGGTGCAGACAAAGGAACAGAGTCCTCAGTGAGAGACACTGTGGCCTGGTGGTGCCCCAAAATCCCAAACACAAAGAAGAACAACCTTTGTACATACCAGCCAGGAGCCAGTGATGATTAGAGCCCGATCTCTGCTGCCCTGGAAGAATGGCTCGTTCATTCTGAGAGAGGAATGTGGACTGGATCCAGCAGTGTTCCTCTGGTTTTCCAGCCTCGTTTGAAGGAGAGCACTGGAAAGAGAGGTAGAAACTGTTACCAAAAAGTCAAGGATAAACTTTAAGCTAGGTCAGTCCCAGACTGAAAATCCTGAACGAACTCCTCTGTGTTTTCACTTGCCTGGTATCTTCCCCATAGCAGATGGCCGTTTCCTCTGTTAAGAGTTCACAAGAAAATCCAATATTTTCAGCAGTTTCTACAAAAAAAAAATTAAGAGAGGAAAGTACTTCTGAAAGTTCTGCCACAAGTAATTGTTAGAGGCAGCCAGAAGCGGCTCAAGTGCTGTTAAGTAATTTCTGATTTATATTGCAGTATGAGAATTCCTTTTCAATGCCACGGTGTAGAGGAAGAGGAAAACATCCTCCTGTTTTTAGCTGTTTGGCTGTAAGCAACCCCACCTTTTTTGTCACCAGTAAGCACCCAGATTTTAATGTCTGCTTTGGAGAGTCTGGAGATAGTTTCTGGAACTCCATCTTGAAGTTTGTCTTCGATAGCTGTTGCACCAAGCAGCTGGAAGGTATTTGAAATACAGTTGGTTAGTAGCATTGAAACATGTTTCTTTTAATATCAGAATTTAAATGTATTAAAAATGTACAGCTCCTTACAATCAAGTTTTTTTCTATTTCCTCATATACTTTGTCCAGAGCTTCATCCCGGCGACTTGTAGCTAAACTGGCCTCCACAAACTTTTTATTCCACACTTCAAATTCATCCTGACTTATGTCTCTATAGCACAGGCAGAGTGTCCTGAGAGTTTCATTTGCAAAGACCTGAAAAATAATTAAAACCACACAAATCCACGAACGAAAACTCTTCATTTGCAATCCAAACATGAGGGTAAGAACATGAGTATTTGAGAAGTTTGACAGAATAAGTCCAACTTTCAGAACCAATTAGGTTCTGAAATGTTTCCATTAAGCTTAATAGCTTAGGAAAAGGAAATTAATAACACTATTGTCAAGAATAATTTTTGTTTTCAAAAGGCATAGAAAATACAAACATACATCAAGCGCCTCTTCTGTGGCTTCTCTCATTACATTCCTGGGGTGCAGCCGCTCGTAAATCACTGTATCAGCTCCTTTGCAATACAGCCTGATATTGCCACCGGACTCTCTTACTGTGGAGGGAAACAGCAGAGTTGGCACTCTTACATAAAGGAATCATTTCAGGTTGGATTTTTCAGCCTACTGCCAAGTACCAAAGTACAAGATGGCGTTTCTTCTTCATTGGGCTCAAACGTGCCCCAGGAGTGTCACACAGCTCCTCATTCTTGACCCCAGCCTCCTTTGCACATCCCTTCTCACCCCTAAACAAGTGACCTTCTCCATGCAGGCTGGTGGCAATCAGCTTACCAATGACAGACATCCGCTTCCTGTCGCTGTTGAAATCCAGGATGGCCAGGACATCGTAGGTCCTCTCGACCCCCATCTCACTTATGGTGATGGTGCTCTGTGTTCGGGAGAGGAACACGTACCCGAAGTTCCGGGCGGCCGTCACCAGGGCCCCCTCGTCCGGGGAAGCTGCCTGGTAGTTGAGCTGACCTGTGGGATTGTGCCCAGGATACGGCTGAGGGTCCAGCTGGACACTGCTGCAGCACCCGCCAGCAGGGCACACGGACATCAGGGACCATGAACCCCCCAGGCTGTCCTCAGCCTGCTTCCCTCCATATTAAACCAAAACCCCACGTTTTCTACCTCAGTATCCTATTTTCTCAATCCAGTCATTTAAACATTTTCAAAAGAAGCTCCAAAGACAAATCCTTAGTCAGAGACACCAATACAGCAAGGGGAAACAACCCAAAAACATTAGGAACAAGAAAGGACAGGACATTGTTGGTTTCATGGAGATTTCACAAAGATGGGAGTAAAACAATATTCATATTCCATGTTTTAATTGAATCTTCCAACCCATTAATTCAATAGCTGATCACTGCTACATTTAGTTTTGTTTAATTTAAAAGGGCAGCCTAACACTCCTCCCTTACAGTATCAGCATTAGTTGCAGATCTCTCCCTTGTGGAACTGGATTTGAATGATTGCTTTCTGCTACACAAGAAAACAAACTAAGCAAAAGCCATACCCACCATCAGAAGTGTCAGCCATGACTGTGTGACAAATAGCAAGCAGAAAAAAGAACTTCTGGATTTCTGCCTCCTTTCCAGACTTTATTTGCTCTATCAGATAGTGATCATAGAATAAGAACTTTCCATCTGCGTATACATTCCAGCTGAAATCAACTTGCTGCTTAGAAAACAGGGGAAGAGAGCCCGAGTTAGCACAGGTGCCATTGCTCTGTGCTCTGCCGAGGGAACGTTCCGTCCCACGGCCCGGGACGCAGCGGTGGCTGGGATGAACCTACCTCGGGGTGGCCCTGGAGCTGCCCCGCTGCATCCCGGCAGTCTCCTGCAAGGCAAGCACCCACACTCAGGGGGACCAGGCGCAACAGAGCTTTTACAGCCCACCACAAAGTAAAACATACCTGGGACATGTACTGCCCTGGCAGTGGAAGGAAAGGAAAAGGATAAACTGCTGCTCACACTAAAATTTCCTGTTTCTTGACTTTGTCCCCAAAGCATTTCTAATGAAAGGAAATTTGTACCAAAAAAAGTGCAAATTGCCAATTTTCAGTTTTTCTGAAAGCTGAGAAGTTCCCACTACAGTTCCTTAATTTCCAATTTGTATGTGGGAAAACCCCAACCTTATATTCAACCCTATGCTTTACCCAGTGCCAGGTCTAAATTGTGGAAGTTCACTCGGAACTAAGAGAACTTGTATGTACCCGACGTCCAACAGGTATTAAAATTCCTCCTTTGCACAACTTACCATATCTCTGCCCATTTATGCAACACTTTTTAAAGGTCATGATGTTCTGTGTAAGGGTTCCAGTCTTGTCAGAGAAGATGTACTGGATTTGCCCCAGCTGCTCGTTCAGCGTGGTGGTCCTGGCCTTGGCAGCCGTGTCCTTCTCGGGGTAGTACATCTGCAGGTCCCAGTTGATGAAATAGCTTTGACCAAAGCGAATCACTTCCACACTAAATGAAAGAGAAGGAATGTTCACTCCCAGCTGCAGCTCGCATCTCCACACAATGACACCTCCTCAGGTATTGCCCTACCTCACGTAGAGGGAAATGGGCACCATGGTGTTGAGGACAATGATGTATCCCCAGAAGTTGAGGAAGCCCCGGTAGGCAGGGCTGGAGTCCTGTGCATCGTACAGGTACCAGGAGGAGTTACCAATCTGCTGCTCCCAGTAGGTGTGTCCGATGGCCAGCCCAGCTGACAGCAGGATAAGGACCACAATGATCTGCAGGACACAGAGAAGCCTCTCTCACTTCAGAAACATTTGCTTGACTTAAATCCCCAATCCCCACGTTCCAAACAAAATATGACAGGTATTTGTGAGGAAAAATGGAGCAAACATTTCCCAAAGGCACATTTCAGAAATGGAGCAAACATTTCCCACAAAGGCACATTTCAGATTTCCTCCAACTCCATCCCAGCTCAGCAGGCCAGAAAAAAGTCAAAACATATTTATTACATACATACAGGAAGAAGCTGCCTAACTTAGCATTCACTATTCACTTAAAATCTGAATTTTAAACAAAAAGGCTTACAGTATAAACCATGTAGTTCATAAGGGAGTCAATTTTTGTCCTTTTAAATCTTGTCTTTCCACTGTTTTTCATTATTTTTGTGTCAGCACCTAAAAAAAAAAGAGTCAAAAATTAAAGAAAGGGAAAGATAGGATAAGCAAACACATGCCGGTATTACAGTTTTACCAAAATGGGACACAAAATACAGTTGGTGTCTATAGAATGAAGACTCTTTTTCACTCCAGTGAAAAAGAATGTGCTTTTAGTGGGGAAATATTGCACACCTGCAAATATGACCATTCCATGGCAGAAGTCCGTATTCCTGATCTTACAGCCACGCAACAAAATCTTATCAGCATCCAGAGAATAATTTGAGTTTCTCCAGGATAATGATCCTGTAAACTTATCCAGTCGGTTATTGGGTTCTTCACATTCAACCAGACCTAGAAAATGTGGAGGAGAATGTGTTTAATGTACGAGTTAAATCCAAATGCATTGATGGAAGTAGCTTTACTTTACTTTTATTGACTTGCAAACAATTTGAGCTATGTTCTAATAGTGTTAGGTGTGGAACTGTACCAACCATCAAAGTCTGCCAAGGCACTTTCTTCCTGAAGGTGTCTGTGTGTCACCTCTAGGGCCATTTTGAATTTTAAGTTGGTCTCCCTAAGAAGAAAGGATAAAAAGGTGATTTTATTGAAACCACGGACACAGGAGAGAAGCTTAGCATAATTAAATTAAGGTACCACTACTTCTCTGGGCAACCTATACTAAAGTAAAAAAATAAATCCATGTTCTTCTCCCTTTCTTCCGACATCACATACTCCAACACTTTTGATGTGTCTGTAGCACTCCAGTGGACAATTTTTAATTGTTCTGGAATTGTAGGAATCAGCAGCTGGATACTGTTCCCCAGGTGTGGCTTAACAAGCAGACTCTAATGTACACAACCCTTGTTCTTTCCCTACTCAGCCCAAATTAACTCCAAGACATCCTTAAGTAGAACCTTACCCATCAAGTTCAGCTGTCTCCACATAGCACAGACTGTTTGGTTCTGAGCTGGACAGCAGCAAAATATCAGCCTAGAAAACAAATAAATAGACATCAAATAAAGCCAGGTAAAGATTCCCACAGAGCTCTCTTGAAACATAAAATAAATGTATGGGAAGCACTTACAGGAACAAAAGTATTTTTCTTCAGACGAATTATATCACCAACTTTAATATCTTTCCATTTAGTGGCTTTGAACCTAATACCAAAGATAGTTTAATAATTATTACTCTTTAATCTAGATCACTAAGCACTCTACAGATCTTATAATACTGATCTTTTCTAAGGAAAAAAATTACCTCTTGGTGTGCTGTGGGTTAGCTTCTCAGAAACTGCAATTTAGTTGAGGGTCTACAGCTCAGAAGTCAACCTATCCTTTCTCTTCCCACTTCACCTAGTTATGAATTCCTGTCCTTCTCTCCAAAGAAATTGTTCTTAGCACAGACTTAGTCCCAGAGAATTAACTTTAAATTACTACTTTAAGCAGTTTTCTTCCAGCTTCAATTAGGTTTTCAGACAGGCAGTAGAGAACAGAGCTGAGCCCTACCTGTCACCTGCAGCTTCAGATCTGTGGCAAAGCTTAGCACCGGGGCAAGGATCATCACTTACAGAGCTCAGAGGGGAGCATACAAACCTTCCATCCTTGATGACATCACATGTCCTGTTATTGACCTCGTTGTCCATCCTGTGGCGAGCCTGAAACCGGAGCAAAGAATGTACTCGCTGCTCTGTGCCACAACAGGAGAAATGAGCTACACTGGGAGGGTTTTACTTTTTGCATTAACAGAACATGGTTCTTACAATGTCATCCACCAGGTCTTTGACTGCAGTTATTCCCAGCACCAAGAGCAAGGGCACCAGTGTTGTGTACCATGACAGGGTACTTATTTGAGGAATCGACTACAAAAGACAGATAAAATCAGGTCAGTAGGGATCATCAATCACATTTAGGTCAGAGATATTTCACAGTTACCCGACTAGAGAAAAAACACATCAGAGAATTTTAAGTCAGGTTGTGAAAATGAACAAAACTCTGTGGGAAGAGTATGGCTGTTACACTACTTAGAAATCAGCTTCCCTCTTGCACTGGCTCATACAGTGTGGTGATGCTTCTGATTTATGAGATTAACTCAAGAAACATTTTTTTCCTCACGAAATTCATGAGCTCTGCAATGAGTTCATTCTAATTCTGTACAACTAGCTCATCCCAGAACCCTGCCGTAGCTCATCCGCTTTTGTTGCAGGTTTCTGTTATGATGGGTTTGGTCTCCGCAGCAGTTCAGATAGTGCCCCACAATTCCCTGACAGGACAGCATTGAATTCTGTCATAAATATTACTGAGCTCACATTCCCTTCACAGTGAGTACTCTCCATCTTGCTTACCTGCAATATGAGAAGAACAAGGAAATAGAAATTGGCTGCTCTCTTGAACTGTTCAAACAGATTCAGAGGTAAAAAAGTGATGGGGTTGTACTTGTACGTCTTAATTGCATTGCCCTGTGGGAGAAACCCAAACATCAGTCAAACAGCAGAGCTTCTCCTTCCAACACAAATGTACAGTGTGTATTTTTAAGTTCCTAATTCTCTATCTCACCTTAAACACTCTTGCTAGACGCTTGATTTTCCATTCCAAAACTCCAACCCAGTTATTCTTCCCCCCTTCTGCTGGAAACACTGAGGAATTGTGAACGGCTTTTACACCACTCATCAGCCATTCCAAAGATTTTACCGGGATTAAGGAAGCATTCACCCGACAATTAGCACCTCATTGGGGAAAAAAAACCACTTACCGCATATTTGCTTTTCTTGAAGCACAGGAAGATTGTTCTCTTGAAGCCCGGCTGGTCATAGAAGCGCTGGTCGTTTGCTTTAACTTGCCAGCTGCAGTCTGGAAGGGACAAAAGGGGCCAAAAAGCATTATAAACACGAGGGAACAAATCTGACACTTTCAGGTTTTCCCTCAAATCCATATTTTAAAGGCACTTTCAACTGAAGCAAGGCTGGTACCTGCTTTATAATACATATCCTTAAAAAAAAACCTTTTCAAGACATTTCCAGGCTGTTTGTCTTTATTAGCAATTCAAGTACATTCAGAGGTAGGGAGAAGCGTTCCTTAACGTTTGAAAGTTCTGTGGGACACCTCCAGAGTAATATTTATTCATGCTAAATTCCTTTCTCTCCCCTCTTTTGGTTTGCCTCTAAAAGAGGCACTAAGCACTCCAACCTGGGTATCTGCCTTGCTGGAAATGAAGAGGTCAGTTCACCTTTTGAAGGCAATTATTTGCTTTAACCACACTGTGCCATGGTTTTCATTCACACCCATTTAAAAAATACAAATCCGAAGCGCTCATTTTATTTCTTCAGCCACCAGTTTTGTCCGACTGTGAGAAAACTCAGGAACGGGAATTGCATCCGTCAAGTCATTTTCTGTGCCAGCTCTTTCACGGGCCACCGCTTTTCCTCCCAGGCCCTGGAGCTCCCGTTCCCCCAGCCTGCAGAACAGACACCCTGCTGCCCACATCCTGGGAATTCCTTCGCCAGCTTTGGAAGCTGGCTCCCGACAGCTCAGCCAGCCCGGGAAGGATGAGGCAGGCAGGAATTTGAAATGCAGCTTTCCTGACTCACCGGCCAAGCATCTCCCCCTGTGCTCCAGCCCACGGTGATTGTCCCTAATGGGTGGCTCTTCCTGGTTTCATGAGATCTCTTCCCCATTCCCGGGATGAAACTCCCGACGGCAGAGGCGTGGGCTCGGCTGTGACTAACACTTCAGAACCCAAATCCGAGTGCAAAGGCGGGGTTTTTTTTTTTTTTCCCACCCAGCATAGAGCAAATTCCATGCTGACATATTTGGACTTTCCCTGTGACTACACAACTGTCATTTCCAGCACCTTGGTTACAAATCCAGAAGATAATAGAGAAATATTTATCTAGAAGAACCATGTTTTGAGTTAAATATTATATGCATGAATTTAGAAAGTTACAAAGTTTGTCAAAATGACAGGGCATAAAGAAAAACAAAATCTACATAAACATTTCTTTAACACATTCCAAAACCATTGCAGGGTTGATAAAACTAATAGGAAAACTGTTAAATTAGGTCTGAGGTAAAACCTGTAGGAAGGAAGCTCCTCAAAATTACTTTAAAGTGTGATACTAACATCTAATATTTGGCAAGCTGCTTTGGTAATTCATCAACTTTAAAGGATGTCATCATAAAAAAAATCTTAAACTCAACATCTGACGGGTGCTTGTAAAATGACAACACATAACAGGTGGCTATGAAATGAGAGCTGTTCCCACACAAACAGGAAAAAAATCTGTATAAATTCCACAGGCTCTGGTTACATTGAAAATACTTGTGTTGCACCATTAGAAAAGGGAATTTAGGGGAGCTAGAGATGTTTCTTGGGTAGAGGTTCAGTGCAGGGATGCCAGAAGGACTCTTCCCACTGAGGTTCTTATGCTGGCAGCAGCCACAGGCTGTACCTGCTGGTTCCTTTGAACTCCTCCCACTCACCTTTTACCTTTCAGGAAACACATGAGGCTATAAAATGAGCAGTGAGGTGGAAATCTGCTCTGCAGAAGCAGAACTCCAGGGAAAACACTGACTGAGCACAGCAAAATGTTTATGCCGGAGCCCATTTCCAGAGGACCGGGAAAGCAAGTACCTGAAGGTCTGTCTGAACGGTTCCCAGAGCACAGGCCATGTACATCCAGGGCCTGCCTTAATTAACAGGAGGTCACCATGCTCATTATCTTTGCGCAAGGAGCAGTGGCACAGGACTGGGCTGCAGGTTGGAATGAAGCTGAGTTTCATTCTGATATTTGTTAAACTGAACTGCCATCAATTTACTCCTCCAGAGTCAGATAAGCCATTCCAAACCTTACCTGACAAATAAACACAGAAGTCCAATCGGTCCCTGAGGCTCAGCCTCTGCATCCAGCATTGTGCACTCCCCAAATCAGGCTCATGAGGTAGTTACCTTTTTTCCCAGGATCTCGGCTCTCCTCGGCGTCGCTGCTGGTTTGGTTGGGTCCCGGTTCAGCCCCAGGCTGCTGACGGTCCAACTCGTCCTCTGTCTCGTCGTCACTGTACGGCACCACCTCATCGTTGGGCTGGGAATCCTCCTCGAAGGTGGTCTCCGAATCCCTTTCTGAAATCATGCTGCTAGCACCCTGCCATCATTTTGGACAAGTTAGGGAAAGGAGCTCATGTAGCAAGTGCTGGAAACCACATCTCTGGTTTTACTCTGCTGGTGCTGGTCACCAGTTTCCTCAGAGCAGCACAGGGCACGTACTTGGTCTTCCAGCACTGAGCAGAATCAGGGGCAGTTCCTGTCCCAGCCAGCCCTTCATTACTGTTCTGCTACGTGTAATTACACCCCGCAGCCCCAGGAACACCGTGTGCTCCCGACGCAGGACGTAGGAACTGGGAGCACACAAACACGGCTCCCAGTGGCATTACATCGTGCCCTGAGGAGCCACAGGAGCTGGATCTCTGCTTAGCCACGGTGGGACATGGAACTGGGCATGGGACATGTCCAGGGTTCAGGTCACACAGCTGATCCTCCATCCTGGCCTGCAGAGCCTCACCCAAACCAGCCTCGCTTCCTCTCTTCCCATGGGCTGCATGCACATCACTGCAAGATCCCACATCTCGCTGTCCAAACACCTGAGGACACCAGAGGATGCATTTTGGCTCAGCCCTGAGCTGCATCAGAGGAGGGATGAGCTGAGGCCATGCCCATGTGCCCTTCAGCTCTGGAGGGTGTGATCCTAATCCTGAACTACACATCAATTCCCAGCTTGCCCCTTGACCTGCCTCACTACCATGGCACCGCCTTCGCTAACAAACTCAGCAAGCAGCAGGGCCGGCACCAAACACGCTGACATCCCCCTCAGCTTCTGGTTTTGCAAAGCTGAATTGTCTCCCCTTCCTAATATCTCCTATGAGAGGGAGATAAATATTCCATGAGCACACACTGTGCTCCTCGAGTGGCAGGCTGCTGGCAGGGAGCCCGAGGCAGGCCACGCTCCCCAGCCGCAGCACTGCAAGGCCTGCCCAGGACAGACTGACAGCCCACAAAACACAACAAATCCACCAGGCTGAGTGTACTGGAATGCACACAACTTCTCCCAAGGCCCACACAAGCTGTTGGAGGCTTCTCCCTGATGGGATTACCCAGGAGTATGACAGCTGGTCACTAACACAGGTGTAGAACCTGAGACTTCTGTGACAGAGCACGTTTTCCTAAATAGCCTTGGAGTTAGGAAATATACCTCAAGCTCCAATTCAGGCCCCTGAATACCTCACTGTGATATTTTGGTTTATTTCTCCTCTTTTCCATGTTTTAATTCTTTCTGTCCTGCTAACACATTCCTCCCACACACAGTCCCTAGAACACAAAATGCCACCAGATCTTTAACTGGCTCTCACTCTACAACAACTGAAACAAGCTCATATCCCTGGCACACAGAGATGCAGCTCCTAGTCTATTAAACTTTACTGATTAACTGCTTAATGATTAATGAACTAATTAGTCATGCGAAGGGGTAGATGAGATGTCAAAAACATGCTGCTTTTGTTCTCCATTACAGATGTGTGCCTACGTGGCAATTCCTACAACGCCACCAGCAGTAGCCTGCGATGCTCACTGGGAACAGGTGCCAGCCAAGTGATCTGGGGTAAGGTTAAATTAACTGTACTCACTTTCCCTCTTCAGAGAACTAAACTGCCACTGGATCTCATTAAGTGTTACCCTGCAGGCAGCACAAGTGCTCTGTGCTTTGGGCACACCATTAGCATGCTGCAGGAGGCAATGGAATTGTGCCCGGGGCTGGCCAGGAGCCTGTGGAAAAGCTCCCACAGTTAGGAGAGAGATGAAAGCTGCTGTGGGACCCAGGGCAAAGGAGTCCTCCCCTGACAGGCTGACAAATTGGTTTAGAGTTAAGTTTCTTGACACCTGGTCTGGAAGAAAAGGGCTGGCTGGGAGGCCAGAGCCGTGTCAGAAGTTCAGAGGAAGGTGGGGAGGGATCACGATGTGAAAGGGGAGATGGGAGGAACCGACAGCATGGAGCACAGAGATGCCAACTAATCCAGAGGCAGCAGGTAAGAGAGGGGAGCACACACCCAGCAGAAACTCAAGGGGAGCAAACACGGCAAGAAGAGAGGGTCACTGATTTTGGTCACTCTTCTGAGGACTGTGGAAACAGTTCACGGAGGGCCTGAGATGGAACAACACAGTTGTTAAATACTGCTTTATAAAATACTCAGGGAACACTTTAAAAAGCTGGTGTTTGGCTGCACGGCCATAATTTTCTAGTTCCTGACTTGACAACAGGGGCTTTCACACTGTTTCAGATCAGAAAACCTTACATTAACCACTTCAGTCTAGAGGAAGTGTCAGCTCACACTGCCTGGGTGGGTGGGGAGCAGTGCCCAGCTCCCAGCTCTGCCTTCTAGCCTGGAAAATCCCACTGATCCAACAGCAGGGTGGATATATGGGGAGATAAAGGATATCAAAACAGTATTAGGTACAGGTTTAAGTATACCTGATCCAGTTTATTTACTAAAAGGGCAAATTTCACAGTGCTTCAGTAATTCAGGTTTTGTGTCTACTTCTGCCTCAGGGCAAGCACCAGATTATTTGGAATAAAGTAAACCTTGTAAAAACTCCACTTACTGCACTTGTTTCAAGGCAGTAAACAACAATCCAAACCAATCTTATTCTAAATTCTTATCTGGAGAGTCACTGCACATGACACTGCTGCAAGAACCTGGGGTGACTTCTTGTAAATCACTCAAAGTGCCCTGAAAGTTAATGAGTCCATCTAGAACAAGGGACATGAATAGTAAAAGGATTAAAACGCCAGTAAAGCTGTTATTTTGTTTATTATGGATATAAAGACCCACAAGCCTGCCATTACACACCTGCTGGCACCACAGCCCACACCCTGCATGCTCCTGTCCTTGGCACCATATTCTGCACTACCTCATCTCTGGCAGTGCCAAACTAAACAGCTGCTCAAACCTGGCCATGCACTGTTCTTCCAGAACACAAGGAGATCGGTATTTTAAGCAAGAATCATAAAGCAAACTCAAATACTACAAAAAATAACCCAGAGACCCTTCTGAACTGCTTCAGGTCTCTGGAGTTCAAATAGGACAAAAAAGCTACGGCTAGATGTTTCCCTGATTGAACTTGGCATTTAAAAAGTACTTAAATGCAAAGCCTGATCCTCAGACATGTAAGAATTATTTCTTTACTAGGTTTTACTGTAGCATCCAGCATTGCAAAACAAAACCTGCCTACAGGAGGGCCGAATGCAAACTCCCAAAACTGCAGTAGAAAGCCATGTCTGCCATCAGCCTCTGGGGTGGGGTTCCCACAAGGACCTACTGGCAGATGCATGATCACTCCAATTACATGTTCCCTAAGAGACAGCAGTAATTATTGTGCCATCTTCAGCTGTCCCACACTGCTCACCTCGCCAGTAACGGAGAGCCGGAGTGGGAACAAGGACAAAGAGGCTGGTAGGGAGCAGCAAGCAAGAGGACACCCTCAGGGCTGCCACCCTGGAGAGCAGCCACAGCAGAAATCAGAGCTCACAGAGTGCTTGCATGGCTCCAGCAGAGCAGACAGTCCCATTCAAGGGGCTCAAGTCCATATCCTAGCTTTTGCCCTGAGAGGTTTCAGACCCATCTTTCATCCATGGGTCAGGATTAAGGGACAGCTCTAACAGCACTGGAGACCTGAAATTTGGAATTGCAAAGAGAGCCCAGCATCCACTCTCAGGTCATGATCCATCCTCCAGCCCAGTAATGACCCAGTTGGTACCAGTTAATGCTCCTAGAGTTATTTTTAACACCCCCAAAGCACAGTCAGAAGCCAAGGCCTCTGACAGCAGGATATTACATTTCTGCTCTCCCCTCAGGGATCCCAGCCTAAGGCTTTGGCAGAGTATAGGCCTTCATTAAAAATGTGTTCAGCAACTCATCTCCCTGGAACCAGAGCTGCAACAGGGAAACAGGCAAATCAGAAACTGGATTTGCTTACAATAGATGAGATGGATCGCTGATTACTCACAGCAGATGGGAAATGTTACTGGTAACAAGTGCTTGGACAGGCAGATAGAAGGGTCTTCTGAACAGCTAAAACCTTCCAGGTAATCTTTATGACATTTTGAGAGGAAAATAAAGCAGCTAAAACAGCATGAATCAGCACAAATAGGCCAAGGAAATAAGCTTCACTCCAAACACTACTAAGCTTCAGGTAGATTGCCATGTAAATCACATGCTTAAAGCTGATCAATTTATAGATTTATTTCACACACAACAGCTCCAGTTACTTCCCTGAATAACTACTTTACAGTAATTGAACACCCAAAAATTATATCTTGAAGATAATGATTTCCCTTAGTCATCTGTTCTCAAACACACTGGCTGTCACATGCACCCCAAGAAAGGTAAAGCCCAGCCCCTGGGATGCCCAGAGAAAGGTGAGCTCAGGAGTTCAGGTATGCACTTTGAGCCAGCTGAGGCTCCAGAGTGTAAGGTAATGGAACCCAACTCCTGACCTACACATCTTCCCTGCACCGTGACCCTGGGAGCAGTTCCCACTGCCTAACACGAGGTGACAGAATCACCCCCAAAAGGCTCAAATCAGAGGGACTCCAGTATGGCTGCAGATAAAATGCTTGTGGGAAGTGATGCACTCGCATAACTCAGGACAGCACATGTCACATCTGAGACACAGCATGTCATACCTGAGATCTCCACACAACAGAACCACCAAGGACTCCATCTCTCCCTGCAAGGTGAGAAATCCTTGGGGATCCTGTTCTGCAAGTGGCAGGTCCCAGAGGAGTCAGCCTGGCTGCACCATGGAGTGCTGCAGGGCACCCAGCCCCTCATTTTACACACACAATTTTTAAATACAAAGTGTATCTATTTGATTCACAATAGTACCTTAACACCAGCACCTAGTACTGCTCTGGAGGCTGTACAAACTCTGAGAATTAAGGACTAATTCCAGCTCCAGGAGACTTTTAAATTGCTATTGTATGCAGCCAAGCTTGCAACACCCACAGATCTTTCCTTCGCAAGGAACCAGCCCCAGTCCCTCCTCCAATGCCCTAATAACCCCGATGACCTGCACCGTCAGTAGGCAAACACCACAGTAAAACTGTAACACTCTGGCACCACCAAGCTCTGAAAACCTCACTTTAAAAAGCTGCTCATGCCAACCCTGGCTGCAGGGAGGTGACAGTTCCTCCCCTGAACACACTGCAGACCTGTTCAAGCAAACTGAGACATCAAGAGCCTGAAACCCTCCAGAGGGAGGAGAGAGGGTACAGTTCTGTGCTACTGACAAATGTTCAAGTCCCATCTTGAGGAAAAAAAATTAAAATATAAAGCAGAAGCTATTGTGTACTCCCTGGTGTAACTACTTATTAAAACTTGTATGAAAATAAGTATGAAGGACTTTCCAATGTACCTAATTTTTCCTGATGAGCCTACAGGATTTGACACAAGGAAGAGATTAACTGGACACCGAGAACTGAACAGAAAATCAAGAAATCCAAGAAAGAGACCCACAGTGTACAGGCCAGCTGCCTGAGGTTATGCAAAAATGCTTGAAGATGGGCCATTGCAGAAACAAAATCATCATTTTCCCCATTATCTGCTCTAGGATTTCTCATTAACAGATCTGCAGAGTTCTGTCATTTAAAGTCCAAGGCAAGGCAAGCTATCTTTGCAGAAGATAAGAGGGCAGGTAACCTTTGCTCAAGCTGCAGGTTCCAGCACACTCTGAAGGGGTTTCAGCTTGCCTTTTAGAGGGTGTTACCTTGCTCTCGAGGTTCATGTTATACAACAGCTCATATTGAGGTTAATAGAGGAAAAAAGAATTCTTGTTGTGCATGCTTAAACTGCATTATTTGGAGTAGAAGATTTTTGGAACTACACAGAGTTTTTTTCCTAGCAGTCACCGTCACCATCAAAACCAGCAAGTAATTTTAACTGGCTAAATAAAGGTTACTTCCTGCTACCAAGACTGGAGATTCCATTAATACACCTCTTCTGGTAGCATCTACAATAGACACTGAAGCCATTTTCCTAAACTGACCTTTATCCAATGGAGTGTGTGACTGAAGCTCAGACTGCATCACAAATGCTGCCACTGGCCACTCACAGAGAATCCGCTGCCTTCAGCTTCAAATCAGGCTCCATCTGCAATAAAACCATGTAGAAAATGGTTTATTGGCTGATTCCACCTTGTGTGCACACAATAACAAAAAACTATTCTTTAGAAAAATTGTGAAATTAATTTGCCTTGCAAAATTTCTTATGCTTTGTGTGGAGCCATTTGTCCTATTACCCTAAGGTGTCTGGGCTCTGTGACAAACTCATGGCTTGAGGCTGGTAGAGACCTTTCAAAGATATTAACAGCTACACCCTGTAGCTGTACAAAGTACAGTCATTCGTGCATCTTTCCTATCACCATCAATTGTCAAATGAAAATCATATTGCAAGTGTATATCAGAACACATGGGGAAAACCCAGCACACGTTCCAGAGGGATTCTGTAAGCTTGCCAAAAAGCAGTGCTACCACAGAGCCCGGCACCTGCCAAGGAAGGCTCAGAGAATCTCAAAGAATCGGTCTGGAACGAGAATCGTGCCCTTCACCCCGACAAGCAGAGAGACAGAGAGGTTAAGTGATTTGCCCAAGGCCATTGGGTAAGTCACTGACAGAGCCAGGGTTGGGTTGCAGAAGCTCCTGGCACACGTCCTGCATTCAATTACAGCTGCACAAAGCATCTCCTTTAAAAGAGAACTGGAAAAGCCCACGGCAGGAAGAACAGCAGAACCCCTCGCATCTGAAACATCTGAAACAACAACCAACCGCCTTTCCACATTGAAGAGCAGGCAGCACTTCGTGCTCTCGGCCCTCTAACAACAGCCACACCAACAAGAGAGCGGAGAAATAAATCCCAGCTCATTTTAAAATGGCTCCACTGCAAGTGCTTTTGGAATTCACTATGCCAAACTCAAAAGCAAAGGTCCAGAACATTTACACGCTGTCTTATATGGCAGAATTAAGTGAGAACAGTTTAGAAGTTACTGAAAATAATCTCTACGATAGCTACAAGTTAACACAGAGACAAACAGAGCCTTGGGACAGGTACAAAAGCAACCAGACTAAGGTGACCACCAGTGCAAAAGCTGACAAGGAAAACATCAAAAACAGCCAGACACTACTCGTCTTCTAAACCAGGCTTTGAGGACAACGACAAATGAAATCCCACGACCAAACAGAAACCTGAGGAAGCCTCATCCAGCACAGCCACTAACAGGATGTTAATCCAGGGACTCTCACCAGCAGCAGCAGCCACGCAGGTGGGGACTGCTCAAGGGCCAGGCTGCCACCCCAAGTCCTACGGTCCCGGCTCTCCACAGCCAAACACCCCGGCTGTTACTCATTGCCAGCACTGGTCCCTGCCAGAGCTATTTGGCCTCTTCGGTTTCAAACCGCTCCTGCTGACACCCGAGCCAGCGGTGCAATGCTCCATTAGCTGCTCCATTCAGCACAGCTGCATCCGACCTCCAAGGACGGGATGCTATTTAAGCTATAAGCACGAAGCACGAGCTAGCAGCACCGAGACACCAATTTTGTTTTGTTTTCCAAGCAAGTCACTGACCGCACAAGTAACTTGCCCAGTATATTCTACTGCAGAGTTACTGTTCCTTAATGCAGAAAGCTATTGCTGCTCTGATGACTGCATAAACACCGACCAATGAGTAATCACTCGCAGCCCTGAAGGCTGTTCTCATCGAGCATAGGCATGGGCGGCGGGGGAAAGCCGGGAGTTGGGCAAGCAGCCCGGGGCCACGAGTCAGTGCCCGGGGGGCTCGGGGGGACAGGAGATAGCCGAGCTGCCTTACCTCGCCTTCCAGCAACCTCCTGCTCTTTCTTTAAACTTCAGAGCGGAGCGACTCTGCGCTAAGTTCGACCATCAGCGGCCGCATATCCCGCGGGTGGGAGCGAGGGGGACGCCGATTCCCGCGGGGTCCCGCCGGGCTCTAAACCCTCCGAAACAACGCGTCGGGGCTCCCGCTCCGAGCCGGCGATATGCTGGGAAGGGAAGAGAAAAGAAGGGAAGGCGTTCCGGGTGCGCCCGAGGTCAGCTCCGGCCGCACCTGTGCGGCGGGGCGGGCCGGGACAGAGCCGGCCCTGAGCCCCGGCCCGCACCGAGCGCGGCACCGGCGGAGGTGGCGCCGGCCGGCCCCGGTGGCGATGGACACATCGTGCCACCGCCCCGCGGCTGCGGGCGGCCCCGGCCCCCGCTCCGGCAGCCCCTGCCCCGCAGGAGCCCCCGGCCTCACCTGGGCCCGCGGGTTCCCGCTGGCTCGCTCAGCGCCTCCGGAGCCCCGCGCCCGCCCCGGCTGCCTGCGAGCCGCCGCCAGACCGGCCGGACGGGTTCCCCCGGTTCTCCGGAGCAGCCGAGGGGCCGCAAGGCAGCAAGGGAGTAGGGCAGCAGGGGAGGGGCCGCCACGGCCGGCCCCCCGCCCGGCCCGGCCCCCCGCCCGGCCCGGCCGCCGCTCCCGCCGCTCTTGGCACCCGCGGGAGATGCTGCCGTGGGGGCCGGCGGCCGTTCTGGCACCCGCGGGACGTGCCGAGCTGCGGATCCTGGAGGAACCCTGCTCTGGTGAAGCTCTGGTGATAGCTGGGACCTCCCGCCTGGCGTTGTTCTAAATTACAGGATTGCTTTATCGCTTATTTTGAGAGCTTTGGAAGGGTATAGCATTTTAAACTTTTGGCCTTTTAAAAGCTCCAAACTGACTCCTGGTTTCCAAATCCTTTTGAGGAAAGAATGGAGACTTGGAGGATGCACGAGAGTGATATTCTTAACCGATGGTTTTGCTTATTAATAAGCAGATTAATTAACAGATAAAGTTATTTATCTTTATATATATATCTATATATATATATATTTAGGGATGACAGTAGTGCTGTTCTGCCATATGCACATTTGTTGA
Source organism: Lonchura striata (assembly GCF_050655825.1). Classification (NCBI taxonomy): domain Eukaryota; kingdom Metazoa; phylum Chordata; class Aves; order Passeriformes; family Estrildidae; genus Lonchura; species Lonchura striata. Next base: position 43,186,206 of record NC_140743.1, read on the forward strand.
CAATTGATGCAATTTAGGACAAGTGGAATGCAGATACGGTTGCTGATTTGATTAAGTATAAAAATCTGGAAAATTCTGTCTCTTAAAGTGATGATGGGCTGCTGCACTGTACTAAAAGCGACCTTTGTTTTGGACTGGCAGGTATTGTAGAGATTACTTGGTTGCTTTTTCAACAGCAACAATATTCAATTTTCCTGTGCCAGAAAACTCTTGTTCCAACACACTTGGTTTTCCTGGACCAAAGATGTGATGCTGAGTTCCAGAGCTATGTCTTTCAGCACCTTTCTGTTTTTCTGCCTGCCTCAAATTCCTCACACCAGAATAAAACCAAAGTTAATTAAAATCAGGAACATTTTGGCTGAACAAAGTAGCAGAGGTTCCTTGTGCTTTTGACAATTCCTGCTCTGGGCAGGACATTCATTCCTGTCCTGGGCTGAACATTTGGCTTTGAGTTCAGTATTCACAAGGTTGCTGCATGCAAAGCCTGGTGTGTGGGACACACTGTCAGGAAGGAGATTACTGGAGATAAAAGGGCCCCTTAACAGTGACTAATGGCCCAGCCCAAATATTAGTTTTACACTTACGTCCTACAGATCCGTGTCTGAGGGAAACAGCAGCTGTTCCCTGCACTGGGGCCATGAGGAGGAGCATCCGCCGCTGCCCCTCTCAGATCCTGCTCTTGATCACTTCCAGCAGGTATTTCCAGTTCTGCTTCAGGACTTTTCTCCTTCATCCTCTCCTTTATTCCTCAGTCTCATCTTTCACTCGTGCTCCTTCTCTCCAAAACAGCAACATGCCCTAGTAAAAAATACACTCCTTTCTGTCCCACTGCTCCTCCTCTCCTTCCCAGCCTCTATTCCTGTTTGTCTTATTTTGTCAGGGTTTGGGACACCACTGTTATACATATCAGTAATTCTGTATTTAAGCAGCTCTGAACACACCTATTTATTCACATTCTTATTTGATTCATTCTCTTAATATGAAGAAACTGGGAAATAATGCAGATAGTCTTCCTAAGCAATCCTCTCCCTGTTCATCTTTCCATGGTTTTCTCTATCAATTAATCCAAACGGGGGGGAAAGAGTTTAATTCTCTATACCTTTCAGCTAATCTGGAATCAAAAGTAATTTAGATGGTAATTTTGAAAATTATTAATTTGAGGAAAGGGCAGATGCTGCAACTTTTACGGTTTATAGACAGAAAGTAAATGGTGGCAATTCTTCATGCTGAAAGAATTGTGCCTTTCTATGTCAAAACATGGAGCGTTTCTTCTTTTTCCTTATTTCCTCCCCCATTTAAGTGAAAAACTTTCAGACAAAATTGATAGATTAGAGATCTCCCTAGGCTAAAGGCCTGTTTCAGTGTCAAGAAGGCTGAGCCCAGATCTTTTGGGAGTTTCAGTTTCCTAACATCGATATCTAGGAGAGAAGGAACCAACAAATCAATAGCAGCCACAGGTCCAGAGATAGCCCTTGGCAGAGGGATACCTGTGCCTTCGTGCCTCCTCATGCAGCAATGTGATTTCAGATGGAACACTGTTCACTGAATCAATTAAAGGGGTGGGTGCATGTTGTGCCAGAACCTTTGAAATTCTCCTAAGAACAGGAACATTACCGGGAGACTCGTGTGTTTGTGTACAGGTTTCTCCAGGGAGCATTTCTCTGCCCAGGTACTTTCCTGCCGCAAGTTTGGCACTTGCTGGAGAGAGCTCAGCTTTAAATCAGGCTCCATTCCAACTGAATTGTTAATCACCACAGTTGGAGTTAGTGCAGCCCAGCAGAGAATTCCACAAAGACAGAGCAGTGCCTCATTATTCCCTGGATAAGGGATCCTCTCGTGCTTAGAGATGTACAGAAATCCTAAGGCAAATTTCATGGCAAGGATGTGGAGGTGTGAAATTTTTCCTACTCCAGCTATTCAAAAAATATTTCCTGCATATTGCTCTTTCAGGTTGCGCTCCATCAAATTCATGGATTTTATACAAGTCCATGTTTCTGTAAAACCTCTCCTCCAAGCATGGCAGGGATGTTTCCCATGTGGAGAACAGCTCTTTTCCCCAGGTTGTGAATTCAGGGGCTGACTGACACGGAATGGGGCCCTTGACTCCATCTGGATCCAAGTCTCTTTTTCCTGAGCAGCTCCGGCGTTACTACTTGCTTCTGCCAACAGATGGGGAGCCACACCGCTGAATTCCGGCTTGAGCTCCGGGAACGGCACGGACTGAGCTGCTGCCTCCCCGCTTTGCTGCTCTTCCTGAAGGAGCACCTTTGGCTTTATGCTTTAAAAGCGGTAGAGCCACACGCTGTCACTCAGGATTAGTTTAGGAAGCAGGAGGGAATGGAGCTCCTGGGATCTGGGAAACGACAAATGCTGCACCGTACAGTGATGCATTGTTTTCATTTTGTTTAGTTTAGTTTTGCTTTTTAGGTGTTTCGTTTGTTTGTTTGTTTGTTTGTTTGTTTTTTTTTCCAGTAGAAAGTTTATTTTTTTTGTTATTTTTCTTTTTTTTCTTCCTATGAGTCTGTTTTGCCACAAATCAAAATTTTGGCTTTTCTGGCTGTCACTCTTCCTTGCTGCATCTTGTCTTCTGTGATTTGTGATGTCTTTCCTTAAGGGAGCATTCTTTTTGCTTAGCTTTCACCCAGTGTATCCCATTGTTCAGCTCTGGGCAATTGTTTTGGGATATTATTGATTTTATGACTTGCATTGTTGTCTGCACAAAACCAGACCCATTTGGGGCAATTTGCTGCACTCATACTTTCTGAGGGAAGGGAATGTGTGTTGGCTTGACTAGAGCAGCAACAAAACCCTGCTATTATTTTATGTGGTTTAAAGAGGGAATCCATCTCATGTTTCCCTGGAGGCACTTCTGTGATCAGGAATTACTACAACATTACTCAGAGCCCTTTGTGCAGGTGTTTACTTTGGGATGTTATCCCAGATAGTGACATCGCTGTTCTCCTGACTGGCTGGCATGCAAAAAAAGATGGGAGAAACCAGTCTGCCAGGCAATTCTAGCTGTAATTCCATGAAAATTCACAGTAGTAGGGGAATCCTTCAGGAGAGAGCACGGTACATAGCAATAATATTACTTACAAGTTCAAAGCATTGTACAAAGATTAAATCATCTCTGAAGCAACTCCAAGTGATATGTCCTAGTGAAGTGATTCCACTGAAATTCTGCTCACACAGCAGCAGGCAAGAAATGCAATTAAGGAGAAGAAAGTAAGAACACCAAGACAAATTGTGGCTGCAGGGTATGCATCCAGATGCTCCTAATGGATTATTCTGCCCTACAATTGCTCTCTCACCACATGGGCTTCACGTCTGGGCAGGGAAGCAGCGGATAAAAGGAATGTTAGGTTATGTGGATTGTTATTTTTACTCAATTGCAGGAGCAGTTTGCAGGAGGACACCCAGCTCTGTGCACAGGTTTCCTGCAATGGTTCCCTGCACACAGGAACAGGTGAGGAGCCACTCGAGAGCAGGCAGGTCCTGCCATGGGACCTCGCAGTTCCCCTGGGACTGGCAAGGCAGCTGTCCCCAGGATCCACAGGGTTTCTCTGCCATGTAGCAGCATCCCTCTGCTTTACCAGAGGCATGTGAAAGTGAGTCACTTTGTTTGTTTTTGAGGGAAGTTGCTGCTTTTAGCCACCTCACAATGTCATTCGATGGAACGTGTTCATGACTGGGCCTGCACCAATAGCCATGGATGTATATATAGATATACATGTATGTATGTATGTGTGTGTATATATATATATATATATATATATATATTTTAGAGGCATTCTAATAAAGTGGCCACATACATACATATAACTTATCACAGCATCCTTTTATCTTTTTTTTCTTTTCCTTGGCTTAGAGCTCCCATGGTTCTTTTGCAGGCTCCATATACACAGGAAAAAGAAATTCCTTCGGTCTTTACACCAAGGAGGGTGCCTTATGGAAGTTGAAATTCTGTTCCCTATAGATGTGGCTTAAAGCCTGAAATAAGGGGGAAATATTCCAGAAAAGGAATCACTGAGCAGAGCTCATGTGGAATTATGGCAAAGATTGATTTGAAACCGAACGAGGGCAAGGAGAGGCTGCCCTCTCCTCTGACTTTGGGAGTTGGACTTTGCTGGTCCCTGTGGATCCCTTCCAACTCAGGATATGAGGATTTATGATTCTATTCAAGACTTAAAAATTAATATGCAGAGAAGCATGTGCTAACTAGAAATTCACTCACTCACTCATCCTACTTTAAGCCCCCACTACTGCTTAAAATGGCTGATTAATGATGTTAGATAGTGATAGCATTCATTTGATTGAACTCCCAAAGTAAGCAGAGTGGGAATGCCTAAGCACTGGATTGCTGGTAAATATGATTTATGCTTTGTGTGTGCTGCTCTATAAAAATGTCAGCAATCTTGATGTAGGCCCATCTGCATTAAATCTGTCCACTTTCTTCAAAACAGAAATTTGGACCAAAACAAATCCACAATCTGCTCCTGTTATAGGTGTGTGCCCACAGGAGGATGCACCCAGCTCTGGCTGATGAGAAAAGAGGCAGAGCCCCACCACAATCCGTGGGGACTCCGTAAGGATGTGCAGCCACCCACAGAGTTACACGTGCTGTAGCTTTTGACAACACAGAATACCTTCCCTGATGTCTTTTTTCTCTCTCCACTAATCCTCCTCCCACTGAGCAAGAAAAGTAGCTGCACAGGCTCACCCAGATGCCACACTATCAGCCTTACTCTAGAATAATTTAACACATCCCTGGAGAACTGTTCCTGACTCTTGTTTAGGGAGGCTGGGAATCGGGTTCCCTGCAGTGTCCAACCTGTACCCTCGGATAAACAACACATTTAGGTTCTGCTTGATTACTGTTTCCTATTCTTGCTGTCAGAATTCCTGCAAATTGTTGTCTTGCCAGAGAAGCTCCAAGGAGCCTCACTTGGGTGGATGGAGCTGTGCTGTCCCCAGCTTCCCTCTGCCGTGCGTTCATGGCTGTGACTGTGCTCAGAATTTATGAACAGAAATGCCAAACATGTCTGTCTGCTACAGAAATACCACCCTTCTGAACCTCAGGTAGCCTCACACGGTGTTTTTGCCAGATCTGTGCATCTTCCTCGCTGATGAAATTTCATCTCTGGATCTGTGTCGGAGGAGTTTGCGCTTTTGAGGATGGTTTGAGTACATGAGGTATGTGATCCTGTCCCTGGAGAGAATGTTCTGCCACTGGCATGAGCTGCTACCTGGAGCGTCTTCTGGCAAGAGGAGGTGTCACTCACTGCATCCTTCTGGCTCTTCTTCCCAGAGTACCAAACGGAGATGAACATGAAAGCACCTGCAGAACAGTCTCCACATGATGTTCACCAGTTCAGCACTGAGTTTCATCTGTGGCCACTAGAAGTTTAGAGAGTGCTATGAAGAAGTGTAAGCTTACAGAAATCAATAGTAAGGCAGATAAGGTTTTATAGCAAGAGAAAACATCACAGGTTTTGTGTAATCTGGCACTGGCCATTTTTGGTTTGCCAGGGTAAGTGTCTCTACTGTCTGTGTCTGTGATTGAGGAAAAATGTCCATGAGTGTAATTCAGTGGCTGGGTGGATTGAACTGATTCCTCTTCAGAGCCTAAGCTGGCTCTGTAAGTATAAACCATACAAATTCCTCCTTTTTCAGGGTAAGTAATTACTTTCAAAGTAATCTCAGTTTTTACATTTTTGCACAATTCTTAATCCCATTCTATTATTTCCTTCTATTTTGGACACATTTGGAACCTGTGCCACTACCTGACCCCACATATGTGCATCAGCTCCATGACTCACCTTTGAGCATTACTTACTGCACATGATGAATACTGGGTTTGTGTAACAGCTCTCTGGCAGAGGGGTTATTTCCTCAAGTTCTGTGTGAATTAGAAGAACCTGGGAAACCCTTTGTAGACTTGCTTCATGCTTTAGTGTTTGACTCACGACTCTAATCTGGTGCCATCTTCATGGCTTTATGTACCTCTTACCCGCCTACAGCTCAGATCGATTTTCCTCCTACTCACCCTTTTGCTCACTACTCTCCTCCCAGTTCTCCTCTAACTAATCCCTCTTGTTTCCCTCTGCTCTGTTTTGCTTGTTCCCTCTTCTTCTTCCCTGCTCTGTGGTGCTCAGCCTGTCCAGCTGGGCCAAGGGTGCCATGTGGGCCTTACAGCCCAGGGGGAAGTGCTTTGCTGGGCTCCTGAACAGACTGACACCGAGTCCTTCCAGGAGTATTTTGGAATAGGGATTTTCTTAACTGGCATTCCTTATCCTACACCAGAACTGTCTTGTACTGATAATCCTAAGCAATTAATTATTAGGCTGTTTGGCATCTGTGTTTTTGGAGAGAGATTCTGCATTTCCCAAACAGTCCCCAGTCTCTGGGGAAATGTTGGGCAGCTTGAATTGAAGTTAGACAAACAGCGTAAGAGAATAGGGAAAAATATTCTGGCTGTTTTGCACACAGCTGCTTTCACAGTATGCCCCTCAGCCTGCAAGTGAACCGTTTATAAAGATATTTCCACTAAGCACAGACAACTGATTCATTTCCCTACTGCAGTCACACTCACACAAATCCTAGTGAAACACTCACACATTGACATTTTGCAATTTTATTGCTGCAGTACCCACTGCTGCAGTGGGTTAAAGCTCCTTGGGAAGTTCAGTCAATAACTTGTGCCATGGCAGTTTGCTTGGGTTGAATCCACAGAAAGTTTAAAAACCAACACAAACCCAAATGGAACCAAGCAGCTTATTGAATGGGAATATCCAAATGCCTCCGTGTGAGTTGGTGGGATGGGTGCCACATCCTGGCAAGCACTTCAGGGATTGGAGCCGAATCTTTCACCCCATTAAGAGGTATGCTGCTGCTTTCTGTGCCCAAGGATCTTCCAGGGTTTCCACATTATTATTATCCTTCTTCTAATGAGCATGCTTAATTAAAGAGCAGGTATTTCCTAAAAGATTTGATTTGATTTGATTTGATTTGGGGACATCACCTGAAGGAAACCACAAAACATCACTCTTTTCCCAAATCTTTATAACCCTGTATGGCAATGGTTGAAAGCTTCTTACAGCAGTTTTCAGGAACACCTGTCAGTTTTGTCTGAATTCACACAACTGAAATGAAGGCACAGAAATGGTAAAGCTCATCGCTGCTTTTGAGAGAGGGATATCAAACCTCTCTCTTTTGGACAGGAACAAAGATGGGGGGCTGAGATCTCTTGCCAAACCCCACTGAAGTAGTTTGGCTGTTAATTAATTGTGTGCTTGACACACTTTAAAGGGTCTAAAGGTCATGTCTTGGGGATCACTCTGATTTCTCCTTCAGACATGGTCAGGTGGGACTGTGAGTTTGACCTGCCTTCAATTCAATTCAAAAGAAGCAAAAATCCTGAGGCTGTCTGGATTTGAGGTAAGTGAACGAATTCTCCTTTAAAAAGATGACATTAAAAGTAGGGGTAGCCCATTGTGAAAGAATCTGTCCTCCTGCTTCCAAAACCTCCCTGGAGGAGGACTTGTCCTAACTTGGATAAAGCTCCACAAATCTACTGTGCTGCTCTTGGCATTTGGAATGGGAGAAGCCATTCCATGCCCTGCAGACACAGGAGAAATGATTGTCAGCTGCAACCCAAACACTGGGGTTACAAAACCCAAAGTGCAGGAGAAATCTCCACCCTGAAAGGAGATATGCATGCTGATTTGGAATTCCAATGGCATGGGTGGGGTGAGTGTGCTGATTACAGTTTTGGGCAGGAATGATAGAGGATTTACAGAAGCCGGGCTCCTTCCCAGAGCTCTCCAGTTTGAACACTGCTTAAAGGTCTGCAGAGAGGGATTTTAGTGCAAATTCCCTATCGATAATCCTGCACAGAATGAGCAATCCAGGCGACCGTGGCCCAGTGTTGGGGTGGAGTGGTGACAGCTCTTCATGTGGCACACCAGCTTTAGTAGGATGTGAGCTAAGAAAAGCCATGTTTGCTGGGGTAGCCCAATGCTGAAAACACCAAATCTGCAGCCAAAAAGTGCTTCTCAGGAAGGTGCAGGTCTGTTGTCTCTGGGTTGTGTTGCTCATGGCTCTTACTCCCAAAAAGCCACCCTGTAATGGGCTGGGAGGGGAGGAAAAGAGGATGAGGATTGCAAAGGCACTGCTTAGAGCTGAAATGGGTTGTTTGAAAGCTCTCACAGGTTAAGGAAAGTTGGGGATCTTGGGGGGACTGGATGTGCTACAGATTCACAGCAGGAAAGACACTGAAGGCAAGGGTTATGAACCTGTAAAAGCAAAAATCCCTGGAGAAGATGGACAGCTGATACTCCCTATGTACCATAATATAAGAACCAGGAAAAATCAAATCACAAAATTACAGAGAGGCCAACAGAAGGAGCTAATTTTCCACTCTGGCCAGTTCCAGAGACAAGAGACCAAGCGTGATGAGCCTGAATGTTAATTACACCACTCTTTTAGGTCTGGGGCTTTTTCCTCCCTCAAGGGGTGAGCAGCCTCAGGAGCACTGGGGAGAGCTCCTGTCCCTGCAGCGGTTTGTGGTGTGCTGGAACAGGAGGGACAGCATTGCTTGGGAGATGCCCCAAAGATTAGAGGCTCGGGGCCTGAGAAAGCTCCTGTGGCTGATTCTATCCCCAAGTCTCAAGCCCAGGTCTGTTGGATGGTCACCCACCCAGACGGGCGAGTGCCACACGCAGCTGGGACTCACACACTGCTCAGTGAGCCTGACACAGGGTAAAGCTGAGCAACTTTACCTCCATAAATGCTTCAGGTCTCATTCCATTTTCCTTCTTTCTCTCTTTTGCTGTCCTCCCCAGGGATGCCTGTGATTCTCAGTACCGCACACATCCCAAAAAACCCAGACAGAATGCGAAATCCAAGTGAAAAGAAGAGTCCACAGAACAAATCTCATGGTGTTTGGATTGCTCGTGGGCTAAGCAAGGTAAAACATCCTCAGGTTAAGTACTGAGCTGGAAGAAAAGCCCGTGACAGCTCTGCCCAGCTGCCTCTGCTCCCCGGGGACCTGGCCCCTCCACTCCCACACTATCCAGAACACTTCCATGCTGCGGGGGACTGGGAGCTGGAAGGAATTGTCTGGAAAATAGGCCACTGTTATATCAAAAGCCTTCCAGAACAATTAGCAGCCCCTGTCCAAAGTGTTGTGGCACCACACCTCCTGCAATTCTATTATTACTCTTTAAATAGCCCCAAAATGTTGGTTTTTTCCTTTCCTGTAAACGACCAATTGCTGCCAAGAACACAGAGCTTCTCTCGACTTCTCCAGGGTTAATCTTGCTTTTCTTGCTCATGCCTGCAGTGTTATATCGTCACTGGAAACTGAGCAACAATTAACAATTTATGTTTTGTGGGAGCTTGTTTCAACTTGGCTTACAGCTTTGATGAGTTTTCTATGACATTCCCAATAATACATTATAAAATAGTGACAAATTTTGAAATAGTTAATCTTTTACTAGTTTTCTGTGTTCTGAACCATGCTCAGCCCCCAGCCATTTCAATAATGCTTCAAGGAAGGTATATGCTGAGAACACAGAGGCAATTATGTTAGTCCAACAGCAACCTGATAAAATATTAACATTTCTTATGAAATTTTTCCAGAAGAAAGGAGAAAAATCATCACTAGCGAGAAGCTTTGCAGTGGGAAAAGCCTTTTTTCAGCAAAAAATTGTTAAGTAACACCATTAAATATTGAATGATGCTGAGGTGTGTCTGTGCACAGCCTCATTTCAGCCCAGTGTGATGCAGATTTTATTTCCTCCTCTGCAGAAATCGTGAAATCCTGTTTTAAACCACGATAAAAGAGCCAATCAGATAAAATCTGTACCTTGCCACTATACTTTTATGATTTGTTAAGTTCACTGGAATGAGTAATACAGCGTGAATAGAACATTCTAAATACCCCTTGGCAGTCACTGAAGTACAATAATCACGTAAAAGACACAGGAATTACCAAACTCCATGTGCAGCTGGTGCCACATCAAACCAAAGGGAGCCTTGTCTGGGTGATTTTCACCTCTGTGCTCCCATTTTGTATTTCACCAGAGCTGTTGAGACCAAATAAATAATAAATTGAACAGCAAAAAGCAAGTCATTCTGGGCAGCCTCTGGCAGCAGTTTGCTCTCATAATGCTGTTTGTGAGCTGGAAGCATCCAGCTCATTTCCTAAAGAGCATTTTCTGCTTAGGTTGGGGCTCTATTAATCTGTTCAAGCCAATTCTCTAAAATCCAAACCATCTGTATTTGGGAAGATCATGGTTTATTTGGATTCTCTTTGTGTCTGCTGTCAGTAGATGATTAAAAGTACAGGGGATTTACAGGGTAAGGTCTCTCTACTGGCATGTTACAGTGACCTTCTAAGTAGCATCTCCCAATATTTGGGTAACAGCTGGTACAATTAAGTCCAGCAGCGAAACAAAGAACAGCCACAAATACTGGAAATGGCTGAGCTTTGGCAGTGTAGAATGGCTGCAAGGAGTGGGGAGGGCTGAGCTTTCACCAGGTGAGCGTTTCACCAGGTGTTTTACCGGCACTTTCAGAAGACTCCTTGTGAAACACATGGAAACGTTCAGGTAACACTTTTGTACCAGGGGTGCCTGGAATTTCCAGGGAAGTGGTGAGGCAGCCACTGGAGATCTGGCCCAGCGAGCCTCACATTGTCCCCATGCCCCGTGCCCGGGTGCCAGCCTGCCCCTGCTCCAGCTGCTGCTCCTGCATGCACCACTCGCAGGGGCTGCTGCATCCTCCCACTCCCACTGCTCCCTGTCCTGCACAGGCGGACGGAGCGCAGCTCCCATGGAGAACTGCCAGCCGTAAGACATACTAAATCTATTTTTCTCAGAAAACTGTAAATAATTCATGGGGCTTGGTTCTATAAAGAGGCCAGTATAAATCATCCCAGCTGCACCTGGAGATTTCTGATGTCAGCATTATCACATGAATTACATCTCTCCAGGGCCATCTATTACTGTAAACACAATTCCAAAGAGGAATTACGCATGTAGCATGTAAGGCAAACAAACAAGAAATCTTCAGCCTGGATTTGATACTAAAGCTTTGCAATCCACCTGAGTTGTTAGTGGCGCTAATTTTCTGCTCTGGCCTCAGAGATCCTTTCATTCTGCTCCTGTACAGGGGTATTTTTCCCTGAGGAGCACTTGTTGGTGGCAATGCTGGCTGACTGTGCACCACAAGCTGCCCACATGCTGTGAGGCGCAAGGAAAAAGCCACATGTGTGATTTTAGAGGGACAGGAACATGTGCTGCAGAAAAGATCTGGATTCTGAGATTTCCATGTATCACCATCTTGACCATGCTGAGATTACAGTCCACATAGAGCTGTTGAATTGTACCAACTGTTTGTTTTTCATTCTGCCCTTCAGAAACAAACATTCTTGGATAGAACGATGGTTTCCAACTCCTGGCATCAGCACAGAAAGATATGGGAAGCAAAGAACTGAGTTGTGTTTATGGACTGAACGAAAGGACTCCTGAAATCCTGGTTCTCCATGGTATCCAGGGGATGAGCGGGGGCAAAGATGCTTCTGTTAAGGCAACCAAGTAGGTGAGTGTAAAGCAGGGGGGCAAAGCAACATCCAGAGTTGGGAATGGTCTGCTGAGCTTGGAACAAAGGGGAACCAAACTGGATCTATCTTGACAAGAGGCCTGTGGAACGAGCCTGGTGCCAGGCACTCCTGTGGACTCCATCGTCCGAGGGCTGGCCTTGGCCAGGCAAACAGGAGCAGTTTGGCTGTGCTGCTGGGGAAGCCCCTGCCCGGCCCTGCCCAGCACTGCACGTGTGCTTTATGGCCAGGAGGGACCCGTGGCAGTGCAGAGGCTGATGTCTCCCCAGGCTGGACTTTAACAGCTCGTGCTCGGCTCCCAGGCACTGCTGTCTGGGCAGAAGTCACATCCTTCCTGCCCCAGAAAGGGCTTTGGAAAGCCTGCAAAAACACTTTCTGGCCTAGTTCTGTGGAATGTCTCCAGAAAAAGGGGTCTCCTTTTCCCCGTTCTGCTCAGCTCTGTGAAACACAAGGTGGTACAAAGTACCTGAGCACACAGAGGCGGGCTGCTGAAGCCAGAGCCAGTGGCACTTGTCTGAAGCGCCCAGAACAGCCTTGTGTTGGCTCTGGTGACAGATCTGTCCCGTGCCAGTAGCCACACGTGCCTCTGGGAACATTGTGCACGCTAAAGCAAACGTAGCAGAGCATAAACGTGTCTGGGCACCGCTGCCATTGAACTCCCTCAACAGCCTCCACTTAAGCACCACCGTACTGCCAGAGATCAAAAATAGGAGATTAGCGCAGGGAGGGGCACGGCTGGGGACAGAGCCAGCTCAGGCGCACAAAACAAATCAAAAGCTCGTTTAGAGCTGAAGCAGAACTTGATTTTGCCCAGAAGTGCCCTCACTCCAAGTGCCCACAGTGTTTGGTTTCCCTAAAACTCGTGATGGTGAGGGAAGAAATGTCACAGTGAGCGACCACCTCCGACTGCTCCGGAGAGCCGAGAGCAGCGGGGGCTTCGTTCCTGCCCATCCCGGTCCCGCGCGGGGACGCGGCCCGGGACACGGCCCGGGACACGGCCCGGGCCCGCGTGGGGAGCGCTCTCGCAGCCCAGCACCTGCGCTACCGCTCCCCCCCACTGGAGGGCGCCAGCCACACACGACCGCTGGCCCCGCGCGCATCCCTCGCGCCCCTCCCTCGCGCGCATGCCTCGCGCCCCTCCCTCGCGCCCCTCCCTCGCGCCCCTCACGCGCTTCGCGCCCCTCCCTCGCGCGCATGCCTCGCGCCTCTCCCTCACGCCCCTCACGCCCTTCACGCACCGCCCTCGCGCCCCTCGCGCCCCTCGCGCGCATCCCTCGCGCCTCTCCCTCACGCCCCTCGCGCCTCTCCCTCACGCTCCATTGTCTCCCCCCTCGCTCTCGCGGCTGCTCCTCGCGCCCCCTCACGGCCGTCCCTCGGGGCGGTGCGGGCGCGGAGCGCGGCTCCTCCCGCGCTTTGTGCCGCGCCCCGCCCGCCGCCGTTGGGCCGGCCCGGCGCTCTCCCCGCCCCACCGGCGCTCCCCGTCTCTGCGGCCGCGCTCGGCCCCGGCCCGGGCGGCGGCGGCAGCGCGGCCGGCCCCCGGCGGCCCCGCCCCCGGCCCTTTTCCGCCGGGCTCGGCTCCCGGCGCCTTCCGCCGCCCGCGGGCCAGCGGCGGCAGCAGCAGCAGGAGGCGGCGGCGGCGGGCGGCTCGGCGGGCCCGGGAGCGGCTCCATGGCGACCGCGGCGGCGGAACCGGTGTACGGGCTCTCGGAGGACGAGGTGGGTCGGCGCGGACGGGCTGGGTTGGGCTTGTGCCGGGGCCCCGTCGGCGGGAGCCGCGGCGGAGGTTCGGGAGCTGGGCGAAGGTCGACGTCCGGCCCGGGGGGCAAGCGCTGCCCGCCCCGCAGGGCTCCGCGCCCCGCCCGCAGCGGCCGCTAGCCCGGGGGCCCGGCCCGGGGAGCTCTGCCTGCACCCCAGGCAGGTGCGGCCGCCCGGAGCCTGCGGGTGCCTCGGCCGGGACGGCGGCGAACAAAGAGCCTCGGCCGGCGGTGCTGCGGGCGGGGGCGGCCGCCCCTCTCCGCCTCCTCCCCGCCGCGCTGCCGGTGTCCCCGGGGAGCAGCTGCCGGGCCGGTGCGCCGGGTACCGTGTCGTACACAGCCTGGCCCCAGTGCAGATGGAGCTGATAAGCGGGGTAGGACCCGCGATAACTAATCACCGCGTGCCGGCTTTATCAGCAGATGTCTTCTGCAGAATCAAACTAATCGTACAAGCATTAGAGCAGTCCCGTTTACTTTAGGTGAATGTTAAAAATCTTACTTAATGCCCTTTTTGTTTCATTGCCTCGGTCAGGTTCCTTTTCTTAGGAGCCAGGATCATAGAGCATCAGCAATGGGCACGGCTGCATTATTGGGCTGCGGTTTCAGGGCTGTTAGGAGCGCACGTATATATTTTATTTTTACAGGACTGAATAGTAATTGCAATAGCATTGTTTCTGGTTTTGTGGGGTTGAACACAACGGATGATGTGCCAGTCTGTTTGTGGTTTAGAAGAAACGTTAAAAACATCTGCTCTGTGAAGCTGACAGTGTTTCTTACCTGGTGTATTTTAGCGGCAGTCTGGATGACTGTAATGTTTAATTCTCATTGGGAAGGAGGTTCCTGGGCAGGAGTGGGCGTTTTGATAAGGGGGGGTGTCATTCTGTTGTTGTTAAATTATAAAGCTGAGAGCGGAGTGATTGCAAATGCTCTGTATGTGTGTGAAGGTAGGGGAGAGGAGAGGGCGTTGCAGGAGCATTGGGTGATGTAGATAGCGAGCACAACAGCAGAGGAGAACCTTCTCCTCCCTGGTTTGTTCCCATAAGCCTTCGTGTGAGCACAGAGCTGGCTGGCACCAGTCCCCAAGCAGCTTTGGGCCAGCTCCGGTGCATTGCCTTGCCCTGCAGGTAGCTGAGCCCACTGCAGGACCATCTGCAGGGCCCTACTTGCTCCGGAGGGCCTGCAGTAATCCTGCCCGCTCCTGTGCTCATCTTGCCTGCTCCTGGCCTGCTGGGGGCTTTGCACAGGCTTAGGGAACAGCTAAAGGCAGTGGGGTTTGCTGTCCCAGCATGGGCATTCCAAGACATTTGATTGGAGGTGCTTTTGTGCTTTTATTAGCACGTGTGATCTGTGAGGAAAAGGGAAACCTGGAGCCACCCTGCCAGGTCCCAGGGAGGTGGCTGAGAACATCATGCTGGAGCTTGGCTGCTGCTTTTTCTGTTCTGCGTGCGCTTGGCTGTGTCTTTTGTCCCTGCCTCCTGCCTTGACATATGCTGGTACTTGCACAGAATGCTAAAGAGAAATGGATACAGGGAGAAATCTGCTGGCTGCTCTCACCTTGGCTTGGAGGTGGAGGGATTTTGGGACAGCAGGGGCTGTTCCTGCCATGATGCTCAGCCCTAGCAGGTGCTGAGGACTTGGCCTGTGGAGCGGTGGGTGAGGAGATGTGTTTGTCAGTCATCTCCCGAGGTAAAACCAAGCAGTTAGAAAAGGAGCTGCTGGGAAAGGAACAGCTCTGGTCTCTCAGCAGTGACCGATGTCACAGCTGCAGTGATGACCACAGCCACACTGCCTGAGGGACAGCAGACTGTGCTTTGTTCCTGCTTTGCTGTGCATCTGCTGATGCTGGACACTTCTCAGGAAGAGCAGTAACCATTTAAAACTACACAAATGGAAATAGGATGGAAGAAGGAGGGAAAAGGGGCTGAGGGAGGGGTGGCAAGGAGAAGGGTGCAGGCGATACAGCCTGTTGGGCTGTAGTTTCATGGCCCTGAGAGCCTGACCCGCTGTTGAGTCTCTAGTAATGGGTGGAGGAGAGAGCATGGAGCAGGGGAGGATGGTCTCTCTCAGGAGGGTGGCTGTAAGAAAGCTCTGGTAAAGGTGAAGTTCAAGTGGGCTGAGGAGGGTGTGCTGGCAGTTCTCTGCATGCTGGCCTGTGTGGGTAATGACTTCCCTCTAGCATTGGCCTGGACTTGGCTCATCATTTTTTGGAAAGCAGAGCTCTATTAGCTGTGAGAGGCTGAGTGGCATATGTGGACATATTCAGCCTATTCATTT
Organism: Lonchura striata; assembly: GCF_050655825.1. Taxonomy (NCBI): domain Eukaryota; kingdom Metazoa; phylum Chordata; class Aves; order Passeriformes; family Estrildidae; genus Lonchura; species Lonchura striata. The sequence goes on from NC_140743.1 coordinate 43,201,857, forward strand.
CCTTTGTTTCTGCCTAGGTTTGAAATGCAGTTTGCAGATCTGCTGTAAATGGGTTTTGGAGGGCTTTGAGTTGGCCTTGTGTAGTGCTTCCACTCCTGGCACATTTGCTGATTGGAAAATGCAGTGATTTACATGCAAGCTGGACTTGCTGAGTGGCTCTCCAGAGAGAGAGAACCAGCAATCTCCTATAGACCAGAGGCGCAGGCTTCCCTCCTGCTTGCACAGCTGATGTGTGTGTGGTGGGCATGGAGCAGGCCCAGGCTGCGCGTGTGCAGACTATGGGCCTGCACTCATCCCTGTGGGTAGCTGTGGTTCACAGGGCTGCCTTCCATGTGAATTGTTCTGTTTTGCCCAAGGTCTCTGATAGGTGTTGGAACACTAGGCCTTTTGGGGATTTGGGGCTCACTGAGTCACAGGGGATGAGCCAACCTTTGCAGTTTTTCATGGCAGATGTTGTGTTCATAGATCAGCCTCCTTGAAAACCTGAATTGTAAAGTGTTTTATATTAATTAGTTAAAATGAGTTGTAAATCAGATTCATATCCTGCCAGTTTTTCACTGTCAGGATGACCTCAGCACTGGGCCAGGCTGCCCAGAGGGTATTGGACCTCCATCCTTGGGGCTGTTTGGAACCATGGGGACACAGGCCTGAGCAGCCAGCTCTGGATTAAGCAGGGGGTGGGCCGGGTGATCTTCAGGGGCTTGTGTCAACCTCAGCCTCTTTGTGATTCTGTGAAATAATATTTATACAGGCTCCTGAAAGTTTAGGTGCTTTCATGCAATCTCTAAATAACAGTGTATATAAAAACTTACAGCCCTTCGTAGCGGAAGATAATTGTGAATGAAGTGCACCTTTTTTTTGCTTCAGCTTGGGTTTCTTGAGAGTCAGATATTGCCCACACAAATCCACAAATATTTTGCTTTCTTAGTGTCCTTGGATGGAAGCAAAACTTGCAGCTCCTCAGAACTTGTTTGCTTTAATTAAAAAGGGAAATTTAGAAAAAAGATCCTTGAAGAGTGTCTTTTTATACTTTAAAATATTTGGGGGAAAAGCGGTTCATATGTGAAACTGCTCTCTGCAGTTTCAGCATTCTTCTCTTTTCAAGTTCTATTCAACTTCTGTGACTTATGATTGAGTCAATTGGAATTAGAAGCTTCCTACTGAGATGACATTTTGTCATGCCTTAGAAATTGTCTAAAGGATCTTAGGTTCCTGAAAAATATCACAATGTGTGAGATACAATCCCATATGCCTCAAAATAAATAATTCTGTGTGTAGTTACTGTAGCCTAACCTTTCATCTTAGTTCTGGTGTGCTATGCTGGGCAAAGCCTTGTCCTTGAAGAGTGAATCCTGAAGGATTTTTCAGGACCTCAGGAGCCAGTGTGGTGCTTCACTTTACCGAGACACACTTAGGGGAAAGGGAAACAAACCCACCTCTGAGTATGATGGAAATGGTTCCTATGGACAGGATGGATTCCTGTAAAGCAGAGGCTCACCTGTGCTGGATCTGACATCAAGGTAAGGAATAAGCCAAGATTTGCCACAGTGGTGCTGTGGTGAAATGCAGCTTGTGCTGTGATGGATGAACTGTCTGTGCAAACTGTTTCAGACTGAGGCATATGGAAGGTTGGCTTTTGTGCCTCGTGTTTACATGTTCCTGATGGGTTTGTTGCTCTGGAATTATCTCCCTTGAGGGTGTCTCCTTCTGGCTACTTGAGTGTCATGTTAACGGATCCATGAGATGGGGCTGCAAAGGCCTTGAGAAGATGTTATTTCTCATAATCAGCAGGATTTGCTGGGGAGGAAAAGGGCTGCAATTTCCCCCCCTCCCTGGACTTGGTAACAGCAGTGACATGTGGGAGTTCAGGGCCAGATTTCTCTACTTTGCATTCGAAGCAAACCATAAACTTTGGAAGTAATGGCAATGCTGAGTTGTTGGGGCAGTGTCAGCGTCGTAGATGGCTGCAGTTATATTTCAGGTGATGTTTCCTGTTGTGTGGTCTCGGTGGTGAGGCTGTACCTTGCAGCTCACCTGGCTTCTGCACTGTGCTGGCACAGCCAGCGATATTTCCTGAGCCCGGGCTGTGCCCACGGAGCCCCTGCCAGGACTGGTGCTTGGGAGGGGCTCCAGAGCCCTGTCTCTTCATCGCACTGGTTCCCAGCTCAGCTCCTGGAGCAGCACTGGAGCACCGGCACTGTGGCACTGGAAGAGCGCTACCAGGGCCCTGATGTGCTGGAGAAGCAGCTTTTGGGCTGCTGTGGCTCCTCAGTTGTGAGATGGAGAGGGGCGGTGCGGGGGGCCAGTCTGCCCAGGGATGTACCCCTGGCCCCATGAGCTCCAGCCCAACCCACTGTGTTCTTGAAACCTGGAAGCTTTATGTGAAGAAAACCTTGAGTTCCTTGAGCAGATGCACCCTTTGTCACTACCACTGAACATAGACCCTTTAAATCAGAGCTCTGCCAGTTACATAAAAGCCTCACGCTGCTATCTGAGTGTGAGAGGGGCCTCCCTTGGTCACAGCACTGACAGTGTCTTAGCAATAAGCAATTCAGAGTAGTGACTTTTTTATTGACCCTGAATTGTTTTTATAGACTCTGAAGTGCACTAGCTTCAGGGATAGCATGTAAACCTTAAATGATGATTAAAAAGTCCAGGTAAGGAAGTATTTCATAAATGACAGGGCTTGCATATCTACTTGTGTGGCAGAATATCAAAATAGGCTGTGGTTCTTAGGAGGTCAATAGATTTTTATAACAGCCTGCATTTTAAAACAGCTTTTGATGAATTATCGGCATGTTTTGGTCACTAGTGCTGACACTAAGTAAATTCTAGTTTTATTATAAAATGAATATAAAGACATTGAAGGAGGCTTGTATGAACATGAGGTAGACAAGGAATGTTAGTTTTAGCTATAACCCCATTCAGAGATGGCTCTGTCTCCCCTGGCTGTTGTCTGTCCTCTAAGGGTGGTATGCAGGTTAGTGCAACCCGTGGTTCCGCTCCTGCCTTTGGGAAGGGAAGCATGCCATGGGTTTCATGTGAAGGGCTGGCCGTTGGAGGGCACTGTGTAATGGGAAATGGGAACTCGAGGTTTTCCTCTGCTCCTGCACAGGGGCCATTTTCCTGGGAAACAAACATAGACTGGGAGCCTCACACCTGTTGATGAGCAGGCACCTCACCCCCGGGGCACAGCTTGCACTAGGAGTTAGGGTTTACAGGTCTCTGACGAGATTTTTTGTGTTTTGTTTTGCAAACATCACCAGGCATGGTACGAGTGCCGAATGAGCTTATTATCAGAAGGGAATCTGTGTTAAACCTTAGGATATTGTGGGAAGAGTTCACCCCTGCAGCTTCTAGGCTGCAGTTGTGTCTCCAGCCAGTGCAAGGTTCTGTGTTATATAATACTTATCCTTTCTGAACCAAAGACAGTTCCAGGTGCAAGGTGGGCTGCCTGTACAGGTGCTTTAGGATCCAGAGGCTGCATCAGAGGTGGTGGTGTGGGTGCAGCCTGGTGGCAGCTTACTGATTTCTGTTGGATTTGGCCAAATTGAAAACCTCTCAGTCCCAGAATATTGGATGGGGCCAAGACCTTTGCGTAATTAAACTCTGCAATATAAACTGGGACTTGTGAGCAAGCTGGAAACTTCCAGGCCCTGTAATAGCAGTGAGGGCTGGATTATCCAACAACTTCAGTCAACAGAAAGTTGTAGATGGGATAGCAATGCGCAGAAGTAGCTTGATTTAATTACAATTAAATTTTGGTGTTGGTAAACAAGAAAGCTCATTAACTTCCATAAATTTCTCCATCTTTTGCTTACACTGCTACTTCCTCTTAAATATTTCATTGTGTTGAATAGGAGGGCTTTACTGTAGCAGTATAAGTGCTGCTGGGCAGTTCTGTCCCTTGCAGAAAGAAATGCTGTGTAATCTTGTGTACACTGTTATTTTGGGTAAGCTAGGGAGGAATGTGGCACGGGTTGGGTGACTCCTAGCTTGAGCACTGGGAGGAAGGAATGTGGTTTTACTGCTGGCATGTTCAGCTCAGGACTGGAGTTACTGCCAGGTCAATACTAACACCTGACAGGGTTTACCTGGGACTGGAACTGTGGCTCTCAGCAGTATCCAAAACACTGTCATGCCAACTTTTTCCAGCATGGTATTCTTAAACTGCCCAGTTTCTAGTGCTGGAGTGTTCCCTTCCCCTGCTTCCGCTGTCTTTTCCTCTGCCGTTCCAGAAAGAAGAAAACCAAATCCTTAGGAAAGGGATTGTTTTCTGTAGAGAACTAGTAATTAATTTTAAAATAAGAGATGTGGCTAAATTGCACAGGCCTGGAACCTAATTGCAGTTAAAATAGTTAAAAACAGGCCAACCTACAAAAAACAACTCAAAGTCCCAACAAAACAAATCCAGAAAGTTGATTTCTGAGATGGATTACAGATTGCATTGAGATGTATTATGTCTGCTGGATGATGTCTTGACTGGGCAACAGACTTGGTGTGTATATTTGTAATTGTTCATTTTTTTTCCTCTCTCCATTTGACCATAATTCCCGCTTGCTGGCAGGCTATAGGTGTTTGTCAGAATCCTGATTTCTAGGATTTAGGAACCTTGTCTGTAATAGAAATAAACATCTCCAGTTGTGAGAACACTGGCTATTCTGAGGAATCACTTCATGAATGAGTTGGGCTTTGCCATTAGCAACTTATTTTTGTGCCTCACTGCACAGATCAGTGTGGCTGTATTTGTGTCCTGCCAGCTCAAGTCAGGTTTTCCTGTTTGCATGTAGTTTATCTGCTGGAGAGAAGCAGAACAATTTGGAACAGGGAGCACAACAGTGTCATCCTCTCTCCTTTGGCAGATCCTAGTGTTGAATAATCCTGTCTTGAGGGTGGAAGTATATTCCTGTAATCTGTGTTGCTTTTAATTGAAAGCAGTTCAAAGTTTGACTCTCCTTAAGCGTCTTTATGTTATGTAGATGATGACACCGAATTCATGGCAGGATTTTGTAGAGATGAGGGTGATGAGTAGTGTGCAGGAGAAGGTGTCCTGAGATAACTCCCTCATGGATGGTCTGTTTGGAAATTGCTGTGGTGGGGAACATCTGCTTTTGGCCTCTTCCTGGTGGCACTGGATGTAAGGTTTGGAGCGTGCTGCTCTGGAAGCCATGTGGACAAAAATGAAGTCCACACAGAAGGGCTGGGTTTTGGAGTGGGAAAGAGGAGGCCAAGCTGAGACCATGGGCGATGGAGAAAGCCCAGGTGCCTGGAAATGAGGCTGTACTGGTTGCTCCCATCAGAGGTACTTTAGCCTGATTTATTCAAATGAACCAAATGTGGATTTATGGATTGGATGTACTACAGGGCTGCCTGTTGTGACTGTCTATTTAGCACTGGGCCCTTGTGGCACAGTTGGGTGTGTAGTGCGCTGAGGATCTTCAGCTGGTGCTGATATGTGCTGAGGATCTTCAGCTGGGGCTGATATGTGCTGAGGATCTTCAGCTGGTGCTGATTTGTGCTGAGGATCTTCTTCAGCTGGTGCTGATTTGTGCTGAGGATCTTCAGCAGAGGGAGTTGAAGCTGATGCCTTCTGGAGCAGCCCACACAAATGCAGTGGATCTGCCCTGCTGAAAGAGAGATACTGCTTTCTCTTGTACACTCTGGGACTACCAGTGGACGTGGACAGCATCCCATCTCTTTGCAGGGCTGTTGAATTTCAGTAACTTCTGGAATTGCAGTAACTTCTGGAAAGGTGATGAAAGTCAGAGGTATGTGGCATGAGCTGCTGGGGTGGTGGTGGAGGTGTGTGTGTGAAGGGAGGGTAGGGAACCTGCTCTTTGGTGGCCGTGAGCTGTGACATTGGCTGTGTGGGTCTCATGAATCCAGAGGTTTATCTAGAATCCTGACCCTGATGGAGTCTGGCAAGTTTGTCTAAAAGCAGAGTGTTAAATGGATGAATTCCCTAGCAAACAAGTGTAGTTTTTAACCTTTCTTTAAAGATTTCTTGAGTTGACCATTCCTATTGTTTGTGGTGAAGGGAGTGGTAAGGGCGAGAAGTGGCGAGTGGACAAAACTGTGAATTTGGGCTTTGTGCTTGTGCTGATTCAGCCTCATTAACAAAGCGACAGCTTTGCTGTGCAGTGATGAGCAATGGATGTGCTTCTTTAAACTCTGCTCTTGGTACAATGCTTGCTAAGAGGCTTGTGGGAGATGAGAGCATTCTCGTTAAAAACTAGCTATTCCCAGGGCACTGGTAGCCTTCGAGTGCCAGAGGTGTGTTTTCCTTCCTCAGAAGCCGCTTTCTGGTTGTGTGCATGACATCAGGACTTCAGCAGTGCTGCTGAGTGCTCACTGGAGGTGCAGCGACCTGAGAGCTGGGCAGGAACAGGGAGAGACTTCCCCTGGCACCAGGGAGGCTGGCTGGAGGTCTGGAAACCAGAGCTGGATGTGGGCCTTTAGGAGAGATAACAGGCAGTGAACCTGAATGGATTGTTCTCTTTTTACAGTAGCACTTAGATATCTTTTCCAAATTTTCTTTTTTGTACGAGGTGGATTATCCTGATGCTTCTGTTACCTCTCTTATCCAGAAGCTCTTCTCATTCTGTATTCTTATTAGCATGATAAAAAACCTGTTGCATTTTCCTCCCCAGTGCTGAGGCTGAGATTTTATGTATTCCTGTTTAGGGCCAGCTGCATCCCAAGGGTGGTGGCTGTGCCACTCTGGAACCCCAGAATGGGACAGGTGGTTGCAGACCCCCCTGTCCTGCAGGTCCTGTGCTGGGCATGTCTGACCAGGCTGGGAGCAAGGTCAGAGTTGTTTTTTCCAGGGATATCCTGCAGCTGTACTAGAGGTTGTGCCAAATCAAGTTGCAGTCAGGTTTTGGTTATGTCTTAACTAGTTTCTGTTGTAGTTTGAAAGTCAAACATTGTAAAGCAGACTGTGCTAAATAGTTACAGGCTGGGTGTGGATTACCTGCCAGGTCATTTGTCACCATGTTCCTGCATGCTCCTAATGCAAGATCCTGACAGAGCCCTTTTGGAAGCTGTTGGAACCATGGGCCCTTCACAACTGTTAGTGACTAGCCTCAAAGTCTGCAGAGTTAAGAATGCTGGAGTTTGTAGCTAATGTGTTTTCAAGTCCTATGGTGACCTTCTCATATCATGTTCCTACCTGTGTCACTTTTTTCCTTAGAATGTTGTCCAAAATTTGGCTTGGAACTAGTGCATGTTTTAAAACATTTCAGTCACAGCTTTAATCACTGTTTCAATTTACATTGTTATTAAATGCCTCTTAATAGTGCTTGAATTGATTTAGTAAAACCCTGAGCGGTTTCTTCAGGCTGCTGACATCATGAGACTCTACCTTTAATCCCTAGTGCTGCTGTCATTTTATTCTGGGTCTGGTCAGTTCAGTTTTGAGCTACTTGTACCTATATTTGTGTTTCTTCATTTCACTCCAGTGAGAGATGATCATCTGTAATTTAGTGCAGGCACCTGTATCCTGGGCCAGTGCATGCTGCTGGCTCCCAGCAGCTCTCAAGTGTCTGTGCCCTACAGGGGGTGAATTTGTTGTTTCAAATTCCCAAAACTTGGACAGGAAGTAGATCCTGTGGGAGTGGGAGGGCAGAGGTGAGTGCTGAAATGGCTGCTGCAGCCAGTACCTGGTGAGGGAAATCACTTATTACTTGCCACTTCTGGTCACCTCTGTGTGTTGGATGCCAGAACTGTAGCATCTGGGAAGTGAAGTTGGGGTCCCCAGCCTGGTGTCACTGCAGGCTGGAGCACATGTATATCTATCTAGCCTTTGATAAGACTGGAATGTGCTACAGGAGCTAACTGTTGCTGTGAAAACTGTCTGGTTTTGGTGGTTTAGAATCTCCTGATGTTTATTAGGAAGGTGAGGCAGTGCTGGAGCTGATCCCCCAGCCTGGAATTGTACACCAGGGCTGGTGGACACCACGGTTGTCACATAGGTGTTGCTGGATGTGTGACCTGCGGTAGCTGCCATCAGGAGGTGAAACAGGCTCTACTTGTGTCCTGGGGCTGACATGGCTCCCCAAGGCATCTCCTGCTGGCTTGTCTCTGGGGTGTTGGGCACTGGGGCTGCCCTGGGGATAGGCTGACGCCAAGGACTGGGGCACTGTCCCCGTCCTGGAGGCCAGAGCTGGCAGAACGCTGCCTCCCACAGCTGGCCTTTGGTCCAGACAGGTTGTATGGGGAAGACAGCTGGTCAGGAGGAGCACATGCTGTGTGTGTGTTTGTGCTCCCTGTGAATGCAGTATGTCTGAAAATCCAGGACCTCTGTGTGGTAAAAGCTGTTTACAGCTCTTACTGGGGCTTCCCGAATTCCTCTCGCTCTGGCATTTACCTGGGTCTTGTGTTTTCTGTGGGCATGGTTGGTGGTCTCGGTTCTGCTGCCCACTGTCCTCTCACTTGTGTCCCTGGGGCTCAGTGCTAAACTCAAGAGCGAGCAGACACTGAGGGGCCAGCGTGGAGGTCTTTACTGTGAGCGGCTTACGCCCAGCAATGGGGGCAATTCTTGACCTTTGGATTTCATCTCTGATCTCCTGTTGCAGTCTTTGCTCTCAGATAGAGATGGTACTCCCTGCAGTTTCCAGGGGACTTTTTAATGTTGTGTCAGTCCTTGGAGTGATGCCGCTCCGACTGGAACATCCTTGCTGTTTCAATGACACTAAGGAAATTTTTCTTTCTGAGACATCTCAAGTCTTCTAGCCAGATGGAAAGACAGGATTGTGGCTAATTGAGACAGGACAACCTGCACTGTATGATAACCTCTGAAAGCTTTTTCATGGAGAAACTCCCCTTCCCCCTCTCCTTCCTAATATTCCATAAATGTTTTCAGTGCTTGGAAGGTGCATTGGGGTCAGGAGGTACATGACAGCATAGGACAGTACATTGATTTACTGGTTTTTACAGTTTTCTGGCCTCACTTGTTTTTAGGGAAGGCTGAAAAAATGGTGTCCAGAGCACTGAGAGTTGGAAGAGAGAGCACTTTGCTGCGCTGGATACCGAAGTATTGGATATTCCTATCAGAAGATAGTACCAGATTACATAATGGGCTTTGTGTGCCAGTGAAGGTGTCTGCTGGGCTGGCCAGCGCCCTCATTATTAAATAAAAATTATCCTTTTGCATTTAAGCAATGACTTGGTAAAGACTAATTGGGAGAATCTTTCATTATTCCAGCTTAGTCCAGTTTAGTGGGAGCTCTGGCCTGGCTACTGCAGAGATGGACTGTGGGCAAGTTGGGAAGTGACTGAGCTGAAATGCTGCCTCTGAGATTGTAAAAGCAAAACAGGATAAAGTTGCAAAGAGTTGCAAGAAGAGTAAATAATAGTAATTTCTTTCTCATTGCTGCCCTGCATCTTGGGCAGTTTACATGTTGTGTTGGGACTTCTTTCTGGTTTAGATGTGTTCCCATATCTTGGTGGTTATTGGCTACATGGAGGAAATAGTACTTTTCCTCTGCATCCCTCTGAGTTCTTTTGTTTGTCTGGGTATTGGAGTTTTGTGCTGGGTTTTTATATCTCATTATAAAAGTGCTTGGGAAGAGAGAATATATCCCTCTGCAGGACACCTGTTCCGTAGCATTGTTCCTTGGCAGGCTGTTTCTCAAGGCCAGTGACTTTCAGGCTTCCTTCTGACAAAGCAGGCTGTGATTTGTGCCACGTGTGTTGATGCCTTTTCCTTGCCCAGGGCTGGAGCTGCTCCTGTTATCTCTGCGGCCTGTGTTGGAAAGCAAGCTGGGATTCAGCAGGTATTAGCTAGTCCTGCGTGCCAGGCTGACTCCTTGGGTTAGGAGGCACTGCCAAGACTGCAAGAGCATGATCCGTGCTCGCTCATGCTCCTTGCAGGGCTTGGGATGAGGGAGGAGCTCAGCACACTTGGAAAACAGACTTTGCCTCAGTGGTGCTGTCTGTGTGTGCAGGGCTGGTTCTCTCTCTCAACACACTCTCTGAGCTGGGAGAATGCTGCTCTTTGTTGTCTTGGGTGGCATTCAGCAGGGAATGGACAGTTACCTGTGTGCTATAGCAATTGTGTGAAATTACCCAGATGCCACAGCATTTCCAGGAGGTTTTGGGTTCTTTTCCTTTTCTGCACCAAACTTTCTGCTTGCTGAATAAATCTCAACACAGCTTCCCTTGATTCATATTTTGGGTCTTGTGCTTTAACACAGACTAAATCTTCACAAACCAAACTGCTGACCCCGGTTGGCAGTTTGGTTTGATTTAGTTGCCCTCAGGGCATTGCTGTGCCTGGGAACTTCAGTTTTTTTCGCTGACCACTTTAGCACTTTTCTTAGTGCCACAAGTTCCTTACCAGCATTAGTGTTTTCTGACCTTTAGAGCAGATTTTGCTGTGTTCAGTATAAGCAGCTGCAGTATGGGTTTGCATGCAGGACAAATACATCACATGGAATGTGTTAAGCTATATGTTGTTTTGGAGCCCCAGCCTATCTCCAGTGGGAGCCTGTTAAAGGAAGCAGTTCTGTGCCATTGCAGTTTGGGCTCTGCAGCTCCAAGCTGTTTTTTTCCCTTTGCTTTGTGCAGCGTCGTCACCATTTAGCAGCAGAATTGGACTTTGTGTAGATCATCTTGTTACTTCTGGAAGGGGATGTGACTTCATTTAAACCTGCCTGGAGGAAACTGAGTTTGTTCTTCAGACTTGTGTTAATTTGTGTGATCCCAAGAGCTTTTCACTCCTGTATTTCAGTCACTGTAATATGCATTTGTGTTGTTGGAAGGAAAGTCCTGTTCTTTATTCCCAAGGTTGTTGACTGAGCTCTCTAAAAGTCCTTGTGGTGTCAGGAGCAACCAGCCCCGTGTGTACCTCATCATCTCTGCAGGTAACAATGTGATACAGGGTCAGGAATAAGCAGGTAGAAGCAATAGTTCTTTATGCAGCTGGTTGCTGTGGAAGCCGATCCACTGCCTGCAACTCGCCTGAGGAATTCAGCACTGCTGCGCCCTCTGCTCCCTTCCTGTTCTGCCTCTTTGAGGAACATGCATCTGTGCTTCCCCGGGACAAGGTCCTGCTCTGAGATGCTGAATGACTGACCCTATTGCAGTGCTTCTGCAAAACATGGATTCTGAATGTGCCTTTTGTCTGGGGCACTGAGCCCCAGTTTGCATCCAGAATGCCTGGCAGGACACAAAGTGCAGCCTTTGTTTTAGATAATGAGTGGTGAATATTTTAATGAGTGTTTCTTAGTCTAGTCAGTGTCAAGTACCATTTTGGGAACAAGTGACTGAGCTAATCTCTGAGCTTGGTCCTGCAACAATCCATTTATTGATAGAATTTCACAAATTTTGAAGGAATTTCCCATAAACAATCAATACAACCAAAAACAAAACAAATGGCCACTCCAAATCCAACAACCAATGCAAGCAACACTCTAACCTTCCCTGAAATCCTTCCAAGCCTTCCACTATCAATATATATGAAGAAATTACTGATACAAACTGAGAAAGTGCTCAGTATCACGATCACTGTATTTGTTTTTCTTTAGTCTGTTCTTTTACAGTGTATAAAAGACAAGCATATTCCATTAAAAGAAGAAAATGCCTTTAAATTAGTACCTACTTTTCTTCCTCTTCAAAAGCACCTTCAATGCATGGATGCATAGGAGAGAGCTTCTGCAGCTGAATTACTCAGTCTCCTGCATTGGGCATATTCTTGTTAATATTTTTTTTTTCCACTCCAATTATTTTTCACACAACCTTAAATTCTGTACTCATCTTTGGCTGTTTGTAACATATCCCTGTATGTCAGTGGGTGCACTGGAGAAGAAGTGAAGAAGACTTCTACTATGGGATTTGTCTTTCCAGCCAGGAGGGGCTGTGCTTGCTCCTGCTCAGTTCCCAAAATCTAGTCAGCCTTAAGCCTGGATTAGTATGGCTAAGTGACTGAAAAGTTTTCTTGTTCTTTGTGAGACACCAGTTCTTGGGTGGAAGAGCCTACTAGCCCTAAGCTATCCCATTTATATGACAAATAAATACTCATAATGAACAAAAAGAGTCAAAGCTTTGTCAAGGGCTGCTGTGTTTGTAAAGTGAGCAGGAAAGGAAGGGGGAGAAGGAGGTAGAACATGGTGTGCAAGTAGGTTGGAAATTGCAGGACTACAAGCAGGATCCAAAAGCCTGACACGTGATGTTTCTGGTGGGAGCAGATCCCTTCCCCATTGACTTGACCTTTTCACTGGTTTGAGTGGCTGATTTTTCTCCCCTGATCTGGGCAGGGGCTGTAATGGAGTGATTCTTCCCCCAAATGTGAAATTCTTGAGGAGCAAAGCCTTAATGGACAAGAGGTACTGCTAGAGGCTATGACTTATTCTTTTGAAAAATGAAACTTGATCAAGATGAAGAAGAGAAGCCAAAGGAGTGAACTGCTGGAGTGACTGACAACACCACTCGTTTGAATGTTAATGTGTTTGGAAGAATTTTTTCACCAGGGGAGGTTGGAAACTCATATGGTAACATTAATTATTAACTGCAGCCAAGAGCTGGAAGATCTCATTTAATTTCTGGTTGGATAATAGGATGATTCATGCAACAAAACAAACTGTGTCAGAAAATGAAGTGTCTCTGAAAACTGACATTCCCAACTTCTGCTCTGAGCTAAAGGTACTGCAGGTAAGCTATTACAACAGCTAAAAAGTGAAAAGTACAGGCTGAATTCCTGCAGATGTCAGGCTGCGATCCACAGGAATTAGGAGTTACTGCCTTCTCCAGTCTGAGCAAACCTACCTCCGTCAGCCTCTCTGCTTCTGCCCCCAGCACCCTTTGCCCTTGAGGCACGAGTAAATCCGTTTTTGCAGCCTCTGTGGAACAGTAACAAGAGCACTGCCTCAATCAGACACTGTTAAAAGAGGTGACTTGTGGGTTCTGGTGTCCCGAAGTAATTGCAATGTAACCAGCTCTTTCCTCTGGCAAACACTTCTCCCAGCCTGGCTTGTCCCTGCCAGCTGTGTCCCTCACACAGGGTTCCTGAGCCTTGTGTCTTTCTGAGGCTGAAGAAGTTCAGAGGAATTTCAGGTTTTAGGAGTGACACTGGCATTTTCTTCTCAGTTGGCATCGTTTTCCTGTTCTCAAGGTTTTTCCAGCAAAGCCTGTTTAAGCAGCTCCCTGTCTCATTTTTCTCCAGGTGAAACAGCCAGTGGTGCAGCTCTGGGCTGTGGGTGTGTGCCGTGGAATCGATCCCTGAAGTTATCTGGGTTAGAAATGAGCCTCCAATCAGAGTTTATTGTTCGATTAGGGTTTTATTGTATGTGTGTTTTGTCATTAAATAGTGCAGCCACTGATGGTTTATGGTCTGGAATCATTAAATATCTATATAAAGAATATAGATCGTGGTTACATAAACATGTTTGTGTGATCCGTTGGCAACTAGCTGGGCTACTGGAGTGAATGCAGCTCAACTTCCCCCGTTTGATACGGGAGCTCTGCGTGCTCTGCCACACCTTCCGCTAGATCAGGTTGCTCCGAGCCCCGCCCGGCCTGGCCCCGAGTTGGGAATAGCATTAAGCAGAGGAACATCGCTGCTGAATTGGGGCGGGGAGTACCGGGTATGTTTGCTGCTCGCTGATGGAGGCTTCTGGATATGTCGGTGCATTTTTGTGGGGACCGCTTGGCTAAAATACAGCCTTACACTGCATTTGTGTGCCATTTCACGTAGGAAAAATGAAGATTATTGTATTAAGTGTAAGGCATAATTTTTCACTTTAAAAAAGTTTGAATGTTAAGGGCGTAGTGCATTTCATGAGATCAAAAAGACACCAGTTCAAGATGTTTAATTTTTTTTTTTTAATAATTAAGATACAAATGTATCAGAGGTTCACTTAGTGAAAGGTAAAAACCTTTGTGTTGTTCTGGAGCAGCTGCTGAGTGTGCCATTCCAGCCGAGGAAAACATGGATATATTCCCTTTTCTTTAGAGTCTGAAATAGGACCTAAATCACTATTGTAAAACATTTACTATTTTTCTGTTGTATGAGCTTATGAATACCATAGTTCTTCAAACTCTGCAGTTCTTTTAATGCTTACTGGTGTTTGCTTCATTTTGTGATTCCTTCTTTGTGAGAATCCTTGCTTGGCCAGGAGTGTTCTGGAGGACCAGGTATGCTCCATGAACTGACCAATGCATTTCAGCCAGGAGGCTCTTTATGATCCAAACTGTATAGCCTTCTTTTGTCCAAAAACTTTTAGGTTTAGTTGCTCTAATTTTGTGATCTGTTGAGAAAATAATGGGGTTTTTACAAATACATTGCATCCTGCAGCGAGGGTTGAGAACTATGGATAAGAGAAAGAGCAGTTTGATTTACTCTTGGATTTGGTGAGGAATGTGATGAACACATGCAAGGACAAAGTTCTGAGCTGGGTTCCTAGGCTGCTTGTGGTGAAGCTGAAAGGAGATTTTAATGTCCCTGCTTGAGCCAGATGAGTTGTAACCGAGTGACCTTTTAAGTTTGTTTTCTGTGCTGAGCTTGCAGAGGAGAGTGGAGATTTGGGTCATAGCCCTGGTGCATGGTTTTGTTTGCATTGCACAGCTGAGATTTTATCAAACACTGTTGGCAAAATTGCCACTGACAATTTCAAGATTGGTAAGATACTGCAGGAATTATAGGGGAGGCTTTCTACATTCTGTTGCTATGGCCTTCAGAAAGTCACTGTGATGTCCTCAGAGATCGAGCTGTTTCCTTGGGGTGCTCTCAGCTGCCTTTCCTGAGGGTGATGGTGACACCTGTCAGACAGGGCACCCCACTTGGATTCTCCTTCTTGGGCTGCCCATCATTGCTTGATGTTAGGCAGGTGCCAGTCAGAACAGGATAAGCCAATTTGGGAATATGCAAAAGGGTGATATGGAATTGCTTCCTGAAGCACTTTTTTTTCCCCACTCAGCTGTATGTGGATTGGTTTAATCCACCAAATCAAAGTAAGAAACAGCACAACTCTTCTGCCATTGAACTTGGTTTCAGTTGCTGGGAGATTTAGGAGAAGCATAACATGGTTACTGGGCTTGCTGTGGCTAACACTGGCCCTTGAGTAAGTGACACATACTTGATTTGGCTTTGGAACTGCAGATCCCGGTTGATTTCCCCCCCCGAAATGGGGAGATTTAAGAGCGGTGTGTGTTAGGGTGATTGTGTGTGTGTAGCTCACACAGGATGCTGTGTGTGAGTTTTCATTCAGGAAGGCAGAAGTGCCACAGTTAAAACATTGAATTAAAGGTTTGTTGTCTTTTCCATTTAGATTTGTTTTGCCATCAAAACACTGACTTAAAGATCTGTTATCTTTTAGTATGTTATGTTTTGCAAACTTTGAGATATAATGAAACTAGAGATGAGGCGCTAAGCGGGTGAAACCAGATTCACAGAGTCTCTACTTGCAGGTAACATTCCAGTGGGATCTGGTTTCTCTACTCGCAGTTAGTGGAAATTTACCTCGCTGGCGCCTATCGTGGGTTGGAATCAAAAATGTCTCTACACAGAGAGAAGGGAAAAAAATAGCCAGGCTGAACCCGACCGACACTCCCCCACCGTGACTCAGGTGAAGCGCTCTCCAGGTGAAAGCCAAGCTCGCTGGCCTTTCCCCTCGTTGCCTTGCCGACGGTCATTTATTGCGGCCGTCGCTGAACTTCCGCGGGTGTGGGCGGAGGCGGCGGGCGAGCAGCGGTGCCTGGCGGAGCTCTTGGCGCGGGGTCCGCGGTAAGTGCAGCGCTCGGGGCGGGCGCGGAGCCTGTGCCGTGACTGCAGGGGCACGCCTGGCGTCCCACACGGGCTGCGTGCGGCTCAGGAAATAGGGCCGCAAAAATCCTGCCCGCCGCGGGGTGTTGGACTCGGGGACGGTTTTATATACGTTCGGAAAAACACGTTAAATGTTCGATCTTGCTGGTCTGCGTGACAGCTGTTCAAATATTGGTTTGCATTGATCCAGCCGTTGTGCCTTTCACACTTGTCTGTTCATTTAAACGAGTCAACCTTCTAATTTTATACCCCCATCGATTGTTATTTCAGCCTGTTCTCAATGCCTATGCTACACGTGTCATGGGATTGTCTGTCCTGTCGGAAGTTGACATCTGCAGCTTTCCTTTTTGCACCATGCTGGATTGCTGTGGATTTCTTTTCTGTGCATTCAGAGCATACAGATGTGTATTGCAAAGCTTGTTCAGGTTGGTTTTACAGCGCTTCTGTGTCAGTGTATCTGGTGCTGGCTGAGCTGTGTCATCTGGATCACCCTTTGAGCGGGCGTTTCACCCTGCCTGTGGGGGAGAAAGCTTAGGACACTGTGTTTGGCCCTCATTCTTTCTGCTGTCACATCTCTTCTCTGAACTCCCCAGCTCCAGGGTATTTTACTAATCCAAGGGGAGAACTTAATAAGTTTTCTTTATGTGAGTGCTTTAATGGGTCTTAGAAATGACTTGGCTTTCCAGAGCAATTAGAGAAAGTGAATGTGGTGTGTGTTTAACAAAGAACTAACAAAATGTGAACAAGACAGATAAATACACATACAAAGATCTCCTAAATCTGGAAGTACATCTGTTTTCTGTTGAAGCTGAGCTCGCTGCAGTTTTCTTTCACCTTTTCTGAGGTGAACTGAGGTTTGTTCACTGTTGATGAAGTCTGGGTTTTGATCTATAATAGGCTTCCAGTTCCACAGCTTGGTTCCACCTAAATAAGCTGAGTCCTCTGAAATGTCACCGTGAGCTGCGGCTAAGAGAACAGAACCTGTGTAGAGGTTATCTTTCAGCAAAGAGGAGAAGTCTGTAACCTTTGCCATGTTTTGGGAAGGCAGGAATATGTAAGCTTCATGTTAATGATTGGACAAAGCAGCAGTCGGTGTGGACGTGAGGCGCAGTGGAGCTCAGCACTAAGAGGTAACCAGGCCCTTCAGGGCAGGCTGCTGCAGCAGTGGGGAGGCCGTGTTTGGGGGCAGGACAGGAGCGTGGGCAGGGACAGCTGTCGGAATGTCCACAGGGAGCTGCCAAAATGCTCCCGGCCCCACCGCCATCCCCACGCAGCCTCACATTCCCAGCAGCCTGCCAATGGATTGAGGCCCAGTGCTCAGGATGGCACTGCTTGGAATTCCCACTTGCGCTCTGCACTGTAGGTGCCAGACCCAAGAGAGGCAGGAATGGAACTGCAGCATCAGCCCTGGGGCTGCACTGAGTGCAGCCTGGCCTCTGGAAGCAGGAGCCACCCAGGGTAGGGAGTGGCAGCGCCTGGAGCACCTTCCAGGCTCAGCATGATCCAGACAAGGTTGAAATAGAAGAGGACCATGTCTCTGTGGGATGATCTGAACTTCTCTTTCCAACTATGCTTCAAAAAGCAGCTTAGTGTATGTGCTTTACAAAACACAGGGAAATCAGTGGAACACAAAAATTGCAGGCAGGTGTTCACTTCCTGCACAGAAGGTGTCCAGCAGGGTGTCCGTGGTCGGTCAGCCACGGGTGCTGGAGGAGGCCCTCGTTCCTGTTCCCTCCCTGCTCCTCCCCAGGGGGCCTTGCTCCTGCCGTGTGTGTGCCTGGTTCCCTGACTCGGGTCCCTCAGAGCTGTGCTGTGGCTCTGATCAGTCTTGTTACCCTGCTTTTCTTGCTCTTGTTTGTTTACTTGAAAATTAGGACTCCAGCTGTATGCTTATTATCCTTCAGCCCCACTGTCTGCCCTGTCGGATCCCCACTTCTTAATCCTCCCAGTCTGTCTCATTATCCCATTCTCTGCTTGTGCTGGGGATCCCTTTATTATTTTGGGTTTGGATCCCGGGTCTTCTCACGCAGAGTTCTTCTGTGGTTAGTGATCTCTGTCATTGTGCCCTGGCTTTTTAACAAAAAACGACCAAAATCCTAATATTTTTGTAGAGTCTTTTCAGAGAGGGCTGGGTGGAAACCTGCATCAGGTAATTGGTGCTCTGTGAGTCTCAGGCTGTGCCCAGCCAAGCAATCCTTTATCTGATTTTTTGGTGGACAATGAGGAGAGCTCACCTCGCTGTTGCTGTAATAATTTAACTTATTTTTTACCTAGACACTGCACGCTTGGGAATAAAGGACGAAATTGTGATACAAGGAGTCAGCAAAAGTGAATACGTGTGGTACATATGGTAGACCTCATCACTAACTGAGGAGGTGGTTTAATTTTTTTTAACATTGCATATGTATGTGTACATATTTCATGCATATGAAAATTGGAACAAACATTTGCAAAAGCACTTGCTCTGCTTGTTAAATTGGAATATTGAGGAGAGGCTGAGAACCTCCTTGCAGGGCGGGTCATAGCTTCTGGGATCCTTAAAGTGGATATGAGACTTCAGGTTTTTGAGAATCTGTTTAGATCGTCTGGAGCATCATCCCTTTTATCTTGCAAAACTCAATTAGAGATCCTCCAGTAGCAGGACCAACTCCTGCATTTTTTTCTCTTTTAAAGATGGTGGAGGGATTGCTTGTTTGTTTGTGCTTTTCTTTGGTTTCTTTTGAATCAGTTAATATGCAGAGGTGCCCTCAGTGCAGGAGGAAGATGTCACTCTAGCAAAGTTGTTGTTGGACTTTGCTAGAGGGAATCTGAGTAGCACTGTTAATATAGAAACAGCTATTGCAACTTATCCTCTAGTTGTCTAGTTGTTGTTTTCCTCCTACTTCAGTCTGAGTTTTTGCTCGTTTTTTTCTATGCTGTCTTCTCTTACTGCAGAATTATCTTGATCACAGTTTGCAGGTTCATTGCCTTTTGTATATTAAAACTGCTCTAGAAAACCAGGCACATGGTATGTAGGAAAAAACTTCAACATCCACTAATGTGAGTCCACTGAATTGTTCTTTTTCACATGCTGTTTTGTTTACCTCTCAGGTAAGCTTTGGGCTCTTTTGGGGAAAAAAATCCTGATCTCTAATTAGAAAGTGCCTTGTGGTATTAAGTGGTGCTGGGGAGAATACCAAACGCCAGGTTTACAGGAAGGATTTGTCTCAAGTGTTGTTTTGCTGCAGCCCAGTTCCCCGGTCAGGACATGTGCCAGCGTGGAACTTGCCCTGCAGACAGGTAAAATGGTGCTGTTGTTTTCTGAGTCCTCTCTGTGCCTCCTTCCAGAGGGGTGTGTTGGGCTGCCCAGATACGGCTTTACTTTGGGACTGGTCCTGACCTTCCTCACAGTTGGAAAAATCTGTGCCAAGACAGCTGACACAAAGCTGTGTCTGGCTTTCAGCTGCCTAAAGCAAACAGACCAGGAGAAGCCTGTGGGAAAGTGTAATTGTTTTCTAAACAGGCTTCAAGGAACAGAGTCTCAAGTTACTGTAATAGAATCCAGTATCTTGCAGCTCTGCGGGGCTTATCAGAGGAGAGAAGGTATCACTGATATGGGGGACTGCAGAACCTGTTTCTGTAGAAGACTTTCCACGTTTCATTTTGGTGGCCTCTTTGTGTTGCTCAAACTGGGTGAAAAAAACAAAGTGAAACAAGGCCATTTTTACTGATGTTGCTCAGGCGCTTCATGCTCCAGTGATGTGCAAATGCAGGACTTGCCATCTGTCAGTGAACGCTGATTTTGAGCTCTCCGCGTACACCAAGGTGGTGAGACAGGCTTAAAAAATTCTTTTTTAAGTATTTCTTTTTAAACTGTGCAGCCTTGATTTTTGCACTACAGGCATCTCTCATTATTAAAATATTATGAATAATTCCCTTGTGTTTGAAGAGCTTCAGTGTCAATGCAGAATGAATTTGTGGCATATGGATCACTCAGGATGTGAAATGGCCCTGTTCAGCAAATACTCTTCTACTTTTATTGCCATTATTGCTACAGTATTATTGCTATGATGTTATTTCTGTTATCTACTCTTACTCTGCCTTTATTGAACTCTTAACAGCTCTGACTGGAGTCGAATACTCCTCATGGTTGGATTCAGATAGGCCTTCCAAGAGGCGGTTCTTTTCCAAATCCTCCCTAGGAGAGAATCCTAGGTTAGCTATCTGCTAACCTCTTGCCAGCTGCTGATCTTCAAAATGGCCTAGAGAATAAACATTGAACCTGCTTTCTTTTCTGTCGTAGGAGGAGTCTCGCATCCTCCGGGTGAAGGTGGTTTCTGGCATTGATCTGGCGAAGAAAGACATCTTTGGAGCCAGGTGGGTGTTGTGCACCGTCTGTGATCCTTGGAACATGATCGGCTTGTCAGGGCAAGGGCCCTGCGAGGGCTGCAGTCCCTGCAGGTGCTGGGTGTGCGTTGGCGCAGCTGCTAACGCAGCTCTGGCTGCTCGTGCCCGCTCCTGCCCTCCGCTCTGCGAGCACGGGGAGCAGCTCAAAGCCCAGGCTTGCAGAACCCAGCCAGCTCATAGCAGGGGGGAAGAAGCTGGTTCTGAAGCTAAAATGAACCCAAACCCAGTAATTTCCTTTTTCTGAAGGTTAATTCAGCCTTGACATTCCTGCTCTCTTAAGCCTAAGCATGACAAAATGCTCTACTGCAAATGTTCCAATCTACGTAGAAGGGTTTTATCTGTTTGAAATTAGTAGTATCAAATCTTAGCTTTTGTTGAGGTGACTAATTTCTTAATGTATGAATGAGCCTCCCTGTGGGTTTTCCTGTATTTATTTAATGATGCTTACAAGTTGTTTGTTAGCTTGTGTATCTAGCTTAAAACTACATGAAAGCAGCAATTAAAAGTTTAGTCAACTTTAGTATTTTGGGTAAAATTTGCAACAAGTGTCCCTTTGGTAGCTGTGTGCAGAATATGGTATGCCAAAGCTTTTTTATTTTCTTTCTCCAACTGTGTTGTTTTGAAGAGCAGTTTTTGATGCTGACCATAATAAGCAGCATAATTTTTATCTTTCAAAATACATGAAGTTAAATCCGAGTGTAGTTAGTACTAAATCCTACTGATGTGGCCGTTAACATATTTTAAGGAAATCGGTCTCAAGTCAGTAGGATTTCCATATAAACAGAGTTAAAAACATCTTCCCTACATGTGTTTTAAATTTTGTTTTAATCTTTCAAATGAGCTAACGTACGTCATTTGAAACACGATGGTATTGCAGAGCTGCGGCTCCAGCAGCTGCTGTGCCTCTCCTCTGTACGGTGGAGCTGTGCAGGGCTTCAGACTGGGGCAGTTACCGTGTTCCTGACTGACTGTGAAGGATTAGCTACATGGTGTACATTGTGTTTTGCATCTCAGTGGACTGTCCTGTCCTTTATAAATCACCTTTACCATTATAAAACACTGCCTGTGGGCTTGCAGAGTCCAAAAGCCATTTCCTTCTTGATAAAATCTAAGGAAAGTCTCTTACAGTGTAGAGCACTGGAGAAACTTGTACTTCTGAGGATTTTAACAGTAAAGAAATCTCAGTGCTCTTGAGTTTGCTTTTTTGGGGTTCTTTTTGACTTAGGAAATAATTTTAATAGCAAGTAAGGATATCTTGGGACACTCAGGGGAAACCACCTTGCTCTCCATAACACCCTGACAGGAGAGTGCTGCCAGGTGGGTGTCAGACTCTGCTTCCAGGGAGGAAAGGGCAGGACAAGAGGAAAGGGCCTCAGGTTGTGCCAGGGCAGTTTAGGTTGGGTGTTAGGAAGAATGTCTTTCCCTAAAGGGCTGCCCAGCCCTGGCACAGCTGCCCAGGGCAGTGATGGAATCCTCATCCCTGCAGGGATTTAAAAGCCATTTAGATGTAGCACTTGGGGGCATGCATTTGTGCTGGACTCGGTGATCTTAGAGGGTTTTTCCTACCTCATGGTTTCATATGATTCTCCTAATAGTTCAAAAATTTATGGAATTTCAGTTGCAATGACACAAAGCAACTAGAATGCAGAGTGGATTAGTAAGTGTGAGCACCCCGAGGTGATGGTTAAATGTGGGGCATTTCATCCACATAGGTGCAGTGGAGGTGGGCACAAGAGGCTGGTTAGTGTAGGTGTCAGTGAGGGTCTGTAACCTGCTTTATATTTTGCCCTGTAAAATTACAAGTCTGCGATACGTACTGATGGTGGACTGTAGATACTGCAGACTGCGATTTTGTGAATTTAGTGTCCGCTTGCATGTGTGAATGTTTGACGTTTATTTCCTTCCAAATTCTTAACTGAAGTATCTTAATAAATATCGTACAAGAATCCAAGTAGTGGCTGAACTCAGATTGTGTGTATCCCATAAGGGTACAGCTGATGGGGTGCATTAGCTACTGTATTTTGCCTTCTAAATCATGAAGTAAGTGAAAATTGTGGCTGTTTGGAAGTTGAAAATGTAGGGTGCTTTTCAGTTAAAATTGCCGATGTTTTTCATTGTCAGGGAGCTGTGCTTCCAATGGCATAGGAGTTAGTTTTGGGTTGCCTCTACGTTTATTGCTTTTACCTGTTCTTTCCTGAAAAGCCCTTTTTCTGGTTTGATTTTGTGTGTCCAGGATCCATGATGGAGCTGAGCTCTAGGCTGTTGGTAGGATTGTAAGTCATGCTGTATGCTCCTTTTGTGAGCAAGGCTGCTTGAAATGTGGCTGAATTCTTTATTCGTGTGTCCTGTCGCTGTGGTTTGTGATGGGAGGAGAGCACATGTGGCTGTGGCTTTGCGGGTGACGAAGATGGCAGATGTTTACCCTGTACCTGTTCTTTTAAGTCTGCTATCACTTTTCTAGTCCACTTTGAGTTATGGTATATCTGGTTTTAGCTATTGGAAAAACTGTGGTGATAGCTGTACCCCTGGAGCTATCTCCCCCAGCATGTGTACTGCCTTGGAACTGGATTGGCTAACAGCCTGTTCCCCTTCTCCTACTGATGGCTCCCCCATGAGCAGAGAGAAATCCGTTGACGGGAGTTGCTTTCATAAATTAATCAAACTATTAAAAAATAATCTGGCTCTTGAATGCCTCTTCAGCACTTGCATGTGTGCCAGAGGGAGAGTGCTGTGTACGTCCTGGCCGAGGGAGGCCCTGGAGGTGGAACAGACCTGCGACTGAATTCCCAGAGCCACTTGACTACAGGGCAGTTACTCAAGTAGGGGAGAGTTCATACTCTGTTGCTTTTTCCTTTTTCTAGCTGATTTGCATTGGAAGTTTGTCCAGTGTAGTGAAAACGAAATGTTATTAACAGTGTAGGAAGGGAAAGAAACCAGCTAGCACCATGGCTTTTGCTTTCTCTGTGGAGTGAAGTGTGCTGCTATAAGAGCCGTGGGGCGCGGGGAGCGGCCGTGGGGCTCAAGGAGCGGCCGTGGGGCTCGGGGAGCGGCCGTGGGGCGCGGGGAGCGGCCGTGGGGCTCAAGGAGCGGCCGTGGGGCGCGGGGAGCGGCCGTGGGGCTCAAGGAGCGGCCGTGGGGCGCGGGGAGCGGCCGTGGGCCGTGGGGAGCGGCCGTGGGGCTCAAGGAGCGGCCGTGGGGCTCGGGGAGCGGCCGTGGGGCGCGGGGAGCGGCCGTGGGGCTCAAGGAGCGGCCGTGGGGCTCGGGGAGCGGCCGTGGGGCTCAAGGAGCGGCCGTGGGGCGCGGGGAGCGGCCGTGGGCCGTGGGGAGCGGCCGTGGGGCTCAAGGAGCGGCCGTGGGGCTCGGGGAGCGGCCGTGGGGCTCGGGGAGCGGCCGTGGGGCTCAAGGAGCGGCCGTGGGGCTCAAGGAGCGGCCGTGGGGCTCGGGGAGCGGCCGTGGGGCTCGGGGAGCGGCCGTGGGGCGCGGGGAGCGGCCGTGGAGCTCGGGGAGCGGCCGGGGCAGTCGCTGAGATGGGCGCAGTCGCTGCTGGCTGCAGAGCCAGCTGTGTGTGCCTGCCTGGGAAGGAGGCCGTGTCTGCAGGCGTGGCCAGTGTAGGAGAGGTGCTGGCACAGGGAGAGATGAAAGGCTGCTCAGCAGGAGTATGCTGGATAATCGATAGTTTTATTTGCGAAACCGTAATGTTGACGCTCATACAGGTGTGTGAACTGACTATTGGGCTGCAGGGTGGGGTGCAGCGTATCGGTGTGCCCTTTACATCGGCGCAGGTGTTTGATCTGCCCGGGGCCGGCGAGCCCGGGGCCGTGCCTGGCAGCAGAGGGCACCCGAGAGTTTCCGCAGCGTCCGCCGCGAGCCGGTACCTGACGGCTTCCGACCGAATTAGGCGGTCCCGTTTTGCACCAAAATCAGCAGCTTTTTACCCATCTCTACAGGGTATGGTCTTTAGGATGCACTGGGTATATATTTCAGGAGCTTTACATGGAGAAATGCTGCTTTTTCGAGAATGTGGTCTTGCTACTTAGTAAGAGGACTTCGTAATAATTACTGACAGTTAAAATGTCATAGTGAACAATAATTCTCATCAGATAATTGCTTAGTGGAAAATTTCCTTTGTACAAATACAGAAACATAAAGTGTTTCTTGTTACTTGAAAAAAGGAAGCTTCTATATTCAGCTCTTCAACTTTTCCTGCCTGCCATCTACTGTGATCTGTGAGTTTACCTGAATCTGGTATCTTTAAAAAAAAAAGAGGCATGACAGTAAAATCACCTAAGGAAAATATTTTGGTTTTAAATATTTAAGGAAGAACTACTGCGCTGAGCTTTTCTCTTCCAAAAGCCAGGTGTCATAGAGTTCTCTCTCCTTGTCCACCCCCGCTGGATTTTGGAACTTGTTAAGATATTTTGGGAGTGTGAAATGGCATAGGAAGATCTATGCATACATCAGTCCCTTAGCTCCAAGGGCTGATGTATGCATATTCTGTTAAGAGTATTCATTTAACCCTTGCAAAAAAAAAAAAAAAAATGGCCTCAGGGAGGGGAAAAAACCCATATTTACACTTCCATCTGTTTTGGAAGATTAAAATATTCTTTATGCTCTGGGAGACTTCCAAGAGAGCAAGAATACAAAAGGAATCCATCTCATTACCCTTTATTAGAACATAACATGGTAAAGGAAGGTGGAGACACTGGAGGTGGGGTTTGAGGTATAATTTTTAACTCCTTTTTTCACCCACAGGCACTTCTTCGCAGCTGTCTGTGATGTGAGTCATTATCTCTAGCAGCTCTTCGGTAAAGCCTTGCTGCACTTCTTTTAGAGTCAGAAGTGTGAGCCTTTCTTTGCAAAATAAAACGCTAGAAGGGAAATCAGAGGTTTGTACAATGACTCTGGGGTATGGAGGAATGAGATTTTGGGATGCTTAGGCACAATGGATTGCAAGTTTGGCTTTGCGATGAAGGGTAAGGTAAGGTTGTTTTCTTTTCAGAAGCTGATGTTCCTTTATCCTCGTGTGATTGGACACTTTGTGTCACAGGATATGAGACTTGCATGGCAGTGAGGTTAAAATCTTCCTTCGCTTTGAGAAAAACTCTTAATGGGTGTTACTCAGTACAGGCAGAAAGATGAAACCCAGAAGGCTTGTGCTAAAATAAAACCAGGGAGCAAACACAGCCAGTGTGCTCTGGAGCATTCCTTGTAATTAATTGCTGTGTATCTTATTGTACTTCTCCTTACTGTGCAGGAGTGGGGAAAGTCACTGGGGGAGTGGTTATTGGGATAAAATGACAGCGACTGTAAGGGGTTCTGCCTTACAACGTTGTTTTTACTGCTCTCCATAAAACTTGGTTAGAAGTATCTCATTAGAATTCTTATCTTCTTTGATGATGCATGTTTTGGGAACTTGTTTCCCTCATTTCTTTGGATCTAAAAGTGACTAAGCAAAATATTGGAATTAAAAAAAAAATTTTGGAATTTTTTAAGCTCCACTAAGTGCATGCACAGACGGAGTTTCTCCTAAGTGTGTTTAAATGATTCTGAAAAAATATTTCCAGGTTCATGGAATTTCCTCTTGCCAAGCATAACCTGCTTTTCAGCCCAGATGTTAACTGGTATCCAAGGGCTCCCATAATTTTGTGGAGAGTTACTGAGATGAATGTTTTTGAAGACAGTGTATGTTACTGATCTGAATTTGTAAGTGGTGTTCTTGAGGGCATGTTGTGTGTAAAAGCACATTCCCTTAGCAGAGCCCGCAGTGTGCAGATTTACTGGAGTGTCCGTGCGGAGCAGAGCTGAGTACTGGGCACCTCCTGAGTACTGGTCTGCCTCCCTACCTGGCCACTGGTGGAAGGATCCCCACTGCAGGCAAACCCAGAGCCCTCAGGCATCCCAGGCCTGTGGGGAGGAGGTGCTCTCAGGTCTTCCCTGGTCTTGACAGAAACCTGAAGGTGGTCATTTTGGGGCTGTTGAAACATTCAGCTTGTCTCACTTAGGAGTACGAGGAGGCACGTCCTTAAGGGCTCAATGAGGATGTTGTTCTATGTGTGCCTGTGCTGAGGAGCGTGCAGGTAGACTGGATGGAGTGAGGCTGGATGAAGTTTAACCGATAGCCAAATAGTGGTCCCCTCAAGACCAGGGAAAGAATCAGATTGGGATGTGGCTTTGAGGAAGAGACTTCTCTTCCTTCATGTCAGTGTGCTGGTATTTCTGCAGCCGGAATTACAGGAGCTATTGATCAGTTCTTTCAGATATGTGAGGCAGAAAAGGTGCAGCACAAAGGGAATGGTTCTGTATTTCTTACGGAAGCAAAATTATCTTTGTGCAAGACTGTTCCAAAGAAAACTAGTCGGGCTATTTTGAAATGCAAAGTTTGCTTGCATGTGACAAGCCTGGCATTCACGCACTTGCATAACAAGTGTTACTAAATTTTATATGTGGGGAGGAGGTTTCAGCTTTTAAAATAAAAATAGAGCCATGTAGGCCTTAGCAGTTCCATTGTTCTTTCACATATGCCTGTGCTCTCCACCCCCTTCTTTTAGAGCTTAAAATAAGTAAATAATACATCATGTCACTGGCAGAAGCTAGTTTGAGACTTGCTTTCAAAACTGTTTCAAAAGTATAGAGCAAATGCGATTTCAGACTCAAATGAACAAATGGGACACTGTTCATGGGCCCACCAGTTTCACACTGCTCTAAAGTAATGTGATTTTTAAAGGAGGCAAACCCAGTACTTTTCCTTCAGGTGACCTCTGCAGTAAGTTTTCCTAGCAAGGTGCAGAACTGTTAGTTCTGTAAGTCAGATACATGATGTTCTCCATGTAGTTTGTTGGGGGGTTTTTTTGTGCTCTCAGCAGGTGTCTCATTTATTATTGTCTTCTGTCACCTGAATCATCATGATTTCCTTCCTTTAACACATCTGCAGACACTGCTGTGACACAGGAGTCTGGTATTTTACTCCTTGTCTTCATGTCCGTTTTGTTCCAGTTTGTGGATAAGTTTTCCAGTGACTTTTAAAAGACCAGATGCTGTATTTCACTCCTTTGAAAGTTTTACTCAATTTTACTGGTTTTCCTGTTTTTGTCTAACAGAACTTCTGTGTTGGTACTGATTTTCCCTTGCAAAGATGCCGCGTTTATCTGGAATACTTGCTGTTAGCTGGATTTCCGGGGTGCAGTTAACCACTGTAAAGTTCCCTCAGTGTTTCTACTGCTGCTTTGACATGTAGTGTCTGTTCTCTGGGCTCCCAATTACTTTGTTTTGCTGTTGTAGTTATATTCTTAATTGGGGTTCTGCCTTCTTCCATTCTTTGCCCATTCTCTGATTCCTTCACCAGATTGCTCAAATACAATGTGTGCTCCCCAGGAAGTCTCAGCTGGTGTGTTATTTTCCTCTGCACTTGTTTCATTTCCCTGGTAGCTGTATGGATCCCAGGAGCACCGGCTGTGTTACCTGCGGGGCAGCCACAGAGCACAGAGCCACAGAGCAGGATCCAGACCCCTGCGTTTCACCTGGAGCTGCTCAGTTAGTGGCACTTGCAAACTAGACTGTTCATTTGGTTGTTGGAATCTGAGCCTGATAAGTAATAAGTTTCTTAAAAGCTTTACAATGCTTTTTATTTACTGGCTTTTAAACATAAGAATTTTAATACTAATCAGGTGCATTCTGGTCACTGAGAGCTCCTGTAACTGCAGTGTGAACTACTGTCTGACTCTGTGGATGACCTCTGTGTTCCCCATGGCCTGTTGGGGCTGGGAAGGGACCTCTGTATCCCTCATGGCCCGTTGCCTTCAGCTGGAACCCCTTCTGTGCTGTGTTCCCGTGTAAGCTCTGTGCAGAGCTGCTCGGCTGCTGGGGGTGGGCAATCTGGGGTGCAGAGCAAGTGGCCGTGGTGCAGGGCTGTGTGAGACAGTTCCACCTGGGGCAGTGTCAGCTTTCCTTGGTCTCCAGTCTCCCTCCAGCTACGTGTTCGTTCTAGGTAAACAAACTCAGGTAAGTAAACAGTCTCAGTTATCCAATCATTTGGGTAAACTCCAGCTTCACCTTCAGGACCAGGAGCTTGGCTGCGCAGTCAGTCTGACTTACGCTGTCCCACTTCTACAGCAGGCAGAGATGTCAGAAGTCTGTTCAGTAAAGGCAAAATTTCCTTACTGAATTTTGTAATAAACTTGATTATTCTCCAGTTATCTAAAATAGAAATAGATTTTAAAAATAATCTTTGCCACTGTGCCACAGTCTTCATTTTCTCTAGGCAGAAGATTCATCCAGGGTATTTTAGCACTAAAAAATTGCAGTATGTCTAAGGGTTCCTGAAAAGAGCATTGCCCAAGTATGGATCGATAACCCAAATCTGAGAGGATAATTGTAATATTAGCAGGGTACATCAGGCAATTCAAAGCAGCACCATCATTTCTTTATAATCACAGTGATGCTTTGTTTTCTTCTAAACCTTGGTGCTTAATGCTAAACTTAATTGCAGATTAAGTAGATACATTTATGTGCATCTACTGATAGAAAATCAAACAAGATGTCTTGTATATTCTTGTTTCCACCTTTGTGGCATTTTATATTCGATACATGGAACATCCAGTATAATGAACACGCAAGTGCTGATTGTTCTTGTCACAAAATAGTTCCTTACATTCAACAAGTATCAGCATTTGAATGATGTGGTTGGTAAATCTGAGTGTCTGGTGGTGTTGTGAGTGTCTCTTGATGCTTTCAAGAAACCTTGGGTCATCATCCAGCAGAGTGTGCTGCAGCCTTGAGAGGGAGCACCAGAGCAGGTCAGGGTCCTGGATTTACTCAGGCATCCTTTCCCCCTTCACGCAGAGCCTCTGCTTGGGTTCCGCCTCCTGACACTGTACCTGTGTGAAGTTCATCTGTTCCTGCAGGATGCTCTTTCTCCTAGTTTAGAGCACAGAACCATGGAATGGTTTGTGTTGGAAGGGGCCTTAAAGACCATCCAGTTCCACCCTCTGCTGTGGGCAGGAGCAGCTTCTACTAGAGCAGGTTGCTCTCTGCCCTGTCTGAATCAGTGCTGATACTGTGCGGCTCAGTTTTATGGTTCAAAACAATTATAACCACTGCTTCAAAGTTATTCCTGTTGCACTTCCTGTCAGCCTCCAGGGGTTAGGTGCAGCCAGTCTCTCCCAAACCCCACGGCTCCCATTTTTCCCTGCCTGCTTTTAATGGAGTGCCACGGGCATACTTGTGGGCAGGAGCTGTGTGAGAGCAGGCAGTTCTTGTCCCCAGCAGGGACAGAGCTGCAGGGAATGATTTCTGCTGTTACGGGCAGGGTTGGACTGAGCACATTCAAACACTCATTTCAATGTGTCAGTAGCTTACTAGAGTTCTGAGCTTTCCCTGAAGAGAATTCCACTAGGAGTGTTTGGAGGTGCTGTTGTTACCCAGTTAAATGAAAATTTTCTTCTGCAATGTTCTTTGGCTGTACAGCTGTAGGCCATTAAATCTGATGTCTTTTTTTGCAGTGACCCGTATGTGAAGCTTTCCTTGTATGTAGCAGATGAGAACAGAGAACTTGCTCTTGTGCAGACAAAAACTATCAAAAAGGTACGTACAAGCTCTTTCTAATTCCTGGCTTTGGAAGGATTAAGAACACTGGAACACAATTGTATAACATAATGCAGCACTAATTAAAATCGTTACATACATGTCTAGCAACTGGATAATGCAGTTGTCTCCTAACCAAAATCTGGGAACAAGTGCCTGCACCTCAGTGTGTCTGGCCTGGAGACAGCACCTAATGTTGCATATTGTTCACTAAAGCTTGGCTGCACCACTCACAGATTCTTTTTTCAAATTCATATTTCTGTCAAAGACACGGTGGAAATAAAGGACTGAGAAATTGTGCTTTAATTATCATTTATCTGACTTTTAGCAAAAATGATAGTTCTGTTCAGAATTTCCATTTTCAAAATATTTTTATAATGTGGGAATTTAAAACAACTGGATGACAGAAGATATGCTGTAAGAAAAGCTTGGGATTTCTTACATTTTTAATTAGAACCAAAATTGAGTTTTATTTAATTTTTCAATTTTAGTTCATGCAAACAAAATGCCACCAGGGGATAGTTGTCATTACCAGTACCCTAAGATTTTGTAAGGATATTGTTTTTTATTTTACTGGTATTGGTAAGAGAGATAGGTATTCATTACTGGTATTGGCAGAGAGGAAAGTAGTCATAAGCTGTATGAAAAGTAAGTGGAAATAATGACTTGTCATTTTTTTATGGAGATATTTAGAACCAACAGAGATTCACTTGAAATCATGGCTGCAAAACAGAATAGTGGGGAGAATTTTGTTATTGAAAACACGAACTGGAATGACGCGGTTCTAAAATCAGGACATTGGGTGATATGAGAAAGCCACCGTGGAATCCTAGTGGTGTGGTGGTGTGGAAGATCCAAGCAGAACTTGTTCCAGAACCAGGGCATGTTTGATGTGGAAAAGGAATTTTTCAAAGACTTCCTGGTTAGCCATTAGTGCTTGTTTCATTCCCAGGTCTCCACCTGCCTTTTTTCACTGTCAATTAAAACCCAGACATTCTCAGTCATTTCTGTAATAGTGGTATTAACTCATCTGTTGGAAAGTTCTAGTTGGTAATTTCTGCTTTGAATTGTTAAATTTCATCTCAAGGCAGAGTTCTCCCTGTGCAAGTTGCAATCATCTCTCTCTTTTGTAAATAGAGAGATGATTGCATTATTACCTTATCTCAAATTTGAATTAAAATCATTAAAAAAATACCCCAAGTACAGTTGATCTGAGGAATGACTGACAGTTACCTCCTTCAGCTCTGTAACTGTGTTAACCTTTCACAAGTTTCTCATTTTTCTCCTCATTTTTTGTTCCTCATTTGAATGGGTAACTTTGTGCAGCACTGCCTTGCAGGAGTGCTTCTTGGACAGCAGAAGGAACTGCAGTGTCCCCTTTTCGTTCTCCTTTCCGTGTCCTGTGCTGTTGTCTGATCTGCACAACTGGACTCTGCTTCTGGAAGTGCTTCGTTACAGCCAAAAGGGTTAAATGCACATTGTTTTCTTACTCTGAAAAAATAAAGTTACCAGAAGAATGTCAGCTATATATGGCATGACCTACCTAGGTTAAATTTCTGAGATTTTTTTTGTTTCAATTTATCTCCCTCCATAGGTTAATCCAGCTGTAAGGTTTGATTGATGCTTTGTACTTCTTTTTGGAGCTGTATTTGGAATGCCCTGCTGGAAAGGTTCTCTCTGAAGTAGGGAAAGCTGGATTTGCTGTTTGCTGGCTTTGATCCTGTAATGTGGTCAGTGTGTTCTTTAAATACCTGCTAGAATTTAAAAGTTCACATGCAGATTATCCAGTTTCTTCAATTTCTTCACCTTGACTGCGCTGAGCTCCGAAGACTTCTACCTTTCTCATATGGAATATTAAAAATAGTTTTCCATCTCTGAGAATGCCCAGTCTCCCCATTGAGCTCCAGTGTTCAGGAGCATCACTTCTCTCCATGTCTTCCTTTTCTGTGTATGATTAAATGAAAACCCTTTTTTAAATACCCGAGGAAGGTCTAGCTCAGCTTGACTCCTGGCAGTCCTTTATGTGTGCTGCGCTTGCCCTTTTTAGGATGTAGCTCTTTGAGGTTGAGTTTTTGTTACTGTTTCCTTGCTCACATCCTGTATGGAGCTATTCCTGCAGTTCTTTGCTGGCACTCAGATAAGTTTGCACTTTCTGACTCTGCCCACTAAGAGTGGGACCTGTAAAGGTGGAACAGTTTTCCAGGTGAGTTACCAGGCATTTACCAAAGACTCTGCTGCCTCATCCATCAGATTTCCCTGAATTGTGTGGTTAAGCAGCATTAGGAATGAATGGATTATCAAGTGGGCAGTAGTGCCCTCAAAACCCGTGTTAAACCAGTGCTTTGTTTGGTAAATTGTACATACCCTCTCTTGGCAGCAGCAATAGCATTTGATGAATACAAGTGTTTAAAATGTAACTTTTCCTTAATGTAATGTAAATTTTCCTTACTGCTTCATTTTATTTTTTACTGAATACATTGTGCTCCTTCAGGGAAAAAAGCTGAAAGTTTCTCTGCTCCCACAAGCCCATCATTGATTCACCTACCCTTTACAGTGGTCTATTCCTTCAAGGAGTACTTCCTGCTCTGCCATGAGGTCCTCTATTCCCATTTTGTAGTGAGATGCAGTGTAGTCAGCTCCCATATCCTGCCTGTGAGGAATCTATTGGATCTATAGCAAGGAGTAAGATAAACAGCCAAGATTCCCCATCTCTGCTAGAACAGAATTGTCGTGGGTGTAAAGCCAATTTCTCCTGTCAGCTCTGCCCGTAGATCTCTGCTGTGTGAGAGCGTGAGGGAATGGTTTGGCATGAGCACAAAATCATTGGGCGTATTGTCCAATTGTTTTTATACTTACTCAAGCTTGAATTGCCCAAATTACTGTTTGTACTTCTCATCTCTTTTGTGTCAATTAATTATGTCATGTTTGAGCTCACTTCAGCTGGCAATATGTATGAACGTTTATTCTGTGCATTTTAGTCAGGTTGTTAAAATTAAAATCCTTGGGCTGGGAGAACATTGGAAGAGTATCTTACCTGTTCCCAGGAATAACCTTTTCTTTTGGTTTTACTTTTGGTTTTTTTGGGGTGGTTTTATTTTTTTTTTTATTTTTTCTGTTTATTTCACAGTATAAATCTGAGAATATTCTTGGAGCCCTAAAGTTGCTTTTGTGATTAAAAAATACTTTTTTTCCTCATCTGGGTTTAAATGAATCTTGAGAATGAAATGTTCTTCAGATTTTATTTCTATAGGTTCTCAATGATTTGTCTTTTAATCATCAAATTCTATTTATATTTAATGTCTATTTTAGGGTCATCTGACTCACATATCCTCTCACATTTGGTTTACTCAATAGAGAATCTCTAGATGGCAATGTATTTTTCAATTTCTTTTATTACATGCTTTTCTTTCTCTTTTATTTCCCTAGAAAACTGTCACTTGCATGTATGTTGTTATAATTGCACACCAGAAAACATTTACGTTAGATGTAAATATAGTTACTTTTTTACAGACGCTGAACCCTAAATGGAATGAAGAGTTTTACTTCAGAGTAAGTTTCTCTTTATTTGTGGTCATTATTAGAACATGTACAGCTAATGTTATTTTCTATTTGCATGTTTACTCCAGAGACCTGCTTGCCCTGATGTACTTGCTGTTGTGTTTCTGAGGGGATGGAATGCTCAGCAGGAATTGGCTTGCAGGTTCCTTAGAAACTGTTTCCCAACCTGCAATTATATAATTGTGAAGGGCAGTCACTTTGCTACTCGGTTGCATACAACGTTCTTCCAAGGAATAGTTGACTTGTGACCTGTAGTGCAGCTGTAGCTGTGACAAAAGCGGGTCAGGTAGGATTGCAGGGGTTTCAAACATTACCCTCGAGCAGTGCCTGAGGGCTGGTGTGGCAGATGGGAGCTCTGGGACAGCAGTGCCACCAGTGGAATGTTCCATGCACAGGCCTCACTGCCGTGGGGAGTGCTTACTGGGACACCTGCACCAAACAGCTTTTCTGGGGTTTGCAGCTGAGTAATACAGATCTAGAGTCTTAGGAAAAGGGAGTGCACAACCCTGCTGCAAAACCTCTGGTGTAGTTCACAAATGCTCTGTTAAAACATCTTGAGTGTCCTCAGCAATAACGGGACCTGTAAAGTAATTTAGACACTATTTTGTGTGTCACAGTTCTCTGATTTTCTCAAAACTGGGAAGTCCATCTCCAGCCCACAGAATTGTTGTATACTATTTCTAAATTTTCTTAATTCAATATGCTGGTCGTAGTAACCCAGCTTGTAAAGCTTCTCTGAAAAAATATATCAACTGGATCAAATGCTATAAAACTTGCTTAATAGCAGCTGTTTTGTCTTTCTGACAGAGTTCTTTTTATGTTTGATTTTGACCTTTTAAATGTTGGCAGTCTTTCTGCTTCAGTTTAAGTAAATAATTTTCTGGAGGTATATTTGCTGTTCAGGTGTTGGGGAGATTTCTGCTGGTTGTTCCAAGGATGCGAGTAATAAATGGGCTAGAGATGATGAGCAATGGACAGTCAGAAACATATCTGAAGGTGAAATTCTGAAGGAAATGCAGCAAAATTCTTGCTCCTCATAAATCAGTCAGGGAGCCTTGATATTCTGTCCAGCCTGGGACTAGGGTCCTCTGCCATGGGAATGCAGGTAAAAGCTTTCATGTCAACTGCCATGCTCTTCCCAGTTGCAGTAAGGTTCTGGTGCTCCAGTTCAAGTAAAGATTTACATCAGACCTGTTAGTCCTGTCCTGTTTGCCTTGATTGCTGCCTGAGCTAGTACCCAGGTTGTTATTGTCCAGCTACTGAACTTGCAGTGACATTTGGATTTTCTCACAGGTAAACCCAACTAACCACCGGCTGCTGTTCGAGGTGTTTGATGAAAACAGACTGGTGAGTGCTTGTCTTGGTTATGTTCTGCTAATCACGAGGCTCCGTGTGCCCCAGCTGATAGAAATACAACACAGCTCGAAGGTGTCTTCGGACGGTTGTTTCAGTGAGCGTGCCAAGAAACACAAATAGAGGTGTAAAAACCATTTGAGTCTGGGACTGAAAGGGCACTAAAGTAGTGCCTTTCTGAGTCGGACCAAGATGGTCCTCCTCACCCTCACTCTGTCCTTCTCAGGCCTCTCCACTTCAAACCAATAAAGTCCTGACCTTTTCAGTTGCTGATAAAGCAACTGCTTTATCATTTTAGTGTCCCTTTCCAGTCCTTTAGTGCTTCTGCATCTTGCTTGGGGAGGTGGTTACCAGAGCTGCACCTTGTGCGCACAGTGCATGCGTGAAGGTTTAAGGTCATGGCAGAATGGTGGGTTTCATCTCTGCCTCACAACGCTCACATGTTGTTAGTGGTTTCGTCTTTCCCTGCCTTTGGCTGATGCAGTAGCTTTTCAGGAGGAGGCTTTCACCATCTGACTGCTGCTAGCTTCTGGAATAGTTTTATCCGTGGGAAAAGTGTCAGTATCCCTCTGTACATCTGGGGTTAAACGTGCCAGTGCGGTGGTACACTGGTGGATGGCTCTTGGGGGTTTGCCTTTTGAACATTGTAACACCATCTCTGTTCATGAGATCAGGAATTCACATTTTCTGGGCTGGAGAAACTTGTTTGCTTGCTGAAGATAAAAAAAGACTGTAAAAGCATCTGTCTTCAACAAATAGGTTCTTTCCTTCTATCTTCCTCATAAATAAAGAGCAAAGGAAACCACAGAAGCTGTAATCTGGGGAGAAAAAGGACTTGGCAGCTGAATGACTGGATCTTTTCTCAGGAGGAAGTAAATTGGTGAACCGGTGGCACTGTGCCTCTACAGTGGCTGACCAGGAGCATATTTATTTTGTATATAATGGTTATAATGCCCACTTGCACTATTAAAACTGCCATGCGCCATTGGAATGCGAAGGTGCCACAGGAACAGGGAGGTGGGTTAGAGAAAAAGCTTCTATGCATTGACAGCTGGGAAATTACAGGTTTGGGATACTTATTTCAGACATACTGCTTTGGATTTTCAAGTTTGGGTGTGCAATACCAGCCGTACTGTGGCAGTTTTAGCACTTTTTATTGTTGAACCAATTTGTATGTATTCTCCTTCTGTTCTGCCTCCAAACTCAGTCTGTCCTTGGCCTTGGAACTTCCTGGCCAAAGCAGCACCTGGGGTTAGGAAGCATGGCTTTCCTTGCAGGAGGTCTGTGGCAAGCTGACTGCTTCGGAGGGTTTGGAATAGCAAGTTTCTATCAGGTTGTGTTTATAGAATGAGGAGATGCTGAGCTGATACTTTTGGCTTTACTCTCACATACTTATTGTCAATATTTAAATGGCTTTTGTTGGAAGGACTTTGTTTCTTCTTGTTCCCAAATTACCAAAGCACACTCTGTCTTAGCAGGTGTCTTTGCCTTTCTCTTCCCCAGTCTCAACAGAGTAAATGTGATGCAGCCTCCTTTTGGATGCAGAGACCGTGTTATTGAGTAACATGTTTTAGCTGAAAAAAAAGATAAAATAATACCAACACCTGTGCTTCTATGATGCAATCTCCAGGACCATTGCTGTGTGGAAGCTGTTCACATTTTTGTTGCGTTTCATAATCCACATAAAAAATTGTGGGATTGTGCTGGTTGCTGGCAGTTTGATCAATTTGAGCTGCCGTTGCTCTTGGGATTGGTAATTTTGTGGCTTTTGAAAGCAAGCTGCTTGTAGGCAGAGTTCAGATGTCTCAGCAGAGGACTGACCCGCCACATACAGGTTTTCAGAGCTGTTGACAAGATTTAGGCTTTCTAGTTCTCGCAGGGAGCAGCTGTCCAGGCCCTGAGATGGAGCTGCCTTCTGGTTAACTAGAGTTTTTCTGGTATGTGCTAAGAAGTGCGAGTGCCCTCAGGGCACTGAGTATCTTTGTTGTAGCAGAGCTGATTTAAGGTGGTTGGTGCACGTTCTAGTGTATCCTGTCTGCCTGTCCTTCTCCTGAGCTCTTCTGGCTCTCGGAGTGTAACTGTACTCTGTGCTGGCAGTGCCACGCGTGGTGGCATTGCTGACTCCCTCGCTGGAGGCCAGCCAGGAGCAGGCAGTTCTGTGCAGGGGCTGGGAAAAATCAGTGCAAACGACATGCAACACCCAGCTCTGCTTTTCCCTCACCTGTACTGCCTGGCAGATCTGGAAAAGGAGCTTTCTGACTTGCTGTCCTGCACATTTCTACTGCTTTTACTGTGTGAGAGATCTTTGCCATACGTATGATTGCTTTGTTGGTAATATGTAGTTGCTCAAAGGGAACTGCAGGTTATATTGCTGCTGGGGCTTTTTAAAGTCAAAAGTTTGTTGCTTAATTTTGTTATGAGCACGGTTAAAATTTTAAGTGTAACCATGTTGTATTTATTCCTGTTCTGCCATGACAGCTCAGAGCTGTAACACACTAAAATGTTGTGCTTGAAAGAATTTTCCTCATTTGCATGTGGTGTTGATTTAAGCTTTTAACACAAAATGGAAGCATTTTGTTGTAGTTAGAGTTTTCTGCAAGTGCTTTCTCCCAAGTGTGCCCTGCGAATCTGATGTGGTTTAGATTTATAGCAGTGCCGAGTGTATTCGCTGCCTCAGTCAGCTGCGAGAGCTCTCCCTCTGGGGCCGCTCCTCCCTGATGGAAAAGGAGCAGCTGGGAAGGTGCTGTTTCAGGCTCTTGCTGGCATTAAAAAAAAAAAAAAAAAAAAAGGAAAAAACAAACTCCTCACACACTTACATTGGAGAGGGGGAACCAGGCCACGTGACTCCCACCATCCTACCCTATGTCACCGTGTGTGTAGGAGCGCTGACTGCTCCTGCCCAATCATGCCTGGAATGCTGCTTGCCACTTGGGCTATTTCTGCTATCTGTCGCTCCCAGGGCTGCAGTGCTAACCGATTGGCAGATGGGACACTTTTTCCTGGAGTTTATGTCTTTGGTTTTTAACTTCTGGCAGTGCCTGAATTGTTGCCGTTCTCCCTCTCCTTTTCTCCTCTCTGTAAAATCATGGCCCATCGGCTGCGGTTTCATTTTGGCTCTGGGAGAAGCAACACAGCCCCCGAATCGGAGAACCTTGCCCGGGAGAGAGAAGATGACTTTTTCATGGCATTCCACACCTTGCCAAGAAGAAGCAGCCCTCACGCGTTCTCGCGGCATGGACCGGATTACGGCGGCGACGGAGATTTGCACGAAGTGGGCTCCTTGAAAAGGAGCACATCCATGTTTATCCCGCAGCTGCTGAACGGCATCGACGCGCGCCCCACCAGGAGCTCGTCCATGCAGATCTCGCTCCAGCGCAAAGCTGCCGATGGCTGCGCCGATGAGTGCGCGGCCCCGGAGCCTCCGGAGGAGACGCTGCCCTGGAAAGTCTCAGACTTCAGGGAGCCGTATGCATCCCCTGTTGAAAAGCGCTCTTCTCCGAGCGCTCTGCAGGTGACTCCTGAAGGTTCTTCACCCGGGCTGACGGAAGAGTTGGGGCAGCAGACAGATGGAACTGTTTGCTGTAACCGTAGAATGTTCTGTAGTACTAATTCTCAGAGCGAGGAGGCTCTGCTGAC
The DNA here is from genome assembly GCF_050655825.1 of Lonchura striata. Classification (NCBI taxonomy): domain Eukaryota; kingdom Metazoa; phylum Chordata; class Aves; order Passeriformes; family Estrildidae; genus Lonchura; species Lonchura striata. Next base: position 43,240,129 of record NC_140743.1, read on the forward strand.
TGCCCAACGACAAGAAGCGAGTGAAGCGGCTTCAGGTGTAAACATAAGCGGCGTGAGGATTCAGCATCGCGCCTCAAGTGCGGAGGTTCCTCAAGTTACTCTACTTCCCTTTGGTCCTGACGCTCCAAATAGCACTCCCACCTCTGAGCCCCGGCGCTGGTCCTTGCAGCATGTGCCAGATCTGTCAGCAAATTCAGGGAAAAAGTTCTTTGTTCTCCAGTTACAGCAGCCACAGACAAGCAGTACGGGCGCAGAAGGTGGCAGTAACTTTGGCTTTACCGGAACAAAAGGGGACAGGTTGGTCAGGTACCCTCGGATACGGCTGGAAAGGAGTACTTCCTACCCTGTCCAGCCACCAGCAGAAGGAATTAGCCCCACAGGTGATGGGCTGAATTCGGAGCTGCCTGGAAACAGCAGGAACAGGGCAGAAATACCTCGAAGTGATTCAGTAGAGCGGATGCCTCAAGGGCAGGGATGCTTGTTTAAAATCAGACCAGATCAAAACATGAGGCAGCAGCACTTCAGGATTCTTGTCACGCGTGGGCCGGAAGAACAAAGTCAGGCTGTTGGTAAGGAGGGTCGTGGCACCCCTGGTCCTACGGCAGCCGGCACCGCAGTAAGTATGATGGGCGTGCTGTGCTGTGCTGGTAAAACACGGATTGCCTTACAAAGGCTGCCACACTGGAGCCAACTGCAGCACTTCCATTGTTAGCACTGGAATGTTCTGCGTTTCTTTGGAGCAGGCCACAAATTGTCTTTATTTCTAATCTAATGTAACTTCGCTCTTCCTTATGATTACATCCAGTGTAATATTTTCAGCTCTTACTGTCACGTGTTTCTTAATTCACATTAATTCCAGCTGTTACGTCAGCTGGAAAGATTTTTTAAAATCAGAGCATTCAAATAGCAAATTAAATGTTTCTGTTAGTTTAGTTGGCTGAGGCCTTGCTGCGTAGAGAACTCTTTGTGCACTCTGGTTTTAAAAACAAATACTTTGTCACTTTCTAAGTGTAATGGACACACGTGGACCTCTGCACACTTCTAAAATGTGTATTGTAATGAAATAGTTGCTAAGACTGTGGGAATCTTAGAGTAAGTTTAATCAAAGTACTGGCTTAGTTAAGGTACCAAGAAGTCTGGGGAAAAATAATATTTATTAGTAATTTCTTATACTAATCTTAGAGTAATTTTTCTTTCTTCCTTCTGGAAGTGAAAAACATGTCATGCCTTTTGTATGCTGCAAGTCCTGATCCAAGTCCAAGTGCAAGTGGTTTGACACAACTCAGTAAACAGTCTGTTTGGATTTGCCTTGATTTGGTGTTAGGATGGCAAAATTAATCTTCTGGGTTTGCTTTGTTACAGCAGGCGAGGATTGATGGCTGATGTTTTTCAGCCGCTTTTCCAAAGCCTAAAGTAGGAGCAAACTGAAGGGTTTAGATTAGTCATTTGCTTAAATTGCTTTGCTGTGCAATCCAACACGGCCCACTCAAGTTCCCAGCTCAGGGATGCTCTATTTAGCATTGCGAGCTCTGGCTCCAGCTGTGGCACGGTTGCTGAGGAGATTTCAGGCTCCATGGCTCCTGTGCTCCCAGGCTCTGAAATGCAGCACAGGGACAGCTGCTCCCTGCAGCAAGGCCAGGAGTGACTCTGCAGCTTTCCCATGGAAAAGCTTATGGACTCGGTGTTTTTCCAACCTTCTTTGGAGCTTTTGAAAGCGTGAAATAGAAAGAAATCCCTCCCTGGTACAGGTTTGGTTCCAGGACATGTAAAGGAGCAGAAAAAAAGTATGTCTTATTTTCCCTTTCCTCTTTGTTATCCCTTGCTCCATTCCAAGATCTGTTGTTCATGGAGACCCACTGCAGCCAGTTCCCTAAGTAGCTGTGGGGTGTCAGACCTAGCACAGAGGCAGCAGAGGTTTGCAGAGATGTGCCCTGGGTCTGTGCAACAGTTCTCATTTTCCTAAAGGATCTCCTCTCAAAGTCCCTGTTTTCATCCCCCCTGTAGTAACAATTCCCACCCCAAAGACTTGCTTCAGTAGTCCCAGAGGAGAACGAGGAAATCTGTTCCTCTGTGCTCTTGGTTTGAGTTACCGTGTGGAATGGATTGAGGCAGCTGTGCAGCATGGCAGGCACAGAGGTGCCCAGCCCACATGGCACTGCATCCTGCAGGGCAGAAACTCTCAAAGGAAAAGAACTAACTGAAACTTAAGCCTTTTTTGTGGTGTTTCTCATCTTTGTAGTAAATCCCGAAATACTGTGGGTAGAGGTGATGGACTGGGCAGGATGCCATGGGAAGTGTGGGGGATGGAAGAGTTTTGTTGCGAGTTTTGTTGCATTTTTTGACCACAGAATATTACTTGTTAAGGCGCCATTTTTAATCTGTCCCACAGAAGTTTGTTTGGCAGATCTGCGATGTGAGTAAGGGAGTGCCTGAAATATCTGATCTCTTGAGCTGAGGGGAGAGGTTGCCATGGCTTATAGTTGATAGTGTGAAAGAAAAATAATTGTGGTGCGTCCCAGTGCAAGAAGTTTATGTGTATGTGATTGATATAGGGCCTGGGCCGGGGCTGGGAGCAGCAGCTGCTGCAGCCTGATTTATCTCAGAGCAAACATCCGAGCGGGCGTCTGCAGTCCTGCTGCTCCGAGTGGTTGTGACCTTTCAAATATCTGCTCTTTTAGACAAGTGCTTTGGGGCAAGCAGGATGTCTTTCATTACCAGATAGAGTAAAATATTAAGTAAAGGCTGAGCTCGTGTCAAGCTGTGAAAAATTTTATTTGGAAGCCTTATTGCAAATTCTTTTGCCTGGTCTGACATTTTATATGCTGTGCAATAGAATGTCTGTTCACTGTGCATATTCCACATACTGCTGTTGTTTATCACTGGGGGCTGTGAGTGCGGAGTTGAATTTGTGGGATACACTTCAAAAATGTATCGGACAACTGCTGGACAGAGCTGACAAAGGTATCTTTGTGAGGAAAATCCAGCGTGCCCTGACAAAGCATTGCAGGAGTAGCACTGAATTATATTTAATAGACAAACAGAAGCAGCACCTCTGGGTTCGGCAAGCGTGCATGTCTCACAGCTCGGCTCTTCCTCTCCTTTTTTAGAAATCATTTTACAATAAATATTGCTCCTACTTCAGGGATTGCTACCTGGACTCTTAGCGGGCATTTATAGGAAATAAGTCATGTGGCCTTAGCTGGAGGTTTAAATGGTTCAAATGAATAGTGTTGTGAATTTCCTGGCTCTCCCCTTGCTCTGCAAGGAGTACAGATGGCCATCTGGAAAACCTCAGCTCTCTGCAGATAAGGACTTTGTTGACAGCTGCAGGTAGAGGATGATGAATTCCATTCCTTGGGTCTCTAGCTTTTCTGTTAAGGACAAAATCAGCTCTTCTCAACAGGAAATCACTTGCCCTCCTTCTTAATTCTCGTGTCCATCAGCTTGCATGTTCTGATGTGCTCTGACCACTGAGGAAAGGGGCAGGTGGACACACGGAAATAGTATCACTTTTTAAAATAGCAGTAATAAACTCTTTGCTCCTGCGTGGAAAATCTGTATGTGAGTTTGGGTACACAGAAATCTCTGAAGTGGAGAATTTATAATGGAAATGCTGACACCGGTTTAACGCTGCAGGTGCCAGCCTGCCTTAGTGCAGATCTGGCCACAGAAAATTGCAGATAAGAAAGCAGAGGGTGTTGATTGCTTTTTGTGCTGTTCAGATGGTTTTCTATTTGAGAAAAGCTGTCAACTAATGATGGGTTTCTGAATGTGCACATTTTGTACACATAAACAGAAGTTCTGCACGTGAACTGAAGTTTTCGGTTCAGCAGCTATTCCAAAGCCAAATCTATCCTGTTTACTTAGTTTACAGACTAAATCTCAGTGTAAAATACATTACTGTATCACTTCATCTTAAGACCAGGATGGCATTGGGAGCTTCCAAAAGTCAGCAGTTAGTACAGAAAATAAATTAATCAAGCATTAATTAAACCTGGCGTTATGACCAGCCAGGTGTTTGTCTCTGAAAGGAATGAAAAAATTAAAAGGGTGCATGGGAGAAGCTTCCAGAGCTGAAGGCAAAGGAATGAGATGAGTTGTTAAAATAAAATGAAAACTGTACTTTGTGCTGTGGTGTGAGTCCAGAGCTGTCAGTGCTTTGGTGGAAAGCTGCCACTTCCCTTTCAGCCTTGGGTTGGAAATAAAAACTTCCAGGATGTACTTTATGGATTATAGAAAATAATTTTTACAACTTTGCTATAAGGTGGGAGTTATATCTTCAGTGAGAGAGAGGTTCAGCTCCGAATGCCCATGACCTGCCATGATTGTCAGCTTTGTCTCAAGTGCTGTCGCTCATCCCAGTGGAAAAAGGGGAGAGGGAGACCCAAAGGCTCTGAGCTGCAGACAGAGCTTTGTCTGACCGTGCCTGTGTGGGAGAGAGCTGTGCAGCAGCGCTGCCGAAGGCAGGGGATGTGCTCAGGACGCCTGCGAGGACAGCCTGTGCTCTCCAGAGGTGCTTCTGCTTGCACGGCAGCCGTCAGGGGAGGGAGGAGGCCTGCAGATCCATCTGCGTTTTCCTGCTCTTCCCGGGGCTGGTAGCCCTTTGCAAAGGCAGGCTGTGCTGGTGCTGTGGCAGTGCGATGGTTAGGTACTGACTATCTGCTTACTCTTTTGAATTGCATTTGGAAGTACGCAGGATTTTCTCCCGATTCCGGGACGAGCAGTGCTGTAGGATTATTGTTCAGCAAGAGCCTCAAAGATGCTTTAAGACTAATCTTTTGATCGTTAATTTTAGGAAATAAATCTGATGCTGACTGTGATCGCTTCTATCTCTTACCGTGTGTCCGTCGCATAGTCAGTCTCTCCTTGTTTCTGCCCTTTTTCTCACCAGTTAGTCATGCGCAGTCACACATACAGCATTAAAAAAGAACAAGTAAAATGAGAAATACTGGGAATTACACCGCAAGTAGTTTAAAGATAATTAATTATTAACTTGGATGTTACCCAGGGCCTAAGTATACTTTTGTGAGTCAGTTCTGTGCATAAAAATTGCATAATGAAATAAATTGTGTTTCCATTTTTGAGCAGTTGCCTTGTCTCTGATGTGAGGCTGGATACCAGCAATTTCTGAAAGGGTTTAATAACACATGAAGTATGAAAAAGAGGTTTTCAGTAATCAGTTAATTTGTGGTGACATTATTTGAGGTCTATTGCATGTTTTTAATTTACTGTGTAAAAATACCTGATTTTAACTGAGCAAGTGAAATACTGTTTTGTTTTGTTGTTTGCAAATGTGGGGAATAGCATGCTGGCTGAGTAGGGAAAACCTTCCAGGAAACATTGCACTGTGGGAACTGGTCTTAACAGATTCGTTTTGGTCTGATGTCACCATTTTTTAATATATTTTTGGCATTGCAGCAGTGCCCCAGTGCAAGTGTCTTAGAGGAAAGCAAGCCGTACCTGCTTTATATTTAGTGAGGGAACTGAAATCAATCTACTCTTGCTCTTGCCATCCCCTCAGTAAGCCTCGCAGTGTTTTTTCCTTAGGGAATTAACATTGCATTGTGCTGGGGTTTGGGTCTTTTGTTGTCCCTTTACAAAGGTTCAGTTAAAAAGAGGAGGGGAGAGAAGGGTTTCTGTAGGACCTTTGGTTGCTGTCCCTGTCTAAGCTTGTAAATCCTGTGAATTCGGTGTAATTAACCAAGCGCCCAACTTTGGCCAGCCTCTGCGTAGGAATGGGAAATACTTTCCTTTCCCTTTGAATAGATGTATCTTTATTCCGCTGCAGGACCAGATCTCTGTGAAATGTCTCAGTCGTGTCGCCAGGGAGGGGACAGCAGCCAGAGCGGGTGGGACAGTTCCCCATGCCCCCCGGTGCCGAGCTGGCTGTGCTGGCCAGTGTTGGTGTGCCAGCAGCGAGTTCCAGAGGGCCTGACTGGGCAGGTGACATCACTTGGGCTCCCTGTGCAGGTGCAGCCAAAACAGATGCGGGAAGAGGTGGGAGGGAAGAATGCAGAGCCGCCTCTTGGCAGGGCCAGCTCCATTCTCCATGGAGCCGATGCGGGAGTTGGCACCGTGTGTTCCCTTCCCAGCACAGGCAGGCTCCTGCAGAGGGTTCCTGAGAGCTTGGAGCTGGCCAGAACGCTTCCTTACCTTTTGTTCTGCTCCTAAATGGAATGGGGATTGGCAGTTCTGACCAGACATTTGCAGCCGATAGTGCTGGGCTTCTGGCTTTTCTGATTTTTGCTCTAATCAAATCATTGTGTAGAATTCCAGAATACAAACAAACAGAATTAAAAAATAGAGCGTGTAACAAACTTTTCCAGCTTTTTTCTGTGTTCTTGAAATTTCACCCAGAGAGTTCATATTGCCAACTCTACCCCACTGGATTTTCAACTGACTGCAATTTAAATTACCCACCATAAAAAATCTGGCAGTAAATATTAGTGACTGATCCCCATGAGTTAGTCAATATAATCTTGGCTCTTCTTTCTCTTACAAACAAATGTGTTGCTTGAAAATTGAGCAGGTGTGAACGTTCTTGGTCTCAGCAAGGAAAAAGTGCTTGGACATGTGTAGGTGTAAATGATGATTAATTTACAGAAGTTAGGAGTAGTTAATGTCCACTAATTAGCACGTCAGTGGCCTAAGCATGAAGTACCTTACTGTTCCCTCTGGTCAGTGCACAGCCGTGTTTCCCCTCAAGATTCTGATTATTACCTAGTAGAACAGAGTCTCGTGTCACAGAAGTGTGGCCTTTAGAACACCTGCAGTGGATCTCGCTTTTTTCCATAACATTAGGGAAATCATTAAAGCAAAAATATGATGTCGCATATTGCCAGGCCTAATGCCTTCTTCAGTGTAAGTGCTGCTGGGATCAGCCAGTTGAAAGAATGTACTTAGTACCTTTGGAAAATTCAGGCTGAATAAATGTCAGCGTGCCTTCCCTGATTTCCATTCCAGCAATCTCATTTCCCTGCCTGCAGAGCCTTTCCGCGACTTTGATTTCCCTGCCACCCATCTCTGTTGTTTAACCTCAGCCCACATAGCTAAAGCACTGCATCACGATCCAGAAAAGCGTGGCGATGCTCCTGATGTAACAGAGCTGCACAAAGGTGCTGGCTGGCACTGCTGCTCCCTGTCATCCCTGGCAACCTACAGGGCACTCACGCAAGTCATGGGGAGCAGAGTTTTCACAGCACTGCTGCAGTCTTGGGTGTCATTTTTAAACAAAAATGGCCCTACGTTATTACTGAGGTGAACTTAAACTGCGCTTTTCTGGACTGTTGCTAATAAAGATGTGCACCTGAGCTTCCCCAGAGAGAGGGAGTTCAGCTCAGCTCAGCACGCAGGGAGCTGTGACTTTGTCAGCTGGCCACAGCCGCCACACTGGCACGGGAATCACAGCTCTTTAAGTGTGAGCTGGTGTGCCCACAAGAGTTTCTGGGGCTTCTGGAGGGGTCATATATACATTTGGTTCCAAACTGTCCCTGCTTCCGTGAGCTTGGGTTGTCATGCTCAGCTTACGGTGGGGATTGTTGCAGGCATTTGAGGCTGCTCTGAGCTTTGGGAGTGGCTGATGTCCCAGCACATGGTGTGGATAGAGGAGGGTGGAATGGTAGAAATGAGTGTCTGTGTGCTGGGGACTTTTGCTTCGCCACGAGTCCTTTTAGTGCTGCTTTGCAATGAGCAGTGTGCATATGAAGGAGAGCAAATTCAGTAATGAAGGATGTTACGTCAGTGTGATGGGTGCGATGGATGACTAAAATGTCATTGTTCTTCAAGACCACTCATTTGCTGCAGAGTTCTTGAGTTGAGAATTATTCTAATTTGTATGAAGAATGCCAGTAAATTTGACCAGAGTCTTGTGGAAGAGCTGCAGAGAGAAGAATCATTAAATAGAAAATTTCCAAAGTGCACGGTTTTGCTTACTCAGCAGGCCTGTGCCCAATATGTGCATGTTATGCCTCTGGAAGTGATGCACCCCGATCTCTCTATTTTTCAAGTTATTCATTAAAACAGCACTTCTATTTTTTGACATATTTTGAGAGAGAATCTATGGATTTCTTCAGTTTTGTCTCTGTTCAGTTCCCACAGAAGTCACAGTCTGAACATTTGTTTTCTTTCTCAGCTGCCTTCCTCAAGTTGCAGGAGGAGGTGAAAGTGTTTTAAAAGGTAATGACCATTTTAACCTTCCTGTTAAAACCAGCTATCGTGCTACTCATCGTCCAGCTTACTTGCAAGAGCTGGATACATTCTGCATCTCGAGCCCTTTAGACCTCAGTTGCTGCAGTTCTTCAGGATATATTAGAAGCATTGGAATAGCTTTAGGGGGAATATAAATCCCCCTAGCACAAGGAGACATTTCTACTCTAACAGTACTTGGCTTTTCTGAGGGTTGTATTAACTGCTTTCTGCCAAGAAAGCACTTACACAGAAAAATTGGTCATGACAGATATATAGTGGAATCCAAAAGTCTGAATGTATTCAAAAATCTGAACAGCTGTTGATGTGAAAAAGAAACAGAGAAAGTAGGACATTTCTCTGAGCAGAAGGAAAAGGTAGGATAAGTGGATTAGTGCAGAGGAGAGGAGAAGAAATGGTAGTGGAGACAGTGAGAGGTCTTTTGTTTGCACGGTTCCTGGTGTCTGCAGCAAGACAGCATTAATGAACTATGTGCCAGCTAATTATACTGTCTTTGTTCTGCTCAGCGCTGTACAGCATAGCAGAGCTTCCCCAGCCTCCCTGGCCTGCTTGCCAGGATCTGCAGGAGCAGGTCCCAGCTCCAGGTGCCCCTCCCTGTGGGAATGCTCCTGCTGGGACTCCCTGGTGTCAGGGGCATGAGGGGCAGCCGCGTTCGCGCTGCTGGAGCAGGGGGTGCCGAGTGCTCTGGGCACCCTCCCGGGCAGCAGCAGTGCCAAGGATGAGGCTGAGCAGCTAGAGAATTTGGGGGGCCTCTCTGCAAGATCCAAGTAGTAAAAGGCAGCTGTTTGTGCTTCGGAGAGCCACTGCCCCACTTCCTTGGAACAATCTGCTGTAAACTTGCCTTCGTTTCACTTGCTGGCTTCACCAAGCTGGCCTCACATCTACGGTTTCTCAACTCGAATGCCATTTGTTTTGAAATTCTGTACCTTTTTTTGTCCTCAGCTATCAAAGGTATGCAGGTGTTTGTGTACACGCGGTGTGCTACAGCTCTGCACGTACTTGATGTTCTTTGCTGCTGCTTCATAAAATGCATTTCTTTGCTCTTTTGAAGAGCAACAATTCCCAAACTTGGTATGAGAATTATTCTCTTGCATGATTTCCTGGCTCTGTAACTCCAGTAAGGAAGGTGGCTTGAGGGCTCTGAGCACAGAGTTCTTTGGAAAACTTTTCTTGGCGCAGTGCCCTTCTCCTGCCATGGCAGAACGTGCAAGGAGTGGGCAGGGGAAGGTTGGCTTCTACTGGGCAGGGCTCTGTGCATGAAGTGCCGAGGTGGCACCTGCTCACATGTGGCTTCAGGGACATGAACGCTCTGGCCACGTCAGCAGGGTCCCGGCCCTGTGCTGCTGCCCAAGGTGCAGCTGTGGGACTGCCGTGGGAGTGCACTTTGGGTGTCACAGGCTGCCGGTACGCGGAGTGCAGAGGGCGGGTTTTTCTGTTACTCCACAGAGCAGGTTATTGTGCAGAATGTTCACTAATTAGTGGTGCTTACTGGCTATTGCAATGGGAATTTGAACCCATTCCATTGTGCCTCACTGTTCCTTCTTGGGGAGTTACGATGAAGCTTCATAAGAAGATTGTTTAATTTTTGTCCTGAGAGGTTTTTTTCAATAACACCTTCATTTCTTACAGAACATAGGACAGAAGCTGTCCTAACACATTTATTTTGTTCTACACTTTCTACCTGCTCTTTCCTTCTGTACATCTATTCTGTTCCCGTTTTCCACATCCTCTCACAGCTCAGGCCTGTTTTAAGTGTCTTGGGCATCAGCTCCTTCTTCCTGCCATTGCTGCTCCTATGCTTTGACCACATTTGTTTTGTTCAGTGTCTAAGGAGGAATAGACTCCCATCTTTCCAGAGGCTCCTGGTAATGTAGCAGTGGTAATAACAGCAGGCATTGGCTCTGTCTATCACAGGTGAGAGCGAGGAGCAGCCTCGTGTTTGCAGCCCTCCTGTGTGTCACACCTTTCATTACAATGGGCAGCTCAGCAGAAAGCCATTTTCCTGTAACAAACAGAACAAGGCTAAACTGCTTATTTTTTCCCTGACGTTATCTTGTTTTCTTGGCTGTTACTGGGTTTCAGGAGTATAGCGGATCTTGGCAGAGGTGCCTGGTGGTTTTCATTATGTTTAAATAAGCAGTGGCAGTGCAACACAGATAATTCAGGATTTAAATAATTGGCGCTTATGTCTTGCGATTCGCTTAATCCGTTTAAGAACCGATCCAGTTGTGGTTGACCATGTGTGCCAGAAAGGAGACATTTCTGTCTCAGCTGTGCTGATTCTGGAGCACCACTGCCTCATGTGGGAAAGTGCAGCTCAGAACATAATTCCTTACTCTCAGTTCTGCGTTGGCTTCCAGGAGCAGCCTGCGCGTTCCCTGGCGGAGACGAGGGATGTGTGGGACACTGGGAGGGAGCCTCGTGTAGCACCTTGTCCTTCCCCGTGCTCAGTGCCTGGCGCTGACACCCGAGCGGGCAGTAATTGGGTCGTAAAATGAAAGCTGAGAGGGATGGCACCAGGGAAAGTGTCATCTGACGCTGTTGTATTGAGCTGCCTGGAGGAAAAGTCAGCGTTTGTTTACTCTGGTGGCAAGGAATAACAGGAGATCACTTTTTAGGAAATAACCTACCTGTGTAGCTTGTTCTACCTGCACTTACAGATTTGGAATAGGAAAACCGTCCCCCTGCACCCCCCCCCAATAACTTAGGGGTTTTTTTTTTTCCGTGGTTACAGTGCAATATACTTGATTATGAAAATATCAGAGCCAGATTGCAGAGATCCACTGCAAAAGTATAGTCAGTTGCTATTATGAGCAAATGAAAAATGAAACTTTAGGTATGCTTGGGAAGTGTTGCTGAAAATATTTTGCTTAGGAAGGAAATGGTGACAGTGGCAAGTGGCAAAATTTCTGAATGTTTATATAAATGAAGAGAGTTTTATTGCAGTTCAGAAAGAAAGAATACTGTAACTTGCCAGCTAAGAATTGTAGTAATTGTATCATCAAATGATAGAGGAATATCATAAAAGTATCATTGTAGCTTTATTCATGAGAATGAAATCAGGGCGTTAGTGAGAGATGGCGTTAGGTATAGAGAGACATCTGTGATGGTTAATTAATACTTTAAGGTTTTAGTCAAGAGCAGTTAAATGTGCTTTGTTTCAATTAATAAAATTGTGGTTTGCTGCTAGTTTTTTGGTGTTTTTTTAATAATTAACAATACTTTAATGAACACAAATCCTCTTTCTTTTTTCGTTTTTAAAACCTTTGGTAAAAGTACAGTTCAGATTAGTTTTCTCTCCAGGTGAGACAGGTGATTTCCTGTAGCTCTCTGGGAAGGCAGCAGTGTTTTCTGCTCCTGTATTTTTCCTGTTGGTGTGTGCAGCTCTTGTATTTATGCTGGGAAATGTGGTGCTGTCTGAGCCAGACAGTCTGGACCACTCCTGGAGCAGTTTTCCAGGGCTTGGCAGCAATGGCACATCACATCTCAAGTGCTGGGTTTAAGTACTACATCAGGAAAATTGGCTTAATTGGTGCTTTTCACTTCTGTTCTACTAGAGTGGCTGCTGAGTGCTCAGTGGAGGTAAGAATTGTCTCTTGGGAGCCTGGGATTTGGCTTTGCCAGGTGGGTTTATCCGATCTTGCAGGGTGCCTTTGGCCTTTAGCTGTCAGGATCAGCAGGTAGATCTAAGCCAGCTGCTGTGTCCCCAAGGGCTGGCTTCCCTGTCCCTCTCTCCTCCTTCCCACCAAACCACTGCTGTTCCATATGGTGTTGCCATGAGCACTCTTCACAGCCACTCTCGTCACATTCTGTGTTACCCACCAGGGCTGCTGCGATTCGAAAAGTTTGAGAATAACATGGCTGTAATGTATTTAGAATAAATGTCAAGAGAAGATGGGCTCTGAACCTCAGCAGGATAATAATTTAGGCCAATAGCTGTGTGCTGAAGCACGGCACAGCACGGTTGTGGTCTGAGAAAGGTGTGAACTCTGGTTTACTTTAAAGCCACTAAAAACCAGTTAAATTTACCGTACGGATCATGTCTGCCTGCTCTGAAATGAAGCAATATCTGGGTTGGAATGCAGCATCTCTTTAAACAGTGCCCAGAAATAGTACACAACAATTTTCAGGTCAGGAAGCTGGGAACATCCTGATCATCTCAAAATGCCAAGGGAACTGTATGTGGGTGGAGTGTTATTTCCCAGCCTGGTGTCTGGCCAGGGAACCAAAGCACCTCGGAGAGCTCTGTACGCCCAGTGCTCCGGCCCCAGCTGGCAGCAGAACGGCCTCTGGGGGCCTGTTCTTCTTTTCACAGCTCGCCACTGTCTCTGTCCAGTGCTTCCGTTTTGACAGAGCTGTGGCTCTGTGGGTGTTGCTGGTTCCCAGGCCAAGGTGACCACGTTTTCATACAGGGGCATTCCATAGGAACCCCTTTGGGATCATTCCCAACCTTAGGAAATTTTCGGGCACTTTCAGGAGTTTGTTCCGCGTTATTGGTAATCGGTTGCAAAACAGTGTGGTGTATTGGTCCAGGTTAGGAAACAGGCAGGAAAAGCCCAGGGGCAGGGCTGCTGGGAGAGCTGTCCTGATGATGTTGGTCTAAGGAAGCAGCAGATAAGCACAGGATTGCAGCTTGGCCTGGCAGTGCATGGCAGCAGTAGAGCCTTTCCCTGGGAGAGATGCATGCGTTGGGGGTCTCAGCTGGTGTACACGTTTGGAAGGGCTGAATAGTATTTTGCACGTGGCTAAACGTCTTCCTGGTTTGCAGCTTGATAGGCACCAAATTGCAGCCTAGTTTTTACATACATTTGGCCTGGGAGTGTCACCTTGTCACCCCAATCTCCTATGATGAAGAGTGAGTAGTTTCATATTCTGAGGTGTTTGGCACAAGTTAGAATTTCCAAGTAGTTTTGTTCGTTTTTGAGGCTTTTTCAGAGATTGACTATGGATTACACTTAATGAAGCGTTTCCTTGGTTTTTTCCATTGTCTCCTGCTGGACAGTTGAGGTCTTGGCTGTTCTTGGGATGCAGTGATGACCAGGGTTCATTGCAGTGTCTGTGCAGGTGTGAGGGGAAATCAGGAAAATTCAGTGCACATAACACCTGCCATGCCTGGTGTGTGAGAGCCTGGTGCTGCTTTCCCACAGGATCAGTGCATGGATGAATGAGGCGGTTGGACAGATTGGGGTTTCCTGAACACATGGGGTATTTATGTCTGCCAAAACACTGAAGTGATTACCTTTCATTTCAAGAGAGCTCCTTGGAAAATAGGATGGTGTCTGACTTTCTCCTCTTCCACAATAAATGTGCTAAACCAACCCAACAGGTGGACCAGGGGATGCTGAAATTTGGTGAAATTGCTCTGGAGTGTTAAAGGCTAATTAGGAAATTTTGGGAGAGCTTTTGTTATACTTGGGCTTTGCAGTAAGACTCTAACAAAGCATCTGAGTAATATTAATATACCAGCCTCCCCCCTTTTTCTTACAGATGTAGGTGTACGGTCAAGTGTTACATAAAGACTGAGTTTTACAAAAGCCCTAGTTCTGGCAAGGGTGACCATAGGCATGCAGAATTAGATGAGGAAGTAATTCTGCTTACAGAACTGGCTGGGACTGAGGGGTTTCCAGTTCCACTGTAAACTACAAATGTATTTTGTTGGTTCAGGTTCTTTAAGGGTGTTTCTAACCTACCTGAACATTTTCTGTTTTATTTTTCTTGAGCTAAAATCTGCAAGAAGAGATGTAGCAATAGGTGTATATTTTCTTCAGAGCAGCTGTTATTGGAGTGACTGTACTGAAGCAGGAGGTGGCAAGTACTTGGAATTTGCCAGTATTAAGGGGAAAGCATGTTAATTCCCTAAAAACAGGGTATACTACCAGGTTTTTCTTTTGCTAAGAAGATTAATAGTGAAAATTCTGTAATGAAAAATCTATTCCCTGTTTTTTACTTAAAATTGGAAAACCCATGTTCTCCTCGGTGCTTTTTGTGTTGTTCCCTAGCATCCAGCACAGCAGGATATGTCCATTCTGTGGGCATCATGAAACGTCACCCTATCTTTGTAGTAGAAACAGAATTCTTATGAGGTCATCATATAAAATATTAATTTTAATATTAAACTTAATGCTCTGCTATGAGAAGTATGTAAACTTGGCTGTGCAGCAGCAGCATGCACTTCCTGGAATTCCGTGCATAGCGTGGTTATAAATAGGCAGCAGGTTATTTGGGAATCACTGGGGCTGATATCTGGTGTCACAAACAGTATCGGAACAGAAACTGCGTTCCCTGGTAGACATTTGGGTTTGGAAGAGCACCTCTGCTTGATGGTGAGGATTCCTGTCCGATGACTCCCAGGTGCCCCTGGAGCCCAGGTCCCACAGCAAGCGCCCGTCTGCCACCGGCGTCCTTTAGCCTCAGCTGCTGCAAACACTTCCATGCTTTGCCATCATTTGTAACGTCCCCAGTCTAGACCCGGTGCTGGAATTCACCCTGCTGGGTGAGCTGCTCCCACAATGGGTAAAAGTAGGACTGTCAGTCCATGGAGGAAGGCTTGGACCTTTCCCCCAGGCAGAATGTGTCAGCACCGCCACGTGTGCCGTGGGCTCAGAGATCTGTTTGGAGTGTCACAGAAATACTGTGCTAAGATAAATGCATTAGAACAACAAATAATGGGCAACAGGAAGGGGGTAGGAACCAGTGATTCCTGAAGTAATGGTATTCAGTCGTCTTTATTTGTGTCTCATTGTGGCTAGATTGATATTTGCTGCTTCTTGCTTTTCTGACGATAATTTACTTTCTGTGTGACAGACCAGAGACGACTTCCTGGGCCAGGTGGATGTGCCGCTCAGTCACCTCCCGGTAAGCACCAGACCCCTGGGCCAGCCTTTAGGTAACTTAGGATTCAGTGGAAGTCAGAGATGTAATCTGTCAGCCTGATATGTGAATGTTCTTTATGTGGCTGGACTTGTGGGCAAGCCCTTTAATTTCCATTTTCTTCATTGCTTACAGACTGAAGACCCAACCATGGAGAGGCCATACACATTTAAGGATTTCCTCCTCAGACCGCGAAGGTGAGAGGAAAGACCTTTAAAACATTTGAGGACTTTGAAACATTTCTTACTTCATGATTTTTTAGTTTGCAATTATTGAAGAGTTCTTAAATGCGATGTGCCTCCTTGTCTTATAGCCACAAATCTCGTGTGAAGGGTTTCTTGAGACTGAAGATGGCGTATATGCCCAAAAATGGTGGCCAAGAGGAAGAAAACAGTGATCAGAGGGATGACTCTGAGGTAAGGTTGAAATCTCAAGGAAGGATTCAAGAAAAATTGTAGAGTCAGCTGCACTTGCAGGATAAGGCCCTGGAAACAGAGTTGGCAGTTGGTTCTCTTTGGCACCAAGCCACCAGCTAAGCACCTTTGGAAATCCCTCTTTAATAGACTGATGAGGATTTAGCTCTTTTCTCACTGAAATGAGGCACACACTGTAACTACAGAGGGCTTTTTCCTTCATTCCTAAGCATGGCTGGGACGTGGTGGATTCCAGTGATGCCGCATCTCAGCGTCAGGAGGAGCTGCCACCTCCTCCGCTGCCTCCTGGGTGGGAAGAGAAGGTGGACAACCTGGGGCGCACTTACTACGTGAACCACAACAACAGGAGCACCCAGTGGCACCGGCCCAGCCTCATGTAAGCCTCATGGGGGCTGGGTGGGATGGAGAGCCAGGCTGAGGCTCGAGTCAGAAAGGAGAACGTGTTTTGTTTGTGCCTGAAAGAGACTCGCTTGCCCCCAGCACATCACAGAGACACAGAGTGTTCTGGGAAATTCCAGGAACTCTGGCATGGCAGGGAAGGCAGTGCATTAACAACACACCTTAGAATATTAGGAGACAGATAAGGAATTTTTCAGTAAGTAATTTAACAGGAATAAATTACTTTGTTTATAGAGACTGTCGAAGAGGTAAGGAAAAAAGTCAACTCTACTAAGTTCTAATGAAGTTGAATAGATTAGCTTTGAGGAGATCCCGATTATCATTCTGTGAATGCACTTCATTCCCAGGATGTGCTGTCAGAGAGGTCTGTAGCGATATCTTCTCAAGATTAGATTTAGAAAGCTGTGGCGAGTTTACATTTTACAGAGTGTGAATAACTGACAGTGTTAAGAGTTTTAGTGAGATCATGTATTTAACCCTGCACTGCCAAGGCCACCGCTAATCCATGTCCAAGGAAGTGCTGGATCCCCTGCACTGGATGTGTTCAAGGCTGGGCCCCACACAGTGCTGGGCCATCTCGTCTAGTCCATGGTTTCCCTGCCAGCAGAGGTTGAACCAGATGACCCCTGAGGTCCTTCCCAACCTGGTGTTCCATGATACTCGTGAAGTGCTTCCAGTTTTATTTTCTTTCAGCTGAGGGATTAAACAGTCTCCTAATGATAAAGTTTGATACATGCATGAATAATGATTTTTATAATCGAAAGCATTGCCGAGATTTGAAAGGCAATGGACAAAATGGGGGGCTTAGTTTAACTTGGGCTATTTTCTTGTTCTTTTCTCCTTCCCATGCTGGGTTCCCCCCCTGCAGCGACGTGGGATCCGAGTCAGATAACAATATCAGACAGATAAACCAAGAGGCAGCTCACAGGCGGTTCCGCTCTCGGCGCCACATCAGTGAGGATTTGGAGCCAGAGCCTGTGGAGAGTGGAGACATTCCTGAGGTATGCCCAAGCCTTGGGCTTAAGGAATTGACTAAACTTAGAGCTGCCATGCTTGTCATGGGTGAGCCAATTAGCACAGAGCGCAGAGAGTCGTGGTTTTACACGGTGTTTGTGGAAATTGCCTTGGGAAGATGCCAGGAGCACAATGACAGTGCAGCCAGAGGCACGCTGCCAGGGTCCTGTGCAGCTGCAGCTGCCTGGTGGCCTGTGGACAGCACTGAGTCCCATGTAAATGCTGGCAGAAACATTTATCATTCCGAATTGCTTGTCTTATGTACGTCGATAGAAACACTTCCATATTCTGCTCTAAACAACGGTGGAATAAGTGATAAAAAAAGGGAAGAGGACTGGCTCTAACTGCCCTGTGCTTCAGTTTTCTGTAGTGCCTTGTTTTAGGGTGAAGAGAAGCTGTTGTGTGTTGGGCACAGGAGGCAAAAGGAAAGAAGACTCGGTCTGTATAAAACCTGAACTTAGTTTTTTTCTCTTTCATTAGCCTTGGGAAACCATTTCAGAGGAGGCAAGTGCCAGTGGGGATTCCTTAAGCTTGTCACTACCACCTCCTCCTGCATCTCCAGTGTCCCGGACCAGTCCTCAGGAGCTGTCTGAGGAGTTGAGCAGAAGACTCCAGGTCACTCCTGATTCCAATGGGGAACAACTCGGCTCTTTGATTGTATGTAATGTGTAATCTGTAAAGCTCTAGTGCAGAAATGTGCTATTCTTTGGCATTACATGACTCACTTCATGCTTGGGGAGCAACTGCTGGGCTCAGGAAAACCTGAGCATGCAGTTAAAATTCCCTTCCAAAAAATGTATCAGCTTTGCCAGCAAGCAAACTGCCTAGTACAGCAGAATTCCTCTGTTTGCATTTCAACGGTTCCATGTGAGTTTAACTTCAGACTCTGCTACTGTTAGACCTTTCCTGCAACAAAATAGATAAAAGTAGAGGGTATCAAGCTAGGAATTCCCAAAGGAAAGGGAAAAACAAAAAAATTGTCTCTGTGTTATCCATTAGTCAGATACCATTAAAAAATCAGGCTAATGCATGTACAAGTGGGGGAATGTTTTAGGTCTCTGTGATTAACAAAACTAATTGTAAATATGAAACAGAACATCTTGATCTTACTTATATTTTATTCTTGGTACGATGCTATCAAGGTAGCTCTGCAGTTCATGAGATAAGAAATACTCTTGTTCTGATCAAATAGAATCTTGATTAGGTGCAGTTGTCCCAAGGAGCCAGTGCAGTTGGTCTCTGGCTGATGGGAATGTCACCTGGAGGTTAGTCAGCCAGTGACAGCTCTGATGCTCTCCTGGATCTGTATGCAGAGGCACTTGGGCTTGTGTTGAGAAGTGCAGTTTTAGTAGCCCCCCACTGGTTTTACTGCAGGTGTGTCAGTGCTGTGTTTTCCTAAGCACCTCTCCGCCCTGGAGTGCCCAGCTGGACTGGTGGGGAGGAATTGCATTGTAGTGTCAGACATTATGTGTGTCTGCTTTTTTAGGGAGGTTTTGTTTCTAGTCACAGTCATGAAGGATGTGTTTTGGGAAAAGACACAGCTAATTCAAACGTTAGCAGCAAAGAGAAAGATTGAAATTTTTTTTTTGTGGTTTTTTTGGTGGTTTTTTTTGGTTTTGTTTTTTGGGTTTTTTTTATATAAAAATAACATAAAATTTTAAGTAAATTAATTTTTAAGATGAATAAACATAATGTTTTAAGACACCTAAACTTGGAGACATCATTCTGTTTTTTTCTTGCAGCAAAGAGAACCTTCTTCACGATTGAGGTCCTGCAGTGTGACAGACACAGTCGCTGAACAGTCCCAGTTATCCCTGGTAAGCCAGAGCTCCTTTCTTTTTGGGTGATGGACATTCTCTCATTCTGAATAACACCTTGCCTTGGGTCAGCTCTCGTTAGGCACAGATCAGTGACCAAGGTGGGCACCTGATTGTCCAAACCAAATTCATGTGAGTTAAAAAAGGAGGAGATTCTTGAGACAGGAAAATGAGCTAGCCACCCTCTCCTCAGTTGTTCCAACGTGAATCTGCAAATAGAAAACTTGTGCATACCAAGGAGTTTATTACCAAAGTTACTTGTCTCTGTGTTGCTTGTTCTCTCTGCTGCTCTTGGGTGAACATTTCCAGAAAGCACGGCGGTTTTCTCTTGGCTGGGTTTCCCCGTGCTGTAGCAGTTACTTAGTGTAGCTGAAGCATGTTCCTGGCTCTGGGGGTGGGTCCAAGGCAGCCTCTGTGCCTGCCTGCAGGGGGAACAAGGGCTGCTGTGCTGCTTTCTTGCTGTGATTGGCACTGCCAGGGGCCGGCTGTGGGCTGGCAGCTGGGGCTGGGAGGAGAGAGGTCTTTCTCCTGCTTCTTGAGGGACACTCATTTCCTGAGCACATGTTCAAATCAGCAGCACTGACAGTATTGCTCTAAACATCATCCTACCTGATCTTAACCACACTTCATCCTTCCTGAGCTAATGATCATTTCTCTTCTGGCAACTGAGCACACCTGCTTCTAAACCCAGCACTCCTCTGGGATTCTGGCTTGGTTACCAGCAGCTGATGACTTTCAGATTTGCTATTACCCATCTAACTGCTCTCTCTTGGTGAATGCATCTGATGCCTTGCTCCTAAAGATGTGACAGTAACCTGTGACCTTCTTCAGTAAATATGTGTAACATGAATTATCATTTAACAGCAGAATGGTCCCTCTAGGAGAGCTCGTTCTTCAACTGTCACAGGGGGAGAGGAGCCAACGGTAATAAAACTCTTTATCAAGCACTATCTCTAAATAAAATGGGGTGACATTTAGGTCTTGTACAATGAGGAACTTTTTTTTTAAAAAAAGCAGCCACGTATTGACTGCAATACAGCTATTGAATGAAAACTTGGATATTTTTGTCCCAAATTTTATCAATGTTTCTCAAAACACTGCAATTGTATTTAAATACTGGCATGGTTTAGGGACATGGATGTGAGAGGAATTATGACAAAGCTGTGCACTGAGGAAATGCCACAGGCTTCTGAAAAATGAAAGCTACAATAGCTCATTTTTTAAAAGGGGTACTGGAAGCAGCGGTGACTAGAGACATCAAATCATTGTACATGTAGCTGTGTTTGCATCTTGTATCTTCTCGTCTTCCCTTACTCTCCATTAGACTAATTAATTTTAATTCTTAAAGTTGGTCTTAATTTGAGAGCCTTGGGGGTACAGTGATATAGCACAGAGCTCTTAATGGTCTTACTGAATGCCAGTTTCATTTTCCAGCAGTTCCTCAGCAGTCCAAGACTGTAGTTTGATCATCCCATAAAATTCTTTATATGTTTTTCTGAAAGTGTAATACAAGGAAAGTGTGTTTAATCTATATTGAACTTTGATCTAATTATGTTAGAGTATGTTGAATATATATATTTAACCTAACCTAATAACCTAATTAGCCAGTTAACCTAATTAACTGCCAGTCTGAAGTGAGTTATTTGACAGAAATCATTTACAGTAACTATCAAAAATGGCTTTTATAAATTTACACCCTCCTAGAGCATTTGTTTCGGAGAAAGAAATTTAATTTATACTTTGTATAAATTGTTATTTGCATCTGGGAGATAAATATCTTACTTCGGGTGTTGATGCATTGTTCTGTAATACTATCAGTATTCACTGGTTGTTAATTTTAGAACCAGAGGAGCAAATAACAAAGTCTAAATAAAATGCCTGACTCATTAGTAGTTAGTTAATTGTGCTAGGTGAACTTGCATGGCAGTGGTATTCCCTTGGTAGAGCATCTTGTCTTGATTAGACCTTTTAGAGCAAAATATTAGTATTCTGTGTAATGATGAGTGTATGTATACCAAGATGTTTTACCTCACCATGCTGCAGTAGCTGATTTCCCCTTGCCTTTGTTCAGCATTTACACCCAGAGTCCCAGATCTGTGGAGGCATTGGGATCTGTGGAGGAACTGGGACTTACACAGGATTCATTATCTAAAGCCTTTCTCTTCAAAGGCTGCATTCTCTTGGCTCTTTGGGCACCTGAGGCTTGCAGATGAGCAACCTGTCAGCAGTAGAAGTCTCCAGTCACCTTGGTTTTGCCTTCAGAATCCCCACAAGCCCCCTCCTTGGAGCAGGACCCACGGGCTCAGGCCCAGAAGCAGTGTCCTCCCCATCTCTGAGTTGTAACTGAGACACTGTGGAGTGTTTGCAGTCCTTACTGGGGGACTGATGGATGGACAGCCGCTGGCACAGCCTGGGCAAGGTGTTCTCCTCCTTGCCTGCCAGCTCTGTCAGCCAACATAGGGAAAAAAACAGTCCTTGGCTTTTCAGGAGAGAAGAAAACGAGTCTGAGAGTCTGCCTGGATTCTCATCTGTTTCCCTGTGTTTTCTGTCCCCTATTGGAGTATGTCAGCTTCCTGACCCAGCCGGTAGAATTAAGTTCATTATCTTGCCGAAGCAAGGAATATAGAGGGGGGAGGAAGAGAATGTCTCCTGGATTTCAGCAGGAGCCTTCAGAGGCCTTTACTGTTTCGTGGCAAAACCCCAGAGCTTGTAGTGCATCAGCCTCTGAATTAGGCAGGTCCTTCATCCCGTTAGGTTCCAGTTCGTAGCTCATGTGTATGAACTCACGCTTGGGTATTCTGGGGACAGGAAGGACACGAGAGAACGTCACGGGGACACGGTGCCTGTGGGCAACAAGATGTGACTCTTCCCTTACCTGTATGCTTCTCTTAGAATGGGGTCTGACTTGTGGAGCTTTTACTAAAAGTTCCTGTCATACTGAAGTTGAGGCTCCAGTTTGGGGTTATCTGGTGTCGTTGAGACACGGGAGCCCTGAGTGCAGCATTTGTGACAGAGCAGAATGGTTAAAAGTAACATTATAAACCACAGTAGTTTCTGGCAACTGATTCAAGACACAAAGAAGAGAGCAGGACTTAAGAGATCTTGACTGCATGGTTATTTAACTCTTACTTATCCATTCTGATAAAAGGAAGAAACCTCAGCCTTTTAAGGAAAACTCACTAAAACATAGAGTTCCTTTTTCTCATTATGTGTAACAAAATAGAATGTTTGAAGGCATATAAACCTGTGTGTTTGCTGACTCTGTCAAACTGACCCAAAAGATCTCTTGGGAGAAAAAAGTTAAATCAAGGCACATGATAAAGAGCTTGAATCAAATTAAATCAGAAACTGGGTTTTTTCCACGTGGTTGTTGTGATTAAGAAGAGTGTAAATTAACAAGTTGCCTGGTTTTTACAAACAACAGAGTTGAAAATGGTTTTTTAGCTATTTTAAAATAAGAATTCAATGATTTCTTGCCTGAGCAGCCTTCGGTGGCTTACGTGCACACCACACCGGGCTTACCTTCGGGCTGGGAGGAGCGCAAGGACGCCAAGGGCCGGACGTACTACGTCAACCACAACAACCGGACCACAACGTGGACACGGCCCATCATGCAGGTACCGTGCTGCGTCCTGGCAGCCAGCGTCGGCTTGGCTCAGGGTCATTCCAGCCAAGGCAGCTGCCAGGAATCTGAAATGCAAAAGAAATACCCTCATCGTTGGCATGACAATACGCAATAATTTGGGATGGCTTTGGTTGCTTCTTTTAATTATATCGAGGCACAGGTTAAGGTGATTGCTTCAAGGGAGGGAATTTCCAGAGATGCAGAAGAGCTCTTAAAAGGAGGCAAATGTGCTCTTTGGATTAAATGTGAAAGTTGGCTTGAGCCATTAATAGAAGCGTAGGTACTTGGCCCTTCCAGTGGAATTACATTAAATCCCCTTTCTGGCCTTTAAGGAAATCTGGTTAAGAAGAGCAGCAGTGATGATAACAATGCCATCAGTTTTATCGTGTCCTAAGTGTGGGCAGTGTTTGTGACATTTGTGACCTGGCTTTGCTCTGGCACAGCTCGCCGAGGACGGGATGGCGGGGCTGGGCACGAGCAGCAGCAACCACCTGAGCGAGCCGCAGATCCGGCGGCCCCGCAGCCTCAGCTCCCCCACTGTCACCCTGTCAGCGCCGCTCGAGGTGAGCCCTCCCACTGCTTCCCACTCCTTGTCCTTCAGACAGGGGCTGCATTTCTTTCAAGTCCCTTTTCCAAGTAATTCCAAACGCTGTGGTCTGATGTTCATTGTGACAAGGCTAAAGAATAGCTGAAGTGGCTCCCTGTGCAGTCAAAACCTGTGCGTGTTTGACTTCTGACGGTGTGGTTCAAACTCTTGCCTCAGCTACTCGTGGCTGCGCTGAAGAGCGCCAGTTCTTTGGATTTCCTCTTCACGCTTAAGAGTTTGAAGAGCTGTGGCTCTTGTGCTTAAAGGCTTTCTTGTAAATGAGATATATTGCCCCTGAAGCACAAAACACTGTTTTTGTCTTTTCCTTGGTAAAATGAAATATGGACGCATCCAGGGCAAGTGCAGGGGAAGGTACAATCGGGTGTAAATACCGGGGACATTGTCATTGTGCAGAGGAAGGCACAGAACACCGTGTCCGTTACAGCAAAAGACTGGGCATGTTAGAAGGCACGGATAGAGCAAATTAGGTTGTAGTAAATCAGTCCCAGCATTTAATTTCAGTATTAATTACATCGGGAATGAAAAGCTATTTGCTGTGAAGCCAGTCGGGTTGGTTTTGCAGCTCCGAGTGCCGTGTGGGCAATGGCGCTGTTTCCTGCTTCGCAGGGCATGAAGGACTCTCCGGTGCGCAGGGCGGTGAAGGACACCCTGTCCAACCCTCAGTCCCCACAGCCGTCCCCCTACAACTCCCCCAAGCCCCAGCACAAGGGGGCCCAGAGCTTCCTGCCCCCGGGCTGGGAGATGCGCATCGCCCCGAATGGCCGCCCCTTCTTCATCGACCACAACACCAAGACCACCACCTGGGTAAGGGCGCTCCTGCCGAGGCGCCGGGGGCCGCGCTCCCGCCTCTGTCTTCCTGCCTGCATGCCCCTGTTTCAGCGTGGCACTTGTCTTTGTGGTTTTAAGAGCCAAAAACGTGCACGTGGATGTGAAAGCCCTTGTGGAGTGCAGGCATCCTAAGAAACAGGCCTGTGGTTTATGAAGCATATCCCTGGACATAGCACACATTTAATGGAGTCAGGTCTTACATCACCCTAACTCACTCAGCACTGAAAAATTCATTGCACTGTAGGAATCCTAATAAGGCATGTTTTGTTTTATTCTCAAAACTAAAAGAATAAAAAGCTGTAAACCGTTACGCAGGAGGATTCCCAGATAAGTTTGTGCCTGACTTTGTTGATGTACCTTGATCTGTTGGACTTACAGTTGCATACCTGTGTTCCAGGAGGATCCACGGCTGAAGTTTCCGGTGCATTTGAGATCCAAAGCGTCTCTGAACCCCAATGACTTGGGCCCTCTTCCTGTAAGTGATGCTGTGCCTGTGTTCTAAACTACACCTCCTGTCCCAGGGCTCAGCTCTGTTCTGGGCACAGGCTGCTGCAGCCCTTGGAGGCTCTGGAGCCCTGTTGTGCCCTGGGGCTTGCTCAGGCCCTCCAGAGCCAGCCCAGGAGTCTCTAACTCATGGCCTTTTCCTGTGCTACTGAAGTGTTGATCTTTGCACACACTTACCTGGGCTGCACCTGACGGTGCTTCTAGATAATCATAATCACTGCTTGGGTAAAACAGAGCAGATTGTGCCAAGCAAGCTCTATCAGTGCCCCAGAACATTATAGCATTTAGAAATGGGAATAAATTTTGATTTTTCAATGAAACCTCCATATTTTGCAGAGCATATCATCAATTTAATGTCAAAAGTTTTGTCATACTTGTAGTCAGAGTATAATGGGGATTTCCAGACATGTCAAATGCAGAGCTTTGCTTTGTTTTTAAAATACTCCGAGCCCTTAAAGGTAGAGAGTAATGTGTGAAAGCTGACGCATTCCTGGTCACAGCAGCAGGAATGCTCTTTGGCTTTAGGAAACAGTTGTCCAGGTACGTGAGGCGTGTGTTAACCATGGAGGCACTGGAGGCCCAATTACAATTTGTTCTGTTAACTGCAAGGGGTGAAACATGCAGTGAAACCAGGGTAGCCTGACCTGTCACTAGCAACAGATTGTTAGTATCAGATTTCACCTTAGTTAAACCTCCTGGTTTGGAGCGAGGTTGGGATGATTGCAGAATTTAACACGAGTTTCTCCAACTGGACTGAAGTGAAATAATTTCTCCTCTGTATTTTCTGGCAGCCCAGGCTGGCCAGCATTGCCTGTCCCTACATCCTGCCATCCACTCTCCTTTCTGCACTGCAGGCACTTGGGACATGAGAAAAGGGAACGGATCAAAAGGGAAGCACTGAGGACTAGGTTAGGACATTCTTGTCCCACTGTACAGGGAGCCTGGGTTACACATTTACAGTAAATAACCCACATGGCTTTCAGTAGTAAGAGCAGAAACTTTCAAACTAAGCCACGGTGGATCATCCGTTCTCTGTGATTGTTTGCTCACAGCAGGAAATGGGTGGGAATCCTGAGGCAAGAGGTTTCCACTATAAAAAATATTCCCTGCACAGGATGCAGTCACCTATGTAAGATCTGAATCTGCCTGGATCTGTGGCCTTGCCATTACGCATCTGGTCACTTGGGGTTTCCTACCTCATAAGCACCTTTGAGACAAGTCCAGTAGGTGTGAGCAATGCACTGCTTCAAAGGCTGTGTGAGACTGGTACTATTTCACTTACTCTCTCTTTTCTTTGTTTTTATTTCCCATTTCCAGCCTGGCTGGGAGGAAAGAATACACCTGGATGGAAGAACATTTTATATAGACCATAGTAAGTAAGCACTAAGGTACTAGAGCAAATAGACAAAGGGAGGTACTAAGTATTGAAGTGAAAGCTTTGTGATTTTACTCTTCATTTAGGAAGCCAGGTGTTGATATGTGGAGACATTGATACCAGAGACTTAGTGCCCTCCTACGGTACTGTACATTCACTGGAAGCTTGCTTTAATTGGCTCATCAAGCTTTGTCCCTCTCTGACTTGTGAAGCATTAACATTTCCTCTCTGTGGTTTATTTTGTTCTTGTTGATATTTTGGATTTGTTGTTGTTGTTGTTGATGATCCCATGGCTTATTTGCACTTAATAAATTAAAATATACACTAGGAATAGAAAATAAGATGAGAAAAGATCCTGTAGCCACAGCTCCACATATAGGCAGTGGAGCAATTAGCACTGAGAAGTACTTTCCTCTGCTTTCAGGTCTGTGGCAGTGCCAATTCTGATCTTATTTCCTATTTAGAGCATGTGAAACTGCACCAGCCCATTAATATTCTCCAGTTCTGTTAGTGGAGTTTTAGTGTAAGTGATGTTTCATTGTAGATTTGTCTTCCTAGAGCATCTCAGAACTGCTGTGTGAGTTTTGTTGGTGTTTGGAAACAAAGCAGCCCACAAAGGTTGGGCCGGATCTTCTTGTAATAAGACATTTCTTCATAGCCATAGCTAACTCTCATAACCATCAGAGGAGGGTGCACAGAGAGTTAAAACCTAAACTTACCCATGTTTGACAGAATTAGGTTTGTCCCTCGGTATGACTGGCTCCCACACTCATCCATAGAGATGACAATATTAAGTCATTATTAAAAGAGTGCCTTTTAAAGTAATACCAATTCTGAAGTGGTATAAATCCTTTTAACTAAACATTAGAATTAATACACTTGTCAAGCACCCGATGAACCCCGTCCAAACTTTGGTATGGAGTCATTATCCTTTATCTCTTTTGTAGTTGTTTTTCCCAACAAGAGATCTGGAAATACAACTATGGGAAATGATTCTAAACGGCTGCCACTGAGGAGTCACAGGATAAAGCTGTCCCATTTAAAATGCCTGTGTAACTGCTGAGCCTCCCAATCTCTCTTAAATCTTAAAACTCTTTCATTTTTCAGTCTCCTGAAGTTATTTGAGCATGTGCTAGTCCCTAAAATGGAATGTTAAAGTCATACATTAATTAGAATTCCTCAACGAATTTGTAGCTGCTGGGAAGCAAAACTTATGTGCATCTGAATTCTCCCTCTAGTCTCTTTTGATCTGAGTGGCTTTAGCTTCTTATGTAGCATTTTCCACAAAAGTTTAGGGAAGCTTTTGGTAATGCTCTGTTTCCAGCAGATGTCCCTTTGGTCCCAGCCTGGTGCCTGAGCACTGCTGTGTTGGCTGGGTTCTGGGGCCTGGAGGGCCAGGGGCTGTGCCACTGGCAGGACACAAAACCAGCGGGACAAGTCTGACAGTCAGCTGCTGGTCATGTCCTGCTTCCCTGCCACGTTTTGTAACTCCGATTCATAGCTCTCCGGCGCTGTTTGTCCTATTTTTGAAATGTTTTTCTCATCCCTGGGAGAAACTGCCAAAGTCCCCTGCAGCCAGCACAGCCCCTCTGCTGTACACAGGGACCAGGAGCCCTAAGCACTGCTGCAGCACAGCGGTGTTACTGGTACCAGAGGCTGTGTGTGTGACAGGGAACCCCTTTGCATGTCTCTCTGGGCCCTCAGCTGCCCCAGACACCTTACCTTCCATGGACACACTGGTGTTCCTGTTCCCTGCACACTGCTGCCATTCCTGGGAGCTTCCCAGGCATGTGCTGTCCTGTCTACCTGTTGGAAGAGATCAGAAGGGAAAACAACCATTCTGCAACCATTTTCTGAACCAGCGATTCACTGACAGGATGATTACATTGGGATGGATACATTGAATGGGTTTCCCCCTACCTGCACATGGTGATATTCACAATATGCATCAGTGATTTACACAAGGAATTAGGAGGAAGCACTCCTTAGTTCAGTAGGAAGCAGCAGGGCAGGAGAGGGGAGAGGGGTTCCCTGGAATGGGATGGGAAGTCAGAGTGAGTCTGGCAAATGGCCACTGCAGTGTGCAGGAAGAGGCTGTGTAAGGAGAATTGAAAACTGTTATTCAGAATGGGAGTATTTAGCAGAATTTGGGTCCAAAAGGGCATGAAAAATACCATCACTTGGTCATGAGCTATCTCACCCTGTGATGCATTGAGAGGAGTGCCTGAATCCAACCTGTAGTAACCCTTCTGATGCCATCAGCACTGGGAATGTCTGGCTGTGAGAGTTCTGTATCTGGCCAGGGGTCCCAAACTTCAGGGAAATAGTGGCCCCCTTAGAAAGGCAGGGAGAAGAGGGAATCCTCAAAGACCCGAGAGCCTGGTTTATGACAGAATTGTATTGGTGGAAAGACTCAAATTTTTGAAAACATTTTTCAAAAGGAATGAGTTTGTTTATCCGTATCCACTTGGGACAAGACAGAGAATCCTGAGCTACAGTTCCAGGTGAAGTGGCTCATGCCAGCCCCTTGTAGCCCTGGAACACCATTTATAATATGAAGTCCCTGTAAGATTCTGAAAAGAAAGTTAGACTGAGATTTGTTGGTGTCGTCGCACACTCTAAAGTACAGAGAGCGAAGAGCTGACACGCTGTCAGTCATTTCTGTTACCTCTGATTCCACAGGAAACTGGCACTGTGATTTGTGGCCGCTGGCATCAAGAAGGTGACCGGAGAACTTTGTAGAAGGGAATTCCAGTGTAGGGGTTGATAAGAGAAAAAGGGTTGGGCTGGGTTTCCACCTTGGCAGCAGCTCTGCTCCGTGCATCTCTGGGGTCTCTGGAGCTCAGGCTGGCAGCCCTCCAGCATTCCTGTAAGTGATAAATAGCTTTAATGTGTGAAGGGAAGTAAAATAGTTGTTTTACTATTAAATTAACTAACAGATCAAATGGCTTGAAACGTGCTTGCAATCATTTAGAATTTTCTCCAGTTAACATTTGCTCAATGACACCTTTCAGATCCCAGTCCTTCTTAAACCAGCTTGGGATGCAAACTTAGAGGGCTTTTCCGGTTCTAGAAACATGGAAAATGCAATCTTGATTCCTGATACCCAGTTCCTAACCCCGAGCAGTGTCTGTAACAAACAGAGGGGTGGCAGGCCAAGGGTGACCAACACCTCACCATTGCAGGTGGCAACTGGGATGGGGTTTGGAGCATTGTCTTACTGTTGCAACACCATTGTTTTGTTGTGATTCTGTTGTGTTCAGAATCTTGGGAGGAGCAGCTGTCTGGAGGCAGGGAAGGCGATTCCCACCACGGTCCTGTAGAACCTTTTCTGTCATCCTCTTGGTGCTCTTCAAAGCTGTAGATGAACTGGGCTGTGTTGTGCCACTGCCAGCATCTCCATTGGTCATAACTGGGTGATTTTCTTGCACCAAAACAGGACAGTTCTGCCTCCCTTTACCTTCTCATTAAATCAGAGTCTAAGAAAAATGTTACTCCCGCCAAATTTAGAAGTATGATACTTCAACTATGCAAAATTTCCAAGCAGTAACCTAGGGTGCCATTGCCAAAAGTTCTGGGTTCCTTTACCTGTTGGGCTGTGTATCTCCAGTCCCAGCCCACGTTCAAATGAACACGTTCACTCACTCCTGCAGATGTTGCCATCAAAGCAGCGCAAATTCCCTGGGTTCTGAGGTAGTTCTGTGCTTTTGAGTGAGTGTTTTGAACTAAACGGTGTGTTGGAGCTGGGGAGGGTGGGGAGACACAAGCCTTGCTAACCCTGACAGACCTGAGCAGTGCTAGGGAGAAAAAAACAACATAAGTTCACAGTGTGGTACCAGAGAAGTCATGGGATCATCTCTTTTTTTTATTTGCAGATAATAAAATTACCCAGTGGGAAGACCCCAGGCTGCAGAACCCAGCCATCACGGGCCCAGTAAGTACTGCTGTGGGATCTTCCATGCAATGCTCTGGCTGGGGAACAGCTGGAACAGCAGCAGGTCCTGCCTGCTCCCCAGATCATGGCTGGGCAGCCTGGGGAGCAGGAGCTCTGCTGGTCTACACCCCACGTCAGAAAAAGCTGGGAATATCACACCAAGTTCTGGCCGGTCTCCCAGATTGTCCAGGGTTTGGGGATGGTTATTGGAGAAGCACTCCTATTTACCCATTACCTGGGTCATTACCGACCGTAGGATTTTACTGAGCTGACACACTGTTCTGTTTGAGATCTCTAGACAATGAAAAGCTCTGTACACTTGGGAGGAGAGAGGTGAGCCTGTGTTGATTCAAAGTGTGAAAAAAAAGACAAAAAAATGGGTCTGTCAGTTTAAGAGACATAAAGCTTCCTGCAGATAAATAGAGGTTTCAGAATATAAGCCTTAGAAAAAAAAAAAAAACAAAAACAAAAAAAAAAAACCACAGGATTTTACTTCAGTATCAATTTTTAAAGCATCAGAGTGTTTCTTTTACTTTTTCTGCTGGTTTATGCCAGTTTATGCCATTTTATGGTATTCTGAGTGATCAGACTTCTAATCCTAAGATGTTTCCTGGTGCCAAGAGTACCTTTTTATTCTGCATAAGTCCTTAGGACTTGTAAGAGTTTCAGGACACAGCAGATGAGCCTGCTGCACGGTTAAATTCCAACTGCGTAGTAATAACATCAATAATAGTCACTTTTTGACAATAGTTGCTTTTGGAGGGATTTACTCATTTATTAGGCATTTAAAACTGGAGATCCTCACACACAGTACTCTGCAAATTGCTAATAGGCCTCTCCCCAGAAATGCTGAGCATAAATGAGAGAGACTATTTGGGAAAGTTTGTGTGAAGGAAATGAAATCATCGTGGTCTCCTTGAGCGACTGACGGTGGTTTGTTTATTGGTTTTAAGGGGAAGCAGGAGCTAATCCATTTCACAGAAGCACTAAGGATTCATCTGAATGCTTTCAATAATATTTCTGGTGCCATGACAAACAGAATTAGTTAAATTGCATTTCGGGTAGTGTTTAAATAAAGGAAACACGTAGAAAGATTATTTAAAGGCTGTAGTAAAGTCATATTATCATCAGTAAAATGATCAGAATCATTTTTTGGGATTTTAAAATCTCTCCTGGCTGCTGTCCCTCGTGGGTTGGTTCAGGGGAGCCCACAGCACAATGTGTGGGTAGCAGGGCTGTCCATCCCTTTTAAATGCCATGGGGTATCAAAGTGCTGAGTAGCAGGAATGACGTGTCCTCCCGCTGCTCCCACCAGGCCGTGCCATACTCCAGGGAGTTCAAGCAGAAATACGACTACTTCCGCAAGAAGTTAAAGAAACCCGTGAGTAGAACCAGCTCGGGGGCTGCAGGACTCACCTGCCACGTTACTCCATTGTGCTGCTCATGAAGGGCTCAAGTAGGAACCAAAAACACAAAGCAAAGTTTGAATTCGATGGGTTTCTCAACAAAAAGCTGTTCTAAGTCTTTAAGACTCACATTTTTCTAAATAAATGCAAATGCCCTGAAAATAGAGCACAGTCGATCTTTCTCCATTTTTGTTTTGTTTGTTTGATACTTTTCATGGCATTTTCATCAAACATTTACCATAGAAGTCTGCAGGACTGTTCTGGAACTAGCCCAGCTGCCCCCATGCTCTCAGCCTGAGGACTGAGAGAGCACTGGGAAATAAAAACGTGGGGAACTGGAACACCGGGTGTCTAATCTGTCACTAAGCTGTTATCAGCCAGTAATTTGCCCAAAGACTTATTTATTGAGACTAACAAGGATAATCTAATCTTCTTTCACACAGGCTGACATACCCAACAGGTTTGAGATGAAATTACACAGAAATAACATCTTTGAGGAGTCCTACAGAAGAATCATGTCTGTGAAGAGACCTGATGTACTAAAAGCCAGGCTCTGGATTGAATTTGAGTCAGAAAAAGGACTTGACTATGGAGGTGTGGCCAGAGAATGGTTTTTTCTCTTGTCCAAGGAGATGTTTAACCCATACTATGGTCTCTTTGAATACTCAGCAACGTAAGTGTCCATTAAATATTTGTATTCTCAAGGGATATTAATTACATTTTGCATAAGAGGCAAAGCTGCTGTGGGCAGAAGTAGGTCGTCCTTCCCAGGGTGCCCTGGGCAGCCCCACTGCCCTGTTCCTGTTGCCCTTCAGAGAGCCTCTGGAATTCTCCTTGAGAACCCAGAAAACTTTTCTGTTGCACAGACAATATCCAGGGCAGCAAAACTGCAGTTTTTGAGGCCACTAATGGCGAAGGGACCAATGTCACAGAAAAGCCTCTTTCCTCTGCCGCCCAGAGTTCCAGCACTGCTGTAGAGCAAGCTCAGAACGCAGGAGTTCCCCGGGAGTGGCCTCCCAGAGCTGTAAAGTGGGGGCTGCCCAGCTTTAAAATCTTGGAGCAATCCTTTAGAGCAAGGGAGAGAGGGCTCCTGCTCGCAGTGGGTTTGGTTTGCTGCTGTGTCAGCCCTTCAGCCCTCAGTGGCTCCGTGGTGGGACAGATTGGAAAGGACTTGGGCACAGCCCCACAGCGCTGTTGAAGGGACATGCCCCTAAGCACAAGTTATTTATTGACATATCTGAGTATGTGCTTATTTAAAGACTTGGTTCTTTAGCTATTTTTTTTCTTTCCCCAAAAAAGGGACAACTATACACTTCAGATTAATCCTAATTCAGGTCTCTGTAATGAAGACCATCTGTCATACTTCACCTTCATTGGCCGGGTGGCCGGCCTGGCCGTGTACCACGGGAAGCTGCTGGACGGTGAGTCCTGCTCCCGCTCTGCTGCTGCCACTGGGCTTTGGGGAAGGAGATGCACCTGCCTGAGAGCCCCAGGTTCTGGCCAGTCTGGGACTGGCACTCTTGAGACTTGAATGGTGATTCACAAAATTACAGTGTCTTACTCCACAAGTGGGTTTCACATCAAGTTTTGCTCCTTTCTCCACTCAAGGTAAAACTCCAGAACCAGCGTGAGCGCTGTCCCTAGAGGAGAAGCGTGGAATTTGTATCAGTCATTTCCATGCAAACCTGCTGCCAAACTAGGGGGGAGGTCAACTGCAGCATATTTTAATATGTAAAATTATTGCTGAAGGATTTAATTACAATTTCTGCTGCCTTTTGAAATCTCACACCAGGCAGACATTACTGACCAGATTTTCCTGAGCCCTGGTGCAGCAGAGGAAGCAGAGGAGTCCTGAGCAGAGGAAGCTCAGCAGCCTGGTTTTCAGGCAACTCCTTGGAGAGAGGAGCGGTGATTTTAAATGGGATAGTGTGCCCTGAGCTCAATTCCCCAGCTTTTGGCTCTCTCTGCCATTAATGTTAGGGTGATCGGTGGAGTATGGTAGTTGGTGGATAACTGTAGGAACTGAAAAATTGGACTTTCTGTGCCTCAATAAACCTGAGCTGCTATGATGCTGTTGCAGTTGCAGGACTGTTCCAGTCAGGAGGTACCAGGAAGCGCCAGGGGTGGTGCCCTCAAGCAGCGGTACCTCTACGGAATGTGCAGGTGCAGAGCAGGGCACGTAACGCTCTCCTCTCTCTTGCAGGCTTCTTCATCAGACCTTTCTACAAGATGATGCTGGGGAAGCCCATAACGCTGAAGGACATGGAATCAGTGGTAAGACCCCATTTAAACCGTGCCAGGGCTCACAGGCCCATGGCTTTCTACAGCTCCGCACTAATCGCCCATTTTCAAACTGCCGAATTGTGATCTGCCCTAGGATAGTGAATACTACAACTCTCTGAAGTGGATCCTGGAAAATGACCCAACGGAGCTGGATCTCATGTTTTGCATAGACGAGGAAAACTTTGGACAGGTATGTAAAGGTTCTTTACATCTCAGAACTGGTTACTGCCAACAAGTACCTCAGTAGTGAGCTGCCTTTTTCCTGAAGCAACATAAGATTCTGGATTACATGGAAAACTAGGGGGAAAACTAGGGAAGAGTACTGAGGCCACAGAATAGATATAATAGATACAATCACAGACTAGATATAATAATATATATAATATACTGGTTGGCTTTGGGCAGTTTCAATGTGCGATTTAGCTTCTTCTAGTAAAGTAAATAATAACTATTACAATTTTTTATATATAAAGTACGTCCTTTGTGGTTATATTTTATATAAATGTATAATTTCATTATTATAAATAATAATTATAATAAAATTATTAGCCTCTCTGCCAGTTTTCCCTTCTGTCAGTGCAAGTTTGTTTGAAAGTGTAAATCAATTTACTAATGATTTCCTGATACTGCTTGTAAAATGCTGCTCAGGGAGAGTGGGTTCTGGGAGAAGGATGTCCTCAAGTAATGGGAGGTTTTTTGGTCTTCTCAAATATAGACATATCAAGTGGACCTGAAGCCCAATGGGTCCGAAATCATGGTAACAAATGAAAACAAGCGGGAATACATCGAGTAAGTATCATTATGGAATATTCCTGGGGGTAAGAAAGAGCAGCT
Source organism: Lonchura striata (assembly GCF_050655825.1). Classification (NCBI taxonomy): domain Eukaryota; kingdom Metazoa; phylum Chordata; class Aves; order Passeriformes; family Estrildidae; genus Lonchura; species Lonchura striata. The sequence goes on from NC_140743.1 coordinate 43,274,264, forward strand.
GTACTTACAAGTGACCCTGCTGTAATTCCTGTTGTTTGTACTGCACAAGAGCATCAGAAATCATTGAGGGGAAAAAAAAAAATCTTACCGTTAATATTGGTTATATCCAGTCAGACGTAAGAACAAAGAGTAAAATAAATTACGTGCTTTGTTCTCCTGGAATTTCCCCCCCCACCCCCCGTGGAAACTCGCATCTCCAACGTCTGGCTCAAGTTCAGATGAGCCAGAAGGTGCTTTCCAGCCTGACCGTCATCCCAGTGTCCTCCTCTGCCAGTCCCAGACCAAAGCCAGGGTTCCAGTGCCAGCGTTCCTACCAAAAATCAGCCAAATCTGAAATGAGGTTTTATTTTCAGCTTTCTCAGTTCTTTCATCTAACAGGATGTAAAATTCTAAGTTCACTTATACCTGCTGGCATTTTAAATTAGGGCCTTTTCCAAGGTGAAAGACATTAAAACTGATACATTCATGCAAATTGGAATTCATTCCCAGTGCCTGGTTATTGGATTCCATGCCTGGAACTGATTTTTTATGCCTGTGCCTGTGAGGTGTTTGTGCTGTGGGTACTGAAAGCCAGGTGTCCCTTTGATGCTGCAGTTTCTTTATTTATTTATAGGTGAGATGCTGTCCTGACAGCTCTCCTCAGAGCTTGCAGACTTTGCTGGGAATTTTTAATCACTCAATGCTCTGGAAGAATAAATTGTCTGCTCACATAGGTACCTAAAGGAGCAAAAATATTCCCACTGTGATTTGGTCACTGGGGTTTTTGGTTTGTTTCTTCAAAATTCCATCAGTCACCAGCCAATAAATTGGAACAACTGGTGAAAGTTGCTTAGTTACCTGTTGTAAGTTGTAAATGGTAAACTGAAAGCACTTGGGGTTGCTGAAACCTCTGAACGCTTGGCCAAGACCTGCTGATGAGTTTGGTTTTCTGATGGGGTTTTGTTTCTTTCTGCAGCCTGGTCATCCAGTGGCGGTTTGTCAACAGAGTGCAGAAACAAATGAATGCCTTTCTGGAGGTGAGGCTCTTTAGCTCCCTTCTGTCACAAAAGTAGGGATACAGAATTCTTACCCACTGCTGTCTGTGTAAAGAGAGCGGGGAGCTTGGCAGGGAATGCAAATAGAATACTTATGTTCACGATTTTTCAGTTTTATCTCGTGTAAGAATATATCACCTTTCCCTTATGAGAATAAGGTCATTCTCTTTCAAGTTTAATTATTTGAGCTTTGAAGTAATTTGGTTGTTCGTGTTTTTAATTAGGATTTATGAGGGATGAGAGTTTTAACTTTGCGCTTTTTCTTTTTAGGGATTCACAGAACTGCTTCCTATTGATCTGATTAAAATTTTTGATGAAAATGAACTGGAGGTGAGTCAATTTGGTGCCCCAAGCTGACAGTTCTGACAGATGTGCCATGTTCTGGGCTCTTCAGTCATCCATCCCTCTCCCTAAGGGAATGTGCAGACACAAGCTGCCTTGCTTGGAAGTTAGATTTTTCTTCCTAATTAATAAATCTATTTGTGACGTGCAAAGAACTGCACTCGGAGAGATGATTGGAGGTGCCTCTGAAAGCCTGGAAGTAGCTTAGTGGATAAATGCCATCATGCCTCTGCCAGTCACATTTGAGCCAAACACATGGAAGTATGGCAGTGTGCAGCCATTCTCCAGTAACTGGAATACTCTGGGAAGGAGCTCCAGCTCTCCCGTGTGTGCATAAATGACTGAAGGTCAGAGCCCTGAGGGGCAGTGACACCTTGTTACCCTGTGGGTGCGGGGAAACACACACCCATTCACATCCCACCTTCTGTTTCCCTGCAGTTACTGATGTGTGGCCTTGGTGACGTCGATGTCAATGACTGGAGACAACACACCATCTACAAAAATGGTTACTGCCCAAATCATCCCGTTATCCAGTGGTTCTGGAAGGTAAGACTGGTGTCATCTCTGACTGGTCCTATAAGTGAAAGTTATTGCCCTTTTTTGCAATCTTTTTTCTTCATGAAAACTGCTAAGAATGGGGGGGGGCGTTGTGCTGGAGGCAGGACCTGCTCCCACCTCACTCAGGTGAGGACAGGTGTCGCTTTTGCCAGAGCAGCCCACAAATGGGAACTCTCAGTCCGTTGTGTTCTGAGAGCTCTTCGGGCTGCTCTCGGGGCCCATGCAGGCCAGGGAAGGAGGCTGAGGCTGACGGTGTCCCATTTGCCAACAGGCTGTTCTGCTGATGGATGCTGAGAAACGGATCCGGCTCCTGCAGTTCGTGACCGGGACGTCACGCGTGCCTATGAACGGATTTGCTGAACTTTACGGTGAGTTGCTTGCGGCGCCACGGGAATCCAGCCAGCCTCTGACCCACACGTAGCGCCGAGTCGTACATGCTGATCTCTGAGCCGACTTCCTCGGCGTTACACAAGCTCTGAAACCAACTCGCTGGGCACGGAAAGAAAGAACCACATTCGTGTTGTTTTAATGTACCTGTTACAGGTGAAGAATCCAGCCAGTCGATGCCAGTATTTCATGTTAAAAATAACGTTGAGGCGGTCTCTGTAGCGTCAGGCAATTTCCGTTTCATATGGTTTTCATTTTCACCCAGGTTCAAATGGTCCTCAGCTGTTTACAATAGAGCAGTGGGGAAGTCCTGATAAGCTGCCCCGAGCTCACACCTGGTAAGTCACCAAAGCATAAATTCCAGAGCTGCTCCTGCCACAAGGGCCACGCTGCTGACCATACTTAGCTCTGCATCAAACAGCATCTGATCCTGCGGGTTCCCCAGTGCCTTCACTAACTGAGAAACTGAAGGACATTATTTTATTTCCCCCATCCTAGTAAGTAAGTAAGTAGATGTGATGAACTACAGCAAGTCAGACATCACCGAACAACAACAGGAAGCCTGTAAATCATTGGAGAATTCAAAACAAAAGTAAGACTATCAGTACAGACTGGGGATCTTTCTGTGAAACTAATAATTCTATTGAATAATGAGCTTTAATTTAAAAAAAAAAACAAACCTGAAAACAAAAGCACAAAACCTACCAAACACAAACAACAATACTACCCTGAACATGCTCCAAAATCAATCCATCCTCTTTGGGTTCGAATTCTCTGCTAGCTTTTATCTTCGGAAGATTTTCATGTGGATGTTTAATCTTTTTTCCCCTCCAGAGAGAAAAGGATCTGTGCTCTAAGTCCAGTATCTTTGCTGAGCTTTAATAAATCAGTCCGTTAACAAAGATTGTTTTCCATCCGCTAAATATAGTGAAGGGCTTTCTGTTGGCTTTTTTCCTCTCCAGAATGATTCTTACCAATTTCCTGCTTCCAGCTTCCCAAAGGAAAGCAGCACACAGTTACTGGAGAGCTCACTCAGGAAGGTGTGAGGTGTACAGAGAACAGTGTGGACCACAAGCTGCATTCTGAATCAGGATCCCTAATTATTTAATCTTTTCTAGTTCTTAAAAAGTCTGTTTTTCCATGGATTATTTGCGTGACTCTTTCCTTGTCCATTCTAGCTTTAACCGCCTAGACTTACCTCTGTATGAATCTTTCGAGGACCTGCGGGAGAAGCTCCTCATGGCTGTGGAGAACGCCCAAGGGTTTGAAGGAGTGGATTAACTTTGCAGCACCCGTTCCCTCTCCGAGCACGTTCTGCTGGCTTTGGCACCTGCCCGAGGGACTCCGAGGGCTTGTGGCACAGCAGTTGCCCGGCGCGGGGCTCTGGAGCAAACCCCGGCAGTGCGGGGGCCGAGCCCTGAGGCTGGGACTGTCACCCGGGGTGGCCTTGCTGATGTTCGCAAACCAGTTGCGAACTGATCACATTTCAGCAGGACTTACTCTATTTATGTTGTGCCTCTGTAGGCAAAGCCCTTAATAAATATTTTACACAATTTCTAATGACAATGAATGGAATTAATCATTTTACAGGTATAGTATTACAACTCATGTTTACTTCTTAATTGATTTAGACATTTTCAGATTTTATTTCATTACAATTAAATATCATATACTTGGAAAAATGAGCATTTTTCTTAATTTCATACCAGACTTTTTTTTTTTTTCAAAGCACATTGAGCCTTGTGTTCCTAAACTATTAGGAGAGGAGGAGAAAGCTCTGTGTGAAGCTTTCTCTCCACAGGCTGTCTCTCGAAAGCAGCTCTTCATTAAGCACATCACTGTTGTTCTGTATCCAGAAGTGAGAGCTGGATGTTGCATTTTTGTGTAAGTACTAGAAGAGTGTCCAAGGCACAGCACAGCCCTGATGCAGCATGTCCAGATGTCCGTTCTACTGAAGCTGCCTCATTACTGCCAAGCTGTACATGTGCTACAAAGCATCTGGGCTGAGGCTGGCATTTAGCCTTTTAGGAGAACATGCTGAACCCTGGCATTCTCTCTGTACAGCGATTGATTTTCCATCCTTTCCGCATTCCTGTTTTTGCAATGGATGCATTCCGAATGAAATCTGGTACTCTGGAACACAGCTCTGTTCCAGCTCCTGTTTGTGTGCACTTGCTGATGAACCTAATTAACACCGGGGTTGCTAATTTCTAACAGCACCGACTCTGAAGGCACTTTCTGCACCACTGGGAAGGCAGACCCGGTTTGAGCGTAAACGCTAACAGGATTTTACTTCTTCCTACTGCACATGTGAACTTGGCTGCTGCTGTATAAGACAAACCCCACCAGCTCTAGACCTGAGACTGCAGACTTGTTCCTTAGTAATTGTTTCTGTGGTTTCTTTTTTACGTACAAGGATTTATTTAATATACACTGCTGTCTAATCCATTTTACCTATGACATGTTGCATGCCTAATCTATAATGTCTGAGTTGCATCTGATTTCTAGCAGATTAAAGGTGACAGATTTGTGCTTGCCCCAGTGCAGTGACAGGATGACAGCACTGCTGGAGCAGGGCTGGTTCCACTGACCCGCAGCTCTGCCCCAGCCCCGCTCCCCAGCATCCAAGCAAGATGACACCACTTGCCAAAAGAAACTTCTGCCTCACCGCCAACAGTTTTTGAGCCCTAGCCTTACCTGCGTGTCAGGCCTGCGTCCAGCCACACTGCGGAGCCTGGGATACAGGATCACCCGGCTGGGAAGAAGCCTCACTGCCAGTAGCGTTCAGCAGTTCCGGTCCCAGTCCTGAGGAACATTAGGGCAGCACTTGAATGCAGATCAATTCCTTCTCTATTAAATATGCTTCCTGACATTCCTGCCTGACCTTTTCCATCGGAGGAGCAGCTGGAACGCAAGACAGTGGCTGGGGTCAGAGTAGACAGGAATGCTGTACTGATTGCTTGGCTATGGGGATAGAATAGGTAAATCTAGGTATTCCCACTGACCTGTACATTAAGCACAGCCGATTCCAACGTGGAACACCGGAGAGTCCCAGGAGGCGGGGTCCGGGTGACATCGGGGGCAGGGCCGACGGCATCAAGGCTGAGCGCGGGCAGCTGCGGGGCTTCAGAGGCAGGCCCCGGGCCCGACACAGGTGTGTGGGGCGGGGCCGAGGTGATTTAATCCCCGAAAATTGCCTGTAGATCATTTGTTTACTATGAGTGCGGTGAGAGTAGGAGGAGCTCCCGGTCCAGGCTTCCCCGGTGAGTCGTGGGGGCTTCAGCTTTCCCACTGCTCCCTCTTCTTTCTTCTCCCTGAATTCCTCTTCTTTCTCCCCCTCCCATCTGCCCCTTAAAACCTCGACACCTGTCCCCCCCACCTAGCTCTCCTTCTCTCTCCCCGTATTCCCCTTCTTCCTCCCCATTTCCCCCCCCCTTGCCCCCCAGAAACCGCCCCTCATCTCCCCTATCTACCCTCTTTACTTCTCTCCGTATTCCTCCTCCTTCTACCCTTTCCTCCCCCGTCCCTCTCCCCCCAAACCCGGAGAGAGCAAGCCACAGAGGAAGCGGGGAGAGGAAGGAGAGCATCGGGTCTTACGCGGCAGGTAGCGGGTGGGCTCCCGCGCCGGGCGCGGTCGAGAGCGGCGGAGGGGCTCGTTCCTTCCGACCGCGGCGATCCAGCCGCGCTCGTCCCGCCGCGTCCTCCGGGGGTGCGGTGGCCTCGGCGGGCCGCGGAGGGCTCGGCGTCCGCGGGGACCGCGCGGCGGCTCCCTATCCGCCAAGTGGCGGCCCGCGGGCCGGGAGGCGGCGCTGAGGGAGCGGAGGTGCCGGCGGGATCCCGGGGCCGGCACCGGCGGTGCCGACGGGGTCCCGGGGGCAGGCACCGACGGAGTCCCGGGGCCGGCGGTGCCGAAGGGGTCCCGGGGCCGCACCGGCGGGCCCGGCACCAGTACAGCCCCGGTTCCCCGGGGCCGCAGCGGGAGCGTGCCCGGAGACCCGGCAGGACCCCAGCCGCAGCAGGAGCGGCTGCGGCCGTCCCGGAGCGGCTCTTCCCGCCCGCGGCGATGCCGGGTCCGATCCCGCCTCGATCCTCGGGCCCGGAGACGCACACGCCGCCCGCCGAGGAAGACGCGGCTGTGCCCAGCCTCAGCAATAGATGCCGGCAGAGCCTGGACCCGAATCCCCCGGGCCCAGATCCCGGCCCTGGCCCCACCTCAGCGCCTTAGGCTCCGGCCAGCGTCGGGAGCGGCCCCCGGTCCGAGTTTCTTCACAACGCCGAGCGACAGTCCCGCCGCATCCCGAGAAGAGCATCCACCGCGGAAAGCCGGGCGGGCGTAGATCCGCCGGCATTTACGGGCGCGGGGCGGGGCGGGGCCCGGGGGCGGGGCCTTGGGGGCGGGGCCAGCACAGGTGCGCGCACAGGTGCGCGTGGCCCCAGTGCGGCTGCGCAGGGCGGGGCCGGGGGGTATTTAAAGCGCGGGGCGAGCGCGGCGGAGCCATTTACTCCTCGGCGCTCGGTCCGGGATGCTGCGGCCGGCTGGGCCCTATATCTCTTTTTCTTTTCCTCTGCGTTTCTATTCTTTTGTATTTCTTTTCCTGTATACCTTTCCCACCTACCATCCCTTTCTCCCCCCCCCATCCCCTACAGCCTCCCCAACCCCCCCCTTCCCTCTCCCCCCTTGCCCTCCCCTCCATCCCCCCCCGTTGGTTCTCCCATTCCCACCCCCCCGCTATTCGCCCCGCTTCCCCCCAACCCTACCCTTCCTTCCTCGACACTGCCTTCCTCCCGTCCCCCTCCCCACCTGCCCTGCACACCCCGATCTCTCTCCATCTGCCCCCTTGCCCTTGTCCCCTTCCCCTCGACTGCCGCTCTGCTCCCCTGTTCTCGTGCCTCTCTCCCCCCTTTCCTTCTTTCCTCGCAGCCGCGGGGCTCGGGGCGCCGCAGAATAAAGCCCAGAGGGCCGGAGCCGGCGCCCCCCGCCCTCGCTGGGGTCCCCACACGGGGGAGACCCGCTCTGCGGGTCCCCCCATTGCAGTCTAATACACGGCCCGACACTGCCGCCGTGCGGCTTTCCCGACATCACACTGGGGGTCGGGCTGGGGAGCAGGGAGGGCAGGGCGTCCCGGGGGGGGGGGCGGGGGGTTAGGAAGGGCACCCTCATTAGGAGGGGGTCCCTGGGGAGGGGTCAGGGTGGGCCCCCTCCGGAGGGGGGGGTCCCTGGGGAGGGGTCAGGGTGGGCCCCCTCCGGAGGGGGGGGTCCGGGGAGGGGTCAGGGTGGGCCCCCTCCGGAGGGGGGGGTCCCTGGGGAGGGGTCAGGGTGGGCCCCCCCCGGAGGGGGGGGTCCGCGGAGGGGGGCGGGGATCGGGGCGGGGGGGCGCGTCTTCCCGCCTCCAGCCCCACCCTCGGGCGCCCTCCTCTGGACGGCGTCGGCCCTCATTAGGAGGGGATCCCGGGGTCGGGGCGGGGACGGTGAAGGGGAGGGAAACTAAGAAACTATTGTATCATTCCCCCCCCTTCCTCCCCTTTTAGAATCGCTTCTTAATTCCCCCCCCTTCCCCCCCCTTCCCCCCCCACCCCCCCTACCCCCCCCCTACCCCCTTTTAGAATCGCTTCTTAATTCCCCCCCCTTCCCCCCCCTACCCCCCCTTCCCCCCCCTTCCCCCCCCATACCCCCCCCTTCCCCCCCTACCCCCTTTTAGAATCGCTTCTTAATTCCCCCCCCTTCCCCCCCCTACCCCCCCCTTCCCCCCCCTTCCCCCCCCATACCCCCCCTTCCCCCCCCTACCCCCTTTTAGAATCGCTTCTTAATTCCCCCCCTTCCCCCCCCTACCCCCCCCTTCCCCCCCCTTCCCCCCCCTACCCCCCCCTTCCCCCCCCTTCCCCCCCCTACCCCCCCCTTCCCCCCCATACCCCCCCCTTCCCCCCCCATACCCCCCCTTCCCCCTTTTAGAATCGCTTCTTAATTCCCCCCCCATACCCCCCCCTTCCCCCCCCTACCCCCCCCTTCCCCCCCCTACCCCCCCTTCCCCCCCCTTCCCCCCCCATACCCCCCCCTTCCCCCCCCTTCCCCCTTTTAGAATCGCTTCTTAATTCCCCCCCCTTCCCCCCCCTTCCCCCCCCTACCCCCCCCTTCCCCCCCCTTCCCCCCCATACCCCCCCCTTCCCCCCCCTACCCCCTTTTAGAATCGCTTCTTAATTCCCCCCCCTTCCCCCCCCTACCCCCCCCTTCCCCCCCCTTCCCCCCCCTTCCCCCCCCTTCCCCCCCCTACCCCCCCCTTCCCCCCCTTCCCCCCCCTTCCCCCCCCTACCCCCCCCTTCCCCCCCCTTCCCCCCCTACCCCCCCCTTCCCCCCCCTACCCCCTTTTAGAATCGCTTCTTAATTCCCCCCCCTTCCCCCCCCTTCCCCCCCCTTCCCCCCCCTTCCCCCCCCTTCCCCCCCCATACCCCCCCCTTCCCCCCCCTACCCCCTTTTAGAATCGCTTCTTAATTCCCCCCCCTTCCCCCCCCTTCCCCCCCCTTCCCCCCCCTACCCCCCCCTTCCCCCCCCTTCCCCCCCCATACCCCCCCCTTCCCCCCCCTACCCCCTTTTAGAATCGCTTCTTAATTCCCCCCCCTTCCCCCCCCTTCCCCCCCCTACCCCCCCCTTCCCCCCCCTTCCCCCCCCTACCCCCCCCTTCCCCCCCCTTCCCCCCCTACCCCCCCCTTCCCCCCCCTACCCCCTTTTAGAATCGCTTCTTAATTCCCCCCCCTTCCCCCCCCTTCCCCCCCCTTCCCCCCCCTTCCCCCCCCTTCCCCCCCCATACCCCCCCCTTCCCCCCCCTACCCCCTTTTAGAATCGCTTCTTAATTCCCCCCCCTTCCCCCCCCTTCCCCCCCCTTCCCCCCCCTACCCCCCCCTTCCCCCCCCTTCCCCCCCCATACCCCCCCCTTCCCCCCCCTACCCCCTTTTAGAATCGCTTCTTAATTCCCCCCCCTTCCCCCCCCTTCCCCCCCCTACCCCCCCCTTCCCCCCCCTTCCCCCCCCTTCCCCCCCCTTCCCCCCCCTACCCCCCCCTTCCCCCCCCTTCCCCCCCCTTCCCCCCCCTACCCCCCCCTTCCCCCCCCTTCCCCCCCTACCCCCCCCTTCCCCCCCCTACCCCCTTTTAGAATCGCTTCTTAATTCCCCCCCCTTCCCCCCCCTTCCCCCCCCTTCCCCCCCCTTCCCCCCCTTCCCCCCCCATACCCCCCCCTTCCCCCCCCTTCCCCCTTTTAGAATCGCTTCTTAATTCCCCCCCCTTCCCCCCCCTTCCCCCCCCTTCCCCCCCCTACCCCCCCCTTCCCCCCCCTTCCCCCCCCTTCCCCCCCCTTCCCCCCCTACCCCCCCCTTCCCCCCCCTACCCCCTTTTAGAATCGCTTCTTAATTCCCCCCCCTTCCCCCCCCTTCCCCCCCCTTCCCCCCCCTACCCCCCCCTTCCCCCCCCTACCCCCTTTTAGAATCGCTTCTTAATTCCCCCCCCTTCCCCCCCCTTCCCCCCCCTTCCCCCCCCTTCCCCCCCCTTCCCCCCCCTACCCCCTTTTAGAATCGCTTCTTAATTCCCCCCCCTTCCCCCCCCACCCCCCCCTTCCCCCCCCTACCCCCCCATTCCCCCCCCCCGCTATCTAAATACCCCCCAGCCCCGCCCCGCCCCGCGCAGCCGCACTGGGGCCACGCGCAGGTGCTGGCCCCGCCCCCTGGCCCGCTCCGCCCCTGGCCCCGCCCATGGCCCCGCCCCTGGCCCCGCCCCCGGGCCTCGCCCCGCCCCCGGGCCCCGCCCCGCCCCGCCCCGCCCCGCGCCCTTAAATGCCGGCCGCTCGACGCCCGCCCGGCTTTCCGCGGTGGATGCTCTGCTCCGGATGTGGCGGGACCGTCGCTCGGCGTTGTGAGGAACCTCGGTCTGGGGACCGCTCCTGGCGCTGCGCGGAGCCCAAGGCACTGAGGTACGCCTGGGACCCCGTCGGCGCCGCCGGTGCCGGAACCCCACCGGCACCGGCGGCGCCGGCCCCGGGACCCCGTCGGCGCCGGCGTCGCCGGCCCCGGGACCCCGTCGGCGCCGCCGGCCCCGGGACCCGCGCCGCCGGCCCCGGGACCCGTCCGCACCGCCGGTCCCCCGGGACCCCGTCGGCGCCGGCGTCGCCGGCCCCGGGACCCCGTCGGCGCCGACGGCCCCGGGGCTCGGTCGGGGCCGCCGGTACCGGGCGCGGGACCCGGTCGGAGCCGCCGGCCCTCGGGACCCCTTCGGCACCGGCGGCCCCCGGAATCCCTTCGGCGCCGCCGGCCCCGGGACCTCGTCGGCGCCGCCGGTCCCGGGACTCCGTCGGGACCACTGGCCCCGGGACCTCGTCGGCACCGCCGGTGCCGGCACCGGGACCCCTCCGGCACCGCCGGCCCCGGGGCTCGGTCGGGGCCGCCAGTACCGGGCGCGGGACCCCGTCGGAGCCGCCGGCCCTCGGGACCCCTTCGGCACCGGCGGCCCCCGGAATCCCTTCGGCGCCGCCGGCCCCGGGACCTCGTCGGCGCCGCCGGTCCCGGGACTCCGTCGGGACCGCCGGCCCTCGGGACCCCGTCGGCACCGCCGGTGCCGGCCCCGGGACCCCGTCCGCACCGCCGGCCCCCGGGATCCCTTCGGCGCCGCCGGCCCCGGGACCACGTGGGCACCGCTGGCCCCGGGACCTCGTCGGCGCCGCCGGCCCCGGGACCCCGTCGGCGCCGCCGGCCCCGGGACCCGTCCGCACCGCCGGTCCCCCGGGACCTCGTCGGCACCGCCGGTGCCGGCCCCGGGACCCCGTCGGCGCCGACGGCCCCGGGGCTCGGTCGGGGCCGCCGGTACCGGGCGCGGGACCCCGTCGGAGCCGCCGGCCCTCGGGACCCCTTCGGCACCGCCGGTGCCGGCCCCGGGATCCCTTCGGCACCGCCGGTCCCGGGACGCCGTCGGGACCGCCGGCCCTCGGGACCCCGTCGGCACCGCCGGTGCCGGCCCCGGGACCCCGTCCGCACCGCCGGCCCCCGGGATCCCTTCGGCGCCGCCGGCCCCGGGACCACGTGGGCACCGCTGGCCCCGGGACCTCGTCGGCGCCGCCGGCCCCGGGACCCCGTCGGCGCCGCCGGCCCCGGGACCCCGTCGGCGCCGCCGGCCCCGGGACCCGTCCGCACCGCCGGTCCCCCGGGACCTCGTCGGCACCGCCGGTGCCGGCCCCGGGACCCCGTCGGCGCCGACGGCCCCGGGGCTCGGTCGGGGCCGCCGGTACCGGGCGCGGGACCCCGTCGGAGCCGCCGGCCCTCGGGACCCCTTCGGCACCGGCGGCCCCCGGAATCCCTTCGGCGCCGCCGGCCCCGGGACCTCGTCGGCGCCGCCGGTCCCGGGACTCCGTCGGGACCACTGGCCCCGGGACCTCGTCGGCACCGCCGGTCCCCGGAATCCCTTCGGCGCCGCCGGCCCCGGGACCTCGTCGGCACCGCCGGTGCCGGCCCCGGGATCCCTTCGGCACCGCCGGTCCCGGGACGCCGTCGGCGCCGCCGGCCCCGGGACCTCTTCGGCACCGACGGTGCCGAGCCCGGGACCTCGTCGGCGCCGCCGGCCCCGGGACCCGTCCGCACCGCCGGTCCCCCGGGACCTCGTCGGCACCGCCGGTGCCGGGACTCCGTCGGGACCACCGGCCCCGGGACCCCTTCGGCACCGCCGGCCCCGGGACCTCGTCGGCACCGCCGGTGCCGGCACCGGGACCCCTCCGGCACCGCCGGCCCCGGGGCTCGGTCGGGGCCGCCGGTACCGGGCGCGGGACCCCGTCGGAGCCGCCGGCCCTCGGGACCCCTTCGGCACCGGCGGCCCCCGGAATCCCTTCGGCGCCGCCGGCCCCGGGACCTCGTCGGCGCCGCCGGTCCCGGGACTCCGTCGGGACCGCCGGCCCTCGGGACCCCGTCGGCACCGCCGGTGCCGGCCCCGGGACCCCGTCCGCACCGCCGGCCCCCGGGATCCCTTCGGCGCCGCCGGCCCCGGGACCACGTGGGCACCGCTGGCCCCGGGACCTCGTCGGCGCCGCCGGCCCCGGGACCCCGTCGGCGCCGCCGGCCCCGGGACCCGTCCGCACCGCCGGTCCCCCGGGACCTCGTCGGCACCGCCGGTGCCGGCCCCGGGACCCCGTCGGCGCCGACGGCCCCGGGGCTCGGTCGGGGCCGCCGGTACCGGGCGCGGGACCCCGTCGGAGCCGCCGGCCCTCGGGACCCCTTCGGCACCGCCGGTGCCGGCCCCGGGATCCCTTCGGCACCGCCGGCCCCGGGACCCCGTCCGCACCGCCGGCCCCCGGGATCCCTTCGGCGCCGCCGGCCCCGGGACCACGTGGGCACCGCTGGCCCCGGGACCTCGTCGGCGCCGCCGGCCCCGGGACCCCGTCGGCGCCGCCGGCCCCGGGACCCCGTCGGCGCCGCCGGCCCCGGGACCCGTCCGCACCGCCGGTCCCCCGGGACCTCGTCGGCGCCGCCGGTCCCGGGACTCCGTCGGGACCACTGGCCCCGGGACCTCGTCGGCACCGCCGGTCCCCGGAATCCCTTCGGCGCCGCCGGCCCCGGGACCTCGTCGGCACCGCCGGTGCCGGCCCCGGTATCCCTTCGGCACCGCCGGTCCCGGGACGCCGTCGGCGCCGCCGGCCCCGGGACCTCTTCGGCACCGACGGTGCCGAGCCCGGGACCTCGTCGGCGCCGCCGGCCCCGGGACCCGTCCGCACCGCCGGTCCCCCGGGACCTCGTCGGCACCGCCGGTGCCGGGACTCCGTCGGGACCACCGGCCCCGGGACCCCTTCGGCACCGCCAGCCCCGGGACCTCGTCGGCACCGCCGGTGCTGGCCCCGGGACCCCTTCGGCACCGCCGGTGCCGGCCCCGGGATCCCGCCGGCACCTCCGCTCCCTCAGCGCCGCCTCCCGGCCCGCGGGCCGCCACTTGGCGGATAGGGAGCCGCCGCGCGGTCCCCGCGGACGCCGAGCCCTCCGCGGCCCGCCGAGGCCACCGCACCCCCGGAGGACGCGGCGGGACGAGCGCGGCTGGATCGCCGCGGTCGGAAGGAACGAGCCCCTCCGCCGCTCTCGACCGCGCCCGGCGCGGGAGCCCACCCGCTACCTGCCGCGTAAGACCCGATGCTCTCCTTCCTCTCCCCGCTTCCTCTGTGGCTTGCTCTCTCCGGGTTTGGGGGGAGAGGGACGGGGGAGGAAAGGGTAGAAGGAGGAGGAATACGGAGAGAAGTAAAGAGGGTAGATAGGGGAGATGAGGGGCGGTTTCTGGGGTGCAAGGGGGGGGGAAATGGGGAGGAAGAAGGGGAATACGGGGAGAGAGAAGGAGAGCTAGGTGGGGGGGACAGGTGTCGAGGTTTTAAGGGGCAGATGGGAGGGGGAGAAAGAAGAGGAATTCAGGGAGAAGAAAGAAGAGGGAGCAGTGGGAAAGCTGAAGCCCCCACGACTCACCGGGGAAGCCTGGACCGGGAGCTCCTCCTACTCTCACCGCACTCATAGTAAACAAATGATCTACAGGCAATTTTCGGGGATTAAATCACCTCGGCCCCGCCCCACACACCTGTGTCGGGCCCGGGGCCTGCCTCTGAAGCCCCGCAGCTGCCCGCGCTCAGCCTTGATGCCGTCGGCCCTGCCCCCGATGTCACCCGGACCCCGCCTCCTGGGACTCTCCGGTGTTCCACGTTGGAATCGGCTGTGCTTAATGTACAGGTCAGTGGGAATACCTAGATTTACCTATTCTATCCCCATAGCCAAGCAATCAGTACAGCATTCCTGTCTACTCTGACCCCAGCCACTGTCTTGCGTTCCAGCTGCTCCTCCGATGGAAAAGGTCAGGCAGGAATGTCAGGAAGCATATTTAATAGAGAAGGAATTGATCTGCATTCAAGTGCTGCCCTAATGTTCCTCAGGACTGGGACCGGAACTGCTGAACGCTACTGGCAGTGAGGCTTCTTCCCAGCCGGGTGATCCTGTATCCCAGGCTCCGCAGTGTGGCTGGACGCAGGCCTGACACGCAGGTAAGGCTAGGGCTCAAAAACTGTTGGCGGTGAGGCAGAAGTTTCTTTTGGCAAGTTTTACAACCCAAATTTTCCTTACCTTATTTTTTACTCAAAAATACTCATTCTTAGGTTTTTTAAAGTTTTGTCCCCCAAAATTCCCCTACTCTTCCACAATTTTCTTCAAACTATTTGTTTAATAACATGGAGCTTTTCTCAAGATTTACTCCCACAATTTTCCCTATTACTCGTCGCCTCATTTTTGTCATTTTTCATTCTCTTCTCCAGAGAAGGATGGAGACTGTCCTCAGAGGGAAACACAAGCTGATGGGACCCAGCTCTGGCATCCCATTTCCTCTTCTTGCTGCTGTCCTGGAAAACCACAGGTAAGAAGTCCTCAGACCTGGCACCCTTGAATAACGGGAGAGCTGGAGTTTCACCCCGGTCCCAGTGCCCTGCACCGCAGCACTAATAAGAGCACAGGCTGACTGCTCCACCCAGCACCATCCCTCCTTTTCCTGCACCATTCCCACATCCTGTGTCTATGCCAGAGGCTGGCACCCAGCACTGCGCCAGCTCTCTCCCTGGCAGCACACCAATGTAGCGGCCTGGCTAGAAGTGGCTCCTGTCCGAATCCAGAGTGGTGAGAAAAGTGGAAGTTCCTGACTCCACACTGGAGATGGTGGCCCCGCTACACAGATTAGTGTGTCCTTCCAAAAACAGCGGCATTGTTTTGGGTAGGGATAGAAAATGGCCCAGAAACGCATCTGTTTAGCTGCCTGACCCCGACCCCAATTCCAACCCAGACCCCATGTTCTCAGCACGATTTCTTGCAGCACTATAGGACAGAGAGAAGAGAAATTACTTTTTATGATCTTGAAATTTATCCAGGTGGAACTGGGATATTGTCTTGCCCCTCCTCAGAGCACTGCAGGCACATGGGAGCAGCTCAGCACCAGCCCAGTTCTGAGAAATAACAACATGTGAGGGCTTTAAGTGTTAATCACAACTCTCTTGTCTCTTGGTGGCAAAGATTCAGTCCCACAGTCCCAGACTGATGAGGGAAGAAAGGAATTTCTGTTATTCATGGAAAAGCTTCTGTTACTCCTTCTGCAGGCTTTTAATTCTGTGGCCTGTGTGATTGTCTGGTATCTTTTTAACAAGACTTACCAGAGATTTAGGTTTAGGAACTGAATTTGGGTCACTACAAAATCTTGCCAAGCTTGAAGGCCTGAGTTGAAGACTGCTCTCAGAAAAAGTCCTTTATTATTCCTCTGTCAGATTTCCCTTGGCACTGGGCACAGAAGGTGGGGATTTGGATCAGGAATTCTGCAAGCAGGGCCTGTGTGACCCTTGGCTTCCTGTGCATGTGTGTGTGTATGTATGTCTGTGAGCCAGGGCTGGGACAAGGACTCATGCTGGAGCTCTTTGGAGCCATTTTAAAGGTCTGATCCTAGAACATTTTGGAGGCTGTTTCCAGAGCTCCATTTGTAGCTGGATCTCACTCCAAGTGCAGCAGTCCAGGGGAGGGCTCTGACCTCTCCAGATTTCTGCTCAGCCAGGCTGCGGCTGTCGCTGGCTCTAATTGGGATCATGGCAGGTTTTCTGGAGAACTGGAGATCAGTAAGGACTGCTGCTCTGGAAAACGGGGGCCTGCAGGGATTTGCTTTAGCAAAGCTGAAATGCAATTTGTAAAGGTAGCCCAAAATTCAAATTCCTGCAGGTTATGTTGAGGACAGGAGAACTAGGTCAGAACTGGGTTTTGTGGTAAGAGGATCTGAGAAGCTGCATCCCTGCATGTGGCATGATCTGTATGGTTAAAATGAAGTCCCTGTCCCAGAGGCTGATGGTTTCTGCTCATTCCTGTGGCCAGTTGTCTCCAGTGTGTCACCAATCCAGAGTGATCTGCTCGGGTTTCAGACTGTCCGTGCTCTGGTCACTACAGTCCCCAGTGCCTGAGACGAAGGCACTGACACACAGTCCTGACCAGAGCGGCCAGTGTCACTTAAATAGAAATGAAATGCACCAGACTTGCTGTGGAAAGGAACTGCTCTGGGCTTGCTTCAGTTTTAAAATTTTGAGTAAATTCTTGATGCATAACCAGTTAATTCTGCCTCTAAAGAGAGAGGTTTTCCTCAGCCCTGTTTACAGATTGCTATATACAAATGCACATAACTGTATAAAGGAAAACCAGAAGCAAAAACCAACATCCTCTGCTACAATAGATTATAATTTTATTGTGGCCATTTATTTTGTGGTAAGTAATAACTGCCTTTCCCAATGTGTTTTGGGGTTTCAGCTATTTGGGAATAATTTCAGCCAACTCATTGCATTGAAAATATGAAGGTGGGGATGAGTGACCAGTACCCTGGGAACGGCTGTGGATGTGCCTGGGTCAGGAGAAAATGGTCAGGGCTTATCTTCTCCTAGTTTGAGGCTGGGTCTGGCAACACCATAATATTCCAAAGCAGACTAATTATTTCCTCCACTTTATCACTTGTCCAGGCTCTCTGCTATGTCAGTGGATACACCTCTATACCATAGGGGCTTTCCATGTGGGCTTCAGGGCTTTCCTCCAGATTTCCATTTTACAGACCTCTAGTGCTGCTGGATTAGCTAAAGGACGTGACCTCCCTGTAAAATCAGTTTTTAAACAAAAGGTAAACTTTGAACCTTGAACTACAGCTAAAAGATAAGAGATGCACACTAGATCAGTACTTGGCAAATATGAATTGCATGCCATGAGCAGATAGCTCTCTGCTGTACCTCTACATGTTTTAGTGTGCTGGTGCAGCACAGATCTTTAGTTTTAAGGGATTCTTTACAGAGCACAACCATTAAATAACTTCTAGCTGCTTCGAAGTGGAGTAACATAGTGTAAGTCTAGTAATTACCTTCCTCTGCAGCCCACCTAGAGTTCAGGGAACTGAGGGCCACCTGTTTGCACAAGTGACAATATTTTCCCTACCACACTGGTAATTTCCTTTGCCCTACTGCATTACTTCTGTGCACAGCAGCTTTTAGGAAAATTGTCAAGTTTGGAACAGTTCCTCTTCCTCAGCAAGCAAGCAGCTGGTTCACCATCTCCAATTATGTAATAATAATGTAACTATCATTTGTGCTTCTATGTTTTATCAATGGCTGGGTACAACACACACATTTTGGACTCAGCATTGCCCAGTTGTGCCCATAGATTGCTATTTGATAGCAAGGCAGGAAACATCTTTCTGTTGCTCCTTTCTGTCTGTGGTTCGTAACAACGGTGCCAAGCCTATCGCAAGAGTTTGCACTTCAGCCAATATTCCAGGAGTTCGAATCCCCAAGACAAAGGTAGGTGGTCTTACATGCCAGGGAAGCAGCCCAAGAGAAATCAGTGTTCCTCAGGAACACCCCAGATGTGACAGATGTTCCTGCCCTACACATGGACAGAAGCTCAGTGCCAGGAGCACCCAGAGTGCAGCAGTTTTGTGTGCAGTGCAAGGGTCCTAGTAACAACTCCAGCCTGGCAGCCTCCTGGTCCAGGAAAGCACTGGCAAGAACTGCAGTCCAATGAGAAAATGCAGCTGCCTTGAGATTGCTTTGTACTCTGAATTCCCAGAGCAACAAAGCTGCTGATGTCCCGTTTGGCAAGGACACTTTCATGGCGAGATGTCGACAGCATTGTCAGCAGCTTTTAGGACCTGGAGAATTTAATCAGGACTTCAGTGCAGAGACAAACACTAGAGAGAGGCAGAATCACTGCTTCTAAGCACAAATTTGAACCAGAAACTGACTCTCCACCAATGTGGACTCCTGGAAGCAAGTTTTTACTTCATGTCTCACTTAGAGGAAAAAAAAAACCCAACCAAAATAAAACTGTCCCTGCTTCCCTAGGATACAACATTTCCTAGGGATTTGGTGCTTTTCTGTCTAGTGCCTCTCATGGCTTGAATGTAGGCACCAGGAAACTCAGCTGAGCCAGTTCCTCCATCTCTGGCCTCTGGTGCATTCACATCAAGAATGGTTTGGTAACACATACCTACTATATAGTGACACATTTATTGTAAACAAATACAGGTTTGTGGCACACACAAGACATCTCAATTCACCTTATTCTTACTACCAAGTTGTCATTTGTCTTGTGGCAAACACAATCTTCTATCAGCATCAGCACAAGTACCCAGGGATTTTTCTTTCTGATTATAAAAGCCTATTTCCTCCCCAGGCAGCCACTGGGAGCTCTGACAACACTAACAGAACATTCCTTCCCAGCTTGCTTAACATCACCTTTCAGAGCTTTCCCCTGGCACCACGACAGAAAGGCACCAAGAAAGTGCCACATCCACTCCTGAGCTCCTTTCAGCTCAGCAGTAGGGGGTCTGCTCATTTCAGCAGGGAAAGGGACTGCTGGGGAAACAGCCTGGGAGAGGCACAAGGCAACCCAAGGCCTTCCTACACCCCCTGCACACACAGAGGAGGCCACCCCACAGAAGCCAGGACATGTTCTCAGTTTACTAGCATAGCTGTGGAAATTTCTCTGTCAGTATAGTTCAGACATGTAGCACAGCACCAAAATAATGATTTATCTGGTACTGAAAATAACTGTGTGCCTTTAGAAAGTGCTAGGGGGGGCGCGGGGAAAAGGACTTAATCCAGCACCATTACTTCACTAGGTGCTGGATCAGCAAACACACTAAGCAATACATAGTAACCCTCACTCAGCATCCTCCTGCTCTTAGCTCAAACTATATTTCTAAAGCTGACTTTTAAAAAAAACCCAACCATGAAACCCCCAAGACTTCATGTAAATAAAAGCACAACTTTAAACAACACTTAAAAATCAACATTAATTCAAACTGCCATACTCATGCCAGCTTTCAGGAGTTAAATAACAATGCAGTTACAAATTAAATAAAAGCTTTTTTATGTTTGAAAATTTCAGTCGAGTTGGAATAT
This sequence comes from Lonchura striata, assembly GCF_050655825.1. Lineage (NCBI taxonomy): Eukaryota > Metazoa > Chordata > Aves > Passeriformes > Estrildidae > Lonchura > Lonchura striata. Next base: position 43,293,531 of record NC_140743.1, read on the forward strand.
TTGCATCAAATAATGCATTTCAGGAAAACTTAATTCAATGAAAAATTCCCAGTTTGGGGTAAAGGTGAGTCAGCCAGTTCTCACAAATCTGTGGCTGCCACTGCCTGACTTTGAGAGAACTCCATCCCATGCTCCCAGTAGGTACAGTCATTAATCTTTATGCTTTTCAGCAAAATTCTGTAATTCACACAGTAAGTGCTGCACTAGTACATACTGGATGAAACCCAGGCCCTGCAGAAACCACCAGGAGTTCTCCTGCTGTTTCTGTTAGATTTCCTGCCACTGGTGACTGCCCAGTGTTCCGCCGCTCTAGAGCCCTCTGCAAGGCCTCTGGTCCCTTGAGCCCACAGCACCTCCCACTTCAGCATCCTCAGCAAACTCACTCCTGGTGCCTTGCACTCCTGCACCCAGGTCCTGGATAAAAGCATTGAACAGTACAAGCCCTTGGATTGAGACCCAAGCACTCTGCTGGCAAACCACAGCTGTCCTCTTCCTGTGGCACCTGGCCTGGCTTCCAGTGAGCCAAGAGCCTGCCTGGCTTTTGCCAGAATGGCATTGCTTCTCCTGCTCACATTTCATTCAAACCTGACCGGCACTCAGGGCCCTCTCAGGCAGCTCCTCAGGGGACATGGCCAACTGCTCCCTTAAATTTGTTCTCTTGAAATCCAGGGCGACAACTCTGCTTTTTGTAACTACACCAAAAAATTTAAATCCAACCATTTAATGGTCACTGTGACCAGAACCATCACTCTTGCCATGAGTCCTCTATTCACAAACCCCTGTAGCAGAGCACCTTTCCTAGTTGGCTCGCTGAGCTCTTGTGATGAGAAATTATCCTCAACAAATTTCAGGAATTCCCAGACTGCTTGTCACAGCAGTGTGGTACTCATGTCTAGTTAAGCTACTCACTAATCCTAAATTAAAATTTGACTTTACATTCCATTAGCACTCAGGAATGTTCTACTAGCATTTAAGAATTGTGAAACACACAGAATCTTGCCACACAACCACTTAGCTTCAAACATGGCCCCAGAACATTGTTCATTAACCTGGGTAATGCAGAGCCCTGGCCCACGCCCACAGAGGCTTCAGAGGAATGATTAATGTTTAACATATTCCAGCTCACATATGTGAAATAACTCCAACACACCAGCTATGGGCAGATGGTACCTTATTTCACCAGGCACACTAGGAACACACGAGCTGTGCCACCGGCAGGCAGGTGCCACCACACCACACACACCCGTGTCCCTGCCAGCCCAGAGCAAGCACAGCCCGGCTTGGCCCATGGTCAGACCCCACAGCTACAGCCCCTCTCAGCCAGGCCCCAGAGATCTCCATCCATGTGGCCCCAGCGGCTGTGATCCGACAGCTCCGGGCCCCTCCTGTGTCACAGGCGCTCCCATCGCAGGGCACCGCCGTGCCCAGTGCCACCCGGGACAGCCCGTCTCGGGGCATGGAGCGGCCCAGGTGCCAGTCCTGGGAACAGCACCCGTGGCACTGCCAGAGCCGGGGCAGTCTCCTGGGAGCGTTCCCAGAGCCCAGCTCCAGGCATGGCCCATCCAGCCCCGCAGCCACACGTGTGGCTGGAGGCTCTGGCAGGGACCAGGGCCCCCCATCCCATGCCAAAGACAGCTCCACAGCCTGGGCAGTGGGAGAAAGCTCTCACATAATTTGGAAAAGCATCAGCTGATATCTGGAGGAAATAACTCACTTCCCTCTGAGGATAAAGATTCAGATTTGTACGTGTGGTGTTTTGGTTTTTTCCAGTCATAATAAACTTCTGAGAAAGAAAACCAAGTTTCCAGGATTATTCCAGAAAGAGCAGGTGAGTTCTAAACTTCAGTTCATACGGAATTAATCTGGCAAGCATTACTTAAAAGATAGGGTTTTTTCTTGGTAAGCAGAGAGAGTAATATCTGAACCTCTGAATAAGCCTTGGAAGCAAATAATGTTAAAATGACTGCAAGAGCTTAAGAGTCTTCCCTTGGACATGAAAATAAGTAATTGTTTCTTGGTCTTTAAATGGGCACATTCTATCTCCTATTTAATGAAAATAAAAATTAATTCACTGAGATCACTAAAACAAGAATTGCATGTGTTGAATTGTTCTCCAATACAACAGAAAAATTCCAAGAGGCCGGAAAGTGTTTTGTTTTAGAGCCACTAGAAAGTTTTAGCTTTAAAAAAAAAAAAAATCTCCCAAACACAGCAAACTGATACCAATGATTTGGCAAAAGGGGGGTCCCATACAGCATTAACAGTGTACAGTGGCTGTGACATATGACCCCTGGTGAGACTGATATAGATTGATAGAGCGGGTTCCTTTGGTCCCAAAAAAAATTACTGAAACACCTGAGCAGTATCTCCAAATAGGAATATCAATAGCTATACGTTTAAAGTGGCAATTAGCTGGAAATCAAATAGCATTTTCCTCCATTCTCCCTTATTGTTTTTTTTTTAAAAAAAAAAGGTTACTTTTCATTGTTGGCTCTCATTTCTCCATTAAAATAAAAAAAAAAAAAAAAAAAAGAGGGAGAAAATTCATTTAACCAGCAAACTAGTTCCTTTCTCAAACACCAATACTACTAACGCTGTGAAGCATTCAGAAATGAAACACACACACAAAAAAAAAAGGAATTCTCAAAATAATTTTTCTTCAACTGTATTCTGAGGACAACATTGTAACTGGGAGGCCTTGTGAGGCTATGGCAATAGATTTCAAACTCTGGTAAGCTGAACTGGTACGTGATTACACAGGCGGGTCATGCATGCGGTTCCTAATGGTCAAAGACAGCCAGATGTTTCCTTACAGAGCTGGGCACTCCTCCCCTCCCCACCCAACAAGACGCGGTGTCCTTTTAAGCCCAGCCCAGCCCCTGCCAGCCCCGTTTGCCCAGTGACATCTCCACGGTGTGCGGGACAAAGGCGGACGCGGACACCAGGTTAGTGACCGTTTTCACAGCGAGGGAGAGAAGAGGCTGTTCTTTGTTCTCTCGTGGCAGCAGAAGCATGGCCCGGAGCTTTGTGGACAGCCCTTTAGCCGCAGGATCACTCAGTGCCCAGGGGCCAGGAAGCGGGCAGCACCAGGCTCCGCTGGGGCCGCTCTGCCTCGGCCCCCGAGCGCCCTGCGACCGCCCGCAGACGCAGCGCGGCCTCAGGGGCGGCCAGCCCGCCCTCAGCTTCGCAGCACGCCCGAGGGCTGCCCTGCCGACAGCTGCCGCTCCGCAGCCACCCTCCAGCCATGCGCTCACAGAGCTCCAGCCAAGGGCTCCCAGAAGGGAGACAGCTGCCTCTTGGCCCTGGCACTGGGACTCCAGTGTTCACACGGGTCCCGTTTCTCACACACTGAGGCTGTAGATGCCGGGTACAAACATCACACGGAGGGTTCTGAAGTGCGGGCGCATGAATACCTCAGACTAGTCCATTGCACAGTATTTGGGATTACACTTCAGCTAAATACCTTTGGGAGCTCTGTGCCGCTGTGCTCAGTGAGCACAGTATGAACCCACTGATTTCCAAGAGCTGATCTTGAAAAAGCCCTGGAACACAGGGAATTGTTCTCGCACAAAAGCTGCTGCCTCACTTTACCCCCAGCTTTAGTCCTTCTTTTCACTCAAAACTGTCTGAACGCCTAAGGGTGATGTTCAGTACGTGCACCAACCTAATTAATTACAGACCAGCAGCACCTAAGCAGCCACAGCCTGTCCCTCAGACCTGTTGGTTTGGATTACCCACATGGACAGATTGGGAAAAGATAGCAGCTTCTCTTTCTCTGAGGTCTTGAAATAAGGATTTTGTGAAAAAAGGCTTCAGGAAATAGGCAGAAGTGTCCAGGATCCAGACACCATCACCCTTCATCATCCCGAGGCTGAAACACGAGGCATCCTCTGATTCACTAACCACACCCTGTTTTATTTCTCTTTTTCTAACCTATCCTCAGAGAGCATGAAGATGCTGGCAGGCAGGCAAAAAGTTTTCTGGTAATTTCTTTCTGATCCAGCACATTTCCCACAGATAATCATTCTATAAAGCTCAACAAATCTAATAAACGCCAAGGCACAACACCACCTATTTCAATTGCAGAGTACAGGAACCTCAGCCATCTCATTCCAACCACAAAAAATAGAAGTCCACATACTTGTCAGTTTTAAGTTTTGCCAGGCGAGTCAGTCTAGAAGAGCAGTCTCAGGAACTCCAGAGTTGTTGTAATCCAGTAAATTTAATATCCAATGCAATGGGTAATCTTCTCCAACTTGGCAGAACCAGTTCTAAAGCCACACTGAGAATCACTTTAGACTAAAAAAACCATTACGAGGTCCCTGAGGCACCCTCACACCTGATCTTAATCAGGACTAATTAACTTCCAGGATGCCTGAACACCTGTGTAATTCCCACGCCTGTTTCTACAGCCTGTACTGTGCATTAATAACTCTTCTTTCCATTCTTTTGATACATAATGTTGCAGTTTCCACTGCTAGGTCAGGAATTGCCAATGCTCACTTTATTTTGAGCTCAGGATCCATATTTCACCCCCCTGCTGTTTCTGTGCATAGGTTCCCTGCAATGCAGCAGCCTTGCAGCACCTAAGGGGCTCATAGGAGGGATGGAGAGGGACTTGGGACAAGGGCCTGGACTCACAGGACACAGGGAATGGTTTCACACTTCCAGAGGGCAAGATTAGATGGGATATCGGGAAGAAATTCTCAGCTGTGAGGGTGATGAGGCCCTGCCACAGGGTGCCCAGAGAAGCTGTGGCTGCCCCATCCCTGCGAGTGTTCCCAGGCCACGTTGGACAGAGCTCGGAGCAACTGGGAAGAATGGAAGGCATCCCTGCCCATGAGGGTGCAATGAGGTGATCTTTAAGGTCCCTTCCCACCCAAACCATTCTGGGATTCCCTAGTTTTGACACAGAAACTTCCCAGTTATGCTTGGCCAAGTAACTGGGACTCGGGCTGCCACTGGCAACTGGCCTCTGCCCACTGGGAGCAAATAGTTTCTGGAGCATTCTCCAGTTACCAGTGCTACAAATATTTTCCTTGTGGAAAAAGAGCACTTCAGCTCTTTCACAAAAGCTGCTGCCTCACTTTCCTCCCCACTTTAGTCCTTTTCATTCAAAACTCTTTCTCTGAGGTCTTGAAATCAGGATTTTGTGAAAAAAGCTTCAGTTCAGCAGAGGCACGGCAAACAGGATTGGAATAGCCATGGGAAATGAAATTTCATGCTACATAGGGCGATAAATGAGTTGGTAAAACAGGTTAGACTAAATGTGGAATCTATGTGAAGTTTCCATCTAGCAAGGAAAGTGCCTGCTATGTCACACAAAACCACTTGATGGGTCATTCTTCGTTACTTAATCACCACTATCTCCAAAACATTGCCATCATGGTTGCACTTTGTTTTTCCACGTAACTGGGGAATTAGGAGCAGATGAATATAGAAAAGGAAAGCCAAGTCCAGCCCATGCCAAGCTGAGTTTAATTGGCCTTGTCTTGGCTACTTCTAGGCCCTGACTTTAAGCCCTTCTGGTGGCCAGACTAACTGTAGGGAGTTCCTCCAGTCACCACTGGGCCTAGGCAGAACATCAGCATGGAGTTATAAAACCACTATAAAAACTTTGTCTTTGTGATTTTTTTCAAGGGGCCAAGCTGATTTTTTTGCTTTTCTCAAAAGAGCAAGACTAACACCCGTGTGAGATGCTGACAGGCATCTCCTGCGACATGGGAGCCACACAGGGACTGCTCCTGGCTGTACTGCAGCGCTGCAATTAAAACAACTAGCAGTTAATTACTGCTGGCTGCAAGCCAAGGGCACCGAGAGCTCTGTCCACCCTGCCCCAAAGTCTGCCTCAGACCGGCCCCAGGCCTTGCTGCTGGGGCTGGGCTCATGAAGGGACAGGGGCAGGGCACAGGGCCCCTCAGCAGAGGCACCCTCAGCCCCGGGCACAGACTGCACTAGGGGCTGACAGAGTTCAGGTCACCAAAGTCTCTTCAAGTTCTGAGAAGTGGATTTTACTTGCAGAGACGAAAAATTAATAAAGCTGCTTATCCTCATGTGCGGCTCAGGGGAGAGAGGACTAAGAGAGCTGGATGCCCTCCCTAGGGCATCCTTCGTACACTGGTGTGCCCGTCACACCTGCTTGCAGAGCCAGCAGATCTCCCGGGGGAAGGGGAGTCGCCCTGAGGGACTGGTAACTACAGGTTTTTTGTGTTAGCCTTCTGGTTACAGCATAACTGCTTAAATTCGGCCCACAACTGTTTTGCTGGGGAAAAAGCAATGTCATGAGGGGTACATTGCAGCCAGACCTTACTCTCCTAATCTGGAGGTAATTCCCAACCCCTCTCTGTTAGAGTGAATGGTTACAGGAAATGCCAGGACAATCCAGAGCTGATGTAATGAGTTGGATGATTGGGAAACTCAAATCAATTTCATTTATTGATGCCCAGCAGAAATCAGAAGAGATCATGGCTTCCAGGTTAAAGACCTTTGCTCAGCTTTCTGCTGCTCTCAGCTAATCTTTCTCTACCCAGCCATTGCAGTGACCAGCACAGGTAATCTTTAACCAGTGGCCATTGACTGACAAGGATCACAGAATTTCTCCTCTGGGATTTGAGCTGTCCCAGCACTTGTAGCCCTTACCTCTGTCCATGAGATCGTGGTAAATGTGCCCTTTGAATGCTGCAGTACTCTGGGATAAGCTGATAAACACCATCTTTGTCTACTCTGAGCCCAAGAATTCCCGTAGCAATGTCCTCTCAAAAATTAGCACAGTCACTGACATTAAGAAGGCAAAGGGACAGCTTCAGTTCCACTGTCGGATATGTGTAATTTTTCTCCATAAAAGATTCTGGCCTAAATCTTTGACCCAGATTTGTCTGGAAGTTTAAGCCAAGGGAGTCATGCCCACAGGTGGTGGGCCATGTTTGGATTTTCCACAGATGAAATAGCCAGTCCCATTTCCCTCAACATAGCCTACACATTGTATATAAGAAAAATGAGAGGAAAGAGCTTTTGTAGGGATCAAATTGTATCTTTTGTCTAGTGACATCTTAGTCACCAGGAACTCTGTATATAAAATGGAAGCACAGAATAATTTAGACTGGAAGGGACTTTTGGAGATCACAGGACTGAGTCCTTTGCTCCAAGCAGTGCCAGCCTCACAGTTCAGCTGCACTTCAAAGTTAGATGATTTTGCTTGGGGTCATAGGTACATACTTCCAAGGGAAGAATCTGTCCCTCTGGTCTATGTGCAACGCAGGTTGCATTATCTGCCCCTGTGTCACCTTTAGTAACATTTAAACAGACCAGTTCCTTTTATTTTTCCAGGAATTTCCCAATACTTCGGCATTTCATTTCAGAGAACTGGACCCCAACCAGTCTGCAGCAGTACTGGATGTTGCAATGCAGTTCCAGACTTTCCCCAGGCTCCCTGTAGAGTGACCAGTGCTTTACCTGCAGTTGCAGAGCCCCATTTTGAAGGAAACTGGCTTTTTTTTCCACCAGAAACACAACCCAGAAATACCAAGTGCTGTTTCTGCTGTGATTAAAAGTAGCACATTTTAGGTTTTTTTACTAGTTTTGGACAACATGTGGCATTTTGGTTTCGGGTTGGTTGTTTTCTTTTTAATATGAGGTCTTATGTCCTCTTCTTCTGATTAAGCATATTGTCAGATACCTTCTGTAGACTTCAAATGCACATCCGTACTTTCATAGTAGCATAAGGGGTTTGCACACAGGATGCTGATGCAATTGTACAGGTCATTTTTAGATACCTACTTTCCCCAAAACTTGTTCTACTACTAGGGCCACCTCTGAGCTAGTAGAAGTAGTATTTTTGTCATCTTTACACTGTGTGCATATACGAATAACTATTTACGTAACAGGAATGGGATTAGAAATCATAATTTTAGGAAACAGTAGATTATTCTTGCCATGACAGATTTGCAGTCCAAGACAGCATTAAGCAAAAAAGACGTGTCATCAACTAGTAACAAAGAGGGTGTAAGGAGAGGACAAGACACAGAATGTTTTCCAAATTTGATTTCGTGGTGGTTTTCTCCTACTGCATGGACATGTCCAGCTAAAATCAGTAAAATTACCCGATTCCTCACTTTTGTGAAGTGTTTATATTGAAAACTTTGCTTCCTAAACCCCCAAACTATTACTTCGTTCCAAAACATTCTAATGGAACAGAAGTCTGGTAATGGAAGTAAGTGATGAAACACCTGTTAGTTAACTAGCAAATGTTCTGATACCCAAAATGCGACTTTATTTTACGTTCATAGAAAATCTCAGGTTCAAATCCTATTTCAGCCTTCACAAAAAAAAAAAGTGAAGTTCATTAGGCCCTAAAGTGGAGGTTTATGCAATGGTCTTATTGTTGGATGAGGTCCTGGGAGGTGTGTACCATTCCTGGGTTTGCCAGTGTTGTTCAGACAGGCTCAACCAAAGCCAGGCTTTTCCCCCTGCCTCCTAGGTAAAAGTGCTGGAAAGTAAAATCTGAAAATTCCCAGGCAAAGTAGACGGTACATCAGAATTTAAGAAAGAAAAAAGATTGGCATGCTCCAGCAGTGAACATGAGATGAGCACTGTGACCTGAGGAACTGACGAAATCAGTCTCACTGGCAGAAGTAAGCAATTAATATGCAGCCAGAGTAAACACTCTTCATCTCAGGGTTCAGCAACACAAAGAGCTGAAACCCCCTTATCTTTTGCATTTTTCCCTCCCAGCATGTGCTCTCTGAAGGAACAGAGAAAACTGAGGTCTCAGAGCATTTTCCATTCTTTAGTCTGACTAAAGGTGACTCTGGCTCAGTGCAGCGAGGGTCATCTCCCTCCCCCAGATCAATATTTTAATGTGACTTATCAGAACAAGAATGAATTGTTTACTTTAAAACCTCAGGATCCCATAAAGGGAGAGGGAAAGGTGTCCACTGGAAGCAGAGGCTTGCAGCAGCTGCCCACTGCTGGGAACTCAGAAAAGAAACGAGGACTCCAAAGATTCGAGTACAGACAGTCAGCAAAATGTCCTGCGAGAGAATCCCAGTTCTGCCAAGCCCTAACAACACACCAGAGGATCCTTTGGCTGTTGTCTCTGATGGTAAGTGCCTCCCTGAGCAAAATTCCTGCGAGGGAAAGGAAATGCTAAAAGACAGTAACAAAAATAAAATAGTGCAGGTGGATTTTCAACACTAAGCACTTGAAATATCCACACGTGCCCAGGGCTCAATTGTGTAATTTAACAGGATTTAATGTCTTGGACCTAGGGATCTCTACCTGCACTTAGAAAGAGATGAGGCTTTTGTTAGGGTAGGGCAAACCACCCTGTTTATTGTTTTTAAGAAATGGGGTGGTGGGAAAACTGACGGACTTTCTGGGGGAACAGGAATGCTTCCAGGTCTGGCCATGTGGGAAGGACAGGTTCGGTGACCCACCTCAAGAAAACCTCTTGAAAATCCATTTGTTCTTCACAATGCTCTCTGAATTGGAACATCCCAATGATGTTCTTTACACAGATGTCCAGCAGAAGAGAAGCAAAAAGGGGATTTTTTTTCTCTGATGTTTATGCTTTGTTTTCTCCCTGTAACTTTCCCATTACTTTTGGGTTTTTTTTCCACGTGCAGTACTAAAAACTAGTGGCCATTTCTCTTTCTTGCATGATATTTTGTCTTTGAAATATTCCTGTTGATTTGCTGGAAGCTTCCACATAGCTGAGGGACTAAAAATTGCCTGTTTGCAGTGGCATCAGCTGCCTTGCTTTCTCCTTATGTGTTCTGCAGTGAAGTCAGGTCCTTTTGTCAGGATTTCTGGGCTTTCCTGCTCTGCACAGGATTGCCAGGCTTTTCCTCAGGGAGCTTCTTCAGTAGGAATTTGCAAGATCCTTCCTCTCTGCTGCAGAGAGAAAGCTGAGTAAAATGTATATGAGAAAAGGTAAGGGAAGACACCGACACCGAGGTGAGTTAGAAAGCCAGATACAGCACCTCTGTCCCTTTGGCATTCATTTCTCACTGTCACCAGCTCCAGCACAGGCACACTTACCAAAACCAGCCCTGTGGACCTCAGGGCTAGGAGCTGCATCCTTACTGACAGAATGTTCTGGCATTACTGTGTTTTTGCCATCATTAATTCCAAAGACTCAGTGCCATGGGATGCTCAGGGTGTGTTGCAGCTCGTCTCCTTCTTTCAGAGATGTCTCCTTCATAGCTGGGACTGCATAGGAGCCTGACCTGTGGATCTGCACATCTGCCTGCTTTGTGTGTGTGTTCAAATGCTCAGCTCTGTTCCACTACAACACTACACACTCAAAACACAGACAGAACCAGTGGGACATGAAAATCCCTTGGATGTCAGCCATGCCCGAGCATTTCTAGGATTGTTTTTGTGGCAGGGATGGGAATGCCAGATTATTACTGTTGTAATAATCACACTGGAGAAATGAAACAGCCTGACACTGAAGCTCCATTTCTCTGCTGTTCTGTCCACCAGCAAAAGGCACTTCAGAACCCAGTTTCTACTGCCAGATTGTGGCACTGAATTATCACAAACCCTTCCCTGAGGTTTGATTAGATGTAAATCAAGAATTAAACCGATCCAGAGCCCCACTAAGTCTGCCCTGACCTATCAACACTGGTTGAACTATATTACAATTGGGAAGAAGATCCAGGTAAAATATAAAGTTAGATCACAGGGTGAGGAGACCCCTGTTACACTGTGAAGAGCAGGCTGGTGGTTCAGGTGTGTCAGTACAGGTGGGCAGCAGATCATCTGGGTGCAGGCACTTTGACATTTGATGCTGTAGAATTGAGTGGGTTGATCTGTGAGCTCTGTGCTCCCTTCACAAAAAGGGATTGCTGAGAAGGCTAAACCCAGGGAGGAGTTCTCAGAGGATGAGCCTTTTGAGGGCTTTAACTTTCTTAACGCTCTGTTGCTAAAGCAGAACCAGATCCAGAAGACTGTTGGAGAGTCTGGGTTTACTACACGTGGGGAGCAAATTCTCCCCAGTATGTAAAATGGGAATGCATTTCTGAGCTTAAAAATAAATGAGAGGGGAGCGTAAAAGCACTACAGCAAAACATCTCATTCTCATCTTTTGGCACAAAAAGACAACTGCATCCCCTCCCAAGAGGCTTCTGACTGGTCTAACAGGGGATTCTCTTTTGAGCCAGAAAGTTCAATTTTCAGTACTTAAAAAGAATAAAAGCTACTGCTGTCCACCCCAGCTTTGGTTTATAACCTCCCCCCTTCCATGTGTTCTTCCTTCTCTGTTTTCTCTGCCTCTCTGCAGCATTCAGATGTCATGATGGCATGTAACTGAATTTCCATGGGTTACAAATCCCCGTGCAGCATGCTTGTGTGCTCTTAATCCACTCCCTAGTCCACATAATCTTTTACGGGATGTTTTCTACTCACTGAGAGTGTGCAAAAATGTTATTTGGCTAGCAGTCTAAACACAGAGAGAAACTCTGAAACACCCAGCTTGTGCAGAGATGAGCACCACAGCTATGGACCCTAGAGCTTAATTCCCTGATGCACAAGTGCTGATGTGTCCCAGAAGAGCATCATGGAATAGCACAGGGGCAGTGGGACCAGGACTACAGCCCAACTTGACTGTCTTGTATGTGGGCTACTCAAAAATGCTGCTACAAACAAGTATATGAAAATCAAATGTAATCCGCAGCATTGTGATGCCTCAGGTCTGACATAGCTATAAAAGTCTGATGCAGATTCTGGGCTGACTCCAGCACTTAGAGGAAGACACAAGCCCTTGCAGAAATTACTCATCCCTTTTGTCAGGAATTTGCCTCCAGAATAGTACAGATTACTTTCTCAGGTACTGTCCATCTCCCTTGTCTGTAAGGGCACTCAAAGCCACTTAGCTTTTACATTCCCACAGCCAGCAGAGACACAATATTCACTCAAACCAATTCAGGATTCTGTGTCCCGCCTCCTTGTGAGGACCCCAGTGTGCCACATACAAATATGCACAAACCTGCTCTCGTGTCTGTTTTGCAGGTCTTTGAAATCCCCTCTGCTGAAGTCCGCGGTGTGCCTCCATCACTCTTTCCACAGGCTAAGGACCTTCCTGCTCCTAGAGCTGTGGAGTGTGACAATGGTGTTTGTGTCCATCTATCAAACGCCATTATCACACTAAATAGTTCCTGGCAGACAAGGCATCGGGTCAGGAAGCTTTGGGACCTCTGGCAGTACATCTTCCCATGTGCTGAGGAATAAACAACTGTGGTACGTGCACAGCAGGATGACTCTAAAAGGAGGAGTCATTTTAGAGGCAAAAGCACCAGAATATGAGAGAAATCCGTACTCTCACACATGCACTTCCAGATCCCCACTGTAAAGCACACCAGACATCTTAAGGAATCATCACTATACTATACTGTCATCATTAGGAATATGTATTTCCTTGGCATTAATAGGGCTGTGTTTACCTCTGAGAGGTCAGCTTGCAATTTTCATTGAACTGACCGGGACAATAAAACTGAAGGCAATTAGCCAATAGAGTGAAACTCCATCTCTGACTTTGGGATCAAACTACAACATACATTTGGAGTGTTAATTAGCTGAGATGCTCATGGCATTTTTAGAACAGAACACTTCCCAAAATTCTGATAAAAATCTATTGCCTCTGACTTGAAACACCATTTATCCAAGGCTTTTAGCTTTGTTTCCATCCCACCACACTCAAGCCCCTTGCCTTAGGTTCTAAACCTCCTGTTTTGGGAACAGTCACAATGTCCTCACAGAAATTCTTCTGAACACTATTGTAAAGAATAAGCATCATCTGTAGGAACTTCCAAAGGCCTAAAGAAAGCCAGGTACCAGCAGTGCACCGAGAAGCCTAAATCCCACTGAATAGTCCAAGATTTAGGCTCAAAGGATGTTATGCTTTGATTTGCGATGGAAGTGGTAACTTTAATGTTCATCGGTGTGTTCTAAACTCCACCTTTCCTGACTTCTAGTTCTAAGTAACCCAGCATGCATATGCATATACAATACTGTGCAAAACTTGTACTTGGCATCTTAAATATATTGATGTTTCCACAGCAGCTGAACCACAGGGCCATGGATGTGGACACTGAGATATTCTTCTCCAATACCAGTCCACAGAAGCCTGTAAGGAAATCTAGGAGATGGCTTAATTTGTTTTCAGAACCTTGCCCCAGTGTTAAATCTCAGGCACGAGGAGCACAGGATCATCTCTTTCCTTTGTTGCTGACATCAGCATCAGGATGACTCCAAAACAATGTCAAAAGGCAAAAGACTAAAGTTATCCCATCGGGTCACTGGTGCGTGTCACTGCTCCATGTGCTCAAGAGTAGTTTCACAAGGTGGGATAGTGAGACTCAGTGCTCTGAATAAAGGAAGTCTCTAGGTTCTCTTGTCTTCTTGGGCACCATTTTCTTTACTGTTGATGAGTTTGGCAGATTTTTGCTTTTAGTGGATGTTGTTTTCCTCTGTTTTTGATGAGTAGTTCGGAGAGATTTCAGCCCCAGCATCTCACAGTACTCATTACACTGGTGGAGGGCTCTGAACTGCTCAATGAAGGAAAAGGAGCAGTTGCCTTTAAACCCCTTGTATCTGTAGTAACAAAGGAAAAAAAAAAAAAAAGAAAGGGAATTCAAGATTTCAAGATTCATTTTCAGCACAGGGAGGCAGCAGAGTATGACTGCTGACTCATAAGCAACTTGAAAACATTAAGCAAGTCTCTTGTAGCCATGCTGGCTTGAGAAGCATCAACTGCCAGAGAAACTCAGACTGGGTCATTGGGAGGTGAGAGGAACCAGTTAACAAGGGTGACAGAAGAGGGAAAAGCATTAGAAGCAAAGCTCTGTGGGCTGGGTCCTGGCACTGTCTTTCATGGCATTAAGTTGCAAATAAAATAGCCTGCTGGCTACCTTTCTCAGTAACACACACATGAAATCCATGCTACAGAATTCTCTATGAATAGTTCTGTTGGCCACCATGAAGAGACAATGTTGTGTTGCACAAGGTGTTTCAGAACTAGAAGTTGTTTCCATCTAGACATGTACATAATTTCCATGCTATGCTGCTCTCCTCCCCTGGCTGCCTACAGGATCTCAAGGAGCCAAGCCCCTCGGGGAAGGATGGAAGGAATGTTCCTGAGGAAGGCAGTCTCATCCAGCCTCCACTGTACTTCCTACCATGAGAGGTACAGGGCACGTGTATCCCTCTTCTCCTCAATGTGCCTCTGGATGCTGACAGTCTTCCTGGGCCTGCTTTTTAAGCTGCATCAGCTTATTTTAAAAGGTGCACCTGCTCTTCAAAGGAGCCTTTTTGGTTAAATTCTCAGGATGGAGAAGGGAAAAGAAAGGCCACGGTGCTCCTCTCCTATTTTAACCATAATCAGTGCATGTTCTACCCTGTTCTCTTCATTTGCTGGACATCCAGAGTCCTCAGAGGTGAACTGTGAGTTGTGACTACACAAAACCAACCAAACAAGATTTAGGTCTGAAATGAACAGAGGATGCTCATTCCCAGCATCCAGAGAACTTCCTTCTTCAGGCAGACTGCACAGTGCTAAAGAGAATACCGCTGCTCTGCTCTGAGAAGGGCAGGCTTCTGCTGATAGACAGACCCTACTCTGGAGACCCCACTCAGCTGGCTCTGAACAGCAGGTGAACTTTGAAGGGATTTCCCCCTCCTTTCCAAGTAAGCTGTGTGTTTGTTTAAACCAAGACTATATCCTGGAGTCCAGCAGGGTCATCAGCGGTTCTCTTGCTCCCTTGGAGAAATCAGAGAATTCAGACTTTACTGAGCTGCTCTCAAGAGCTCACAGATACGTGTTGTGTTGGTGGATGCACCAGACACACCCACAGAACATGAATGCCATGGGCAAACACACCTGCCCTCAGCAAGGGAATTTCTTCTATCCAGCACCAAACCAAACCAAATCTTCCTTAAACCTGAAGGGGAAACGTTGGGTTTGCCCTCAGACTTAAACTCCTCAATGCCTCTTGTTACCGTGTGGAGTGAACTTGTCAGTGCCTTGGAACCAGGCAGAGTTTCAGATCCAGACTTGGCAACCAGCACTCCTGTTAATGACCATAACCGTGGGTTACTGTGCTCCCAATTCCCTCCTTTGTGTGCAGAATTCCTGGATAAATCCCTGGGCCCTCAAGCACACTGCGTGCACAGAGCCAAGCACTGTACTATGGTATTTTTGTTTCCATTCGCCACAGAAACTACAGAGTAGGTGATTTTGAGGCTCAGGAGTGGCACTGTGGCCACGCTAAAAACGCTTCCTTGGCGTCCCTGTTCCTAGCTCCACTTCGCCCCCTCCTGACAGAACTGCAGTGCAGCTCCGGCAGTATATTGACCAACCACTGCTTTGGGCTCCTCTGCTTTCCAGATCCCTGGCAAAATACACAGAGCAAGGACAAAAGATCCAAATTCTTTCCTCCACACATCGCGGACTCTGTTTTGGAGTACAGAAGAGATATGTTCTGTGTCCCCTCTGCCAGCATAGTTCAAGCTACACCAGTCCCACTCTGCATTTCTGGCTCAGTAGAACTGTGTGTTCTCCCTTCATGGGACCAGGTTAGCTCTCAAAAGCTCGGCTGAACACAGCCCAAAGCAGCAAGACCCAGCAACACACAGGAGCTCTGGGCACTGAGTTGATTTTCCCCAACCATGTTCATAGAATTAAAAAACCAACTGCAGACATTAATTCAGAGATCTTCTTCCCAGAAAAGGAGCATGAAAACAAAATACAGGACCAGGAAAAATCTGTCAATTTGCAGGAAAAACATTAGCTAAATAACGAACAAAATGATACACAACATTTTCAGGAGGTTATTCATTTAGGGAAATTATTTTCCTTTCTATATGCCTGAGGTGATCCTTACTACAGCTTGCATTGTGTGCTCACTTCTTCCTCCCCAACACAATGTGTGTTTTTATAGGAATCATTTCCCACAGTGGGCTAGACAACATTCACTGAAGCATTTTTATAAATCTGATTCCTGAGAACAGTGTTGCCTAATTAAAACATTTATTACTTGTTTGATTTGTAACAGGATGATGTACATTCATTTCAACTGCTTTTACTTTGGATCCACAGCTGCAAGAGTAAATCAGTCTAACTGAATGGATACCAGCCTGCAAGAGTCACATTTTTAATAATTTGGATGATATTGTGAGGTTTCTTCTTGTACTCCAGGCATACAGACACAGTCCAATTTAGAATAAAGTCTGAACACATGATCAGATCTTCTTTCTCCTGCCAGATTCTCAAAGGAGAATATGAAATTAAATCACTTATCCCCATCCCCTTTCCCTGTCCAGCAGCCACTGCCTACTCACATCCACAGCTCTGCTGGCCTGTGCTATAACTAGAAGCCTTAATTAACTTAAGAGAAGTGGACTAAAGTTAGAATATGACAGGCCTACATCTTTACACATACGCTTAAGTTTCCTCAAAAGAGATGAAACTTTTGCAACACCACTAGAAAACAGGCTGTAGAAATGCCCTGAATAATCTTTTGTTAAGGCTCAGAACTGCTGCCTGTGAGAGAGAAAGGGGAGAGATGCCATCAAATCCCTTCACAATTGTCCTTGTTTATCAAGGAAGTGGCCAATACACAACATGCCACTGAGAAGAGTCTTTATAAAAGCTTGTGTCACAAATACATATCCCAAAGTTCTGGCACTTTTGCTGGCTGCAGGAGGGATTCCAGGTTGCCTTTTACTGCACACTGCAGCCAGTGCTGGCCCTGTGTGTTCAGCCCTACCTTCCTCCAGCCGATGGACCGCCAGGAGCCTTACCTGCTGTCACCAGAACCCTTCATGTCACTTGTGAAATGCCCTTTCGACAAGCCCGTTTCAAGGGAGGCATGCAGCTAAAACAAAGCTTACCTACAGGATAGCCCCATTCTTTCATAACAAAATAAAAGTGTTTCGTCTACAGGTGGGTTTCCATAAATATGAACACAAAGAAGTTAAAACACTTAAGTAAGGACTGCTTTCTTCTAAAGTTAAAGCAAGAATGAATTTCCAGTGCACCCTCCCCCCTCCGCATTTAACTGTGAAGAGACAGATGAGTAAAGCACACCCGTGCTGCTGAGAAATCGTGTTCACTCACCCTTTGGCCAGAGTTGCTATGCCAACATCCGTTAACTTCATCCCTACACCTGCAAAGCAGCAAGGAAAACACAGACCTTAGCTTACACTGGAATTTCGGGGACAATATTCACATATGGAGGCATTAAATATTATTTATTGAGTCACCTTTTTCACTTTAATTATTTGTCACATTTTTTTCAAAGCATTTTAAAGCACCCCAGTTAAGAGAAGGATGTTCTCTGTGTCACCAGCAGTTTCTAGAAGTCAGGCTCATGCCACTATTTTAAAGCTGTCGGGGTGATCAACAGCACAGCTTGTTTCCTGTGCTAGGATTTTGTTCTTTCTCCTCCCTTTAAATTACTTCAGGGATCTTGTTTAAATGCCTTTTTGCTATTTTTCCTGCCTTCACATGTAAAAGAATATAGGATATTTCCTAAGATTCCAGTTTTTCTTCTGTCTTCCCATTCCAAATATACTGCAGGACTGAAGAGAGTCACACCCACAGGAGCTGAAGCAGCACTTAGCAAACACGAGGGTGTTTCTTTGCTATTCTTCCTTTTGAAGGAATACATTTCTTCAAAACTAGCCAGGACCCAAATGTGGAGCATTCCACTGGTGAGTGGTTGTTGGTGAGCATTCAAATACAAGCAAAAGCAGAGGACTATGGTGTTATTAACACCTGAAGTCTTTCACTCAGCAGCTATTTCATTAATCACTGGGTGGTGAGACAAAAAGGCAGATTTGGCTCATACAGAGTGTCCTGATTCACTAAGGTACATGTAAAAGAACAACTCCTCCATTAAGAGTGTAAGATTTAGTTTTCTTTTCCAAACTGCCCTCTTACAAGAACATAAGCTAGATAAAAATTGCCACTACTCAGACAACTCACCTTGCAGGTCAGTGACAAGCAAGTTCCCATTGGTCTTCTCATACACCCAGTGCTGAAAGGTGCAACACTTCTGGCCAGCCTCTGAGTCTCTTCTCAGGAAATTCACTTCCTTGCCATCCTTGACAGAGTATTTCACAAACTCCCCAACCAGCTCCTCCTCCACTGTGGCATAGGGGATGTTATTAGCAGGGCGATGAATAAGAAAAATCGGAATGATTCTGAAATCAAGAGATAGAAACTAATAAAATCCTGAGATCCTTTCAGTAAGAGGGCAAGAAACAGACAGAAGTGGCCAGTGATCTCAGAGAGTGAATGAATAGCAACCAACTCTAAACCAAGCTGGAAGAGGTGTAACTCTGTTCCCAGGTTTCCTCTTTCCTCTTTAGTCCCAGCAATCAGTGGGTTGCCATGGCACAGGACATTATACGTAAGCATATATGTGTATAAAATATATATTTATACTCACTCTGGTACTTCTCCAAAGCCTTCCAAGGGTTCAGCTTCAGCTGCATATAACTTTGCATACTCTCTTGCAGTATTTTGGACATAGCATTCCTGCATTACAACAGATATGCCTATGAGAATATTGCTCAAAACATTCAACAGATCATGTTTGAACATGAGGACAGCTTTGGCCAACAGGTCTGGATTACAAAGGCCAGGGGCAGCTCACCTGCAGTGCCAGAGTGTAGTTTTTCTGCAGCAGCTCGTCCCTGCTCTTGGTGCCATAGGTGAGGGCGCTGTGCACCTTCAGCACACAGGCGTGGCCAGGGGCGAAGGCAGGTGCCAGGCCCTGCAGCACGCGGCTGCGGAAGGCTCTGCGGTGCATCCCCTCGCCAAAGTGCAGCTCCTCTGTCATTATTGCTCCATGCAGTGTCCCACCAAAGTAGCTGGAGCTGAGGGGATCTTCCCTGAACATCAGCTGCATGAATTCGATTTCTTCCACACCTAAAACATAACAGGAATCTCTGCAGGCACAGGGAGGGGTGGGCATGGGACAGCAGATACATCTCTCCAGAGAGAAGGAAAAAAATGCTCAGTGGAAGCACAAATTGTATTATTAAGGACTGGGACCCCAAGCAGCTCCTAAGAGGCAGCTGCTTGCCTGTATGATCTAAAGCCAGCATGGAGAAAGGTGGCAGTTCAGGATCAAAAGGAGAGAAAACAGAGTGTAGCGAACAAGTCTGTTACAGATGAAATCAATGAAGACTCTGGATTTCACCCCTTTAAATGATCATTGGAATCTAAATGCAAAAAAAATCATAAGGGGGGAAAAAAGTTAAGCACTGAGAGAAACTAAAAAATTCTAACTGCACTTCAAGTGTCTCTAATAATAACATTTCAAAGACCATTAGTAAAGAAGATAAATAGGAGAATAGAACTACAACATAAGGAAGACCTTCCAGCTGTCCCTTGCAGTTACCTCTGGTTTAGCCTCTGTACAGTACCTCTTTTCAAAGCAGAGAGGAAGCACTGCACTGATAAGGCCAGAATTAGAACATTCTTTAATTCCACCTAAAATTCTCTGATTAAAAGTTATACGCTGCTGCTACTTTAAAAGTCCTGTCTTTATTTTGCACAAGGAAATAAATGCTTAATTTTAATTCTTCAAGGAAAAGAAAGAAAAGTGACCATGCCAACTGAAGGCCTGGATCTCTGCAGGCTGTTCAGGAATGACAACCCCACTGGCAAGGCACTATCTTTAGCTGCAGCACAGGCCACATGCCAGGTGTCACTGAACACCAGTTAACACACAGGGAAAGCATTCCAAAGCTCCATGCCTGCCTTTCTCCCGGAGTACAGTTACACAGCAGGTGACCTGCAAGAACCATGTGTTTGTGCCAAAGAGCTGCCCGTCTGTGTGTCTCTGTATGATGCTATGCAATGCTACTTCACTTTGTATTTACCTTCATAACTCTGAAAACTTGAGAGACGTTCCAATACTAGGAGGAAACAAAAAAAAAAAAAAAAAAAGAATTCTGTAGTAAAAAACAATGATTGGAAACTGTCATTGTTATTATTATTAATCAAAACTCTAAGCTGAGGCTTACCTGCAGCAGTCAGATGAAACTCAGCAGTCACCTTTCCATACATGTTATTCAAGCAGCAATAATACATTCCCTGGTCTTGGTAACTGGCTTCAGCTATTTCCAGAGAGACGGGAGTGTCATCCTGGGCACTGGAACAGAGAATTTTGTGCTATCACATGTTTTACTTGTTATCACTGGAAAAACTGATAAATTTGATCTCTCTGCACTGTTTATTTGTTAAAACACAGCACAGTTATTTAGCAGAGAATGGCATGTATTAATACTACAACTGATATTGCAATACAACAGTCAAAATCAGAAGAGTTAAAACAAGAATAATCAGAATAGAAAGTTTAACTAATTCATGCAACTTTTTCTCCCCACTTAAAAGAACATCTAAGAAGAATCCTTCCTACAAATTTTTTCATCTTCTCAAAAGTGTGAATTTTGATGGAAATGTATTATTTTTTTTTCTTTTGGGTAATGTTAATTTTGTATTTGTGAAACATTCTAAACAGTTTTTTAGATCACAGTGTCATTGCTGCTACAAGGAAAATAACTAATTTCATTAAAATGGAAAAGGTAGATGCTGTTAATGCCCTTAAGAAGCTTTTATTTCCACCCTTCTCTAGGTTAAATGAGGTTCAAACTTCTTTGATATTTTTTTGAAATCTGGATGCCACTGGCTGTGAACAAGCCAAGAGGTGATGTAACACAAACTGCGACCAATATCAATGCATTGTGAGAAGATCTGCCTCCTATGAATAGCAAAGTTACCCTGAAACTCCCGGTCCTTCAGAAACATTCCCTTACCTTCTCTGCAGCCGAGCCAGTACCTTGGAATCTTTAGTCCATGTAATGGTGGAGTCACCATAAACGTCACCAAACTGACAGCACAGCTTAATACTTCCAGAGCAGTCAGGGAATAACTCTGCTTGGATCTTCTTCAGCAGCCTGGGGGCTTGAAATGGAAAAACCACAGCTTAAGATTTGGAGACAATTACATTGTTTTGGCATTTTAACATTTCGTGTTAAGAACATGAACGTTGAAATCCCTGATAAGTAATTATGACTTCTTGTGCTTCAATACTAAAAGCTAGTACAATTTTTTATCTGATCGCAGCCTGGGAAAAAGTCCCAAAAGGTTCTGCCAGCGTGGATCTCTGCTGGGACTTTTCACTGCCTCACAGAACACTCCATCTTTGCATATGGGCAAGGTGTGCGCAGGGGGCTGGAGGGGACTTGGAAAGAAAGGGAATCGACATATACTTGGAGAAAGGTTTTGGGATCACAACACAGCCCCACCCCAAGTGACACATTTCTGCTCCATGTAAAAGATATAAAACGCAAGATGTTTTGTGTCCAACTGTGTTAATTCTGAGCTGTTGCACCCTGAATGAGGTAGCACGGCATGTGTTCCTCAGGGATCCCATGCCTGCAGATTACTGTGTACTAGGGTTACTCCCATAACACACGACTTAAAGGGTCAGGCACACTGCCACGGTTTTCCCCATTCCCAGTTCCAGGCCCCATCCAGTCCAGGTCTCCCCACTGGCAGTCCCTGAATCCTGGGCCTTGTGAACCTCGCTGTATCAGGGCTTAAGTGACACAGACAAGACCTGACAGCTCTAGAAATAGAAGTAATGGCTCCAGGTTCCTGCCCTGGCCAGTCTTCTCTCCTGCAGCTGAAATAATGCAAAAGAACACTGCGTATATTCCACAGCAACCAAACCAGCCTTCCCATAATGCCAGGGAAAGGGGCACAACCCTGCTCTAGTCAAGACTGAGGCAGAGCAGAAACAGGTGAAGAAAATTCAGTGTTATCTGATGCAGCCTGAATGTTTAAAACATTTTGCAAGTGTAGCCTCAAGTAATGGCAACAGGTCATGCATTGCACAGTCACTGCAGTTTGCTTGCTTTGCTTTGAAGGAATGTGTCTCTCCTCCCACACACCTGGTTCCCTGGCAAAGGACGCATCTTTGAACAGAGAAAAGTCTGGGGTTTTTTTAACTGCAATTAGAAAAAGCAGAAGTCTCACGAGACCCCACAGTAATTAGAGTGTGTGAAAAGCTGCACAAATGTGTAGCTTACCTTTAGTCACTGTTCAGTCTTGCTCTGACCTATTAAATCATTTTATGATGTGAACGTGAAATGTCACGTCAAAAGGTAAAAATAAGACCTTGGTCCTTACAAACTACCCATAGAAACAACAAATCCCTCATCTGCCCAGTGGTCACAATCCTGCTACAGTGTTAGCAACCCTCTAGAGACTCTGACAGCAACCTGGATCTCCTTTCAATTGTTTGTTTCCTACATCAGTTTAATATTGCTCTTTCATTAATGTCATTTTTGCAGCAGGGCAAAGCAATGCAGAACCAGTCAGAAGTCACCACACGACCTCAAAACATTGTTTATCAGCAGGAACATAACTGGGAACACAGCCCTGTGGGAACAGAATAAGTAGTGGGCTTGCAGCTGTTAGGTGGTGTGTAGTTATGCAGTACCATTATGCTGTTTATCCGTGAAGAGTTACTCCAAGAAGCCAGTGAGGCAGTGATTATTTCAAATAGGTTACAAAGCTCATGAATTGAATATACTTGCCAGCTGGGAAAAGGGTTCATCTCTGTGGCATGGGCATAGCACTCATTACTAAATCTGGAAATAAAGCTCCATGAGGGCAAGACACCCTTTAGCTGACTGAGTCAGTCTGAAAGAGGCTTGCAGTGCCTTTCAATAATCTTAATTTTGTACTGTAGCCAGAATGATGGGAAAAGACAAAAAAGAAAATCCATTTTCTCTTACCTTTGCTATCCTTTTTCAAAATGAGTTTCCTTTGCTCTTTTCTTTCCTCTTTATGAATCACACCTCCCTCGCTCTTCCCAGACTTTTTAACGCAGTTGGGATCCTTGCTGACACTTCCTCTCTCCTCCAGCCTGGGTTTTTTGGACAGAGTTGCTGATGGTAATTTCTTCTTAGCTCCAGCAGCTACATGCCCGCTCTTTGTTGTGTCCTCTTTACATTTGATGGGCTCAGGCTCTGCAGCAGCCACTGATATCTGGCAGGATTTTGACCCTTCCTGATTTCTTTGACTTTCTGTGTTGACTGGGAATGGATCAAGTGTGGTCCATGCCAAAGGGAATGACAGAGCTCTTCTGTGGGGTGGTTGCTCTTGAAAACACTGGTTGTTCCCTGAATCAACTGGTGGCAAATTAACTAAACCACTTGCTACACTCTCTGCTGTCCTGACTTCCTCCTTTTTATCATACTCAGTGGACTTAATTGAATTCTCAGCCTCAGCTATCTTGCTGGAAGGCATCAAGTTAGGACAAGACTGCTCTGTGCTAATATTCATAATCTGTTTCAGAGCCTGGGACCCAGTCAAAGTGTGCAAAGGAGCCTTTGCTTCAGCTTCATCTGGGTTATAGTCAATAGCTCTTGGAATCTCATGTTCATTTTCACACAAGTCTGCTTCCCCTTTGGTTTCTCCAGAGACCCTCTGGAACAGACCCTTCCATGACTTGCAGGAGATTTCCCATGTAGTTAAATTTCCGTTTACTTTAACTCCAGTTTGTATGGATCCAGTTTTTCCCTCATTTCTTGTGGCAGAACACGCCACTGCAGATTCACTGGGAAGGCTCTCTGAGTGGCTTACAGTTGTGAGGAAGGGCAGGATTTTGTTTCCAAGCAGCTGTTGGGAATGTAGCCAATCCCAGGAACCTCCATCATCCCCACTGGCTGTGCTGTGGTGCTCACTTTGAGCCTCCCTGGGGAGCAGGGCACTGGCTGATGTTACACTTCCAGCTGCATAGGTGGGATTTTTTGAAGAATCTATTTTTAACCCTTCATCAGACCTGAAGGTGCTGTCAACAAAAAATGAATGCTGTTCTGCTGTATTACAAGGGGAAGCTGCAGTCTGACTCTCTGAAACCTGACTAACTCCTGAGTCACAGGAAGCTTCATCCCTGTGTTCCTCAGGTATGCAAAGCTCTCTCTGTTCTTCTCCTGGTTTACATGGTTCACAGCTGGACACTTCAAGATAAAAATCTCTTAAAAATGGCTCCCCAGAAGGGGGAGGGACTGCCCCTTCTTGTTTCACTATTTCAGTCAGTTGGTCTTTGTTTTGGGGTAGATTCTTATGTGTTACGGTTTCATTCATCTGAATTAAACTACGCAATTGCATTACATTACTGTATATCTGTGTATCAGAAACATTTTGAAAATCCTGACAGCCATTATGTTTTGAAAGATGGTAGCTGTCAGAATTAGTTAAATTTGGTGCACTCAAGCCTGAGTGATTTCCTTTTTCTTGTAAATTCACTACACAACTTTTATGTATGGTGTTAACAGAAGACTGTTCTGCATGTGTAAACTGACTGGTATTTTCACTGGGGAAAATGTCTCCCTCTTCAGGGAAATAAGCCAGTTCTCCTCTCACTGGATAGCAGTCCATAAAATGACAGCCTTCTCCAGGTACAGACTCATTTGTCATGGCTATGTTGTATTCAGTGTGAAATAATTGTCTAGCTGTCTCCTGTGACATACCTGATATGTCAGATTTGGGACATGCTGAATTACCACTCTGAGTATTTTGTAACCTTTGAGAAGAATCTGCTTCACATGTTTGGGCAGCATTATTAACAGCAAGCTTCCCTTCCCAAGTCACAGTGGATCCGTTCCTGTCTGTGGCCATTGGATTTGGCTCCATGCACTCCTGGGTACTTAGGAGGACACTGCTTGCTGAAACACAAACGGATGGTGTTTCCCTCTCATTCCCAGTGCCAGAATTTAGACAGACGCCATCTGTTCCTACCACTTGTGCAACACAAATGTTTCCTATGGATGCACTCTCACATGCTGCAGCTCTCTGCAGGAGGATATCAGAAACATTGCAGTCAGCTTTCTCAGTTCTGGGGTTACAAGCTGGTTCTGTGATGGGCTCCTGTTCTTCTATCAAATCCACTGGCAAAGGATGATCAGAACAGGTCTCCTGCACAAAATTCAGTTCTGTGACTTGGATATCTGTCAGCCTCGTACCTAAACTTGGGATGCCTCTGTTTTCAAATGGAATTCGATAGTCTGAGTCATCTTCATGAAGAAGTTTCCACAGCTTGTCATGCACTGCAGATACATCAGCATCTCCTTTGCACTCAGGTTCTCCAGATTCCAGGACTGACTTGGGAATAGCTTCAGACGCAGCCTCATTGGCTGATCGGCTGCAGAGAATATCTGGGTTACTGCTACCACGTATGTCGAGCCCAGACCTCTGCTCTCCCTCCCCTGGCTCATCACACAGCTTTGCAGAAGAGAAAACAGAACACAAGCATTCCTGTTTATCGGGAAGAGAGTCCATATCCCATAGAGGAGAAGGGGAAATGTTAATCTTTGACTTTTTGCCATTCCTAATAATTTCTTGTCTGGAGAAGACCTGTTGGTGACAACCTTCTCTCTTTTCACAAGGAACACAGTGAAGAGAAGAGGCCTGTAAATCTGCATTCTTTACTTGCAGCGTGTTTTCAGCAGAGAGCTGGCTGGCTCCTGCACTCTCACAAGCCCTGAAGATGCCTTCCTTTTCTGTTCTGGGCTCCATACAGAGGTTCTCACAATTCTGGGTAACGCTTTTAAGATTAGCACCTTGACTCTTCAAAGAAGGAAAATAGAGCAATGTAATTAAAAATTAGAACTACGGCTTGACACAGGCCTGAAGGCTTGCAAATTTTTTAAACTTTTCTCTTTTTTTTAAAGTATTTGTCAATAGTCAAGTTTGTGACTTGTAAATATCAACATAATGGATTGAAATTAACCTCCTGGGTCTGAGTCTGAAAGTGTTGCTCCTTAGAGAAGGATTTGTAATGAAGCTAATCAATTTTACCTCATAGTTTCTCGCTGTTTTTTAAGCAGAAGTAGTTTTGCAAGGTAATTCTCCTTTGCAAGTAAATTCCCATGTTACATTTATATCCCTCTGTTTGCACAAATGGAGTGTAACAAACAGTTCCTAGAATACAGACTAAAAGTACATCATTGCCTTTGGGTCTCAGCTCCTTCAAAATCCACTACATTTGGGACTGCTTTTACTTCACATTGTTCTCCAGCAATCCACCTTAGTGGATCTTGCCACTTCCCTGTTTCATGCAATGCCACTCAAACTCCTCTTTCCTAAAATGACACTCTCTTTTAAATTGCACACCTGTAATGGAGTAGTTGAAATACCTCAATATCTGTAGTTACTTCAACTGCTTTAGACAGGTGAAACAAAAGACCCGAGCTGTGCTTTGTCCTGCAGACTGACAGGCACATCCTGCCAGCATCCTGCTATTCCTGCTCAAAAGGCATAAAAAGAGGAAGAACTATAATATTTTAAAGGACAGAAAGTGAGTTCTCTGCCAACAACATAGAGCAACAGGCTGACCAGGCACAGTTGTCAGGAGCCTATACTCCAAAGCAGTACAGATTTTCCAAGGGATTTTTTCTTGGTGTGTCTCCCAGGAAAGACTGGAGCCAACTTAAGACATGGGCAACAAAATGGGATGTTAACTGGCATTCCTAGGGTAGATCCTACTGGACGAGCAGAGCTGGCATCATGTGCTGCAATTACTGCAAGCAGGACTTCCCTGCTTGCTCTGACACAGAGCTACAGACCCTCTGGCAAGGCTGAGGCCTGGACTGTACCCTTGCAAGACCAAGCTCTCATCTCAGCCAGATGCCCAATTACCTGGAACTTCTGTGCCAGTTCTGCTTCTCTCCTTTTTGGATAACGCAGTTCAAAATTTTCTAAAAGTGACAGAAATTTGCATTGGGAAGGTCAAACCAAGGATCTCTCAGATTTTATGTGAACAGGCTGTTCTGATATGAAAAAAAAAAAAAACCAAAAAAAAAACAGAATAATGGCTCTTTAACCCAGGAGTGACAGCAGCACCTTGTGTCAAGAGTGCTGAACATTGACCACTGACAGCGACCCAAGGGTGCTGACCACTGAACTCTGACATGGACACGGTTCTGGCTGAACACTGAACACTGACAGGGACAGAGTGCTGAACACTGACAGACAGGGTGCTGGCTGACTGCTAACAGAGACCAGTTCCCCAGTGACACCCAGCAAAGCCTCCCGGCTCTCTGTGCACTATGTCACATCACACAGCTGGCACCGTTGGCGTCTTGGACCTATTATTAAAGAAGCTGCTCTGAAGCACCAGGTAAATAAAGAATTTCACTTGGGGCTAGGCCGTGAGGTCATGAAAGGAGTGAGGGGCCTCCCACCTTAATTATCTAAAGGAAGGAGAAGTCACTCAGCACAGCAGGCGCTGCACAAGACACACTGCAAAGGTTGCTCCAGTTCGAGCACTCGGTGCCAAGGGGAAGTGTAAATCCTTGGGTCATTAGTGCTCTGATCCCGCGGCTGCTCTGTACCCCTCAGCAGACCTGATTCCCACAAGGACAGGGAAAATACTACACCCTACCAAAGCAGTCAGCTGTGGGGTTTGCTGCGAGCCCCTCCCCTTGCTCCCGTAGAGCTGTCTCAAACTGGGCTCCACCAAACGCCCCAGGGTACTTTCACAGAAACTCGTTTGCAGCAATAGATTCGTTCTTACCTCTCTTAGATTACACAGACAGATTTCTGAGGAGTTTCTGGTTTACTAGATGGGTGCTGTGAGAAACTGTCCACATTTTTCTAGTGCTTCAAAAAGAGGAGTAGTATTCAGGTGGGATGCTTTTGCTTGGCTCATTTCAAGACCACATAATTTTAAAACTACACCTGAATTTCATTGCCATACACACGTGTTTAAAAATGGGGGGTTGGTGTGCGCCCAGCTCTCGTCCTTTTGTGTACACCAACACTCATTTTTTATCCAGTGAAAAGTTTTGGCCATGGAAATGCAGACATACTGACTACACACAGCAAAAGTCTAATTGGCTGTTCTGAAATTTATGCCAGGCACCTGACAGCTGCTCTTGGCTAAGAGACTTCTGGGATTTAAATTATTGCACTGGACTTGGGGAAAAAAAAAGCAAACTAGGCCTTTGGCAAACCATGGCCATACACCATGTCAGGAAGCTCTGAGGAAGTTAATTCTAGTGAGGCGTATTCCCCATCATAAGGACATCATGTGCTCCTCAGATTGGATTGGAATTTTATTCCAATACCATAAAACCAGAGAAACCTATGAGCATTTTTCAGGAAGAAGAATTCAGTGATTTTTGACTGCTGAAGACACCCCAGTGGTAAGATTAAAGTCACTCTACCGTGACACTACACACAGAACTTGGAGATATTTTTGCCCAAATGATCAGATGAAGAAAAGCATGTGCAACTGGAAAAATCTTTTTGTGACAAATAGGTTTTTTTTCTGTGCAATTAGCTACACACCTTCAAACCAGAAAAATTTGGGACATATAATTATTTAATAGTATTTATATATCTTGAGTCTTTACAAAGTGAAATAAAAATATTGATTCAATTTTCCCACTTAGGAAAACTGGTAAAGCATCATACCGGTCTCTACAACTGTAGTGATTTCTCCAGCTCATTTTCTACCAACAGCATAAAATATGCAAGTACGTGGAGAGTACCACAGATGTTTGAACATTTAATTGCTTTGTGTGTTAACTGTAATATCCAACCCTTTCATTGTTTTGTTTTTAAAAATCACAGCACTCCATTCACCTCTGTAACACGAGCTCTGCATTGAATTCCCTTCATCATTACAAAACCAGAGCAAACCCCTGCTGATTTGGTTTAGGTTTCCGGCACCATAAATGGAGGATGGTTTTTTTTGTTGCATATAGATTGAAAAGAAAGTAAACCAAAACAGTCTCTGCTCAAATACCAACAGGTATGTGAGAAACTTTCTGGGTTGAAAGAAGCATTACTTCGCTAAGATCTGTGCAATAGCCTCCATATCAGATTTCCCTATCCAGCTGTCCAGAGGCCCATTAGTGCCTCTCACCATTATCAGGCTCACTCTATAATTAGAACAGCTTAGGCTTTACTTGGGCCTTTTCTAAACCCAGATTTTGCTCCCAGCCGTAGCTGTCATTCAGAAGTACATGAATAGTATCTTTCAAAGTAATTTTGATTATACACTATTTTGTGACAAGCAGGAATAAATTGCATTGAGTTCAGCAGAGCAACTCTTTGTGTTAAATGATAAACATGTCACTTACCCCAAACGAGATGTTCTCATCTGGCATCTGGTTTTGCTCAGACAGCCCCCGAGTCCTTTCCCTTTCCCAGTGACTGTCTTTATCTGCCTCTTCTGTTGGACACAGCCCAGCCAGCATTTGCACGCTTTCTGCCTCCTCGGGAATCTGTGCTGAACAGACACCTTCCTGACTGGAAGACGGAGCTCTGGATTCCCTACCTGCTGCTGCAGCCTGGAAAGACTGTCCTAGAGTACTTACATATCTGCAAAGCTCTATAGGGTTTAACAGCTTGAAAAGGTTTCTCCTCAGACTTTCTGTTAAGGTACAGACAGTGTGCTGTGCATTTCCCTCTGGCACATTCCTTCTCCCCTCCTCCAGCAGCAGTGAGCTTTCCCCCAGCACGTCCCCGTCGTGGCTGGTTTCTGTCATTGTCCCCGAACCCTGGTCATAGGTGCAAGCAGTACCTATGCCATTGGCAGAGGAATCTGCCTGGGCAGGGACAGTGTCCGTGGGCTTTGGTTCGTCCCTTGAGGAACTTGCAGCCAGATGGCCACTTCCATTAGTCTCTTCTTCACTTCTGGGATGTTCATTTCCAGTGGCTGCAGAAGCAACAGGCACTTGATTCTCCTCTTTGTCTTTCAAAATGGTACTTTTATCTCGGTGGTGTCCAACAGTGAGAGTCATCTCTGTCTGCGGAGCTGACTGGCTGTACATAGAGGGGTCTCTCCTTACGTTTACTCCTTTGATTTTTGACTGATGCTCACAGAAGCCAATGGGGGTATCCATAGGCGTAGTGTTATCTGACACTTGGAACACACAAGGCATTTCACTGAGGAAGTAAGCACACCCATCACAATCCTTACTCAGTTTTAGATCATCTTCATCATCACTTTCTAATAAAAATTGCAATTTCTTTTTCCAGATTTCATCTTCATGCACTGTCAGCACATCTGAACATTCAAAGTACTCCAGGTCATCATCAGAAAAGTCATCATTTACACTTGTTACTTTCTCTGTATAAATCTCCAGAATGGTGGCAGAATTTTCAGAGTCATCTTTTTCAAAATCTGTGAGATTACCTATGGAAGTGTCTGCCTGCTCATCCAGCAGGGAATTCCTGGTTAGAGGTCTGCCCAGCCCAGTCCTTTTACATGCCTGGACATCTGCCAGAGACTGAGGCGATCCAGAGTCTCCAGTGTTAAGGTAACAGTTGACTGTGTGACAAGTGGTTACATCTGTGGGGTGAGAAGGCACCTGTCTGCTGCAGTATCCCTCCACTCTTCCAGCAGCGACATCAACCACACCGTTAAAATTAAGCAGGTCATCACCATCCTCTGACAAATCCCTTAGGCAGGAAACAGTTGCCTGGGATTTAACTACATTTTTAACATCCATGTTGTCTTCTGTGTTAGGCAAGTGTCTTGAGGGATTTCTCAGGTGGAGACAAAACTCCTGCTTTGCTGAGCTTCTCAAGCAGTAAATGAATTATTTTTGAAGAGTCAGAACTGGATGAAATCAACACAGTCTCACCCTCACAGGGGAAACTCTCACATTGTGCAAAATGTTTCCCATTTTGCTCATTCTACCCTGAAGTCTGTCACGAGTTCATTTAGGACAACAACAAATTCTAGGCAAGTTTTGTTCTTTCTATGTGGTTCTGGATCAAGAAAAGTCATTCTAGCTCTCAATGAAGTGCAGCTCTTGTTCTGTGCACCTGCAAGTAAAAGAAATGCAAAGTTTAAAATCACTTCTGAAATGGTTATAGGTATTTTCTAAAAGGTGGTCAGTTGACATATATTTGCAAGCACTTTCAAAACAAGAAATCATTATTTAAAACCGAAGATCAGACATTAAGGCAGTAACCCTAACCTGGCTGTCTATGCAATGACACTTACTGGCAGCACATTGCAAGTGCCCGGAGTGATCTGTGCTAGGAGAACAAATCCCTGAGCAAACCCACACATCCATGTGGCGCCTTGACAAGGACTCTTAGTACACAGCCTTTCAACTTTTCTAAATGCAAACAGGAACCTGCAAACAATGTACATTTCCACACATACCCCACTGCTACAGCTACCTGCTGGTTTGGTAGTCACATTGGCACAAGAGCAGGCTATTCCTTGAATTGGCATCATAGGGACATAAATCCCAAACTCTGTTTGTAGAAATACCCAGAACAACCAGCCTGCTTAGACGTTATAGGGCAATTTCTGTTTAAAGCAATTATTTTGTGCTCTGGCTTGATATTTGTCATTCATGTGATGAAAGAACAGTGAAAGCAGGCTTGCTTCAATTTCCTGCTCATATCAAGTTTTCCCTTCAAGCAGGTGTGCAGTAGCAGGGTGGCAATGCTGAATTCACATAAAATCCAAGCAAGATACACCAAAAGGTTTCCACTGGCTGAATCCAAAGAAATGTAGAATCATTTCTCTCTTCCTGTAACACAAGCCTTGTTTCCTTAGCATTCCCAACTCTTAGGATTTTAGATACCCGAGATGTTTTTGTACATTGCTAGGAGCTCTCTGCCTCATCAGTCACCTTGGAAAAGGTGTGACATGGTAGCACTGGAAAAGTACTGTAGCAGTTTCGAGTAAATATGACCTCCTGGAGGATGCCAGACTAACGGCTCTGAAAAAAAGTGACTACATTTATTCCAGTATTGGTGAAGAGCAGAAGGAAAAGCTTTCTTGCCATGTAATCCAATGAAGCCATTTAAAGACACCTCTGTTCATTCTCCTTTTCCTTCTCCGTGTATCTGCTGTAATGATGTTTCCAGCTCATGTCCTGCCCTGGCCTGGGTCCCTCAGCCCCCGGCCTGGCCGTGCCCAGCAGGCAGGCAGTACCGTGCCACAGGTACTGCAGGCCGACCGGGGGAGAGAGCTGGAGCTGGACTAGAGCCTGCTGGTGAAACAGCAGCGGCTGCGTGGCCGGCTGCAGTCTGCCTCTCCTTGAAGAGCACTAGGCAACCAGGGATACCTTAGCTCCCTTTGGGCAAACCTGCCACCAACACCTCTTCCACAGTCACCTGGGTGCTGGAAAGTAGGGAACAAAGTTGGTTAACAGCAAGGACACAACATTAGATGTGTGACAAACAGTTTGAATCCATGTACACCAAGGAGCCCAGACAAACAGCACATGGGGCAACCAGACCAGCCTTTCTGATCACACTGCTTTCCTTTTCAACTCCAAGGAATATATTTAACAGGACAAAAACAGAGCAGTAGGGATTAATCTTTTCCTCATCCATTTTATTACAGTAACATGAAAATACCCTTCAGAGTTCAGCCTCTCCTCTTAAATATGCATTTGCCTAATGTTTCCTGTTGCACTCTTTCAACACTTCTCTCATTTTTGCTTTTTAGAAGACCAGATGTCTCTCTCTCCCCTCTTTTGGAGGTTGCAAATTATTTTAAAAGCATGGTAATTTCTCCAGCTGAAAATAGCTTTGGCAACATGTTTTTAATGCAGACTAAGGAAAAACCTTTACTAAAACCATTGTACTAGGCAGTTATTGTTGTCTCAGTTTGGCTGCACTCTGACATTGAGGGGAAAAGAGCTGTCAAGATTTCTCCATATGAAAATTACATTGGATTTCCATGCACTGCCAGATGCAACCACAGAAATGAAAGTAAAATAACATTCCAGGAGAAAACTGCAATAAATGATGGGTTTCCACCCAAGACAAAGAGATACTATCTTTTTTAATCTGGAAAGAAAATAGAAAGTATTAAGATTTTTTTTTAAATTCAATTATTGAATTTAGACAGAAACTGGAAAGAGAACTTTTAGTATGATAACCTCTCAGCTCATCAGGAAAACTTGTGGCAGAAGATGCACAGTGAAATTCACGGAGGAAAGAGGAATGGGAGAGACCATGGTAATTTACCATCGGCTTTTGACTAGTAACCTGAAAATTAACTCTCTTCCTGATAAACTGGGAGTTGAACACTTGCTGGCAGAAGACACAAAAACATTTAAACATGCCAGGGTGCTGTGGCTGCTTGTCCCAACTCTCACTCTGAAAACCAATGATATTCCTTGCTGAATCACAACAGCAGACACCTGAAACACAGCCACACTGAAGGAATTCACCCACCAGGTTTGAGCAGGTCATGGCAGGAAATGTGCCTGATTTGGCTCTCTAATCTGCTGCAAACAGATTTTCCATTTTGTAGTGATCAGAGCCATGGGGAATTTTTATGGTAGCCCTTGAGGCAAATGAAACACAGGTTCATGCTCAGCAGGGTCTGCTCAGCTCCTACCTGGGCTCAGTGCCTGGGAGCTGAGATTAAGGGAGAACAAAGCTGGGAGCAGCATGAGAACAGCAACCTGACAACTGTGCTTGGGTGTGATTGAGGAGAAATATTGAACTGATGTAAACCTGCAACAGTCAGATTAACAAGGAAGCAACAGGCAGATGGAGCTGCTTCACCAAAACCCTTTGATAGCAGGAACACACCGGGATTTGTCAAAAAAGCAATCCATTCCAAATAATAGTTAACAAAAGAAAGGCTGGCTAAAGCATCAAAATGGCTAAAACAATCACCCAACTTTTCTGTAAGGCAAATATATAATAAAACAAATTCAAGTCAATTTTCTGAAGAGATTCTTCATTTAAAATTCATACTTTGTCATAATCCCATAATGGTTGTGAAAAGCCTGTTCACTATTCATAGTGAAAATATTGTCTGAAATTCCAGTTCTAAACATAAAATCTGGCTGCTCAAAATTATTTTCCTTGAAATGACATCACTCCAAATTGAAACTTATTTTTATACATTGTTAAATATGTTCAATATTTGATAATTTATTTCAGTTGAGATCAAAACAGTTTTGAATTACACTTTAACATGGAAGGAAAAAAATTTAAAATATTTTATATTTTGTGGGTAGTTTTGGTGACAAAGCCACTTCTAGTGATTTCAGAGGGACCTGTGGGGTTATTCCTAATGTCAGAAAAAAATTAACTGACAAAAATATATAAACTTGATTAAAAGGTGGCCATTACATTTTCTCTCTTGCATCACATTTTTCCAACTTTATTAAATTATTAGCAAAACAAAAATCTTCTTGTGAAAAATTACCAGATATTGGCTTTTGCATTTATGTATTAGCCCATGCTTGTTGTTAGTGATTATAACTATTTTGAAATAGTATCAATTATAACTCTTTTCAGCTGCATGTTAGTATAATATAATCTATCACCTTAAGCATGCACTGTATTGCTCATAGAAATAGTAGTGCAATGAATATAATAGCTATGTATCACTTATGGAAATAATAGTGTGTTGAATGTACTGTGTTATAGACCTTAGCAAAACATAAGATGGGAAAAAAAGGCTTTTGTGTAACCAAAAACATCCAACCAAAAGCCATCCAACCAAAGGCCATCCAACCAAAGGCCATCCAACCTGTCCAAGTGCTAAGATAACCATGGCACAAACCAGAGCACCGGAGCACAATTAGAGAATACCGTGTTAAATTTAAGGAGGACATACTAAACCCTTATCAGAGGATGTGAAACAGCAGGATGGAGACACAAGAAAATATATTGACCTGACACCCAGGATGTCATGCAGATAAGCCGGAGTATGAAGAAGTCAGACAAAGAAGTTCCCAAAACATCAGAAAGTTCAAAAGAACACTTGAATTATGCATGAAACACAATAATATGCATGTATCTTATTGATATAACAGTATAAAGATAACATTGTCTGTATGCCCTCCCCCCCCACCCTCATGGAAATACTGTCCTTTTTTTATCCTATTACTATAATTATTATTATTTTTAGACTTCTAAAAACTCTAAGCAGTGAATTCTGTTTTTCACATTCATTTGTAAGCAATTTTATATTCACAGAAATTATTTATACGGGAAGCTTATGCATTTTAGCAATCCAGAAGTGAATTTGTGCCTTTCTGTGAGGTTCATGTCCTCTAGAGTCAATGGAAAAATCCCCTTTATGACATCCCTGAAGCATTTTTCCTTTGCTTAAGATCTATTCATGGAGTAATCTCTGTTTTGTGTGCAGGCCCTTTTCAGTAGTGCTCCTTCCTATCTTTCAGCAGCACTCACTGGTCCCTGACCTTGCTGGAGCTGTCCGCCCACCCAGGAACCACCTCCCGTTATCTGTGCAGCCCCAGCTCTGGGCTCAGGGGCCCGTCCCACGCATTTCCGTGGCACAGTGAGCACCTGGTCAATGCCCACCCCTCGATGGAGCCAAGCTGTGACCCCCACGAAGCTCCCAGCCTGAGCAGGTCCTGCCAAGGACCTGCATCACACCCACCCAGCCAGAGTAGTGGGAAGAGAGAGGCTGAGTGAGCCCACACGGGGGAT
Source organism: Lonchura striata (assembly GCF_050655825.1). Lineage (NCBI taxonomy): Eukaryota > Metazoa > Chordata > Aves > Passeriformes > Estrildidae > Lonchura > Lonchura striata. The sequence goes on from NC_140743.1 coordinate 43,329,022, forward strand.
ATCAGCAGAACACCAGGGGAATGACACTGATCATGCACAGTGGTTCACACTGGGGAATAGCCTTTCATCAACCAATACTTTGGGCTCTCTATACCGAGCTGACAGCAGTTCTGGGATAGCTGAAGCAAGAGAGAGCGCAAATGGAACACCTTGAGCAGCATACTTGTCAAAGAGTGCACAGTGTCAGAAACCAAACTACAGAAACACTGTATTATCTAAACCAGTTACCACACTATCTATTGGATTAATAAGGTCTAGGTAAGAAAAACATCAGTGAAGTTGTGGCTGTTCAAAAAGTAGATGTCTGGAAAATATGCCCTTGCCGAAAATTCTGTGATATATTGAGGTTCTTCAACTGCCAGTATCCAAGGCTTTTTGACAACATTTTGATTAGTGCAGTACCCGCTGTAAACAGCCCCACAGTATAAAAACACCTCATCCATAATTTATCAGCTAAATGGACTAATAAATTACTGGCTCTGCACATGTCAAACAAACACCTTAATATAGAGTAATTAAAATAAGCAATCACAGCACAACTCTTAACACTGATCTGTCTTAATCTATTTTTAACACCTGTCAAGCATCTGACCCTGTCAGACTGAGCAATTCATGAAGATTGGGAATCACCTATTACTACCAAGTGACCAGACCTTTTCCTCAAGAATGGAGGAACCTTTTATCTAATGCATATTAGGCCGTGCTATAAATATTTAGAATTTAGAATTAATAAATGTGTCTTTCAGGATACCTGGTATCACTTACACACTCTTTAGAGAAGGAAGCTTGCTTTTGTACAATTTTTGCAATTTTGTCTTAATGAGACTTGGTGGAAATAGTAGCAGAGAGTAATTTCAGAAACAGTGAGCAGATTTATAAATGCAACATGTTTAGAAACACCCAAATCTATTGGGATAAACAAAAATGGCTCTTCTTTAGCAGAAGGAAATACCAAATCCCATTTCCTGGTCAACAGCAGTATAAATCAATCCATTGTAGTGCACTGATAATAAAAGTAACTTGCTCTTTTTCCTTTATTAGTCTTTTATGATACACATTCTATTTGCCCAGGAGAAAAAAAGCAGACAAATAATTTTCAAAGTCCAAACACCCCGACCCCTCACTTACCCTTGAGCTCTTTGTGGATGTTCTGGGATAGGCTGGTCCTGGGCTGGGCCTCCCCACTGGAGACAAAGGAGGCTGAATTTGTGCGCGTTGTTAGGAGCTGCAAGCCAGCCGACAGCTTCACCGGTGTTTTGGAGTGCGATCTCAGGATAGGGAGTCTGATCACTGAACAGTTTGACTTTTAAGAGAGACGATTTCATTACATGCAGCAGATGGCCCTTCCTGGGAAAACCTCTGCCAGACAGGGAGTTGGCAGTGAGGAGAGGGCACATCCTACTTCCATAGAAGTCCATAGGAATTTCCTAATGGCCTTGAGACAGAGGAAGTGTTGGCCTTAGTTTTTCATAACAGAGCACTGGCTTGTTTTTTGAAGCATGTGCCTAACTGCTCTTCTAGGCAAGTTGGGAATTTCTTACTTGCTGGATGTTAGGCACACAAAAGTTCTGCTGAGCATGAGAAAATCCACAGTGCCTAACAAGCAGGCTGAGGAAATCAAAGGTGGACAGTGGACTTCTCATAATCTCTACACAGAAATTCACCTTATCATCTTCATCCCTCAAAGGCAAATGAGCAAATCCTGAAGTAAGAAAGTATTTCCACTCTTGGTACCCAAGGAGACAAGTCTCACACATGGCAAACTGGAATGAATTGCACAAACTGCCCTGAGTTTAAGGGATCTGGAAGAGGCCGAAAAAACAACTTTTGTGCCAAGTTTTTTCTTAAGCATTTTGAAGGACACACAGCTAAAACTGGTTACAAGATCCTACTGTGCTAAATACTTCTTGCTCCCAGTGTTATCTAGACAGATAGGAAACTGTGGTCTTCAGCAGTAAATATAGCACTTCCAACCACCCTTATTCAGAAATAGCAATAAGAATATCTATGTTTTATAGACGAGCCTAATAGGCAAAGAAATGAGAGGCAGCCACATTCAAATCAGAACAGTTTCGGTTGGAAGGGACCTTTAAGGGTCATATAGCCCTACACCAACATGGGCAAAAACACCTTCCACCAGACTAAGTTGCTCCAAGCCCCGTCCAACCTGATCTTGAACACTTCTAGGGATGGGGCATCTACCACTTCTCTGAGCTACCCAAATGCTTGATCACTGATTAAAAATGTTTGTAAAATTACTTTCTTAGGCACCTTCAGTCCACTTTGAGCAAGTCGCAATACCAGAGAGGTGAGAATTCGCTTCAGATCATCTGTTTGCAGTGATAACGATCACTCAGGGGAACATCTCGGGAGGCTCTTCCTGAGCAGTTCCTCCTCTCCCTCGCTGAGGACGCAAGGTGCCTTTACGCTGCACGCTTCGACAGTGGCAGCAGGCTGAGAAAAGCTGTGTAAAGGAAGAGAGTCCATGGTCGTACTGCTCGCGGTCAGATAAAGACGTTTCTCCTCAAGGCGAGAGAGAAACAGCTCTCGGGTCTTGTGGGCTTTGTCTGGTTTACGCCCCAGCCCCGGTTGTAAAGCCACGTTCGGCCTCCTCAGCACCACCCGGGAACGCTGCAGGAGGTCTCGCGCTCGCACAATACGCCCATTTCAACAGGGGTACGACCGCGCCTGATCTGTTTCCTCACGGTGCCCGAGGAGGACTACGGGATGTCCCGGGGGCGCGGTGCCCTCAGAGCTGGGCCCCCTCAGAGCTGGGCCCCCTCAGGGCGCGGTGCCCTCAGGGCTGGGCCCCCTCAGGGCTGGGCCCCCTCAGGGCGTGGAGCCCTCAGGGCTGGGCCCCCTCAGGGCTGCGTCCCCTCAGGGCGTGGAGCCCTCAGGGCTGGGCCCCCTCAGGGCTGGGCCCCCTCAGGGCTGCGTCCCCTCAGGGCGCGGAGCCCTCAGAGCTGGGCCCCCTCAGGGCTGGGCCCCCTCAGGGCGCGGAGCCCTCAGGGCTGGGCCCCCTCAGGGCTGCGTCCCCTCAGGGCGTGGAGCCCTCAGGGCTGGGCCCCCTCAGGGCTGGGCCCCCTCAGGGCTGCGTCCCCTCAGGGCGCGGAGCCCTCAGAGCTGGGCCCCCTCAGAGCTGGGCCCCCTCAGAGCTGGGCCCCCTCAGGGCGCGGAGCCCTCAGGGCTGCGTCCCCTCAGGGCGCAGAGCCCTCAGAGCTGGGCCTCCTCAGAGCTGGGCCCCCTCAGGGCTGGGCCCCCTCAGGGCTGCGTCCCCTCAGGGCTGCGTCCCCTCAGGGCGCGGAGCCCCTCAACGGGGCTGTGCCCCCTCAGGGCGCGGTGCGCGCGCTCCCCTCAGCCGTACCCGACCCAGCCGCCCCGTCCCGCGCGGCTCTTCCTTCCGTGCGGTAGCACCGCCCCGGCGGGCAGCCATGGAGTGCGGCGCGGCGGGGCCGCTGCCCCTCAGCCGCCTGGCCGGGCCGCTGCTCCGTAGGCTCAGCGAGCTGCTGGACCGCGCGGCGCCCGGCAAGGGCTGGCGGGAGCTGGCGCAGCGAGCGGGGAGCCGCGGCGCGGTGCGGCTGAGGTGAGCGCGGGCAGCGGCGGGGCGCGGGCAGCGGCGGCGGGGCGCGGCCCAGCGGTGCGTGTTTATCTCTCTAATCCCGTAAAACACTGAGAATCCGTCCACTTCATAAGTGAAAGTATCACCACATACTGAAGATATCTCGTCCCCAGGTTTGCGTAGCTCTGTGATTTAAGGAAGGAAACGTTGATTAATCTTTTTAGTGGAAATATGTAACTTTGTATTCTCTTTAGGCAGTTGTCATTATTTCTTTTTTGTGTTGATTGAATGCCTGTGACTGAAAGTGCGTGACAATGACACCAAAGTTGAAACTACAAGTTCAGACACAGGTGACTACGCTGTACAGTCGGTGTGTTAGGCTGGACTCCAGCAGTCACTTGTTTACAACAACTTTAAAATCAGTCTTCCTGTACTTTGAAGTTCAGAGTCTGACTCGCTCTCTACGGCTTCTGAGTCAGGCTCATAGAAATGAAAGATGCTGTACTACTTTTTCTGCTGACACTTTAAAAGTGAAAAATAGGAGGTTTCTTAATACATTTGCTGAAACTTGTGAGGTATATGCATCTCTTATACCATCCAGCTCACTAATACCACTTTCTGTCTGTGGAGGTGTCACTGAATAACCTCTGTACTCCTGAAACTTGAAGGAAATGCTGCAAATATGTCCAAATCAGCTGGGAATTTCCCATCTCTATTTTTATTTATCTACAAGTGATTGTTTACCCGGGTCCTTTCTGAGAAAAAGGTATTGAGAAGGTCTATGCCATGTCTTTCTCACATTATTCCATAGCCCTCTCGACTTGGAGCAGTGTTCCCTCCAGGTGCTGGAGCCAGAAGGCAGTCCTAGCTGGAGTCTCCTGAAGCTGCTGGGGGATCGGGGCTGCACTGTCGTGGAGCTGGCGGAGTCCTTGCAGGCCCTGGAGCACACAGAGGCTCTCCGGTGTCTGAGCCACTCAGGTCAGTTCTGGGCTGTGCTTTCACTGCGGCCCTGGATTTTACACTGGGAACACTCAAGGTAGCACTCTACAGTAGCGAAAAGCAACTTTAGTGCTTGAATTCTAGCTAGTTGGGATCCAGATGATTACCAAGGTTATTGGCTGATCTGATTCTGAGGTTAAATGTAAGCCAAACCTTCGTGCAGTGTTGTTGCAGACTTGGACTTGGCTCCATGGGTGTGCTGGGCGTTGTCATTCTGTCTGCTGACTGGGGTTTGGTCTCAGCATGTGCCTCTGGGAGATGCTTATGGACCAGAGATGGACAGACAGGTAGTGCTGCCAGCACTGGAGTCTGGAGGTGTCAGTAACTTATCCCAGGTGAAGGGGAAGGGTCCAGTTAGGGCAGATTATTAATAAGATTATGAATACTGAATCTGCATGGTTTCAAAGTCCAGTAACCATAGATGTCACTTTGCCATATTCAAAGGTAACACTTATGCTCTGCATTTTCCAAGGAAAATGGAAGAAATATTTATGTGTCTTTGTAATCTATCATAAAATTGAGCTGGAAGGTTTTTCTTTTTGAACTATTAAATTCCATGGTACATGCAGGAAGTGACTGTGTAGTGCTGAATAAACCACAGGAAAGGAACTGAAACTGGAAAGAAATTATGGATCAGATTTCTTAGAACTTGTTTGGAATGCTTCTGATGAGTGCAAAATGCTTATCTTCCAGTGGATTTTTCTCATCTATGTTCTTAAGAGCTGTTTGTGATGCAAATTGGGGGAAATTAAAAAAAAAAAAGTGGAAGTTTTGGAAAGAGCAAGCCTTCTTAATTTTTCTGTCCTTTAAATTGAAATAGCATAATTACTTTTCTGCTGGTTAATGTTAGAGGACTGTGATGCTCAAAAACAACACAGTTTAACTGCAGAAAGTGGAAGAGGAAGTGTTAAACAAGGAGTTGAGGTACTGATCTCCAGTGCTAGGTGTAGAAGGAAGTGATTTTGGAGTAAGGAAGGCAGGGAATTTCAAAGTGCTGCAGCTTTTTTGGAGTAGCTGCTGGTGTGTTCTACTCTTTCAGAGTAATCATGTGAGTGGAGGCAGCTGATGGAACACACTGCTCTGCCAGGCAAGGTTATGTGATTTCCAAACGCCGTGTGCTCTCCGTTTCAGGCTGTTGTCTCTGTAGGTTCTGGTCTAGTTGGACTATCCAGAGCAAAGAATGTTTCAAATCATGATTTTTAAATGTTCCGTTCTCCTTCTTCTGATGACTTTGGCTATACCAGTGGACCTGGTTTTGGGACCATGCTGTAACAAGATCTGGAATACCTTAGGTTAAGAAAATAATTGCATCATATTGGAGTGGTGTCAGTTAAGATTTGAAGTAGAAAGTTTTACCTTGCAGAAAACCCCAGCCCTATGTTCTGCATGAATCAGAGGCATAAGAGTGTATAAGGAATAGCAGGAAAATGTGCTCTGTTGGACTTAAACTCTGACTGCTTTGACTCCCTCAGGCTGGGCCTTAATCTGAACAGCTCAAAAAAAAAAATCGTTGGGAGTGAACAAACATTTAAAACTGAGAATATCTTTCCAAAAAGGGATCTGTGATACCATGAGACATATTATTTCCTTTAAAATTAAAATATCTGAATGATATACTTTAAACCTTTTATGAGCTCCATCGAGTACTTATCGATTTGAGCATGGATTTTGTGTAGTGGAAGACAATTTTGAATGTCTTAAAGTAATATAACTAATTGGAACTGTGCGTATACACAGTACAAACAAATTATTTTCAAGTATATTTAATGACAGAAAGGTTCTGTGCTCCAAGGGCAATTTAAATGCAAATATAAATTATGGACTTGTATTTCTTCATAACTTTTCTATGTGTAAATTCTGTCTTAAAGGTGTAAAGATTGTTGTACAGCCAGACTCTCAAGCAGTGCTCTCTGGTCAGGTTGTCAAGTTGTGCTGCTGGGCAATAGGACACCCATTTGTGCAATACCAGTGGTTCAAGCAGGAAAAAGAGGTAAGAGTTCATAGAGAATGCAGGGTTTTTAAATAGTGAAAATAACACATAATGATTTTGGATCGTCCTTTTTTTTTTTTTTAAGACTCTTATTCACAATGAGAGAAGATTGCTGTATATACTCATAATGCTCAGAAAGTTTAAGAAAAGCTGGATGATCCTATGAACATGCTAAAACAAAACTGTGATTCCTTATGTTCACACCACTTCATTCCTGGGGGCTGTGAATGTGCAATGGGGCAGAAAGGAAGCTGTAAGTTCAGTTGTCTCAGGCTACAGTAAGTGAAGGAGTTGAGGATGGTGTTAAGGACTTGGAAATAAATATTATAATGCTTGATCCTGGTTAAGATTAAACCAATTGAAATGGAAGTATTTTTGGTTCATCTGTGATGCAGGTTCCCCATGGTAATTCTCCAGAACTGGTTTTGAGTCCGGTGAGTGTAAAGGATTCTGGCTTTTACATCTGCCGAGCGAACAGTGAATCTTCTTTCACGTTCAGTCGGTGGGCACGCCTTGAAGTTTGTGAGCTTCAGGATATGCCTCATGGTGAGTGGCAAAAACACCTTCTGAAAGTGCCTTCCTGCTTCCTCAAGGCACTTGGGTCCCTGTTGCTGTGCTTAGGTTGTCTCACACTTCCTTTTCTTGTTACTTCCTTTTCGTTTTTAAGGGCTCTTAATGGGTTTGCCTGAAAACAAGTTGTGCATTTGTAATCAGCCTCAGCCACAAAACCTGACAGTGGGGGATGCTTTGGTACTAGAATGTGGAGCTGTTGGAAACCCAGTTCCTCATTACCAATGGTTCAGAAATGGATTTCCTTTGGCAAATGGGAGCAAAAATGTCTACACAGTAAGTTACTGCAATGGGCCACACTTGGGAGCTAACGTTAACCACCTTGAGCTTACCACAGAAAGTTCCTTTGAAGAAAAGAATTTCTCCAGAACCGCTGCTAGTTTTTTTTACTCTTTCTTGCCTGTGGGGCTTAGATGTAAGGCTTAAATACCTGATGCAGGTATTTTTTGGAGTTCTGTTGGGATGATTGTGATGATGCTTGCATAGGTAACTTGCGTGGATGTGGGACATCAAGGAACATATTGGTGTCATGTATTCAATGACCGGGAGGACGAAGACAGCAAGAAAGTAGAAGTCATTATAGGTAAAGAGTTCTTCTATTTCATACAGGTCAGCTCTTTTGTCCATTTCTTCTACATCACTAAAATATATTTTTGAAGCTTTCAGTATTAAGACAAGCTCATGCCTTCTATATTTTTAGTTTATCCATTTGTTAAAACACCTGTGCTTGCATCTGGCAAATGGAATTTTGGAGTTTTGGGTTTTTATGATAACCAGTACAGAAGTACTGTCCCTTTTCATCCCTGCCGGCATGTATGTGGCTTGTTAGCAGATTGCTAGCTGATATATGCTTTTTGACAACTAAAAACTTTAAAACACTTTAACCCTTGCTGGAGACATGAACTCTGTTACATGGAGTCCTTCAGCAATCAGGAGAGGTGAGCTTGTTCATTTCAAGTAGAATGAAGGAACACGTTTCATGTTCATGCATGTGTATTTGCAGGGAACTGAAGAGGAGCAGATCTGTTTGTATAGCTTCCAGATCTGACAATACTACCATGTAACTTCCTAACGTAAGAGACACCCTAGTTTAGTACTCCTGAGTTTCGGGAATCATTACTGTAGAGTGTTATGGCCAATGCAAATTTGCACTGCTGTAAAGTGAGCCACATTGCAGAGCAGCTTGACAGTGCCCTTTATCTTCCACTTTGTGTGCTAACTCTCAGAACTGAGAGCTCATCTTCCAATTTTTTTCCCTCCTTAAAACACAAGGAAGGAGGGCTGTGGCAGTGGAGTGCACGGAAGGTAATGTAAACCTCTAATTGTGAATCAGTTTTAACAATTGGTGATGGGAGTGACAGGTTGTTGAGTGTGTTGCTGAAAGGCATATGTGAGTTAAGAGCTTGGGGTTAAAACATTGATGGATGATGCAACAGTCCTTCTGCATGTGCTTCTCTCTTCTTTGCCTGGACACATGATCTAGATCACACGGCTACTTCCTTCTTTTGTGGTATTCAAATGATCTGGAAATTTCTCTGGTGGGGCTCAGGAGGCAACATGCTAGAAAAAAGATCTGGAGATATTCAGGAACCTGGATGATCTTAGAGAGCTGGCTAGAGCTACTTGCAATGTCAGCTCCATGTCTGCAGAAGTCTTATTAGCACCGTCCTCAGGATGTTTTCTGTTCTCCTTTGCACTGTTGCAGCAGGGAGGAAGAAGTGTATTGTGACCCTTAATGTTGGTACCATCCCTCCCTCGACTGCTGAGCATTTCGGAAGCTGCAATATCCGCAGCACGTGGGGTTGGGTTCAGTGGTGCGAGGCTGCTCCGAGAGAGCACTGGTGCTTCAAGGATGTTAGGTTTTTTTCCCCTGCTTTCCAGTGTTCTCAGAAGAAAGAGGTGAAACCCGTGGTAGCTTAGGATGTTTGAAGATTGTATCTGAAGTCTTTCTGAATACACGTGGCTTCCTAAAATCAGATTTTTTGCTCAGGATGTTGCTTTTTCAGCAGCCCCTCAAACGTCTGTTCTTCAGTGGGATGATTCTGATACTTTTTCCTTTTTCCTTCAACCTACTTGCATGCCTGTGGGATTGAGGTGTCATAACTGTCCCCCACTTAGTTTTTACATCTACTGTACTGCAATGCTGCGTCTAGCACAGCTTAATATATTGCTATAGGATTTTCTCTTCTCTGTGGAATAAACACAAAAGGTTTGATTTGCAGAAATGCAAAGTCAAAAGTATTTTAGAAACGTAGTTTGTTTTCTTTGTTCAGCTTTGTTTAATAATGGCATGGCACTTATGTTTTTACTAATAAAATGGGGTTTCTGCTTCTTGTTTAAACTATTATTTTATTGGTGTTTTCCTTCACAGAAGATTTAAGTGATCTTCAGGAATCAGGTGAGTGATAAGTTTTGAAAAACTTTAACTTGGCATCTTCATTTTATGTTACAAGTAATTGAAGGCTCGCTGGGTTGCAATATAAACTTTACAGTATTTGGATGTACCTGTAACTGAGAACTGAATAGGAGCTGGTATCACCTTAAGAGCAGCACAGCTTTCTAGTTCCAAGAGATTTCACTTGAAGCATATAGAGAATCATAGGGGTGCTGTTAGTAAAATAGCCCAAGGCTGCACATACACTTACACAGATACAAAGGGAATTCTCTTTCTTCTCTGTGGTTTCTTGAGACTCGGTTTTAGGACATTGCTGCTTTCTCAGATAATTAAGGTGAAAAAGATGTGAGGTGTCTGCCTCTCACTCATGATATGTTGAGTGGCATAGTTCAGTCATGTTGGAGTCAGCCAGTGTGATTTGAAGACTGTTAGGTGGTTGTTATAGAAATGTTGGTTTACAGTCTTGCTCCAGAGGGAATTATCCCTGATATAGTTTTCCCAAAACCTCAACTCCCAAAGATATTATCCTGGGTTAGATATCAAATTTGTTTATGTTTGCCCAGTCTCAGTTTCAGCCACTGAAAGGCTTTTCTGTCATACTGTGTCATGTTATCCAGGTGAACCACTTTGGCATGCTGCTTACTGTTTCTCTTGGCACAGCAGTGGCTCTGCCACCCCTCTGTGAAGTACAGAATAAAATAATTTTCACATTCAGATGGGAATCCCTGCTAAGCATCCCCCACCTTACATGTCTGCTTTTTGTTTGGAGAGGATGAACTGGTCAGATGTCACTGAAAATGCCAGTGTGCAGTTTGTGAGATTCAGCATCTATTCTTTCTTAATCTATAGAATAAGTTATTCACATCCTGTCAGGTTGTTTGTGGAAAGAGAGTGAAGGAAACAATCTAAACAAAAACAACAATATCAACATAACACCCCCAAACCCCACCAAAACTAAGAGAGGGCTTTTTCTTGCATTAAACTAGGAAAGTGTTAGGGAAAGCAGTGCTACTAGACTATGGCTGTGGGGAGGATGCAGTTCATTTTCTGGAGTCGCTGACACGCTGCTCTTTTCTTCTATTTCAAACAGACCCACAAGAAGAGTCAAGTCACAGACCTGTGGGTAAGTAGTTTTGTACTGAAATGACTATGTATTTGACATCTAGGATGCAGATTTTGCTGCTCCTGAGTATTGCTGCTACTGACACTGCCAGTGCAAGACCCATGGGGCAAATAGAGAGCTCCAGGGAGGGAGATCTGTGGATATTTGTGTAGTCCTTTTAGAATGCTTGTTTGCCCTTTCAGGTGTAAACTGTGCCAAGGGCACCAGTATTTTTAGTGACCCTGTGAAACGTTTGCAGCTTCTCATCTGTTTCAGTTTACTGCTTCAGATCCCTGTGGCCAGACCTTAGCCAGTGTGTTACTCCATTCCTTTGCACACTTGGAGGCAGCGGTATTGGGATGATGTGATAGAAAGGATTGCTATCCTGTCTGCTAAGGAAATGCTGTCCTTGCAGCTATCCCCGTTCCATCATGTGGATCCTTTGATGCTGAGCTGAAGCTCATAAAGAGATGGATAGCACATGTGATATGAAGACTAGTTGCTGGGTTTTTAAATCACATACTTAAATTTGCACTGTAGACTTGAGTAGTCAGGCATGTTGTCCTGTTGATACTACACCAGATGGAAAGGCTGCTGGCCCCTGCCAGAATTTAATGGCTCTTTCAAGTTCATTAGTGTGAGGAGGAGTGTTGTAAGTGCTCCTCTCTCATGCAGGTGAGTTTTTTTCTTCAGGCGGAATAGAGAGTTGAGCTGGGTTGTTGATGTGGGATGACTTGTAAAATCAGATAAAATATTGTGCCTGAAGTGAGATTGATACCCTTTTCACTTTGGAAAACTTTCAATCTAAAGGTGTTGAATCTATGGAATATATAAATGTGACATGTTTTTTTTTCCCTCTGTGTGTCTTGGCAGCCACAGACAAGGTGGCTCTGTTAATAGGAAACATGAGCTACTGGAATCATCCCCAGCTCAAGGCTCCAATAGTAGATGTCTATGAATTGACCAGTTTACTAAGGCAGCTGGATTTCAAAGTTGTATCTTTGCTGGATCTTACCGAGTCTGAGATGCGCAATGCAGTGGATGAATTTTTGCTTCTCCTGGACAAAGGAGTTTATGGTAAGAACACGTAAATCCCTTCTGAAGTAGGCCAGTTTTGTATGTATCAAGTAGCAAACATCTGGTATTTGCCTCTGCCAAGCAACATTCATGGTAGTAAATATGATGTATGTAGAATGAGAAGAATAAGTTAAAGGTACCCACCAGCATATCCTCTGACTTCGGTTAAAATGTTTTAGTTCCTTTACTTTTAGAACAGATCAAATGTTTGAACTTCATTCTTTAGCCACACCTAAAACTGCAGTGCAGACTTTTATTTTGTTTGATAGTATTGATAGTACTTTGCTTGCCTCGATTTGATTTTGGGGCACAAAGCACAGTACAGAAGTGGAGAAGAGCATGATGGAATTGATGCATGGATCAAAAACCTTGCATGGAAAAGGCCAAGAGTGATCTGGTTTGGAGCGTAAGAAAAGTTCTTACGTTTTCTGCTGACTGCCACTATTCTGTCATTTTACTAAGATTGTATAGAAAACTCCAGAAATTATTTAGGACAGAGAGCAAAATGTTTTCCCAGGTCCCTATTTAGTGGATTGCAGAATTCCATTCTGTAGTAAAAATCGATTTGAGAAAACATTATTTGATCCCTTTTTGGAACACAAGGTCAGCTTATTTCTTAGCGTGGCTTTTTTTACGGGTGTGTTACCTGATGCTCTCTCTGTGCAGAACTGCCTGCCCTGACATTTGGGCATTTATATCTGAGCCAAAATCTGCCTGACACGAAGCTTGGTCTGGCAGGAACATGAGGCTTTTGAGAGCAGTTTGCTTTTATTATTCCCTGGGAAATAGATGGGCTTACCTGTTTAAGTGAGCTTTGAGAGTTTTGCACCTTCTCAATTTTTCTCCCTAACTGTGGACATGAATGTAGGAAGTAAAGTACTGAAAGGCTTTGATTAATTTCTCAGCAGCACTATATGAAAGTTCTTACATGGCATATTTTTGCAGTTGTACTTTTCCAGCCAGTTGATACAAAAGGTAACCAGAACAGTTTTTCAGTGGTGTTTGGCAATAACTACTCCCATTTAAATGATTACTTTGTTCTTTCTGCATAGTGGCTATGAATGGCTTAAAGCCTATAAAAGATGCTGCCAGTGCACAAATAGGTAACGATTTATAGCCTTTTCTAGTGGACATAGCTTCAAATAGAAGAGGCACAATGACTACTGCTGTTTAGTCCCTGCTCTATAAACCTGATGCTTACTAGGTTGTGTAATTCTGGCTTACTGCCAGGAAAGTGACATTTCAGATGCTGGTCCTTAAGAGCAGGAGTAGTAAACAAAGTGATGATGGTTGTCTTCTCTGCCATCTTAAGTCTGCGCTGTTCTAAATGTAGGTTGCAATTAACATTGTATTCCACACAGGGTAAAAAAGCACAGACCCATGTGTTGGAAAGACTAAAAATATTTAGGCTGCTTTCTTTTTAAATGAGAGGGAGGGGGGAAGGGAGGCAGATATTAGTTAAATGCTGACGTCTCTGAGGAACTTGAGCCTACTTAAAATTGTTGTATGCGAGTCTCCGTCGAGGCCCTCCAAATATGTTTACTCCACTTACCCCAGGTATGTGCAGATTTATTTCTGATGTTGAGCTCAACGTATTAACTGTTGCAGGTACTTGGCACATAGCACAGTCATCTGCCAAGGATAGAAAAGGAATGTCGTCAGTCAGTCCAATTACTTACAGAGTATATGCTCAGATACATAGAATATCAAATATAACCCTGATTTAGGTTCAGATCTGAGCTCTGGAAATCACATTAAGGCTTTCTTTTTAGCCTAGGGCCTGACACAAGATTATGCAGTTGCACTTCATATCATTTTTAGCTCTCTTGAAGCTCACCAGGCTCAGGTAGCCCTCATATTTTCATTTCTTGTAGCTGTGTGTAGTGAAAAGGTGAAAACACCTAGCATGTCCACCTCCACGAGCTAGTATGTTAGGGTGAGCCTTATTTTGGGTTTTATCTGAATCTGCCAGTGTTGCAGTGACTTAAATTTTTCGATAAGTTTTGGTAAGAATAACAAGATAAGAACACAATATCTCTGGCCAGCATAAATTGTCAGATTTCTGTTAGCTTTTATTCAACTGAGCACTATATTCTAATTGCAGATCTGACCTGCAGGCAGCTTTGACTAGATAAATAAAAATTCTTTTTAGAAGATGGAATTTGCATCATTAAGGAAAACCAGCACTGGGAATAGGCAATAGGAAAATCCAATTAAATCATACAAGCCTCTGGTAACTGCATTTTATGGCAGTAGAGATTATTGATTCTAAGATCCATCTAATCCTCATGCAAATTTTAATTACTTTCATACTGGACATTTTTATTCATATAAGAAAAATCTTAGGTCTTAGCTTGCAGTTCCCTTTCTCAAGGTTGAGAAAAACTTTCTTTAATTCCCTGATCAGGTTGGTTTCTCTACAAAAATATTGCATGTTTTACTGAAGATTCTAAATCTTAAAATGTTGTAGACTGTTGTGTAGTGACACATGAGGGACATGATAGCAGGATAGTAATTTCTGGCTAGGTAAGCATGCAAAGAGTTTGTTTAGTAGACCCAGAAGAGTCATGAGTCTGTAACTAGGAGATATAGCTGCAATCAACAGAACATGAGCTGTTGGTAGTTGGTAACGGGCGTGTGCTCTGTAGTCCTACCAAACTCTTCAGCATTTTCTTTTCTGTTCATAAGCCGCAGACTTACTGCTGCTCAGAGCTTCGTAATTGCACATGCGGAGAAGATGTTTTACAGTTGGCACATTTCCTCGTTCCTATCTGTGAGTTACACATCACATACAACAGGCTGTCTCTGTTAGAGGTCATAGCTACTTAGAGCATTTTGAGAGTATTTAACTTGGTGTGTTTATGCGAGTATCTAACTGATTCTATTGCATGTGTGATTTTTGTGCTTCCTTTAATTTATTGTGTTAGTGTATTGCGGAGTTGATGTTAATGTAGCTTGGAGCAGCTTCAGTGAGCTCCCTGGCCCACAATCAGCACTGTGCATGATGGTTTTGACCCACTAAAATGGACAGAAGTATCTGATGCACTGCTCACTATCACACCTGTTTTAAACTCAGGTTTGTTATACTATGCTGGCCATGGCTATGAAAACTATGGGAACAGTTTCATGGTTCCTGTTGATGCCCCGAATCCCTACCGCTCAGCAAACTGCCTGTGTGTGCAGAACATCCTGCGGCTGATGCAGGAGAAGCAGACGGGACTCAACGTGTTCCTGCTGGATATGTGTCGCAAAAGGTATCTCCTACATTCCCGGGTGGTGAGAGCTGACCTCGGCTCTTTGGGATCTCAACAGAAAGCTGGGCCTCCTGCAGATGAGGAGTCTTTAGGCTGAGAATTCACTGTACTGCAAAGTTCATGGTTCTGAGAATTCACAGCCTGACCCTGAGTGCTTTTAGCATCAGTAGGATTCACCCACAGACTTCTGCCCATGGCCTTGGATAGAGATGCGAACCTCATGGTGCCTCCTGATTTCAATGACATTTATTTATTTTCTTGCTGTTGTTTTTTAAAAGTTATAAAGAGACTGATCAGATAAAAGTAAAATTTGGCATCTTAAAGAAAAAACAGGACCCTTTCCCCTGGGATCATTAACTGTCTTCTTCATTACAGGGAGGAAGGAGAAGCCCTGTGATGAAAGGCATGCTAACTTAGCAGAAGGGCTCAAGGGAAATCCTTATTTTAGAACTCCTGAGAGCCATGGATTTTGCTTCTATACTGAGGATGTTTTATCTTTATGTAAAGGTTAAAAACCAACTGTTTATGGGATTTTTCTACACAAAGTACTGTGTTCTTTCCATGTTGAGAAACTACTATGATCAATTAAACTTGCACTTGAAATCAGCTCTTCAGTCAGCACTTCTGGCAGTTGGTCTCTGAGGAATGTTTCATAACAGAAAGTTGTTGGTGCTTTAGTATCTGTGGAGCCTCTGAACTTCTCTGCTAATGCAATGCCCATGATCCAGTTCAGCTGACCGAATACAAAAGCCATCGATGTAAGCCTTGTACTAACAGCACCATGTTTGGTGGGGAAAAGAAAATTTTTTTAAAAACCATGCCATTTTTGAAATGACCTAAAATGGATGGATATCAGAGTTGTGTTTTGCAGAGATTGCAGCTAAACTCTACTGGTTACTACAGCATGCCCTTCTCTGGGTAATGCCTGATGCTTCTGTCTTTAAACTGCCCTCAGGCGGAGTGTTGATGGTGCTGACTTTTGTATTTGAGAATCAGGATTCATTACAGACTTGTAGGAGTGAAACAAATACTGGTTCTAAACTCTCTCTTTTGTGTTTTGATTTTGTTGCCATTACGAGTTCTCAAATTACTATTTTACTTTCTTGTGTTTTCCATTTATTACAGAAATGAATATGATGACACAGTTCTTATGTTGGATGCTCTGAAGGTTACGGCCAATATTGTTTTTGGATATGCAACGTAAGGAAGTTATTCTTCTGTGCCACAGAAATGACTGAGATTGTGTAGCTGATCTTTTTCAGAGCTGTGCTGTGGGCCTCTAACCTTGGTCACTTTTCAAGTGCAAAAACTGCTGAATAGAAGTAGTCAGGAGCTTTACTAAAGTTGTTGATAATAAATTTAAGCTTCTCAAATGAGCAGTTTGATGAACAGGTCTAGTTTGTGATGTCATTTTAAGAGACACTTCCATCAGCTGCTTGCAAGGGAAGAGCAGGTTTGCCTTGGACACAACCTGGTTTTCAAATTGTAGGGTTTCTTTCCCCATTCCCAGCGTAAATTTACTCTTAATCTTGCAGGTTTTTCAGTGTTTTTTCCTTGTCCAATGCTGATGATCTCACAGGTGCCAAGGAGCAGAAGCTTATGAAATTCAGCAGCTGGGGTTGGCCAATGGCATCTTCATGAAGTTCCTGAAGGACCATTTGTTAGAAGACAAGAAGGTCACTGTTCTGCTTGATAAAGTTGCAGAAGGTGAGCTCCAGCTTACTGCACTAACAGTCATCACGGTCTGCATTACTGAAAACAACTTCGCTTCCATGTCTTTCCTCTCATGGTGAATGTGTTACGCTAATTAAATCTCTTTCTTGTGTTTTGGTTTTTCAAATAGCAGGTGTTTCAAATAGCAGGTGCTACTGGGCAGCATATTAACAACATTCCTGATGCTCAGCTTCTTTAGTAGTGTTCAGTTTTATACTTTTCTGAGTATCTCTCTGCATGGAGCTTTGAATTGTCCATCCACAAAACTGCTCTTCTGTCCCGTGGTGCCAGCTGCTTGTGGTAGTCCAGTCATTTGCATGTTCATTTAAACAATTAACATAATCCTACTTGCCTCAGAGTGCTATAGCAATTATAATGATTTGTTCTCTAAGTGCAGTAAAAAAGGGCAGTGCACTGTGTTCATTTGCCTGGTTCACTGATTGTGTTTTTGATGTTTTTGATGGGAGAAGCACTAAAGTGAGATGAGTGGAGGGAAAGCATAATGCTTCTGGGCAAACACCTGCTCCAAGCACAGAACAGTGTCAGGCTGGTGTGTGTAGGTGCATCAGCCCAGCTCTGCTCTGGGTTCATCAGCCTGGGGCAGCTACAGGTCACAGAGCTTTGTTTGTGTTATGTTCAAGAGTGCAGGGAAAGATTGATTGACTTGTCAGGTAGCATGACAAGCAGTGGTGTGAGTATTCCCAGGTGTTGGGTGTCAGGGTGTACACAGGTTCTGTGCAGACAGTGCCAGAGGAATGTTCCCATTAAGTGTTCCACGGAAACAGCCCCCATGGAAAAGGCTGCAGCCTGCTGGCTCTGTGGTTTTTGCTGTGCCTGTGCCACAAGAGTGCAGTACTAGCTCATGGTCAGCTTTGTGGCTACTACATCCCCAAGCAGGTCCTTCCTCGAAGAGGTCCTTCCCTGCAGAGCTGCGTCCCAATCAGTCAGGTCCTTTGTGGACCTCTGCAAGGGATTATTCCTGCTTGGGAGCAGAACTTGGTGTTCCCTGTTACTGGACTTCATGACACTCCTCTCTTTCAGTTACACAGCCCATCCAGGGCCCTCTAAAGAGCAGTACAGTCTTGTGGAGTATCAGCCACTCCTCTCAGTTTTTAATCATCTGCAAACTTTCCAAGTTTTGTTCTCTGTCCTTACACATGGGTCATTAGTGATGCTGTTAAATAATCAATATCAGGCCCTTGTATCTAAACCTGGAATACTCTGCTTGCCCCCAGTTCTTTAGAATAATCTCCCCTAATGGAATTACATTCTTGAAATTAGCCACTCTAATTAGGACCTTACCCCGTCAGAGCTGTGATGCTGCTTGGACTGGCTCTGAGGAACAGGGGACGATGGTGGCCAGGGTTCTACATAACTGCTTTGGCCTTAAGGGAAGGAAAAGCTGAGCAAGGAGTACTTGTAAAACTGCAGCTCTTAATGGATGTGCTGGCTCTGGCATAACCACAGTAACCACACATTGCAGGAAGGTACTTAATTGAGTTGGAATTGCAGCAGCATTGATTTTGAAAGAACCTCTCTGCATCTTGTTTTTAGACATGGGCAAGTGTCCCCTTACCAAAGGCAAGCAAGCCCTGGAGATCCGCAGCAGCTTGTCAGAGAAAAGGGCATTAACTGATCCTGTTCAACAAAGCACATCTTCTGCAGAGTCCCTGGCACGGAACCTGCAGTGGGCCAAAGCTCATGGTACAGTACAGTCTGCTTTTAGATGATGCTGCTGCCATGATGGGAGAAGGGAGGGCATGTACTATTGAATGGAAATGGAAGAAATTCAAGGCTATAGCTACATTTTCATTACTATGTTCAGTTGGGAGTTTTTTGGGTTGGTGTTTACCCCTACGTGAGATAGTAATGAACAAGGTGCCATGAAGAATTCATGTATATTCAGTATACTTAAGACCACTCAGACACTGGAGGGGAGACTTACGGGTTGTGTGTCTTCTGTCACAGTCTCCCAGTACTGCATGTCTAGTAGTGACATTTGTAAGACGTCATTGATCTCATTCTAAAGTCATCACCTAAAATAGGCAGGTAAACTGTATGGTAAATGTGCATGATGAAAAGAAGTTTTCAATGCAGACAACTAAGAAAAATAAAATAAGACTGAGATGAGTTCCAGGCTTGCTAGCCTTTTAAGAAGGCCAGTGGGGTTTAAGACCTGTTTTTACCTTTTTCGCCTAAATCTGTTGGAGTACATCTTCAGATTTCTTTTGACAGTTGGGGCAGAGGGTCAGGGATGGCATTCTAAGACCACTCGTCGTACAGGAAGACTCTCTTAGAGATGCCCATGTTTATTTGTGATCCCAAGCACTTAATTCTTGTTTGTTAAATGATTGAAAAAGAAAAATGCATATGCTAAATTTATATTTAGACTGTAACAATGTGTTATTTATTGGCAGAGCTTCCAGAAAGTATGTCCCTTGAATTCCAGTGTGGTGTTCAGATTCAGTTGGGGTTTGCAGCCGAGTTCTCCAATGTCATGATAATCTATACCCGGATAGTTAAGAGGCCCCCTGAAATCACAGCTTGCAGAGCCTACATCACAGACTTACCACTCGTAAGTGCTTCCTGCTGCTGTCTCATGATCTTGCTCCACTGAAGTTGAAAATTTTCTGCTCCACCCATAGCAAGTTGCATCTTGTATAATAAAATGGGTCTAAAATGCTGCAAGTTCTCAAACTGAAAGAAATACTATTTTATGATCTACAAATTCTGTATCATCAATTAAGTTCTCTTTTTTTTCTTGCAATAGGCCTTGGATGTAGATCCTAAAGAGGCCAATAAAGGAACTCCTGAGGAAACTGGAAGCTATTTAGTCTCAAAGGACCTTCCCAAACACTGCCTCTACACCAGGCTGAGTTCACTGCAAAAACTAAGGGTTAGTATTTACTGTTCATTACAAGTATGCCCAGATAATTGACACTACTTATGTTGCTTTGACGTTCTGTTGAGGCAGCTGTGTATGGTTAGTGTAGTAAGTTTTTTGGAGGGAAAGAATGGATAATAACCCAGTTCAGTGACTTTCATTTCAGCTGAAAAGTAAAAGGCAGTAAAATACATATGCAGTCCCGAAACCAGTGTGCAAGGCCCTTTGTATTTTCCAGGCTCATGCTGAACTTGGCCAAGATGGTTATTTTTGTGCAGATCACCTATTGCATGCTCTGAGGGTGTTCCTATACTTCTCAGGAAGAACATGACCTGAAGCAGAGCCGCCTCTTACAAAGTCATTAGTAGGAGATTAAAGTGCTGTGTATCAGCCTGTGCTCCTGAGCATACAGTTTTTGAAAGGTTCTCTTCAGCAGACTGGGCACTGCTCAGTGTCTCTGTATCTTTGTGTCATGAACATCTGTGCCAGACACAGCCTGGCATCTCTTCTTCAGTGCTTTTGGCAGTTGAGGTAACACAAGTGCTTCTGGAAATACAGACTGTTCAGTGAACAAGTAGTGACCAAAAGAGGACCTCAGGAAGCAAGGCCTGCCCATTGTGTGTCTCTAGCTCCTAAAAAGGTCACTCTTCTTCTCCAGAAGACTGCAGCTTCTCTAAGGGTTTCCTGTAGTGTTTGTTTGAAGAGGAAGTGTAACTTTTCCTCTCCCCCTCTTTCTGCTTTTACAGGAACATTTAATCTTCACTGTTTGCTTGCACTATGAGTATTCAGGAATGGAAGATACAATGGATGAAAGAAAGGAGATTAATATTGGGAAGCCCCTTATTGCTAAATTAGGGCTTCACCCTGGATTCAAAACCAAGAACTGTCTCCAGACATGTTGCATGCCTGGTTATCCTTTTCTTAATCCAGTAGAATCAAGTCCAGAGGCAGCTGAATACTACATCCCTAGTCATTGCCAACCCAATTCCTCTCCAGGTGTTTACCATCTGAACTGTGTTTGCTCAAACAGCATCACACACCCAGAGGCGTGTTCCTGCAATGGAACTTCCAGGATGTTGGCTTCAGGACACAAAGTACAGCATTACTCACCCACTGTGGAAAAGCGTAATGTGCCAATAGAGACCACTGAGGATACTGTTGAACTGGAATTCTTTCTCTCTGACAGCCTTAGCTTCTCTGAACAGCAGTAGCTGGGATGTGCTTGGAGTAGACCAGAATGGCATCCTTGAACAGAGGGGCTTCCACTGCCTCTCCATCTTCTGGAGTTTGGAGACTTCTGGACAAGGCCCTGGAGAGTCTAGAGTAGGTGCTGGGAATGAGGTTGTGATGAACATTTTTCATATCCTAAGAGACAAAACTGGACCAATAGATTTAGGAATGAAAAATGCATTCTTTCTGTTTTTGTTTTTTTTTTTTTTTCACCTACTATTTGTTGTTTGGTACAGAGAAAAATCTGAACTGCTCAAAGTTTCCTATTCTGTTCTTTGGCCATGGTGTGTTAGGATCAGTCACTGATGTTCCAGTGCCTTGCATGTAGCCAAAAAGCAGCTCTGACTGCATTCTCCTCTCTGATTGCCAGATGTCCAGTGTCTGGCAGTATCTGAGAGGATAAGATCTGTGCAAGGAACCCAACACCTGACGAGCCAGCAAATTGACATCACTTTTGTTTTTAAGAGAACTACAGATAATCAGAGGGAGCAAAGTCACGGAATCATACTGTGGTGGATTGTTGCTATTTTGATTTTTTTTTTTTCCTTTTACATAACACTCTTAAGATTTTTGCTGATCTGATACCCAAAATAAATAACTGCCCTTTCTCAAGTAATTTTGTTTACAGTTATTTTCCTTTTAGACTAATTAGTTACAGTATTTTCTTACTGCTATAGCCTTGATGCTAGACAATAGTTACAATACAATTAATGTATAGTTAATAATAGGCCTGTTTTGAGAATGGTATTAATAATGTTTTTCATTATACAAGTTATCCTGAGTCACTGGTGACAGCAGCTTCTCAAGCTGGCAGATGGTGTCTCTGTAAGAAAACATGTTTTCTTGCCTTGCCCATCAGTTCATTCCCAGACTGAGCAAAGAGAACTCGGTGGTAGTAGCATCTGTTGATGGAATAGTTCCTGTTAGACTCCATCTGCCTGCCAGCTCTAGGATGTTCAAACTGTGGTGTGTATATATAAGGTACAAAAAGTATTATTAGAATTCTGATGTGTCACAAACTAGAGTGGGTTTAGTTATGTAAGACTGACATTTTTGGACAGCTCTAAGAAGTAATAAAAAATCTCATGAGTAGAGAGATGATGCTCAGCAGTTGCTTTTTCACCCTGCATTATTATTTGCACCCATACAGTGCAAGATGGAGATTTCTAACTGATCTGAAGCCAAGCCAGTTCTTGCACGGTGGCTGCGTGGGAGCCTAACTTCTGAAACAGAGGTTTTAGAGGTGAAAGGACAAAGAGAAAAGATCCCTGGGGCTGTAAGAGAGAATGACCCCCCCACCAGACAACATGAGCCTATAATTTGGCCAAACAGGTGCAGGCGGTCCCCAGCACTGTCACTAGTGACAGCAGCAAGTGCCTTGCCATTGGCTCGTGCTGGCCTCTCACTGCGTGGCAAACCCACACTCCAGCTGGGGGAATGTGTGCCACCACACCTCGTGTCCTCCCACTGGAGGAGCCTTCCAGGCAGGGGCTGGAAACTGTAGCTGTAGCTGCTGCAGCTGTTCTTTCACATTAAACAAGTCAAGAGCCTGCCCACCTGTACTGCAGAGGGGAAAGCCCTCTGAGACTGCTAATCTGGCTGATGGAACTAAACATGGGCTGCTGCTGAGCAGTGAAACCCTTGGGGCTGGGGCTGGATGCTGCTCTGGTGCCTCTCCCCTCCTCCGTACCCAAGAGATGATGCTGGTTTCCTCTCTCCTTTTCTGAATGGGAGAGGGCTGTCCCTAGTGCTGGCACATCCAAGGAGCAGTGTGGCATGCTGTAGAGTGGTGCAGTATGCCAGCACAAATAACTCAGGTGCACTCTAAAGTATTTTTAGTGGGTGTAGGTTGTTGGGTACTTTTAACACTTCCGTGGAGTAGCAGAGCACTCAGCAGGTGGGGAGCAAAGCAGCTTTCCTCCCTCTTGCCATGCTAACACAGGCAAAGTAATTTTTTGAGTAATCCAGTAAGGATTTAGTGAACTGGCAAAGACAGGACATGTACCTTGGGCTAGGGGACTGCCTGCAGTAGACGTTGGGGGTCAGGTTGTCAGGAGAGGAAAGCTGCCAACAAGCGGTTGTTTGAGCTGCAGCCAATAGCCAGCTGTTACTAAATCCTGTCTGGTGGGAGAATCACCACAGAGGCAGCAGTATTTGCAATTTGAAGTTAAAATGGTGATAAGAACCCCTGTCTGCCCTAGGGAGGGACCAAAAACCTGGACATGCCAGCCACCAGCCCCCACTGGGGGCATCTCTTGCTGATCACTGTGTCTTCAGAGATTTGTTCACTAGACTTTTATGGCAGCAGACAGGAAAGCTTGCAACATGGGAAGTAGTGTTGTTACACAAACTAAATGGAATTTGTATAATCCTGACTCATCTTCGGTAGGTGGGGATGAATCAGATGTACTTTTTCCAGCAGGAGATGCCAAGGACTGGCATGGAAAGTATGAGTGCTAGAAAGGCTCTCTGGCCATGCCGGCCGCAAACCAGCAGAGCGCCTTGATTTTAACTTTGCTTTCACTGTAGGAAGATCATCACAGGCAGCTTGGAATCAGGAACCACAGCCAGGCTGAGCTGCTGCTGCCACCCTCATCTGCAAGGACAGCATTTCCTGAAGTAAACAGAGGAAAAGTGGCAGAAAAATCACTCTTGGGTTCCTCCTTCTTTTATTATGTGCTTATTCCATTCTCCAGAGAAAGCTCTGGAAAGGCAGAAGTGCAAGCACAGCTGCTGCTGGTCCCAAGTGCTTGTGTGTCTGTTCCTGCAGAGGGGCATCACCCCTTGTGTCACACAGCACCATCCCTAGCGCCCGTCTCCCCAGCTGTCCAGGTGGCAGCCCCGAGGGACCAGCAGGAAGCCAAGCTGTGTGATTTGGGATGGGTTTCTCAAGCTCATTGACACCCAAAGCTATGCAGTGTCTCCCACTTCCTAAGGCCCTCCCAAAGCAAGGGTGCAGCTGTGCCTGTTGTGTCTGTTCCCAAAGACACAGAACCCACTTGGGTTCTGGAATGTGGCGTGTTCTCTCACTTCTTGGTCTCCTCTTCCAAGAAAGAAGTTCCTGGAGCACACAGATGATGTCTGGCCCTGCTTATGCCCATTAGTCATGGCAGCAGTTGTCACACCTTTTAGGACCACATGCATAAACTGCTGGCAGTTAGTTTCTGTCTTCTACTTCACTGCTTGAAGTGATGTATTGAGTAGTTTGGTGGGATACTCAGCTATACGAAGATTTTCTGAGAAAATTGTATTACATAACATCTAGGACAAAATGTAAGTTTTACAGCAACACTTGCTCTCTTTGTGTGGTTTGCAGGATCACTGCATGGGTATTGCTCATCTCCCACCCCCTGTTCAGGTCCAGCGCTCTCCTTTTGCTGGGTAAATGCACGGAACACACAGCACAGGAGCTGTTGATGGCACCATCTGCAAAAGCCTAATGGCTCATTCATTAAGCAGTGGGAACCGGCACCACCACAGTGCAATCAGATACTGTATGATGAATAATTCAGAAATAATCCTTGTATACTTGAATAAATATCAGGAGGAGGAAGGAAAAAGCCCCATACATATGGCACGTTAGGGGAACAAAACAGGCATTCTTCAATGTGCCAGGCTGCTGAGCTCTGTGGTACTGATGTTAATCACGCAGGTGGCTAATTCCTGATGAGGAACTGACTGAGGGGTTCTGGCCCAGCACTCTGAACATGTTTGTAAGTGGAAAAGAGAACAGTGTCACGGAAAATCCAAAAATCCATCAGCCTCGCGTTCTGCAATATGCCTGTGCTTGTGTTGTGTAAGCAGCTGGAGGACTGAGTTTGGGAGGCCTGCACATCCTGAGCTGCTGCTCTGGCTAAAGGACTGGTGTGGTGCACTCAACATTGAGTGCCCAGGGAGCCTCAGGGTGGTAGATGCTGTCTAAATGGAGTATACAAACATAAACTATTCGGGTCATATTTTTTCACCAGAGCCTGTAGTGACAGGACAAGGGATGACAGCTTTAAATTGTCAGAGGGCAGGATTAGATTGGAAATAAGGAAGAATTTCTTCCCTGTCAGGGGAGTGAGGCACTGGCAGACTGCCCAGAGGAGCTGTGGCTGACCTGCCTCTGGGGAGGAGTCAATTTTCTGCTGCTGCTCCTCTGGAAATAGTCCATTTCTCCAGAAACAGTACTCCTATGCAGAAGAAATGCCTTCTCAGCTTTTGACAATCATCAAATCATACGAGTTTTTCTATGTCATTTTTCCTGTTTCACATCTAGAAATGCTTGGGCTTGAAGGCAGGCTTTTGCCAACAGATGTAACCCTGTGACAGTGCCTTCAGATGTCTACCTTGAGCACCAGTGGCACTGCTTGGCAGCTTGAGGATGAGCCAGCAAGTGCTGCAGGCATATGGCCTGTGTACCAGGCCTGCTGCAAGTGCAACACTGAGTCTCATATATGTGCAGATTTTGAGCAGAGCCCTTTTCCTCCCACTGGGAATACACTTCATACTATAGTTCATATGTAGGTGAAATCCTGAGGCGTGTGTGTTCTGCTTTGCCTGTTCAGAGGAGCTGGGACCTCAGCATGGCACAGCATGGTGTTACCTCATACCTCATACATGTGGAAAAACTGAGGTATTGACTGCAACTCCTCACAAACAGAACTGTTTTAAGCCCACAATCTTCACTAACCAACTCTGATTTCTTTGGATAATGCTCTGGTTTGTTAACAGACAGAAAAAAAGGTATAATTAAGCCCCGACAGATCCACCTGGCTTTGTATTATATCTAAATCAGCATCTCTTTTACAGATAATTAAAAATGGGACTCTCTTGTTGTTCAAGACATTGCAGTATTTGGGCCTTTACAGTATTTAACATCTTGAGAATCGTTAGGGTTTCTCACTCTTCATGCTACTTGGGCATTGCAAACGTTCAGTCTGGAGTTAAAGATTCTCTCCTTGCAGATGGATAGCATGAGTTGCCATCTTCCATGAACACATCCGTTAAATCAGGGGGTGGGGGGGGAAACTGCCTGTTGTGGAGACGTTCCTCAGCTCTGGGCAGTGTTCATAGATTTCCCCCTACCAAAGTTCTTCATCTGATCTCCTATGAGATCACCTTCTTTTAATAAAACTTGTAATTTTAAAAAGCAATCCTGGGGGTTTTAGTCCAAAATTTAATAGAAGATATATTTTAATCACCAGGAAAGGAAATTTTTTTTTTTTCTGCAAGAAAATACCTGGAGATTAGTGATAGGAGCATCTGAATAGGGGAAGTTTAATTGTAAGCTGGTTTTTAAATATTGAATGTTTAAATATATGTGGCTAAAGGAAAGTACCACTGCATTCTAAACAGTGATAAAAAGAAAAATATAAGTATTCTGAAACAAGAAATAAAGCTTCTGCTCTGCTTTTGTTGATCACGTTACAAGATACTTTATGGTGAAAAAAGCAATGGAATTAACAAACACTATTAAGTATTTGCCAGAAGTTGTAAAGCTATTACTCTGAAAACAAATTTCAGATTGGAAATATTGCAACTGTATTTTACCCTTCTTGCTTTACGTTAAGCATGTTTTGCTAGCTAGAAGGGAAATGGTCTCTTATGTCCTCCCCAAAAGTAGGAAGGACAAAACATCTAGTATTTATTCTGACACTAAAAAAAATATCAAATGTAAATTGACTTCAGTTTTTATTGTGTCAATCCACCTGCAAAATCCTCTTTGGTCCCAGCACATCTTTAAAGTGCAGAAGCTCTGTTTGATGCAGTTAAAATCGATCCCTGTACAGAAGGCATGAAATGAATACACCACTGTTCAGAGTTCTGAATTTCAAGAGCCTTAAAATCCTAAGAAGTTAAATAATTAAGAAGTTATTATTGCACTCAAGTTTAGCATTCACTGTAGCATCAAAGTGTTCTGAGTTGGCAGCACTCCTTGCTGACTGCTCAGAAAGCCGCACTGGAGGCATTTCTTCAGGAAAAGAAAAGGAGGGGCTCAAGGTTCCCAGAGAAAGAAGTAGTACGCGTTATAGGACTCTGCAGGTGTCAGCACAGGGGACCAGGAGATCCCATCTCAGAGTTGGAGTCCAGCTGAAGGATCCCCTGGTGATGGTTTTGTTGGTTGGGATGGAGATTGTCCATGTGAGGACAGCAGGACTGAGGACTTTGAACCTGGCTCCTGCAAAGCCAAGGGATAAAACAGGATCACTTGAACAATGAGAATTTCTTCCACCACAGGTCCTAAGGGTTATGTGGCAGAGAGTCTGGGAGAGTGAACAGGACCTCTGGTCTAAGACTTCAGAGCCAAGACATAAGGTCAACATGCCAAAAATTCCCAATGCAGAAGTGACTGCAGGGACACTCATGGTTCTGAACCTCTTTTTTTGTGTGCTTGAATTAAAAAAACACTGGACAAGTGCTATCAGCCTGGCATGACTTGTAAAATATACTTTAAATGATCTTAATTTTATGTGTTTTAAGTAAAATACTTAGGGTGACAGATTTATCTCCTATGGAGTTGTCAAGGACACCTGGCTGGAAGCAAAACAAGTAGATCTGTGTGAAAGGCAGCACACGCAAGGACCTTTGTGCCATGTACAAACTGTGAAATCTATTAACATTTCAGGTATTAATACCAGAGTAGGTGCTGCCATCTTCTTTATGCTATTATGCAAACCAACCACAGAAATGAGAGAGTAGTTGTCACTTCTTTAATCAAGTCAGTTTGTGAAAAACTGCATTGACTTGTTTGTTCATCAAGAGTGTGAAATTAGGGTAGAGGAAAAGGGTGGGGGTCGGGGCATGGAACTTTCAGGATTAGGCAAGGCTAGGTAACTGCAAGCAAATACTGTAAAACAATGTGATAACTATATATGAAAAAAAAAAAAAAGATCTTGCAGGACTGGCTGGAACTGATAACCGCAGCAGAAGAGACCCATCACCCCTCAGCACAACGCAGAGAAGATACGGGGGGGAAAAAAAAAAAAAGTATAAAAAGGGACTGAAGAGAAGGAAGGTTGTCAGCTCTTGGCAGAGCCAGACTCCCCAGCTGCACCCAGCGCTGTTTGCTTGCTATCGCTTGCTGTAATTAATACAATTATTAATTGATCTTAAAAGGCTGAATCAAATTATTCGCCTCAATTTATAACAAGTTTACTGGTGAACTGGGAAGAAATAGGGTGTTTTAATTATCATGGCCTAATTTCACTAAGCACTTTCAGGATGAGCCCAAGGCTTGTGCAAGCTGAATTGTATGGCCCTTCTTGAACATTAAAACTAGTGCACAAATCCACTTTTTTATAATCCTAGAATCGATTTATTATATTCAAATTCAGTAGAACCTACGTTCTGCTGCAGTTTTGGTTAATTGGAGGAAGTCAGAATTTTTACGTGGAGGCGGGATCGGAGCGACCAAGGTATGGCTCGATGGGAAATTTCCTGCCCTACCGATAGCTGCGGGCACAGCTTCTGGGGCAGCTTCCCAGAAGGAGCTGTGCTTTGCAGAACGCCTTTGGGACTCTACGGCCTTCCTAACAGGCTCGTAAGAGACATTAATACACCAGCAGTATTTTAGCTAGAATATTTAGTATACTGTATGTCCATAGCGTAAATTTGAGACGGGTGTTATGTATTTAAAGCCATTAGCGTGCTTCAATAAAACGATTCGCGTGCGAAACTTCACATTCTGAAAATGGTGCTGCACGGTGGTAACAGAAAGAGGGCGGGATCTCGTCCTGCCGTTCCTAGCAATGGCGATGCCGCCAGGATGGCTGCGCAGCCAACAAAGGCGGCCGGTCAGAGGCAGCGCTCGGGCCGCGGGCGCTGTGCAGGGGGGCCCGGGTAACGGGGTGTGGAAGGAAAGGCAGCATCGCCCCGGGACACGGTTCCCAGCCGCGACCCGGGACCTGGGGGGGTGACCCTGGCCGGGCCCGGGCACAGCGGCCGCAGCGCCGGCGGAGGGGCTGAGCCGGCAGAGCTGGCAGCGTGTGGCTCCTCCCGTCCTTTGTTGGTCTGCAACCGGAGCAGCGGCCGCGGTCTCGTCCCCCGGCTGCCCTTCGAGGCCTGAGGTGCTCGGGCACGGGGAGAGCCCGGCGGGACCCGGGCAGCGTCTCCCACGGCACGCGGCTTCGGCGCGGGGGAGATCGGCCCCGGCGGCCGGCGCGGTGCTGCCCGCCGGCACCGCTCGGAAACCCTCCCGAGCTGTCCGGGCTGCGGGAGGCCGCGACCCGGCCCCGGGGCTCAGCGGCCCCGCAGCCTCCCCGCCCCCGGCACTCTCCAGGGAGCCGTTCCACACGGAATCACACGGGAGCGTCTCCCCATCTGTGCCGCCGAGCACCCCCACCCCCACCGCCCAGCCCCGCAGCCTCCTGCCATTATGTTCCTCCGACGCGGGGCCGGGCCGCGCCGAGGGCCGTAGCGCTGCCCGAGCCCGCCGGCTCCGGCCGCAGCAGGTGTGTCGCATGGGGACCGGAGGTTGCATGCTATGGGGTCGCTTCCTCCCGGCCCGGCGGCGGCCGGAGCCCCGGGGGTACCCGTGCAGGGACTGCCCAGGCTGGCGGCTCCGAGCCGGCCGTGCGGGGGCGGATCGTTCTCCCCGCCGCCGAAGGGGCCACGGCCTCTCCTCCCCGGCCGTCCCCAGGGTTCGCAAGGCCCGCTCGGACAGAGCCAATTCGGGCCCGGAGCGCGCAGACCCGCGGGGAGGTGCCGGGGACCGCGGCAGCCCGGAGGAGGGAGCCGTCCCCCGGACCGAGGGGCCGAGGGAGGGCCGGCCGCGGTTGCGGCCGCAACAGCCTGTATCGGGAAGACGGGCCGAGGCAGCGGAAGAACATGGTGGTTCTCCCCAGAACGGGGTGGGGATGAGGGATGCGAAGAAGGTGTCTCTGCAGGGAGGGCTGCAGGGTTGTGCCCGAGACCTCTGTTCAGTTGCAGGTGCAGCCAGGGGCAGAGGGGCTTTGCCGGGGTCGCCCACCCACCCGGAGGGAGCCCTGCAGAGCAGCATCTCCCGCAGCCTCCGAGAGGAGGGGGTTTCAGCGCGTAGGCGGAGGTGGTTACTGGTGTTCCCAGAGCAAGGGTGAGTAGCCAAGAGGAGCGGGGTGGCTGCTGTCTCGGTCTGGGTGACTGTCAGCCATGCAGGAGGAGGAAGGCCCTTACGTGGCCGAGGTGAAGGCGAGCGGGCAGGAGCAGAACGGCCACGGGCACAGGTGGGTGCAGACCCCCGGAGCGGCATGGGCACTGCAAGGGGCTGAGACCCTGGGCAGGCATCGCCTGAGAGGCGCAGGGCCGGACAAGCAGTCGGTCCGCACAATCTCTGCGGGGTGGGAGCTGTGCAGAGCCTGACCGGGCCTCCCGAGCCGGCGGGTGCAAGCCGGGGGGGGCTGCCCAGCCGTGGGGCTGCAGCTCGCTGCTTCTCAAGGCCTCCAGCATAGTCGAATAGCAAAAGAAAAAAAAGAAAAATCAGTGTAGCAGCCAAGTCGGTGCTGCGAGGAGGGGGCAAATGAACTATTTTGTAGGCATCTTGCTGCTGCAGAAATGGATTTATTGAGGGGCGGGAGGTGCATTTGTGGGTACACTATAGTAATGCTGCTCAGAGCACTGGAGATGCCACTCGGGCGGCCCCAGATGGAACGAGGAGTGGGGAGGGCAGATGGGAGAAGCCCTTGATCGGGCACCCCATGGCCGTGGGCATGAGGGGGCAGATTTTACGTGTGTGAGTAGCCACCCCTCATCTGGGGGAGCAGAGGGGCAGCCACCCGGGTTAGCAGCCTGTCTCCCAGGGCTGTGGCCGAGCCTGCCTGGTGCTGCAAGAGAGATCCTATGAGGATTTTTATTGCGGTCTCTTTGTTAGCTACAGACAGGCACGCACACACTGCTCTCAGCCAGGTTGTGGGAGGTAAGTGGGGGAGGCGAGCAAGGGAGCGTGTGGGGGGGCTCTGGGGAGCAGGGGCCGCGTGGGCCGGGCAAGAGGGGAGCTGGGGCACAGGGCTGTGCCGGCCCCACGCCACACAAAAACCAGCCCCTGCGATTTTCAGGGTCCTGTTGGCAACTCAGCGAGGGTTGCCATAGCTTTTTATGTAGGGTGACCAGAACCGGCTGGAACTGGTTTGAGGCAGATCAGCTCCTGAACACAATGCAGTCACTGAGCTACTACACTGGGATAGCTTCCTCCCTTCATGGCAGCCAAAAGCAGAGGAGCTTGCAGAAAGATACCATCCCAAAACAGTATGTGAATGCACACTTTAGACACACAGCACTGGTATGTGGCTAACGTAGTCATAAAGGGTTCTGTATGTAAATGTACATATTTGCAGTAACTGAGATTACTTTGGCTTTTTGTGCCTTTTTATGCTTAAGGAATGGGCAAGAGCTGAGATTTATGACCCTTACTAAAATATTTTTGCTTTGCAAGGGTGGGACACTGGTTACGCAGTCTGCTTTAAAATGAAACTAAATAAAACGGATTGAATTATTTGTAATTGTAGATATGCTTGTGACTGAGGATGCTTTGCATGCTGTTTTATTTACAGGGTGCTGTCTTGTGGTTTGCTTCCTTAGGAAACATTAATTGGGGGGGGGAGTTACTGTGCCTTTTTCTAAGGCCAGAAGGAAACAATATTGTAGAATTGTGCATAAAAGCATTGAAAAGATGCTGTAAGGCATACTCGTTTTCCCTTTTTTTTTCCTTGTAGGCCTATTGATTGAGGCTGCCTTTAACCCTTTGGTGTTTGCAGAGGTAATGAGGCTGTGGCAGTAACTGAGCACTGGCTAAAAAGATCCCTCAAAGGTCAAGGTTCACAAGGTGAGATGTGGTGGTTTGGGCTGAATAGAACAATAGCGTGGAGTTGCATCCTGATTGCACACTTGACAATTGTTTAAGTGTTAATGAAGAAATGCTATTAAGGTCCTCCATTTTTAAAAGGATTAAAGCTATTAGTTGAAAAGACTTACTGATATCTTGGCTAAATACAGTGTTTTCATTGAAATCTATCCCGCTGAACTTTTTTTTCACCATGTAGTGAATATGGAATAGGCCTCTGAATGACAATCATGAATTGCCGACCAGTTGTGGCAGGGAGCTGTTCTGTGCTGTATTAAGAGACTCACACATGCAGAATTTGCTGTCTGGGTATTTATACATTATCGTTCGACCTCATCTCAGTGGCCCAATACTTGTTTTTTTATTCAGGTCTTCAGTGTTAAACATGTACTTAATATCACCTACAGAGGAAAAAACTGTGCAAAAGAAATAGTATGGATGGCTTTTCTTAAACTTTTGTAACCTGGGGAGGATTTTGCAGTGGCCAAATGGAAAGATGTATTCTGGGGAGCTGAGTGGAGCTCCAGTGGTATGAATTATAATACTGTGCATAGGAAGCTGGATGGGCAGTGCAGCAACTGCAGAGGGGTGACTGCTTTTAACTCAAAGCAATGGATAATGGATAGAATTTTTAGTTTTTCTTTCTCAACTAGAAAATACAAAATGTGTACTTAGATTTGAGCTGACATTTTTATCTTATAGTGAAATCTGAAGGATTCAGAGAGAGGGAGAGGGATAGAGAGAAGGAAGCAGGAATGAATCCAGCAAAGGGAAGAACAAAGGCTGTTAGAGCTTGCACAGTGGATCACTAAACATATTGCCTGGGGGATTCTTTTGCTAGAACTGTTACTTCCTATAACAGGAAATCAGCAACTCTAGAATTCTAACCAGTGTGATTTTTTAAAAATCTTCCCAGTCCTGGCTGTGTTAGCTGGTTTGGTAAACTACAATCAAGATAACATGGAGGCAGAACATTTGAAATACTCTGTTGTGGTGTGAAATGTGGGTCCTTTCCTCTGTGCTCAGCAGAATAGACAGTCCTAAAAGCCTTGAGAGGTTGTGGATACTGGTAAGTTGTGTGCTGGCTGCTGAGGCAGGGTGACAATACAAGGGAACCTTTTTGTTTCTGACTGCAGTAGATTACGTAAGGCACTGAGCTATTAATTGTAGAAAAGTGAAAATAATATGCTAAAATTTGGCCTGAAATTCTGGGTTTGTGAGCTTTACTGCAGCTGTGATGTGTTGTTTTTCAGGTTTGAGAGAGCAGGGACTAGCTTGTGGCAGAGCAAAATGCCTGACAGATCACTGTGCTGATTTCTGCTCCTGTCCTTCAGCATCGGGATGCAGAGGGTCTATGTTTGACTATAGACGTCTGTAGCAGAATGATGCTTGCAAACAGGAATTCTTGTTGCATGGTCCTGTTCCTGATGAGGATGCATGTTCTTTTCCAAGTGTCAGCTAAAATTCATATAATACAACAGCATCTTTTGGGATTTTTCTTCCTTCTGACAGAATAGGAGGCAGATTTAAAATTTTAAGTTCTTGGATTGTGACAAAATTCCTTGAATCTGTTTTGTTTGGGTTTTTGAATGCTATCTGTATTACGAATTTTTATTTTTAGCAAAGGAGATGTTGAATTTGCAGGGTTTTTTGGTGGCCGTAAGATGAGAAAACTGAATAGATGGAGTCTGCAGTATTCTCTGTGAGTTATCTTTTTTCAGTCTAGTAATATCAGTAAACGCTTTTCATCAGGAGATTTGGATTGTGCATGCAGGCCAGCTTTCTAGCAGCAAATGTTAATGCTGGAGGGCTGGTCTTCGTATCAGCACCCAGGATCTCATTTTGCATTGGCCTCAGCTATTTGGTCTTCAGAATGAGGGTAAGGATTTATCACATTCCAAGTCCCTTTGGAATGAATTGACTGTTGTTTTCATAGCCATATGCCTATGTGTTAACATACAAATACGCAGCAGAGTAGCAGGAATATATGTTCAGAAAAGCCCAAACTTGACCCTAATGTTCTTGAGCCTGCTTGTTGCCGTGGTGGGCCCTGTCTGGGACAGCTCCCTGGGAGGCTACAGCTGCTCATGCTGTGCTTGGGCCACAGTTGTCATCCATTTCAAAAAAAGTACCTTAAAGGAAAGACGTGGGAAGCTTGTGCCATTTAGAACGTAATTCCAGTCTGCATTCATTTGGGAATCTCAACATTCTCTTCATTGTTGTGCATCTGAATTATTCACATGGTACTGCCCCAGCCTATTTGCATATAGAAGTACAAAATTAAGCCATGTTGTAATTAATTTCAAAGCAGACTGGAAAAATAATGGTATGTAGATTTCCCTGCTTTTCAGGAATTCATCTTTGTTTTAGGAGGGATTTGGGAAGTAGGTGGACCCAAACCCTGGCCTGTATCTCTTGATAAGTACAGGTGGTTTTCATGTGGCCAGCTGTAGCTGGGGATGGCCTATTCAACCCCTATGTTGTGCATAAGGAGATTCCTTGCTTGTGTTGAAACAACCCTGTTCTTTTTACCAGCCAAAGGCTGATTGTGCTGAACTTTGAACCAGCTGTGTGTGGTTCTTTTCAAACTGTGCTAGCAGTGGTTCAGACTCCAGAAGATTCCCTTCCTGTTTCCTGTCTTGTTTTCTCATACCCAAAGAGAACCTGAGATAGTTGAAAGACTGATGTGTTGGACTACAGGATGAGGCTCCTAAGGAGTCATGAACTACAAGTAAAACTATTTTGGCTGCCAGAATGGTGGATTAAGTCTTTTACTCATTGAATCTTGAGCATGGAAGCAAATTGGATTTTTCCCTTTTTTGAAGGCAGGTGGATATGGTGCATAATATAGAAAAAGTAGGTTCTTGGGATAAATTTTAACTGTAAAACACCCCATACTTCACTAAGGTGCTTACATCAAGACTGGCATGCCCTTACTGATGCTGTGGATGCTAAATGGATGCTAAATTTAAGACCATTATCCTAAGAAATTGAAAATTCTTAGGGTAAGAATTACTTTGCATATTACAAAAGGAATTTCTGTGATTTGTGGAACTGGGTGTTTGTCTGGGTTTTGCAACAGTAGTAGGTCATGGGCCCTTTGATAGTGAAAAGGAACTTGTTCATTATGTATACGAGCATGAGAGCCATTGCTGACTGTGGTTGAAGTGGCCTCTTGCACATCCCACTTGCCTGTTGAGTATGTCAAACCAGGCAAGACCGTGATTGGAGATGTGGTTCCCATTTCCTGAAGAAGGTTTTGTGGTTACATTAGCATATTGCTTTGTCTGTCTTTACAACGCTTGGCTTTCAGAGCAAATGACTGGAAGTGTAAGTCAGTCATAATTACTAATAACCAATGAACTGCTCATAATCTGTGTATTAAGGTGAAGTTTGTCTAATGTTAGGATATATGTTACTGTAATTTTGATTGAATCCCTTATGTCTTCTCTACCTGATGAAATTTCTTATCACAACAATACAGAAACCAAAACCAAAACCAAAAAGTATGTTTTTATGCTGGTTAGGCTGGTATTGCTCCCTGTGTAGGCATTTTCTTCCAGAATGAGCTTGATGTTACTTTGGCATCATTACTCTTGTTTGGAAGTGGAGTAAGTATTCCAGATTACTGGAATTTTGCTCTGGAATAGCGTGTCTGCCTGGGAATCAGTAGAAGTAACAGACTAATTCCTATATGTGGCTATAACAGAACCAAGATGCTGCCATGTGCCAGACCCTGAAAAGAGGTCTCTCAGTGTCCTCTCAGTGTTCTCATTTCACAAAACTGGAAAGAATGCTGGTGGTTTTGGAAGAACATGCAAAAAAAAAAACTATTTCCATCCTACAGGGTGTACAGTCTTAAAATGCAGGTAATATGAAGAGCAAACGAGTTTAGGGCTGGTAAAGGAATGTAGTCGTAAGAACATGAATGCCATAGGTAAGAGGAAGGTTATATTTGGTTTTCCTATTTCTGAGGGAACTGAAGTTGAGTAATTGTCTGAACAAAATCAAGGAATTAGATATTTAGGTGGGATTTGAAGGCAAAGGGTAGGAATTCAGTAAGGCAGAAAAGATGGTCTGGTCCAGTTAAAGCAGTTGTATAAAGGTGTTAGACTTGTGGTTTAGCTATTTGGAAGATCTGGGTGAACAAGGTGAGTGTCAAGGAGGAAGAGCTGGTTGGCTCTTCAAAGGTTAAGGATTAAATAAAAGAGTAAAAATTGAGGATGTTAACACCATGCTTGTGATCCAGAAATTATAGAAGACTTCATGCATAGAAAATATTAATTGGGAAAGGATGAGGATTTTTTGCCATTTCTGGAAAGCTTGAAGCCGTTCTTGTACCTGACAGACAAAAATTAGGTGTCTGAGCAGTTTAGAGATAGGAGCTGCCAAGGAGCCGGGAGCTGCTAAGTTAGTTATTCTATTTCCTTGTCTTCAGTAGGCTGTTGAACTTCCCCAGAATGATTCTGATTGGAGTGTTTACAATTGCTTGGCTTTACCCAGGAAAGCACCTTTTAATCTCAGCAACAGCTTCTAGGCAGTTTGGTCTTTATGTGGAGAATGCTGGGCCTAATCTGCAGGTGTCCTGAAGACCTACAAGATAAATCTGACTTTGAAAGTAAGAAAAAATGTGTGTGTTTCTCTGTTGTGTCCCCCCATCTCAACAGAGAACATGAAAGGGTAGGTTTGTTTTTCCTCATATGGCTGGAGTCGTTCTACCTGGAACAGGTACAGATAAGAGGGGCTGTGGAGGAGTGATAACAATTCCATGTAGTTATCACAAAAACAAAATGTCAGTTCTTCAGAAGCAGCTGTTTGCTTCTAAATCCTGCTTGTCCTGCTTGCTACTTCTGCTATTAGAAGAGAGTTCTCATGGTCTGGGTCTTGTTTTGACATAATTCCCCAAGTGATTGCTTCACTGGAATGTGGTATCAGGTGAACTGGAGTAAAAAGGCTGACTGGGAAAAGCAAGGCAGTGGAAGAGACAAGGAGTGCCTTGCTTTGGCTAAAATCTGTGCCATGTTCTTCATGCTGTTAATAGGAAACATTTGAGATGTGTTTCCAAAGAAACAACAACACAGGAAGTCATGCACGCATGCTTTGGGAAGGCATGAACACAAATAAACCACTGCTGGTTCACCCGCAGAACTTACTTTCAGTAGGATGCTGACACACAGATACAGGGGTGGATGTTGTGACTGAAGAGATTCGGGGAAACCATGTAGTAAGGGTATATTCAGAATCTCTTATTTTAAGTTTTTAAAACTCATTATCATCCCAGAAGTTCTCTCAACCACCATCAGAAAAGCAGAAGCCGGAAGTATTTCACCTCACTGCTTTGTGACTCCCTAGCTGTGTAATTCTATTGGCCATATCCATATTTTTTCCGTGTTACTTTTATCATTGAATGATAAGTAAGCAAAGTAATGCTTGAAATTTTGAATAAACTGGTTTTCTGTATAACTTTTCTCAAGCATTCTCAGAGCACTTTTCAAAGATATTCTAGTTCCTGGAAATTCATTTCCCAGGGAACCAGGAGCTTGCCTTATTTCCTTTTCTGAAGTATTTACAGGCATTATGTTGGCCCAGGGAAGAAATAGACTCACAGCTCGTCTGGCAGCCAAGGTGTCAGTTGACCTTGATCTTGGATAAAAGGTGAAGTTTTATCCTTAAGGGAAAGAGTTACTAAAAGGTTTGTGAGGGGAAAAAAGATTAAAAAAAAAAAAAAAAAAAAGAGGACTAGGGGAATAGGGCTACAGAGTCCTGGCAGTTGTGTGGAAACATAGCGTATATACTGAATCTTAAGATGGGTGCCCTAGAATACTGAAGAAGAGATTAATAAAATGGCCAGGTTAGACCTCCTCTTCCTTGTGTATCACAGCTGACCACGTTTGTTTCCCTTTTTGTTTTTGCTTGAAAAGTTAGAAGAATGAGAGCAGTTCTTGATAAGGGCAGCAGTAGTTCTCAGTAAAGGACAGCTGTGTCTCCTCTGCTGGGCCATTGTGATCTTAAACATACTTGGAGGAATTAAGTGTGTAAGCAGGCCTTCATTCATTGTTAGGGGTAAATGTTAATTAAATTCCAGGATATGTAATTAGAGGAAGTTTCAGATGAGGGAGACTATCTAGCTCTTTTTGAGTGTATGCAACAACTGTAAAAAGACACCTATGGACAGATGTACGACCATAGTGCAACTCATTAGTATCCCAGACTATGAGAAACTGTGTCAAAGCTTTCTGTCAGTTTACATGGATTTGATATGCTTTGATATCTGCAGGCTTTTCCATTTAATCCTCATTGAAACTTGCTTTGTTATTTTGATTTGATGCATGCATCTACTTTTTTATTAAGAGGACTTCTTTAGACAAAGGGCCCAAAGCCATTAAGTGAACTGTGTAAACAAATTTTCAAACCTTTCTATATTTCTTTGAAGCTGTTTAATGAAATGTCTGTGTCTATTTCAGCATCCTTTAAAAATTTTCCTCAGTTGCCTTCTCATAGTCCACAATGACTTCCCAGGTAGCCAGTGTTGATGAATACCTAAGTCTTACAGATGTTTATTACTTTATATGTCATTATTTTCAAGAAGACTCCTCAGATTAATAGTGCAACTGTTAAGGAAAGTCACAATTTAAGAGAAATTACAAGTGCCTTGTGGTTTTTTTTTTTTATGATTGTCCAGGTATTTTGCAGTCTGGGTGGGTTAGAATAGGAGTGAGTGTAGGAGAGGGAAGAGGAAGGTCACTGCAATTTGGGCCCAGAATAAAGTTGCCAGGTTACTATCTGTGGAGTTTATAAATTACTATAGTTCTTGGTGTAATAATTCAGCTGTACATCTGGACACTGTTCTGTAGTGTATAATCTCTGAAAACATTACTTCAGAAGTGAAATAACATTTCTTTGCATGGCAGATGTGAACAAGCACTTGTTTTGTATAAGACTGGGTTACTGGATCTTAAAGTGATGACTTTCTGCTTATTTTACAGATTTGCTTACAATCAAATACATGGCCATGGGGGATATGAAGACCCCAGATTTTGATGACCTTCTTGCAGCCTTTGACATACCAGACATGGTAGATCCCAAAGCAGCTATTGAATCTGGACATGATGACCACGAAAGCCACATAAAACAAAATGCTCACACAGATGAAGACTCCCACGTCCCATCATCATCTGATGTTGGGGTGAGCGTCATTGTGAAAAATGTGCGTACTATTGATTCTTCCGAAGGTCTGGATAAGGATGGCCACCATTGCACAGGCAATAGCTTACACAATGGCTTTCTAACGTCAGCAGCTCTTGAGAGTTACACTAAAGATGAAGGGAAATCACTTAAAGATGATGGGTCAGCTTCTGAGACTACACTGAAGGATTCATCTTTCAACCAGTTCAGCCCAATATCAAGTGCGGAAGAATTTGATGATGATGAGAGAATTGAGGTGGATGACCCCCCAGATAAAGAGGAGATACGTGCAAATTTCAGAGCAAATGTCTTGGCAGGATCTCTATCGCAGCAGGAATATGACAAACTAAAGGCACTTGGAGGGGAGAACTTAATTAAATCTGGAATCAATGTTTCAAGTAGTATGGATAAAAATAAAACTGGTAAACGAGAGACAGAGACAAGCTCCATGAATTTAGGTGTCTATGAGCCTTTTAAAACTCGAAAAACAGAGGACAAGTTACTAAAAGACAATTCTGAGAAGCTTCTTGAAAACAGGGTACTTGATGGAAAACTGAGTACTGAAAAATGTGACACAGATCTTGCCAGCATTTCCCAGTCCAAAACGAAGTCATCAGCAAAGCTTTCGTCCTGCATTGCTGCAATCGCAGCACTGAGTGCTAAAAAGGCAGCTACAGATAGCAGTAAAGATTTGCAGTCTAATTCAGGAGAGTCTTCTCCATTACCAAAAGACATGAGTGAAAGTCCCCGGGCTATTGAAAAATCTCCTGAGTCTCAGAGTCTCATTGATGGTGCTAAGAAGCCATCTGTCAAACCGCCCGATAGTCCCAGAAGTGTCTCAAGTGAGAATAGTAGCAAAGGGTCTCCATCTTCTCCCGCAGGGTCAACACCAGCAATTCCTAAGGTTCGCATAAAAACCATCAAGACTTCTTCTGGGGAGATCAAGAGAACTGTTACTAGAGTGTTGCCAGAAGTTGATTTGGACTCTGGTAAAAAGCCAGAGCAGAGTGCTTCCATGGTAACCTCCATGACATCTCTCCTGTCCTCACCAACTTCCGCTGCCGTTCTCTCCTCTCCTCCCAGAGCTCCTCTGCAGTCCTCCATTGTCACCAATGCAGTTGGATCTGCAGAACTTGCCCCCAAACAGGTGACTATCAAACCCGTGGCTACTGCCTTCCTGCCCGTTTCAGCAGTGAAAACTGCAGGTTCCCAAGTGATCAATCTGAAGCTGGCTAACAACACCACAGTGAAAGCCACCGTCATCTCTGCTGCGTCTGTGCAGAGCGCCAGCAGCGCCATTATCAAAGCTGCCAACGCCATCCAGCAGCAGACAGTTGTGGTGCCAGCATCAAGCCTTGCCAGTGCCAAACTTGTGCCAAAGACAGTCCATCTTGCCAACCTTAACCTTTTGCCTCAGGGTGCTCAAACCACCTCTGAACTGCGCCAAGTGCTAACAAAACCCCAGCAGCAAATCAAGCAGGCAATAATTTCTGCAGCCACCTCCCAGCCTTCGAAAAAAGTGTCTCGAGTGCAGGTGGTGTCATCTCTACAGAGCTCTGTGGTGGAAGCATTCAATAAGGTGCTGAGCAGTGTCAATCCCGTACCAGTTTACATCCCAAACCTTAGCCCCCCTGCCAATGCCGGAATCACGCTACCAACACGAGGTTACAAGTGTTTGGAGTGTGGTGACTCGTTTGCTCTCGAGAAGAGCCTGACCCAGCATTATGACAGGAGGAGTGTGCGAATTGAAGTGACTTGTAATCATTGTACAAAGAATTTAGTTTTCTACAATAAATGTAGTCTCCTATCCCATGCTCGTGGGCACAAGGAAAAAGGCGTTGTGATGCAGTGTTCCCACCTGATCCTAAAACCAGTCCCAGCAGATCAAATGATAGCATCTCCTTCCAGCAATACTGCTGCAGCTGTGCTCCAGAGTGCAGGGGGAGCTGGCACACACTCCATAACAAAGATCCAGACTGGCTTAACTGGGACAGTGATCTCGGCCCCTGCGAGCTCTCCTGTCATTCCAGCTATGCCGCTAGACGAAGATCCATCAAAACTCTGTAGACATAGTCTAAAGTGTTTGGAGTGCAATGAAGTTTTCCAAGATGAGACATCTCTTGCAACTCATTTCCAGCAGGCTGCAGACACAAGTGGACAAGTAGAGTATCCTATGTTTACATTCCAATGTTTCATCTATAAGCCTAGGAGACTTTGGATATGTTTTTACTTTCATTTAGCTGTTAATTATCTGAACCTCTGTGATTAAAATGATAAATGAAAACCACAGAAAGCCTTGCAAGCACTTACATAGTGAATGTCAACACTTTTAAAATAAGACTCAGAATCTTAGGCCCTGAAGTCTGAAATAGATACTGTATATTTTTGCTAAAATTTAGCATTAGTTTTCTTACAGCTGAACATGATAATGCAGAAAATAATCGTGGGTATTACTAATAATATGTTAATGCTTCTTTCTGTGCTTTGGAATTTGACTAGCCTGTGGAATCCACTTAATTGGCACCCTCATTAACAGCCTGTCTATTCAACCTGAATGATTGGTCTTCATGTTTTAGAGTTTTCACCAAGTGCCCTAAGTGAGTGAGGCATTCCCCTCACGTGCAGGGGAGGGACTCAGGCAGTGACAAATGGCACACTGACTACTGACAGGAATGCTGCTATTTGCCTCAACTCTTCCTCAGAAAGTGCAAAATGTTCTCACTTGCACATCTTCCTTTCTGTGTGATCATTGGCTTAATTAGTTGGGTTTCTTTTCCTCTTACAAATGCTAATGAGTTCAACATAAAAACCATTTGAAAATTATTACTAATGTGTGTGGCCTGACCTGAAAGAAACACATCATTCAATAAAACTTAATATTAATCAGTGTGCGATGTATTTTATAATCTTGGCAGAGTGAAGGTGGCTAATTAAATGATATGGTTGGATTTCTGTTGGGGTGTGCCAATTAAAAGGGATTCTGGTGTGTTTCAAAGCATTCAGGTGAGCTCGTTACTCCAGCTTCTTGCTGTGGGGGAAGCTGAACACCTGCAAGCATGCTCAAGACAGGAATGCCCCAGGAGTCTTCCTGGGAATCACACAACAGTGGACAGGCTAAAGATTTTTAAGTCCTGCAGTTAGGAAAAAATGCAGTAGTCCTAGGAGCACAGGCAGGTTCCTGTCAGGATCTGTTCGCTACATGTAGGACCTGCTCTGTACCATGAAGTAGCTCCACTGCACCTACCACTGCAGGGAGTAATGTAAAAAGATTTGCACATGGAAATAACCTTGATTATGTGGCTCTGCCTTAGCTCCTCCCTTTAACTGGCTAGCAGATTTAGACTGAAATTATTTGGATTCCAAGTGGAATGCCATGCAAGTGAATTTCTGTGAGATACTGCAAGTGTGCATACCTAAGGGAGTTTCCTTCAGCAGAACATGTCCATCCATAGATGTTGCTGCAGTTCTGAACAGGATCTAATGGCTGAACATTAGAGTATACTCTGCACCAGCTTAGGCTACTTAGGGAGTTTAGCTAACTGATTTGCTGATGCTTATTGGTTGTAGGTAGATTTTTTCCCATAATAAGCCCATTAGGTAACATTCAATCTAAGATCCAGTAGACCTTGCAAAAACCTGGTGGTTTTGATACTGGAAAAGCAAGCACGTAAGAAGGTGACAAGACAAAGCAATTGGATGAGGGACAGAGAATAGGTTGGGAGAATGAGGCTAAAATAGAAATTGAAAAAGAAAGAGAATAAAGATAAAGTGATGTTCTCACTTTCGGCGTGTAAGGATTTTTGTCTTTATGGCCAAGTAAACTAAACCTTTTGCCATTCCCTTTCTCCCTCTGTCTGGTGCTTTTGCCCTGTTGCTGCCAAGTTTCCTCTCCATACAAGTCCTTTAGATGCTGTTTATCCTGGTAATTTACTAAAGGGAAGCAATTGTGATGTTCACAGAATGTCAAAATGCAGCTGCAGGGAGGTCGAGAGAGAATTATGGGTTCCCAGGTACTGCTATTCAAGTAGGGAAGCCGCTGGAGCTGCAGGAGCAGCTGGCATTGCCTGCTGCCGGTCAGGGTGTTTGTGTCTCCTCATGGAAACCTGCTCTGCTGAGTTGCAGGATCAAAAAAACAGTGCAAAGCACTGGAGGAAAAGAAGCTATTTTCATGTTCTTCTGTTTGAAAAGAACACTTAATAAATGTAGTTGTAAATGTTCTTTGTTGAAATATCCTTTTAAATCTTAATTCCACATTTTTGTAGTCCTTTCCATATGTCAAACAGGTGCTCTTCTTTATGAGGAGTTTGGTTGCGTCCTGTAGGGGTAGTGTTTCCTGGAGAAAGGCTCTGCATAGGCATTTATTACTAAGTACGTTGCTGCTTTTTCATTAGATGTTATGTCTTGAGAAGCTTGGATGAGAAATAATCTGACTTGTTTTCCTTCTTAGTGCTTGGCACTGTCTTTTTGCTGTAAAACTGCCATTATTGTGGGGGAGGAAGACAGGGAAGTTAGATGAGATTGATATTTTTTTCTTGGAAGGAAAAATATCAATCTCATCTAACTTCCCTGTCTTTTCTTGGAAGGAAAAAAATATCTTCCTTTGGAAGGAAGGAAGAAAGAATAAAAATAAACACTTAGATTTTGCAAACAAGTAATAGGAAAAAAGGTTATTTGCAGCTTACTCCTCTTTCTAGTGTCCCATCTAATTGCTCCTGAAATCGTGTTTCCAATGAGTAAGTAGCTTCTTGTATACTCCTGTTACAAAGGTAGAATGTTTTGTTTAAAATAAGCAATGGTAGAACAGTCTTA
Organism: Lonchura striata; assembly: GCF_050655825.1. Classification (NCBI taxonomy): domain Eukaryota; kingdom Metazoa; phylum Chordata; class Aves; order Passeriformes; family Estrildidae; genus Lonchura; species Lonchura striata. The sequence goes on from NC_140743.1 coordinate 43,372,587, forward strand.
TCAGTGAAAATACATTCACTATAAAGTTCTTACCTTTCGGTAATGTTTTATTGCCATTAATATTCCTGTTAAAGGAATATTAACCTAAAGGAATATTCCTGCTAAAGGAGTATTAACCCTGACTCACTGACAGGTTTTCTGGCTGAATAAAACCCTCATCTACTTGCTGGGGGAAAAAGGTAGCATATCTGGGCTAATGAATGTTAGTATTTCTCTTAGTTATAGATAGGAGTATATAGCTCCCATGGAAACTGCATAGCTCATTTCCCTTCATACTCAGCGTATGTGTGTTTCTTTATTTTCCACCTCCACCATTTTTCCTTCTAACCCTTTTTTTTTTCTGAAACTTTGACTTTAAATGCAGGCAGGTGATGATTTTCACAAACTGTGTTTTATTTTGGTGTGGGTTGGAATGAGAGAACTGGAAGTTAATGCCACCTTAAGCCCAAAATAAAATGGTAAGCAAACGTGCTAAATGTCAGAATTTCACAGTAGATGCTTCTTGTTCTACTGTAATCAGTTACAATTAAACATTTTCTGTACTTGTTGAAATAGCAGAGCAGGGGCCTTAACTAAGAGCATTATTGGCATGTTGGGTTAGTAAACGGGTCTGGCAGCTTGCTGCAAAATCAGAAAGATCTCTGAGCTGAGGCTGGAATGTTGTGTGGCTCTTCTGTGGCATCACATCCCAGTTTCCTTCAGAAGTCCTGCAAGCCAAAGGCTTTGGAAGGACTGTGAAACCTCTAAATGTTTCTGTTACTGGAATAAGAAGTTCTGGTTTGCTGTTTTCTTATGTAATCAAATAATGCTCCAGATTCTCCACTATTGTATTACAGCTTGTTAATACATGGATAGCCAAAGAGAGATGTGGGGAACAGTACTGAGCCCAGTAAATGTGGCACTTATTGCTGGTCAGAGGGTTTTGCCTTCATCTGAACTTAAGACAAAGTTAACACCCCAGAACAATTCTGGTCAGCCCGAGGCTGTGAGTCCCCCACTTTTGGGCATTTCTTGGTCAATTAAGACCAAGTATTTGGCATTTCAAAGTGGATATTTCTGTGTCTCAATATAGCCTTGCTGCGTACCAAAGGCTCTAAGCAGGTGCCAGTTTGAAATCCCTGTAGACAGCTGAACTCGGGTAGAGGCTTGCAGGAGAGCAAGTACATCTACCCATGCTGAACACTACTGTAGTGGGCTGGCAGGAGTGCCAGTGGAACCTGCATTGCAGTGATGGCATGCTTTCTTTGCTTAACATGCTGTGTATTTAATGGTTTGCATTTTGCCATCTTGCTGCGTCAGGACATTGGAGAACTCTGTTTGTGTGGAGGACTCTGCGCAAACACACCAGGCCACAGTGCTTCCAGTGCATTTATTTCAGGATTTCTTCATGCGTATGGTAGTAAATAATTTATAATGCAGATCTGGAGATCTTTTTTTGGTCAATATTCTTGCAGAGTGTACACATCAGTACATATGCCAGACTCTTAGAACATTCCTAAAAACATGCAAATACATGTTCAAAAACATACTGATGTTATGAAGGAGTCTTGGATTTGATTTTAAATCTTTGCAAGTCACTGGTGAGGTTCACAAGTCCCAGGCCACAAGAGACAGTAGCAATAACTTGATTCTGGAGTTGTATGTAGGCCCCTTGCACTATTAAGGTAGTCTGGGAAGGCACCCAAATAATATTTCTGTAAAGCATGTGTATCTCCCGTGGTCAGTAGTGTAGGAAGGAGCTTTGTAGCCCAGAATGCCAGTCAGTCTGGCTACCAGCACGTGCCAGCTTTGTCAGCAGGTCTTGTGTTTGTACTTGCCTACTGCATTGGGTCCCATCCCAGTTACGAAATTTAACCTTTATTTGCTGTATTGCAGTGTTTGAGACACAAGACGTTATGTAGAGCTGAACCAAACCTTTTGTCTCATCTATTCTGGTTTATCATTTAGAAGACATGCAATATCTGCCAGATGCTGCTTCCTAACCAGTGCAGTTTTGCATCACACCAGAGAATTCATCAGCATAAATCTCCATACACGTGTCCTGAATGTGGAGCAATCTGCAGATCTGTCCACTTCCAGACCCATGTCACTAAGAACTGCCTGCATTATACCCGAAGAGTTGGGTTTCGGTCAGTATAATGATTCCTTTTGCTGTAAATTTTTGTATAATTTATGGTTTTTAAAGTGGTTTTCCATTTTCATAAGCACTGTTTGGACCATAGCAGCTTCATGGGTTTAAGATGGTCATGGCGATAGTACTATTAGTACTGAAATTTTGGAATAAATACATTAGGATTCTGCTTTGTTTTGAGCATCCACTTTTGTATATGATTAAATCAGAATATTAGCTGGTGTAACACAGATTCAGGACTTCATGGTTTATAAAGTCTAGAGAATTCAGATGCATTATCTTAATTTCAGGTTTTCAAAAACCTTGAGTTTTTTTCAATACATTGAATTTTAGATTGTTCTTTCTGGTAGAATAGTCATTGTCAGTACTTCCAGAATGTATGGTTGAGATGTTGATGGGCATACTGCACCTGTCTGGTTGTTCTTCTTTCTGTGGCAAGTCAAGATTCCTTATAACTTTAAATCACTTGGAAATTGCCTTTCTCAAACAACCTTGTTGTTTGGTTCTCCTCTGTTATTCTTCACTTTCCCTTTGACTTTTACATTTCCCTGTAATGGCAACTCACTGAGAAAATGGGGAGCAGAGGCATTTCATAGAAGTGTTTAATTTTGAAAGACTGAGAAAATGCTTTCTGTTAGCATTTTCCTTGCACTTGAATGGCAGGCAGCACAGCAAGAAATCAGAAGAGCCACCTGTACCCCGAGCTTTGCTTAGCACTCCAAAAACACGTCCACTTCACCATGTCTGCCTGGAAAAAGGCCATTCTAAATCTTCCACCCTTAAGGTGCCACAGTTCATTTTCCAGGATGGCTGTGCAGTCGTCCCCTAAGGGAAGAAAGCATTTTTACTGCATCAAGCCTCTGCTTTCGGCTTGAATTCATGGCCTGACATTAACTCTAAGCTCTTTTCATTTCTTTGGGTTCTTTTACCCTTTTCTCTCAAGCAGTAGCCTGTCTAGTCCTGCATTTCCTCCATCTGCTTCCTGCACTTCCCCCTGCTCTTCCCTCTAATGTATGTCCCTTGGGTTTGTACACAGTATCGCCTCTAGGGACTCCTGGCCTTTCCCAGTAACACCAGCAGAATCCCCTTCACTGGGAATCTCAGTCACTAAACTTTTCAAGATGTCTCATAAACATCTCCTGTCACATCGAATCAGAATTTCTTGATCTGGTGAGAATAAACCAAAGTCACCCAGGCAAGCAACAGCAGTCTCTGGGAATGTTACTGTCTCCCTCCTTAGCCTCCTCAGCCTCTCCTTAGAACTGCAGTGCTTTTGCCTAAGGAGCAGCATAGATTGTCCTGCCTCTCCAAAGGGCCTCTGCCAAGCAGTTCCCTTTGACTCCAGTGATTTAGGCTAGTTGTCTGCACTGAATCAGCTGAAAACTTCAGCCTGAAGTTTCACTGCATCCTGCCATGGTGAAAGCAAGCAGCTGTTGGAACAGTCCCCAAGAGGAACACTTGGTCCTTAGGAACTGTGTAATATACAATGGTGGATGCTGAGGCTCAGTTGTTGTGTGCCATCACTAGAGAATAAAGTCAAGCCATGGCACAGGGAGGTGAAAATGCCACCCTGCTCTCCAGAGGGACACCTCAGGAGTAGATGTGTTACTGAGTGCATCACATGCACTCAGTATGAGCACAGAAACTCTTAAGAGAGTCAAAAAAGACCAGAATAATCTGCTTTAGAGAATATATTGGTAAGCAGAGACTACATGGGTATAAAGTCAATGAATATCATTAAGATTATAAATTAAATGCCCAGAAAAAGAAAGGATGACATTTCATAAAATTCAAGAGCGATAAATTTTAAAAGTAAAATGGGATCCTTGAATTCAATAAATTTTAAAAGTAAAATGGGATCCTTGAATTCAATGTAGAACTGTATTTCCTGCTTTATTGCTATCATCAGGGCAGTAAAACTACTGAAAAGTTAAACTGACATTTATGTGACAACAATTATACTGCCATGATAGATGCTAAAATTAAAATTCTGGAAGGGTGGAGGCCTTCTCCGTTTGAAGAGCTTTTAAAAGTCCTACTGCAAAATACTGATCAATAAGAAATTGTCTCATTTGACAGGTAATTGCTGATTGCACTATGTTCTTGGACTGATTTGGGAGCATTTGCTACTGGAGATGTAGGGCATTAAAGGGGATCATTGTGTATGAAAATTCTTATGTTCTAATATTAATTCAATTTTTAATCATTTCATTTTAGAATAGATGCAGAAAGGTCACAAATTTTCGACACAGCAGAAGTATGTTTTTGAAAAATATTTTCTGAATTCCAATATGATACGTTGATCTGATAGTAGGGATTTGGTTTAGTTTTCCTGAGTTTCAATCTGAGTGCTGATTTGATTACATGTACAGAAAATCATTACCAGTATATCTTCATTAAATCTAAATGAGGGAAATATTTTCCTTACTGGTTTTCCATTTGGTGGTTGTTTCTAAATTGCTTTGGTGTACTTTAAACAATGCCCTGCATGTGATAAAAATGCATTCTGGAAAATCTCTTTCCAAATTTGCAGAGGATTTAAGCATTTTTTTTTTGCAATCAATAGAGTATTTGTCTATCCACCTTTCTATCTGTTCTATTGTAATAGCATAAAAACGTTTTTCAAATTACAGTGTAAGAAATTTCTTTCCCCTTACTTTGTGATCCACAAATCACTGGTTATGTTGATTTTTCTGGGGTTGTTTAAGTTGACAGAGTAATGTAGTTTTATCCACTTGCTATCCATGTGTGTTTCTCTCTTCCCTTTGCTTGAAAATCCATGTTGATTATGTCCAGCACTGCTCAGGGCAGGCTGCACTGACTCTCCTCCGCTCTCTCCGCAGCTGCGTGCACTGCAATGTTGTGTACTCCGACGTGGCGGCACTCAAGTCTCATATTCAAGGCTGTCACTGTGAAGTCTTTTACAAGTGTCCTATCTGTCCCATGGCATTTAAATCTGCTCCCAGCACACACTCCCATGCCTACACACAACACCCGGGTATCAAGATAGGCGAACCGAAGTAAGCAAAATTCATCTTCTACTGCATTTGTTTGCATTTGAATGACCCATGAAATTGCATGCTGCCCTGTGCTTGCAGGACACCTCTTACAGCCACCAGTGTTGTGGTGTTTGTCAGCCTGCTGGTAATGTGGGATTTGTGTAGTGCTTTCATGACTTTTCAGCTGGTAGTTCATTGGGCAAAGGTGATATTTCTCTGAATGCACTAAGAGGTATTTAAGCACTGCATGCCACAAGAGAGTGATTGTAGAATGTAATTATACAAATTATTTGGACAGGTGGCCAGTGTTGCTCATTCTAATGTTTTAATCTGCTTAGCTCATCTGCATTTTTACTGTGAATTAAACTAATGTGATTCCAAAAACAGCTGCTAAGACTAATCAGTGCTTATGCAGTGATTTTCTTAATGTGGTTGAAAAGTTGAGAAAAGGTGATTTTATCTGTTTTATATAAGCTTTTTTTCCAATAGGTAATCTCTTTCTGGCTTTTCTGTAACTAGGAAAGTTGCCCATGAAGGTGGTAGTTTGCTGAAGGTGGTGACACAGGGTACAAGTAGGACTTGTTTTCAGGGTCTTTTCTTAAAGCTCTTGGACAGTGTGAGGCTCTGCTGAAGGCAGCAAGTGCTGTTGTGTGTGCAGACTCCTTCAGCCCTCAGGTGTGAGCCTCTCTGATCACCCCTTCTCCTCCATCTGCCTCTTCCTCACTGCTAGAGTGCACTGTTGAGAGCAAACAGGCATTGATCTCCATGTTTTCTCCAGGGCGTGCACAGTGCACCAGCATGGTAACAACTTGCAGGCTCAAGAAGTGTCATGTGATGTAATAACCAGTGTTCCTAAAAGTTCAGTTTCTCACTGTTTCTTCTAACATATTAACAGGAGATATTTTTCTTTGTTTGCACTTCCATCAAAGCAAAATGGCAACAAACTTACCATGTCTGATTACCAAATGGAAGTAATTTCTGCCTTGTGGGAAATTATGCATTGTTTTAATTCAGGATGGTATCATCAGTCAGGGGCTGTGAGATACCAACATATAAAACTTCAGGTTCCCATAGATTTGTCATTAGACAAATTTAACAGATTAAGATCACTGTAAGATGCTACACATATGAAAAGTGAACTGTGCTTGGATCTTCCAAATTTCTGATCACGTTCAGGAATTAAGTATTTTGCATTAGTTTTTTTCCACATAGATGCACTTACAATATTCCTTTACTAATTTACTTTGATTATAAAAAAAAAATAAATTTTATTATATACTACTGTAATAAGTCACAGAATCCATAGCTGAGCACTCCTCTTAAGAAGTGGTGTTTCCTTTAAATTTGCCATTTTTAATCACAATGCTGCCTTAAATGCATGCAAAGTGACTGGTGGGATTTTTCCAGCCCTTGCAGTGCTCAGAGTTCTTGGCTTGCCTAGTTCTGAGCAGAGCTGACAGGTTGTATTTGAGGCAATACATTCACATTTGGGTTGTCTGTGCTGCATCATGGGCAACCAGGCTGCGTGACAGGCACCCATTGCAAGCCTCGTTCCTGACCCCAGGGGTGTGGCACAGTCCAAGGACACTGGCCACGGCTTCAGCAGTGCCTCATGGCTTCTGAGGGACTCTGTAGTAGGCCACACTCCTCTGTTTACAGAATTGGGCTTCTGGGGAATCAGGCTGCCCGCCCCTGGCATTTATTTGAACTGTGTGATTTATAATTACATTACAAACAGTTGCTGCAGAACAGATGCACTAAACTACTTGGTGTATGAAAAATGACTTTTATATGCAGGGATTCTCACTGGGATGAAATTAGATTATTTTAATATAGGGAAATGGAGGGCTGTCTTGTCTTTCAACTCTGGAAAACTTTCTCCTGTAACATACTCTAAGCTCTGGTTTCCCAGAAAACCACAGAGGTGATCTTTTTTCAGTAAATAGTGTCTAGGAATGGCACTAATATATTTTTCATGGCTGATCTCTTTTTGAATACCGGAGGAATTCTTATTTATCAAGCCAAATTATGGATATTTAGGATACTATTGGTAAAAAGTGTATTATCCCACAAGTTCCTTTTTTCAAGAAAAAAATTTGGGAAGGAGGAATACTATCCTCTGGTGCAGAGGCTTTGCAAATGCTAAATGTCTTTTATGTGACTGAAAGCATTTTCCTGTGAGATAACACTTGTATTTATTACAAGATAATACATGAATTTGCTAAACAGATTTTTGGGAAGGCTGTGTGCCTGCTTTGTTGTGTACTGTGGGGCAGGAGCAGCCTGGGAGTGGGATGGGACGGGGTGGGACGGGGTGGGGTGGGATAGGGTGGGATGGGATGGGATGGGATGGGATGGGATGGGATGGGATGGGATGGGATGGGATGGGATGGGATGGGATGGGATGGGATGGGATGGGATGGGATGGGATGGGATGGGATGAACCGCCTGACTTATTCCAGCATCCCTGTAAATGACATCCTGAGGAAGCACAACTGCCTTTAAGCTTTGAACAGCATTTTAGGCAGTTGCATGGTAAACACTACTTCAATTAAATTAAAGAAAAACAAAACCAGTGAACATGGTTGCATGGTTAAGGATTGAAAATCATGTTTTTGCTGTGTCTGAAGGAAATACTCCAGGAGTGTATAGTCATACTGTGAGGTGTGTTGGTATGAATTTAAGTGAGTACAGTCTTTGCCCAGAACTTGTCTGAAATTCGGATCTTTACCAGATAGTTCTGCTTCTGTGAAGGCAGAGTAAAGTACTTTAGCTGCCACAGAAAATACAGAGATGTAGCTTGTGGTGTTTTTAGAGAGTTACAGTTTTTATATGTGATAAATTGAGATAGAATTTCTACATATCTCCAGATCTGCAGTGAAGGATTCACCACAGAAAGCAGGACAATAGTACATTGATCATCAGAGGATGCTGTGTAAATAATACATTTATCTTAGCATGTGTGAGAAACTGGCACTCCTTGACAGCACAAAAACAGTCTTTCCCAGTTAACATGAAGAAGTGTATTGTTTTTCATTTGGAGTTACAGGACAGCTTGGACATGGAAGCAATGCCCAGGTTCTTGTAATCCCAGTGCAGAGTGATCCCTAGAGCTCTGGAACAATGCACTATCAATGATAATTAACTTAGAGGGGTGTAGAAAGCACTGGGAACATTTATGTGGCTAATGAGAAGATTTAGCACTTTAGCAGACAGGAGGGTTTGAGGGTTGTTTTTTTAAGTGGAAGTTACTCTTAAGGATGGGAAGTGCCTGTTGCATACTGAGCACCTGTGATTGGGCTTCTTTTAACTAAACTTTCTCTGCAGCACTATAGATTGCATGGCTTAGATTTCTCTCTCATCTCATGATCTGTGGTTAGAAAACTGCTGTAAGAACAGGAGGCTGGGGAACCGATGTTCAAAAGTCACATGTGCTCCAAGAAAGGAAGCATTTGGTGGTGTCTCTACATTTCTGTGACAGATTCATCAAGGCTTGGAATGGCAGATCAAGGAAATCCCGTCCTGTGCTGTTGGAGCTTCAGGGCATTGACAGAGTCTAGGTCTGGCATTCAGGAGCATCAAAGCCATGAACATTGCCAAAAATGTATTTATCTTGAAGCATGTTGCTAACTACAATTGAATTAATCACTCCTTACAATATACTGCATATACAGTATACAGGTTTGTAACCTGGAGCCAGGGATATTATCCTTTATCTACAGTGTGAGTTCAGAAACTGAAGGCGTTGAACTGTCAGAGTATCCTGAGCAGATGTTGTTGTTGTATATGTAACTGGCACATGCTGTTGTTTTCATTGGCTTCTTGTTTGCACTTTCAATTTTTTTTCTATTTTCTGTTTCTTCTACTGCTCCCATATTTTGAAATTGAAGGATGTTTTGAATTAGTTTAACTTTTTTTCAGGCAGTGTGAAATGATTGCTTAAACATGTCAGATCTTATCTGTGATGAGAAAAAAAGTTAACGTCATGATTCTTGCAAATAGATCATCAACATGACTGATATTGTTTATTGTGCTTCTGTTTTCAGAATAATATATAAATGCTCTATGTGTGACACTGTGTTTACTCTGCAACCTTTGCTCTATCGCCACTTTGATCAGCACATTGAAAACCAGAAGGTGTCTGTTTTCAAGTGTCCAGACTGTTCTCTTCTATATGCACAGAAACAGCTTATGATGGATCATATCAAGGTGTGTAGGCATCTTCTCTTGTTTCCTTCATGATACCATTTGTCATGCAATATATGCTGTGAGAACATACTGTGAAAAGGCACAGAGTAACAAGACTGCTGAGAGAGATGTTAATAATTCTGAGAGAGTAATCTGTCAATGATGTTCTCAAATGTTAAAATTTTATATTTTGTTTGGTCTTCAGCATATCTGTGATGACTCAGTTTTTTCTGTTAGAATGTTGATTTTGGTATACTGGGAACATCTCAGCAAGCCAAATCCTAACAAATACTGAGTTACTTATAGTGTTCTAAGTATAATTTCAATTGTTAGGAGCTGAGATTGCTGAGTGCATCACAAAATCAAACCTTTGCTGTTCAGAATTCACCAGGAAGCAGTATGTTGGTAGATGTAGAGGTTACCTGTGTTATGTGAACTTGAACATGTGTGCTTTGAAAAAAACTCCAGCGGATTTCCACAAAACACCATTAAGAGCTAATGATTCACTGTGATCCATGTAAGTCCTGATTGGAAGGATCAGCAGCCCCCTGGCTATCATTTGTTAGCTGTGTGTTTGACACAGACTGTTATCTCATGTCATACAGACCAAAGCTGAGGTTTTTCCTTATTAATCCCTGGTGCCTGAACACAGAATGGGACTGTGGAGGCTGCTGCGCTTCTCTGGCAGTGACACAATTTCTGAATACTATTCCTCTACTGCACGGTGTAACACCAGACATCTTTTTTTGGCTGCTAAAAACATCATTTTTCATTTTAGTCCCAACTATGGCACTTGTAACCACAGAAGTCTCTGAAGTAATGTTGAAAATAAGGTCATAAGTCTTGAAAAAAAACAGGTGGTCTTAAAGCCAGTCTTCAACTTGAGGAGGAGACTGAGAGAAAGGCTGAGCCAAGATGTTCAGAAATATAAGGACTGGATATTTTCTTTGCTTCTGAACTAGTAGCACTAGTTCTTGCATGTTTACTGCAAGATATCTTAGATGCTCCTCTCATGCAGCAATGTAAAACTGATCTGTCTGCAGTTAGAGCCAGAAGCTATCTTTACAGAAATTGGGGTGCTCAGCATCTCACATTTCAAAGATATGCTCAGTTACTTGGGCATTACTTAACTTCTTTGGCTTTAGTGTTCCATGCCAGTATTTGAACTTTCAACCAGTGGGGTTTTAGTACGATTCACTATAAATGATTCAGACATTTTTGAGACTAAAATTAGAGGATTAGACAATACATGTGCAGTAGTACTATTGCTGGTTTTGCATTTAGGATGTGTGTGTAGCAGCAGGGACTGGACCAAAGCAGTGTAAATTGGAATTCAGTTAAGGGGAACTGAAAAAAAACAGTAACAAGTTATAAATAAAAGCAGAAAATTATTCAGGGAGAGGATAAAAGCACAAGAGGACTCAGGGAGAGTCTGAGTGCCAGTCAGAGGCAAAGCTCAGCTGCACAGAAAGTAATGGTTTGGTACGGCTAGACATAAACCATCAAGGCAGAGACAGACCTGGATGAAAGTAGGACAGAAAGGGACAGAAGGAAGCTCAGGAGGAGATTATTTAAAGCTACAGAAAATAACCCAGAATAATTCCTGCAGATGTCAATATTTCTTGATGGCAAAATGTATGTATTATTTTCTTGTAATGACTCACTGCAAAAAAATTTCCAGCAGCCAGTGAGAGCAGATGGTGAAGGACTGATCTGGCCTGGCCTGGCCTGGAGCTGTAATGCTCCCTGTTTGGGCAGCACTAGGACTCCATACTATGCTTTAATGCTCTTGGTGTAGTTTCAAATAAGAAATGAAATTTCAAGTACTGTATTTACAAGACATTTGGAAAGTTGAACACTGACATTTTACATGCTGACAGATTAGGCTGCAATAGAATCTCCAGGTCAGCTTCAGATGCCTGAGAGTACAGGAACCTCATTTCCTGCTCCTCTGTGCAGATACTAAAGCACAGTATTAGTACCTCCTCCATTACTACCCACCTGCACTTTGCTCTTAGCTGTTGATCCTGTGCACTTTACTTTTTATTAACCATTATGGGGGGTTAATCATTGGCTTTTCTGGTATTTAAAAGCTGTTAAATCAGAGAATGTGTTCTACTGATGAAGTTGATATTTGCTCTAGAGCCAGTGGGTAGTTGCAAGAGCCGAAGTATTTACAAAAGAACTTGTTGCTGGAGTATCACATTGATACTCCTATATTCCCAGAATCAAGAAGGTTATAGAAAGGTTCAGTAGGTGAGAGGATAAGAACACTGTCCTGGTAAAGGAAAGCCTTTCAGACATGGGACCTCAGCTGTGGGTCCCTGTTCAGCAGTGGATTAGCTCTGGTCTGCAGTCATCCCTTCTGGCCCAAACCCTCCTCATTCTTGCTGTGTCCACGTCCACGTGTGGAACTCAGACACACAGCTGAAGCCCTGCAGCCCTTTCTGAACAAGTCTCTTTGGTGGAAGGCTCAGGTCACACCAGCGCACTTACACTGGTTCCGAAATGGAGAATGGGGGAAGGAGGAGTTCTTCCCTTCTTACTGACCATTGACTTAAAGTGCAGACATAAGTCTCTGAGGAAAGCTTCCCACCCAGGAGCTTCAGGGGCTGGAGAACAGCCATTCAGACCCCTCTGATCTGCTGTGGGGCCCTGTCTGCCCCACACACCTTGCCCCACACCTACCTAGCAATGTAGCCCTAAATGAGAGTAAAGCAGGGCTTAACTTCAGCCTCAGTGTAAAATGTTAATAAATTACATAGCCACGTGATGTTTCCAGAGTTGCCTTATCTTATTTACCAATATGGCAAGTCAACATTTGGTCAGTAAAAACACCTTTCCTTCTTGGAAATCTCTAGTCACATCTGGAATGAGGGTGCTCAACTAACATGTCAGCTAAGCAAAGCAAGAAATTAAGCTTAACATGAAGTATTTCTTGAACCCCTTTTTCCTCCCTTAGGTTGCTAAACCGCAACTTAAACTTACCCTCCAAAGGAAGTCTCTTATTTTTTTGTGAAAATACCTACATACGGTGTCAGTTATTGTTAGGTCATGCTAGGTCTTGCCTTTACTTAATCTTGTTCCTTTACAAATGTGATCTGATGATAACAGCATGCCAAACAAGTAACTGAAGGCTATTGGTTGAGTACAACTGTGTATGTCTGTGTCAGTTTTTTACCTTTTTTTCTCTCTCTTTTATTGTAGTCTATGCATGGAACTTTGAAAAGTGTTGAGGGGCCACCAAACCTGGGGATAAACCTGCCTCTCAGTACTAAACCCACAACTCAAAACTCAGCCAGTCACAAAGAGGACACAAAATCTGTTAATGGAACAGAAAAGTTGGAGAAGAAATCTCCTTCTCCCATAAAGAAAGCAGAACCTAAAAAAGTCACTAGTCCTGGCTGGACGTGTTGGGAGTGTGACAGGCTGTTCACTCAGAGAGACGTTTACATCTCCCACATGAGGAAAGAACATGGAAAGGTAATGGAATATATTCAGTACAAAAAGGTGAATTAAATCTGAAGTATTTGTTTCTAAATTTCATTTGTGTTTTTGAAGATAATTTCTTTAAGTCCCAGCATTATTATTCACTATTCTTATATCTACTTCATCTTTTTTGCTTCAGCTGCTTAGTTTTTTTCAGTTTCTACATCATTCCACTGAGAAAATCAACTATAAGCTTGTTCATTCAGTACTGAAATTTTTTCAAGATGGAAAGAGCGAGATATATTGCTGTATTTCATCCAAGCCATCTAATCTGTTCCAGGTTCTTATTTCTTCTTTGTGTCTTCTCAATTCCCTCTCTTCACGGTGGTGTGGTGAACGTGGCAGCGCTGGGCTTGGGCTAACAGTTGGACCCAATCTTAAAGATCTTTTCCAACTTAAACAATTTGATTGTGTTCTCTTCTGAAGCTCAGTGCCTGTTAGCCTCAGGGAGTGGAGACTCAATCATGTTTTACTCATCCAGTGAGTGCCAACTGGTGTTTCATTTAAAGGTAGACACATTCCACAGTTGAGCTGTTGCTCTAATGTGACATTTAAGAGTTCGGCTGAGTTAACAAGTTGAATTTTGTATTTAGAGCACCTGAATTTGAGATATCTTACTTAAAATGGATTGAAAGTGAAATGTGGGAATGTTGCATCCTCATGTCAGCAGAGAGACTGATGTTCTTCCTGTGTTCAGTAGCATTTCCATTTAAATGAACTTAAAAAGACTGGCAGTCAGGAAGGCAATAGTGACCCTGCTTAGCTGTGAGAGCAGGCTCCAGCCCCTTGATGACATGCGGCAGCCACCTGCCAAGCCAGTCTTCACCTTTGCCGTGTGCTGGTGTTAATGCTCTCTTTCCTCAGCTGGGAACCAGGGAGCTAAACTGATGTACTGTGCTGCACTGCAGCAAAAGAGCAGGACTGGGAGGGATAATAGGCTGATTTTGTCTAAGTGGAGGAGAACCACTCTGAGTGAAAAATCCGTAGTTTTCAGGATCCTAATGTGCTGTAATAAATGATTGCACATTTCCAGAGGTTTCTATTACAGTTATTATCTCTAAAGCTGTTCCGCAAATTATTTTATTCTGTTTATAAGCGTTTTATGGAAAAGCTGAAAATGCTGCACTACTGAGTGTCATCTTCAATTTTCTTAGGACAACTTCAAGCAAATAGCACCCCAGCATCATTGCCTCCAGTAACTCCCGCCCCATTCCTTCAGCTTCCTGCTGCCCAAATATTAACTCAGCAGAGCTTTTACTGGCAATCAGAAATGTGTTTAAGACTGAATACATTGTACATTTATGCAATTCTTAAAAACAAAGCAGCACAACCTCTCAGTAAAACTCTCACTTCAGAGTGAACTAGAGAGCGATATTCAGTCTGATTCCATCCACAGCAGAGTAGCCAAGGGCATGTAAAAGAAGGTTAGTAGCATATCAATAATGCTTTAAAAATATTAGCTCTAAATCTGTGTCTTTCTCTCTCTGATGTTTATGTGCAATGTTACCTCAAGAATAGCCCTTATTATGAAATATTAGATAATTGTTGCACTCAAATCCTGGCCATCTGCTAGCTCCTTGGACTTTGTGTGCAGGTGTGTTTCTGTTAAAGGGCAGATGTTTTTTAAGTAGGAATTACCTACTCCAGCTTAGTCATTGATCACCCTCTTCTGTCAAGATGAGATGCTGTACAACAGATCATGCTGCACTTTGTTACAGAACTAATTTTTCAATTCTTTTTGGTTTGGCTGCCATTGCAGAAACTAATGCATCCAAAATCCTGTTTGGATCTCTAGCTGAAGTCTCCCCAAGGCATTTAGAACAAGTGTGGGGTCACAACTGGCTACCCCACATAGTGCCCCCAGGTCCTGCTGAGTATCATCCTCGTCCTGCTTTTCTGATCATGGGCTTGATGCTTCTGCTCACTGCCACACAGCTACAGTGTGCGACTGCTCCAGCCCTTCTCAGTTTCTTCCTTTACTTTTTCCTTCCACTTGGCCAGCTGCAACATCAGTCCCACAGAAATCCCTGAACAGATAGCCATCAAATTGGCATCAGATCATGCCGCTCATTTCGTCATGCCTTTCCTGAACCCTGTTAGTGTGTCAGTGTCTGTGAGATTCAAGTCCTTCTTCTGTGCTCTTCACCACTCCCTGTATGTGGCTGAGGAGCTCCTAGTCAGCAGCTGGGGACATGGTTTGGTGGGAAGGCAACCCCCTCATCCTGCTGCCTTTATTGATCCAGAAATAGTCCTCCGATCTTCCCTGTTTCTTTGGTGGAAGAAATTTTCTTCATCCACTGTCCATGACACCAGTTTACAGCTAGAGACAGGTGTGTGTGTGTGTGTGTGTGTGTGTGTGTGTGTGTGTAGCTCATGGGGGCCACACTGCTTTGAAAGAGGTCCAGCTCTGACTTGTACAGTGTTGTTGAAGGCGGGGTGTACGTGAAGTACAGTACCAAAAACAGGTAAGTGATGTTTCTTTCCTATTCGTCAGAAGGTTCAACACATGCACCACTTTTACTGAGCTTTTAAAATTAAATTCTTTCTCTTTTTTTTTGAAGCAAATGAAGAAACATCCTTGTCGGCAATGTGACAAATCTTTCAGTTCATCCCACAGTTTATGTCGGCACAATCGTATCAAGCACAAAGGCATTAGGAAGGTTTATACATGCTCGTAAGTTCTGGTTTTATTTTCTTTAGAAATGGAATACAAAAACCATTCTTAGTTGAACATCTTTCTTTAATTGTGGAAAAGCCAGTGTCCCGTCATTTCAGATGCCCAGGACAGGCCAAATTAATTACCTATCCTGCCTGCAGAAACGTGTCAGGTTCCTGAAAGTGCAGTGTGTAAAGTCTAGAATCTGAAAGTTGGCTGAGAGGAGCGTTCACAGTTCCACTTTGGAAAACCTGGTTTTCAGGAGTCTCTCACATACACAGCCACTCTTCCAATCTACAAAAGACACTTCTTAAGTATGACACTTGAATGTTTGTGTGTGTGTGTGTATCTGCAGGCATTGCCCAGATTCGAGACGTACTTTTACCAAGAGGTTGATGTTGGAAAAACATATTCAGTTGATGCATGGCATTAAAGACCCTGATGTGAAAGAAATGACTGAATCTACCAATATGGAAGAAAGGGAAGTAAAAGAAGACACAAAGGTAATGACTTAGAAGACTCATTCAGTCACTGAGAATGTTTTTTCTTCGGTATATATTCAGGATCTTTAAATAAATACAAGTACTTCCATGCCATAAGTGCCTCATCTTCTGTGAAGCAGAACCTCAAAAGGATTGTTTATCAGAGTTGTTTTAAAATTTGCCAAGGGAAAGGTTTTGACATTTGCAAGTCACAAATAGTTACGAAAAGAACTGCATATTTATGCTTATATGATACACCATTTCTGTCTCTTTGTTAGGTTCCTAGTCCAAAGCGTAAATTGGAAGAACCAGTAATGGAGTTCAGACCTCCACGAGGTGCAATTACTCAGCCATTAAAGAAGCTGAAGATAAATGTTTTTAAAGTTCACAAGTGTGCAGTCTGTGGCTTTACAACAGAAAATCTTCTCCAGTTTCATGAACATATTCCTCAGCATAAATCTGATGGCTCTTCATACCAGTGCAGGGAATGTGGACTCTGCTACACATCTCATGTGTCTCTTTCCAGACACCTCTTCATTGTACATAAGTTGAAGGAGCCTCAGCCAGTATCAAAACAGAATGGGTCTGGGGAGGATAATCAACAAGAAAACAAACCCAACCATGAGGATGACTCTTCCAACAGTGCAGCATCAGACAGAAGATGCAAAGTGTGCGCAAAGACTTTTGAAACTGAAGCGGCCTTAAACACTCACATGAGAACACATGGCATGGCCTTCATCAAGTCCAAAAGAATGAATTCAGCTGACAAGTGATCAGATTGTTTGGGATGCAGAAATCTCGCTCCACATTGGAATACTAGTGACATTTTTGTTACAGAAAGTTCAAGGTATAATAGTGTTAACAGTACTGTTCAGGCTGTTGCAATATATTCTGCATAAAAGTGTCCCCTTCACCTCATTGTCTAAACCGTCAGAACCATTGAAGCAGTATTTGAGTTGAAAAATGTTTGTATATATTTAAACTAATAATTTTTATACTCTTTAGTTATGTATTTGTATCAGTATCTAGTCGAAAAACTGGGGTTTTTTTCTGGTTATTTTCTGTTCTTTTGTAGTAAGTTTCTTTAGAAGAGTTCTGAATGCTGGGGCAGTTCCTTGGGTTCTCTTAAACTCTTTGCTTTTTGAATGCTTCTGAAAGAAAGTTTAGCTAATGGAAGCGCATCAGGAGGAGGTGCTAGGAGGGGAGAGGAGAGAGGAAGCAAGCTAAGGGGAGATTTTAAATTCTAAGGAATTTGGGCTTCCAAATGTCTGAGGAAGCTTTTACACTTTTTCTTACAAAATATATTATAAAAAAAGATAAAAGTACCACTGCATGTGTAAAATAAAGTGCTGTTTTTTAGGTGGCAACACCAGAACAGGTGCACACCCCCTGGAGTGGTAAAGTACTTTTAAAAAGAGTATAAATGCACAACTCTTGAGTATCATGAAGTGTCTTTTTTAGGTCACCAGGTGCTTGTGATCAAAGGTCAAATTGTTACAAATGGGCTGGGCTGCTCTGGATTTAAGAAATAAGATGTAATTAGAGGAATAGGTTTATACTTATGATGGTTTTTGTCATGTAATTTATTAAACATACAGAAGTGATTACACAGCATTATGTATTTTCCTTGCTGGTTATTGAAACAAAATAGTTGACCCTTGCTACAGGGGTTGGGATTTGCCAACTCCACATGATCATGCCAAATGTTCTGGTGCTTAGTGTCACACACAGCCACAACTGGGAAGGAGCCAGCCCCAGCCAGGAGCAGAACTGGGGCTTGCAGCTTTAGCGTAGGCCCTGCGGAGCTCGGCCAGACATTGCAAACTCCTGTCCAGCACCACTAGTTTTGCTTGCACAAGTACAAAAAGGTACCATACTGTTCCTTTCAGATAGAGTTCTCTGTGAGAGTATATTTTTAGTTTGTTTTTGCATTTTATACCTTGTATGTAACCCTACAAAAAATTTTTGTACCTTTTTTTAAAACAAATTGTGTATATATAGATAGATGCATGATAAACAGTAGTAATTGTTGGGTTCCTTAAAAGTCTTGCTGCTGTCAGATGTTACTATACACTATGTCCATTACGACTGTATTAAACACACTTCATATGTAAATAAATGTGGAGCATTTTGCCCCAAAAGATTTGTGAGATTCTGTTATTTATCGTTAAATTCTAACAGTTTTAAATTTTGAAGTGTTTAAAAAAATATAGGTCCTCTCTGCCACCTCTGTAAAATTTAATCATTCTGGAAATTGTTTATCAGGTACATTAGTTCTGCTCTCTCCATCCTCATTCCTAATCTGGCTCTTGGGTAGATGCTTGTTAGCCCATTTATATTACTGGCACATCAAGTGCTTGTGAGGTAGTTCATCTAAAGCGCACAGTGGGCACAGCACCTCAGTGTATGCTGGCTACTGCCACCACTGCCCTTCCCACTTAGTGGATACCTCTGAACACTTGTTTGTTGATGTGCACTGTCAACTGTACAACAAATGAGTTATCACTATGCAGAATGGTGTTTTGTATACAGTGAACAGATAATAAAAGTTCAATTTTCACAGCCATCACTATTACTTTTCTTTATTTTCCCTTTTCACTGTCTTACACCTGCAAGTAACCTGATGATGCAAATGGCATCATGGTGCCAGGGTGTCACGCTGCCACTCATGTCCCCAGAGGAGCTCCTGCACAGCCAAGAAACGCAGCCCAGCTGCTTGGCAGCGGGCTCTCTTTGGGTCTAGCTGGCAGAGAAATTTAACTCTCCTGCCAGTAATCTCTTGAAAGGTTTAAGAGATAGAGGGCCTTGAACTGCCCCACAAGCTCCAGCCACATTTCTGTGTCAGAGCTGACATATCTCCTTAACAGGATGTCCAGAAAAGCAGAAGGCAAACAGGTTTTAAAGCAATGTGAGATGTGGTGAAAAGGCACAAATATCAGTAGGCATACCTAAAGGAATTATTTCCTCTTGAAAACTGTAGAAGAATTTTTTAAACTTATTTTTGTCCAAGATCTGACATCTAAGTTGTTTGCTTTTAATTAACAATGTGAGACTAACAGTCAGTGATGACATAAATACTCCTCTTTTCCTGTGAGGATCGAGTAATGGATTAAACCTCATAAAACCTCTCTGAGAGTTAGGAAAGGGGTCATGTAGACTCCACCATTTTGCAGCCACTCTTGTGGTTAGAAACAAAGGTGCTTAACAGTGCAATCTCAAATTGCAATAGAAACTAAGGCTATAAATCTCCTCCTGTTGTGTGCCTTCCCATTCCATCCCATCTCTTCAAAGAGGCGTGGAGCGCACCAAGGCCTCTGCCCAAATATCCAGCTGCAAACTGCCCAGCCAGGACTGCACCAACGCCCGGGTCCATCTGTCAACACAGCTGCAATAAACCTGTTTTTTCACCTGCTAATACTAGGGCATGTGGGCAGCGACTACCATGTGCATCTGCCTCCCTTGTCCCTGGGCATGACACAGGTGTGCTGTGCCCATCCCCACGGTGCCCCCAGATACCTCCCTCAGGAGCTGTTTGAGCCTTGGCCTGCTTGCCTGGAGGCACAGCCAGAGCTAAATTTGGCTGGCCACAATCCCTGTACTTCTCCAGACTTGGCTGGTGTTTGTATTTCTGAAGGGTGTTTACAGATGAACAACTTGACCTACCAAAGGCCCAAATGTTCTCAGTTCTTAACCTCTGTCTACCTGTGGGGAATTCAGTTTGGCAAGCCTATTTACTTTTAAAAGGATTTTTATAAAACTCCGACCTTTTCATTCTGTTAATATTACCTTTCTCAGTACACTTACCGTACACACACAGCTGCCAGGACAGTAACAGCACACAGAAGAACCTGTTTTAGTTTAAAACCTTTCTCAAATATTAGGGCAGTTCAGTAGTCAATTATTTGTATTTGAATTTCAGATTATTACTCAAAGGTTATCTGCCCAGGCTCTGTGAAGGGTGACTGGGAACAGTGGGGAATGGACTGACAAGAGAAATAAGTACAGAACTGGTCACCCATGGAAGGCACAAGCGTTCCTGACCTACATCCCCAGGCTCTGTGTACATAGTAGATTCTGCAGCCAGGAGTGGATGTGGACACAGGAGCACGAAAGAAGGAGCCACTTCCTGGCTCATCCCTGGGCACTTGCTCACTTTGAAAAAAAAATTTGTAATCGCTCCTCAACAGTGACCATACAAAACCTGGTTTTGATGTTATTTCTTTCCTAAATGGAAAAAAAAGACCTTTCCTCATTGAGAACCAAATGGCCCATTTGAGGGCATCACAGTAAGGCACTGCACTGGGAATGACCCAGATTTACCTGGAAAACTAACGGGAGGCACTACAGCTCTCTTCTCTGAACCCCAGAATTCTACTTTGAAGGAAGAAATGTATTTGAAACAGTAATGTGACTATTAGCCAAATAAGCTGAGCATAGTACCCTTCTCAAATACGTCCCCTTATATGATTTGGCAAAAGACTTTATGCAGTTCATTTATCTTCTGCTCTCAAATTGTGCTGCTTTATATTCAATGGCTCTAATGTGATGGTGAGGATATGCATGCAGAGTATTGTCAGCATTGCTCTCACCGGGTCACTTGGCTAACAGTGAGTGCCATACCTCTGCAGGCCAGACCAATATTGCAGGTCAAGCACAACAATATTTCCTGATTTAGTGATTGTTCTGATATTTTTTTCCCCTGTTCCATGGGAGAAGGGGAAGAAAAAGAGAACATTATTCGCTAAATTCAATTGAATGTTCAGATAGCTGGATCCCTCCCTCCCCTTACCCTTCTTCCTGAGCAAAAGAAATTATTTTCACAAATAAACTATTCCCTGAAACAAATCCACTCAGCAGAAATCCAATTAGCTCTGCAGACACTGGGTCACAGAGCAGACTCAAAATGTTGACTCATACCCTTAGAAAGTGACACTGGGGGTGCAAACTGTGCCTGTGAGTCCTTGCCAGCTCCCAAAGCACATGACAAGAGTCAGGAGAGGAGTGACACAAGACAAAAGCCACGCATGCTCCCAGGCAGTGGCATCCAAAGTGCGGGTGCGCATCCATGGGCATGCAGGGGGCAAATAGTCTTTCTGTTGTTACAAAACTGCAAGGGAGCACAAGGATTAAAAGTATCCAGAAGAGGAGGGAGTTCAATGCCCATGGCCAGTCCCCTGGAAATTAAAGAGCTGTCATTCAATATTATATATAGAGGTAGTACAAATGCCTGGCTGTGTGCAAAGGTCTGGCAAATCTGCCAGAATGCCAAGAGCTACATTTTCTGTGTACTAAAAAACTAGCATGATATTCTAGCTGCAGAGCTCCAGAAGATCTACTGTACAAATATTGAAGTCAAACATCCAGCGCGGGGAAAGATTTCAAAACACATGTAACCTTTAATAATCAAAATCATGCAGATGGTAAAATGACAAAGCCACTAAGAGAGGTGTGGGTGAATCCCAGCATCTCTGGAAAAGGAAGAAAAGCAACTTCCCAATATGTATCTCTTGCCTCACCACAAGCAATGAAGGAGTCCAAGTGTTTTCTGACCTATCAAACACCAAGCACAATCAAACCAACAGGCAACAGAACTGCAGTCTCAGAATTAAGTGTGGGTTCTTGCCTCGGACAAAAGAAAGTTCCCTCTGTATGAACAAAAACATAAGCAGCTTCAATCCTCCCAGGTCTCAACACAAAGCTGCCTTCTCACTTTTGTAAATTCTCCATACGCTAACTCTGCTTCCTCCCTCTGCTTGTTACAGAACTAGAATTTACCACCTCGATTTCCACTTGTCATTCTCTCCATCAGGAATGTCTGCAAGGAATTGTTCTAACACTGAACTTTGTCATTTACATTCTCTCAGCTGCTGCCATCTCCCTGCTGACTGGCTTGTCTTTTGCCTCCAAAAATGATATTCCTGCTTCACAATAAGCAAGAACAATTTCCTGCCTGTTTGATGAATAAAGCACTACCCAAAAAATAACACTCAGAGATAATTCTTCTATTACAGCCATTTGTCTTTGTTCTGTGAGTGGCAGTATTGCAACTCTAGTCTAGGATGAAAATTCATCCATTTATGTTCAGCCATTCCTTGTGTGACCAGGTAATAGAAAAGTGTCAAATATTTATTAATTAAATACAAAGTAAGGATTAAAACTATTGTACTTTAGGAGGAATTTGGGTGTGATACATAGTGCTTTGGAACAAAAGCTGGTTTATTGGAGTTTTTTTTTTCATATTGATGCACATGATTTAATTCATTAATAAAATTAATTAATAGCTAAATTGGAATGTACAGCTATAACCACAATAAATGATAGAGATTTCCTTCCAATAGCAAAGCAAATTTAACAAAGATGTTTTTGTCGAATTGTTTCAGATTGCTATGAGTTAATAGTCTGAACCCTAGTGTAATTTACTGGTATGTTCAATGAGGTTTTTAGACACTGAGGTTTGTTGGTCTCCCTCATGTTGATTGTACAGCCTGTATCAATTTTGTCCCAATCACCATTTTTAATCTCTGTTTTCTTGGGGTTTTTTATGAAAATAAAGGCAAGCAGATTTGTACACAAAGGCAAAAAACTCTATTTAA
Organism: Lonchura striata; assembly: GCF_050655825.1. NCBI lineage: Eukaryota > Metazoa > Chordata > Aves > Passeriformes > Estrildidae > Lonchura > Lonchura striata. Next base: position 43,395,125 of record NC_140743.1, read on the forward strand.
AAAAAAAAAAATCTGTCCAAATAGTATGGTATGAAAAACCTACTCAGGGAATTGCCTGAGTAGAAAACCTTTTGCTGGGCAAGAGTCAATACAACATTTCAGTGGGCAGATACCACTTGTACAGAAGATATAACTTTGTTACACACCTTTTAAATTAAACTCTTAATTGCACAAAGAAAATTCAGAATCTTTTCACCACCTTTGAGCCTGCTCTTGTCTATTTTCCTTCTCTCTTAGTAATTACTTCTGAATATTGCATCTGCTCAAAGAGGATAGTGGCAGATGCTTTTCTCTGAGTATTTAAAGGATAGCAGAGAACTAACCTGAAATTACATAAACTTAGAGGAACTCCTGTGTAGTAAGTAAAAGAATACTGTTGTCACTGGAAGAACAATTAGATGAGGTGAAGGATCTTATCTAGATATCATGCCTACCTGGTGTCCTTGAAGCCTTCTTTCCAGTTTGGCATTTCTATTCATTCCTGAGAGCATCACACCTTCCCGTGTGCTCTAAGGTCAGTTCTGCCTCTCTTAGTCAGTCCTAGTCTGTTTCATCCAACTGTTTACCAGCATTAAAGTCTTGGTGTATTTCTACTAAATTACAAAAACACTGCTCTGGCCAGATGGTTTGTTTCCATTTATCTTAGTAGCATTTCCATGTGTTCTCTGTTCTTCCATTCTCAGTCTTCAGTGGGTAATTTTAAACTTGGTGAATGCCTGACTCGGTTTGGCCCATTTAATTCCCAGGAAATCAGGCTCGGGGCTCTCTGACTTGTATCTATGTGGCTGCTTGCTGTTTCAGGCTCATGCAACCATTCAGTGACAAACTGGAAATGGGTGTGAAGTCTGCCTGTGCTGCTCGGGGTCTGACCACTGCCAGGCACACGGAGTAGCCCCGGCCCATCCCTGCCGGGGCACCGAAGGGCTGCGGATTTTCCGGGCCTCTGTGCTCTTCTCTGATCGGGGCCCTGCCGCGGTCCCCGAGCAAACGCTGAGGTCACCACTACCTGCTGAAATTATGAAATTATTCCACTCACAGCCGCTGAGGACACTGCGATTCCCCTCACTGCCTTCACACCCCTCCATCCCCTCACGAGGCGGGAAGCCCCTCACGGCGGCACGGCCCCTCACGGCGGCACGGCCCCTCACACCGTTCCCGCGCTCAGCACAGCGCCCCCTGCCGGCCGCCGCCGCCCACCCCTCACAGAGCGCGCGCGCCTCCCCTTCCCGCCAATGAGCTGCGCACACGCAGCGGCGGCCCCGGGATGCCCGCGGCATTCGCCTGACCCAAGACTCTCCGCGCCCGGGAGAGCGGGGCGGCCGTCCCGATGCTTCTCGGGCGTGCGCGGCTCTTCACTCCGAGGCCAGGGATCTGAGCGTTCACCGACGGTCCCTCGGTACAGCCAGCTGCTCAGGCACCTCCAGCGGCGAATATCAAGGGGGTCTCGTCATCAGGACCTTTCGCCGCGGTGCGTCTGGGAGCTATGGTTCACCTGGCCGAGGAGGCCCGCCGTGCGTCAGCAGGGCGGGAGAGGAAGGAGACTACAGATCCCAGAGAGCAGCGCGGGCCCCGCTGTTCACCCTGGCGCTGCGCTGAGGGCGGTGGTGGCGCAGGGCGGCGGGCTCCGCGGCGGGGCCGCGATGGATCTGTTCGGGGACCTGCGGCGCATGAACAAGCGGCAGGTACCGGGGCCGCGCTCGCGGCTCGCAGCCCGCACTGGGAGCGGCGGGTTTCGAACGCCAGCGTGCAGGGTCCTTCCCACCGCTATCCTTCTCCGTGTGCTGCCGAGAAAAGGAACAAAAATGAAGGAGTGTGGTTAAAGCGCATCCGCCGCTGGAAGGGCTGGCGGAGCAGGAGCGTTTGAGGGCAGAAAGTCAAATCAGTGATTTTCTAGATAAGAAGTTTCAGTGAGACAGTAGCAGGAAATTATCTTTTGTCGTCTCTCGTCTCCTCCAGCTCCTCTTTTTAAACAAAAGTCACTCCCAGAAAGTCAGCCTCTGGTGGTAGTCCGGTGTTCCACACGTCCCTTGGGATATTTCCGAGCTCGGGAGGGAGGCAGGGCCGTGTGACCGAACCCGTTTTGGTCGTTTGCCAGGTCGCTTCCCCAGCTTTATGAGCCTTTATCAGTGTGTTTGCGTCTGTCACTAACACACAGGAGTGGATTAACCCAAGACTAAGGCGCACAGAGGATTCCAGCCTTATGCTGCAGTTTGGTAGATTCTGACATGGCAACCTGTGCTACCAGACTTGTGTTGGAATAGGATTTCAGCATAAAAGCCTAAAATTTGTGGTGCACTTGAGTTAAAGTTCTATGTTGTGCTTCTAAATATAATACAGTACCTTTAAAAACCAATTTCCTTGTTTCACACAGCTATATTACCAAGTCTTAAATTTTGCTATGATTGTGTCTTCTGCCCTAATGATCTGGAAAGGGCTGATCGTGGTGACTGGCAGTGAGAGCCCCATTGTTGTGGTGCTCAGGTGAGTCAATGGAAAGGCTTTCTGCTTCAAATCCAGGTCTTGTTTTGCCTTTTGTCTCCTCCCCCTTCCCCTTGGATACAGCTGGAATTTGAAATGTCACCTATTTAAAGAAGGACTCAAACACTGTCTTTCTTCTGGCTGTGTTTGAGCTCCAGCAAAAGTTACATAGGGCCAGTAGCCATGGGCCAGTTCCCACTGAGGTTTGTAGGAGCAGTAAATGTGTCAGACCCTTTAAAATCCAAGTTCCCTAACGTAATGGGTAAACTCCTGCAGATTGCTTTCTGGCATTTGGGTTCTGTTAAAGGTCTGAGTGGTGTTACTGAATGGGTGAAGCTACAGATCTCTGTTAAAATTGTGGGTTTATCTGTAAGAATTAAATATTCTTTGATTTCCTGGTGCTTCTTTCATTTATGCCAACAGACTTTCTCTTTCTTGTTGTTTGTAGTGGCAGCATGGAGCCAGCTTTTCACAGGGGAGACCTGCTGTTCCTAACAAATTTCCATGATGACCCAATCAGAGCTGGTGAAATAGTTGTTTTTAAAGTTGAAGGCAGAGACATTCCAATAGTGCACAGAGTTATCAAAGTACATGAAAAGTAATGCAACTTGGTGGTTTTTTGTTTGTAAAGCTCCTTTCCTTCCCCGTGGCTTTCGGTGTCAGTTTAATTGTGGTTCAATGTATGAGAAAGGCAAGTGAGGATAAGCAGTGAGAGAAAGCTCAGCTGTAGGATGTGAGCCACTTCTGTCCGCAGTTCTGTGTCGCACTTCTTGAGGGTTTGAGACCTTTCCCTCGGCAAAGCTGCTCAGGGTTGGAGCAGGTAGAGCTGTGCCCAGGAGGAATCTTGGCAGCAGGAGTGTGCATGGGAGCAGAATCCGCTTCTATGCTGATGGTTGTACAGTTGGGACTTTGCTTGTGGGAGCAAACTTTTGGTGAAAGGTGGAGATTCAGAATCAGGGTGCAGCCTGACAGAGTGTGTGAGCTTTGCTAACTGAAGTTTTCCAAATTTGATTCAGGATAAAAGAAGAGATTCTTCTTATTCTTGTGTCTCTTGGCCACGCTGCCCATGGCAATTTGTGCTGAAAAGCACCAGGGAAGGGGCTTGGTTTGGCCTTGAGTGCAAATGCCTACCCTGCTAAACAGTTCCTTCCAAACTACAGTTCTGCTCCTAGTTCTGCACAGTGAAAAGCTAAGCCGGAGGTGGCAAGCACTGGCGTATTTGCTCCATGAACTGAAGGTGTTTATTTCTTGAGTAATGTCTGTTCTTCTGTGCTTTTTTAAAATTTCCAAGAATCACCTATTTTAATTTTTTATTACCTAGTTTGTCATTATGAGAGCTCCTCATTTCTTGATATCAATATTTAAGCAAAATTCATTGTAAGACTGTAAACTTAAGAACTGTATTTGAATTCATGTTCTGTCAAAGATGCTGATAAACACACAGGGTTTTGTTGAGGAAGTTTAGTGCCTGGATGGACAATGTCCTTTTCATCAACGACAGTGCTTGCTTGCCACCTCCAGTTTTCATGTCCATTGTGTAATTGCTTACATCACAATCTAGGAGTGTTGTAAAAAAATGTTTCTTGTTAATATCTGTTGATAGATAAAGTTAGTAAAGTCTGTAATGTTAATGATTTAATGGTGGTTGTTCAATAAACAGGGCTGAAAGCAAACATTGTTATCTAATCTTGTAGCACTTTTCATCCTCATTTGCTTTGTAGATGTTAATTGAGATTTTTAAATTAAGTGTTATTTAGTTTATCACCTCATTGCCTTCTAGAGGAAATGGGAACATCAAATTTCTGACTAAAGGGGATAATAATGAAGTTGATGATAGAGGCTTGTACAAAGAAGGTCAGAACTGGTTAGAGAAGAAAGATGTTGTTGGAAGAGCAAGAGGGTAAGTAAAGCAAAATGTACTTTGTAATTAAAGAGAAAAATTAGCTCTTAAATTGGTTCTGCTGTTGATACAAACCAGATTTGATGTATTTTTTAAATAGAATTGTAATTTAAGAGAAAACCTAGAAAAGTTGCTTCCCATAGTCCTCACACTGATGTGGAGTGTGGGGGGGAAAAAAAGGGCATTTAACAAATAGCTCATCTGAAAATACAATATTAACCATCTTCTCCTTGTAATTGCTGGGAATTTCTAGGAAATTGTTTTGGCATTCCACAGGAATTTTATGGAAGGTTTGAGCTTTTGATTTTGTCTCCTTCTCCTTCAGCTGAGCTGAAATCTCTTCAGATTTTCTCAGATAACTTTGATTAAGGAAAACTAATGAATTCTACTTCCTATCCAGATCTGCATTAGGTGTAAATTATGGGATCACACTGAAATATTCCAGATTGAGTAACATTAAAAGACTTTCATGTAATATTTGAGGGTTAATTTTACATTCACCTGTTTTATCAATTACAGGTTTTTGCCCTATGTAGGCATGGTAACTATAATAATGAATGACTACCCAAAATTTAAGGTATGTATACTGACGTTTTGAATACTTGAATTGCTAAAATAACAAGTACAGACAATAAGAACCTTGCCTCTAAGCAGACATGTTAATAAATTTGTGTCTGTAGTTTGGTACCTAATGTAGGATGAGCTGGATTTCCTTGCTTACTGTTGGGCAGTAGAATTTGTTGTTTGTAAGGAGTTGAAAACATGTAATTTCTTAGAATTTTGTTAGTTAAGTGTATGCAGTTGTGATGCCTGGTTATGATGAATTTTATCACTTTAAAATCTTCCTGCAATTTTGTAGGATCAGAGCTCTGTAATTGTGCAAAGTGTGATGTGATGTTTGAGAGGGCACCTTTTGAACAGTTTATGCTTTCAGAGCTCAGTGGAGAGGAATTGTAACGCGTCTGTGTTCTGTGTTTCTTTGCAGTATGCTCTCCTGGCAGTGATGGGAGCATATGTACTGCTCAAGCGGGAATCCTAAACACAAGAACAAAGGGAAATATACAGGGGGAAAAAATAATATATTTCGGATGGTTTCATTTTTCTTTATGGTTACAAAACTGTGCAAGCTTTTGTCTTGTCTAAATAAACGACACCTAATGAGTGAAGCTGTTGGCTGCTGGCTAATTACAAAATGATGCATTTATCATCTTCTACAGACTGCTCTCAGCTAGCCTGGCACTGGTTTGGAGGACTGGAGCAGCCAGTTTGATGCTGGTTTGGTGCTGGAGCAGCCAAGGGCTCTCTTGCCATGCTCAGTGGGTTTGACTGACTGGTGCTGCGTCTGAATCCACTTTTGCCCTCCTGTTTGTTTTGGGGGTTATTTTTAATCTGTCACTGCCCTCTTTTCTCCACCATACAAACTGTTTTGATCAGTGCTTGTAAGGACACAGACTCTCTGAACAGGTAGTAAGTTCTAAGAGTTTAGTCAGACTTATGCCTAAGTTGGCTGGTTGCGGCTGCCAAAAACAGCCAGGAAGGGGAGTTCCACTCTGACTTGGTACTGAGCAGTGCGGACTCAGAGCTTTTTCTCTGAATTTGAAATTGCTCTTTCACAAGGTAAGGAAAAAAGGCCATATGGCCTGATTTTTAGAGGCCTGCTTTTTAGGGACTGTGTGTGTTGCTAGCGTTGAGGCTGTTGATGATCTGCCTTTTGTGTTCTAGCTCTTAAACTAACCTAACAAAAAGGTTTTCTGGGGCTTTAATAACACTTGTAAATTACTGAATGAATAGCACAGTAGTGCACTTCAGGGATATTGCCGAGGCAGGGAAACCAGAGCTCTTATGCCAGTTTGGAGAATGTATTATTCTCTCCTATCATATAACACCTGAATAGTGTTAAACATAAAATTGATTTTTCATTAAAAAACTTACCTGATAACTGTCTTTCATGAAATTTGGCATTTTTTACTTATCTTCAAATGTCAGTGTTGCACCTTCAACAAAGCAGAACTTGTTTTCCTTGCTGGCTTTGTTTTTGTAGCTTTGATAAGGAACAGCATGATGCTTTTTTTCCTCTGGAGTTCTGTTTCTTCTGTAATCCCTTACCTCTGCAAAAATACTCTATTATACAATAATGACACCTTTTCTGTTGTAACAGCTCATGCTTAGCAGACAACTGCTGAATTTCTCCAAGTAATATTACTTCTTTTGTGTCCTACTAAGTGGTTTTCATGTCCAACTGTATTATAAAAATTACTTATTTTGTGTCAAATTGTATAGGAATAAAATCGAGTATAATAAATGGCATGGCAGAATAATGTTGGGATCATTACTGCAGTCTTCCTGGAAGTGTATCATCCCAGTTGAGAAAAAATAATGTGTTTTTTGGAGTGTATGTGGAGTAAGATTTTTTTCTTTCTCTTGATGTTGCTGAAATCCAGATTTATGCTGTCCACCTACCCCAATACGAGCACAGGCAGCTCTAATTTGGAGAGTGCAGTTGGACATTTTGCAGCTGGTCAACTGTGACACTGGGATCTAGTCACAAGAGTGGCTCAGGGCCGTGCCAGAGGGGATCAGAGTGGATGTCGGAAACCACTTCCATACTGAGAGGGTACTCAGGCCTGGAGCAGCCTCCCTTGGGAGAGGATGGATGCCCCAGGCTCAGCATTCCAGCAGCACTTAAACAGTGCCCTTGAGCTTCTGGGCAGTCTGAAAGGGCTCAGGCTGTTGGGCCGGGTGGTCCCTGTAGGCTGTTCTGGTCCACAGGCATGTCCATAAATGCTTCCCATTTGAATTCTGCAATTATTAAGCTCTTCCACTGCAAAAATCATAAACCCAAACTTGTGGCTGCCACAGCGGCCTGGCACAAGTTAAATGTGCAGTGAGCAATCACTGTGCTTAAGCTCCAGCTGTCCAGGGCTTCCCAAAATGCAGCACAGTGTCAACTATCTTACACTGGACCTTATTAAATAAATGTTACTATTTCATATTATTCAGCCTCTGTAAAGTTGCGGAGCTCTTTTCTGAGAAACATCTTCAGTTCTTCAGGGAACTGTTGCTGCACTGAGTCGATGTTGAGGTTATTTGCAGAACACCTGCTCTGAGTGCGGGTTGGAAATGCTGGAGATTAGTCTATTCAGCATCTTCAACATTTACAGAGTATTCCTCAGTGATCACGCCTGTTATTACGTTGGAGATAGGCTTCCACCGGTGTTTGTTCTGTACATACTTCCTGGCTGCGTGTAACACCAGGGTCCCTACAAAGAAAGTGATGAAAGGCACACCATTCTTATATTACCCCTTTTTATAGCCATTAAATATGCATTGCTGATAGAACAATGATGCTTGTGTAAAATGTGAAGGTAGCAGATTAAAGTTTAGCATGGTAATAAGCATTTAAAAACCATTAATGTTCTCCTGTCACGAAGCACAGCAACATTTTGCTTTGCCGTGGATATATGAAAAAGGGAAGGGTATTTTAAAACAGAGAGAGCTGTTTCTTGATGTTTAAACACAAACTGATGTTATCAGGCTTCTTCTTAAAGAGGAATATTGTCTTGGGTGACTTGAGTCATTCAGAGTTCATAACATCCTTTGGTTGTACCTTTTCTTTTGTGGGGGATCCAGAATACTATTTCTCTATACAATGAAGTTGCTATTTTCCTGAGAAGGGTAGTAAGAATTAGAATAAATCCTTATGAACAAGTGAATAAATAATAAAGGCATAGTACATATACAATCCTACATACAAGAAAGGTTTATTTGCTTGCATGGTATTTTCAGTACAAGAGACTTGGGACTGAGTAAGAATTCATGTTTGGGTGGTTTTGGTTTTTGTTCTCTGAAATGGACAATTTCCTGAATTTTTAAATTTCCTGCCTTGGTTGCCCCAAATGATTAGGAGTTTCTCTGGATTGCAATATTTTATTTGATCGGCTGTCACTCAGAACAGAGCACATGTTGGTAGCTGTACTGCAGGCTGCACAGTGCAACTTGAGGCATGAAAATACTATTGTGAATTAAGCATGAATGCATAATTAATAACCAAAAGAAAAGAATGAATCACATTAATCAGTAAAATAAGATGAAACAAACTGTGACTAAACAAGGGAACAATTTGGCTCAATACAGCAGGATACACGATTGATTTCAAAAGGAGAACTTCAAAACAAAAGAGTTTGCCTGGAAATTATGTTAATTCATATCCGTGTGAGTTTCCAGTAGGGATAGTTCAGTTCCAGTCATGTGGGGCTAGCTGGAGGAGCTGGCAGGTTCCTTAGAGTCAGCTCTGCTCTCTGTGTATCCCAGCTCCTGCCATAGGTCTGTAGACAGCAAAATTATCTCATAAACTGCACACATTACACGTGGCTTCATCCTGTCTCTGCTGTTCTCCTGGGTGACAAACAGGCACATCAGGACTTTATGTCCCATCGCTGCTCACACACCTTCACTTCAGTGAAACCACTTTGTGTTCCACTTCAGGGCTTTTCCAGGGATGTACTGCCTCTTTTCCCTGCACTGCCTCTTTAGGCTGGAATTATTTTCATCCATTTACTACAAAGTTGGCCAGTTCCAGGTGCCTCAGGGGCTTCAAAGTTTACAGGGTCCCTGTGCAGGGAAAGCAGAAAGTCCTGTAAATGCGCTTCTATTTACTGTCACTTGTGGCAGGAAATTTAGGTGATACTGGAAAATAAAATAAGCTCTTTGCACCAGATTTTCATTCCCAGCGAGGGACAGCGAGCCCCTTTGCCCCAGGTGCAGCCGCATCGAAGCCCGCACGGTGCGGTTCCGCGGGGCGGGGGTGACGTCGCCCCCTGCAGCCCCCGGGTGCCCTCCGCGGCCGTTGCCGCCCTCAGGAGCTCCGGTGCCCGGGCGCTGCCGGCAGCGCTGCCCGAGGTGTCCGGGCCGCCGTCAGCACCGACTCCCGGCGGACGCAGAGGGGGAGCACGAACCTGTGGGACGCGCCCGTGTTGCGAAGGGAAACGAGAGGGAGAGCGTCCCCCCCCCGGCCCGGGCCGCGCCCCGGGGCCGGCACCGCCTCAGCTCCCCCCGCGGGCGCCGGCGGGGCGGGAGCGGCCCCGTGAGGAGGCGTCAGGCGCGGGGGCTCCGCTCGCGCCGGGCCCGGCTCCGGATAAATGGGGGCCGGTGGCGGCGGCGCTTCGGAGCCTTGACGGAGCCGGAGCGGAGCGGAGCGCGGCTCGGGCAGCACCGGCAGCACCCGCAGCAGGGCACGATGCGGGGCGGGCGGCCCGCGGCGCTGCCGCTGCTGGCGCTGGCGCTGCTGACGGCGCAGGGCGGAGCGGCGCCCCTGCAGCCCGGCGGGACCCCCGCGCTCACCAAGATCTACCCCCGCGGCAGCCACTGGGCTGTGGGTAAGTGCGGCTTAACTCCTACAAAGGCACTGGAACGCAAGGTTCCTGCGTCCCGTGTCGAGGCAGGGTAAGTCTAAAACCTCGGCTTCTCCATCCACTTTTATTCCATCAAATCTTACCAAGAGCTTCTCTCTCTCTATCTCCAGACAAAGTGCTTGGTAATCGCTGCCCCTTTCTCAGCCACGTTTTCTCTGACAGTGTTTTGGTTAATTTTGTGCTACTTTAATTGTTGTTGCAGGACATTTAATGGGGAAAAAAAGCACTGGAGATTTTCCTTATGGTTTTGAAGAAGAAAACAAGACACCATTTTCAGCATTACCTGACAATATCAAGCAGCTGGAAGAGTATCTGCAGTGGGAAGAAATCTCAAAATATTTGCTAAGGCTGCTGGAAAGGAATGAAAATAAAAGTGGTCACTTCTCAAAAGGAGGGCTCCCCTGGTATACCAGGAACACCTGGGAGACAGATGACAATAGCAGTTGGAAACATGTAAGTAAGATAAAACCTGTAAAGATATTCCATGTGTCCAGTTTTTGGTTTACAGTAGCATATCAGCTTCCTCTAACTGGTGGATTGTCCAGAAAAGCAGCACAAACACATCTCATGTATTAGACATTCAGTACTAGTACTGCAAGACTCTGCTCTAGATTACTGATTGTCACTCACCAATTGTATTTTTGGTGACTTCATTTGCTAGTGGGCATAAACACAGCATGCATTCAGCGGATTTTAGTGCCTGGGTTCCCTTCAAGCTGCTTGGCTGGGCCATTCTTTTCTTTGTGCTTAGGTGATCACATCAGCAGCACATACTGCCCAGTAAAGCCAAACTAGTGTGAAAAACAAGTGTGAGGGCAGGAGGAACCACATCACATTGACCACCCCCTTCCAGCACCATTCAGGATGTTCTGCCTTGGGCTAAGTAAAGCCAGAGGGCTGCAGAATTTTCTCTGGTCCCAGCTTTATCCCTTTTTTTTTTGCCTTTTCTCCAGCCCATGGTGCTGGCTATCGCTGCGTTTGCTAAAGGAGTCTGGGGCTACTGATACGCTGCCCCTTCTCATCCCTCAAGTTAATGTTCTTCTTAGTGCTGTTGCACAAGACAACAAGGTTTTAGAATAGATTAATCCCTATTGTTTTAGGAAATCCTATAAAATACTCAGGGAAGGATAACAGTGAGGTTTTACAGAAAGTTATTGGGGTCTAATGTAAATCGCAGGATCCACAAGAAAATTCCTTTCCTTATAATACCTCAGGCACAGTCATGGTGATAAAGCTGCAGAATCCTTTTGGGTGACAATGAAATAGAACAAAAATATTAATATGCCCCCTTAAAGACATCAATGGGAAGAATTTTTACTTCCCGTATTCTACTGCAATATGATGTCATTAATATTCCTGGGCTAAATTCAGCCTGGTTTCCCTCCTGAAATCCTGGTGCAATCAAATCAGTGAATATTTAGGCTTTTATTGGAATGTGGGTAAAAAAAATCACCCTTTAAATTAAGCTGTGATTTAAGTCTCTCACACCAGTGATATGAATGCTGTCCATAGGTTTCTTTTTGGCTGTAGCTTTATGATAGTGATACATCACAGTAACTGATTATGAATACTATCTAAAAGATAAACTATTTATTCCATCTTCAGTTCTGCAGTGTGCAGCTTTGTAATCAAATTAAATGAACAAATTCCATTATTTAATGTAAAGAGGGAAATGTTCTGACTTCTAAAAGTATTTGTCAATAAATCCTACTTGTGAAGGCTGCAAGTTGCCTCTGGCAATTTGAATCATATCCATATGTGTATACTTTCACTGCAAATTAACATCTGCATTTCTGTGGTCAGACATCGAACATCCTCATGGAATAATGAGGTTATTGCCTAAAGTATACAGATTTTTGCAAGGATTTCTGCAAGGATTAGTAAAAAAAGCTCATGTTTTTCCTGTGACTAAGATAGAGGACAACTTGCACAACCTCATTTGATGTCCATCACTGAACAGTTTCTTTGTCTCTACCCTGAAGTAAAATCTAATGAAAATAGCTGTAGCTGTATTTTCCTGCTGTCGGACACAAATATCTGATGATACACAGCCTAGACAGGATATGATGTCCTGTTTTTCCCTTGGCTTCAAGAAAGCGCCTGAAATTTAAGGTATTTCTGAGATCTTCCTTCTAGATGAAGAAAACATGAAGATCAAAAGGAATGTGCTTTACTCTTTTGAGAGCAGGGATAGTTTCCTAAACATTTCAATAATAAGAATTATTTTTAATTTTAAAGTTATTTTGAACAGAAGATGCCTTATTTATAAAGGTGGAACTCTGATATACGGAATGAGACATTCATGTGCATAGTGGTACAAATGCATAACTGGTCTTTGGGGGTTGATTGTGTAGGTTTGTCAGGATGTGAGGCGTTTCGGGTGCACAGACTTTGGTTAGGCGACACCTTGGCATAAGGTGCTGCTGTACCACAGCTGTGGAAGGTGTCCATACAGAGGAGAGGATTACCAGGTACAGGAAGCTGAGGATAATGGCACAGTGCATGCAGAAAATTTGTTCTTGGTATGAAATACTTTTCCAGGCCTAGTTCACGTGAGTTTGGAGCAGAAACTTTTTATAGGAGGAACCAGACACCTGATTTGCAGCGGGTTACTGTTCCCTGTGCAGTGGCCTGTTGGACTGAGATACTAAATGTGAACAAAAGAAGGTAAATAATGAGCCCTGCTGCCAGCTTCTGTAATTCCCATGCACTGACAGAGATGCCAACCACGAGGAGCCTGCCTGCAGCCATGTGCTCCACCTGCTGCACACACCCAAGACTGGCTGTGTTTGGAACAGACAGACTCCGAGAACTTTGTTTCATGAATGCTTTCAAATTTAGCTGACTTAATTTAAAATCTGAATTTTAAATTTAAGATCAGGAAGCCCTAAAGCTAGAAGTAAATACACATAAGTACCTCAGGTAACTCAATTCAGCGTCTCTCTTATTAGCCCAAATCATCTAGTGCATCACCACTGATGCTCACTCTGGGCTGTACATCTCTTAAGAAGAAAAGAATTCTTTCTAAAGAACTCGCTCAGAGGAGGGAAATGGCTGTAACACACAAAGAGTCAAAAAAATGGAAGAGGTGAACCCAGTACTTATTGGGCTTGTGGTTTGGGATGGTGCACCTGTGTTATTTTGTTTTCAGTTAATACCTTGCCTGCTCTTTATTCTGGGAATAAATTACAGCAAATCTCTCCTGCAAGTTGGACTAAGTGCAAAAGTAAGTTGGAAAATAAACTTTAAATTGTTTCTATTAGTTGGCTTTTTCACACTAATGAGACAGGGTATAAATGAGATGGCACACAGAATTATTTGGGAGAATGACTTTCCTCCTACTTTGGCAGTTAGTTATTACACTAACCAAGACAAATGGGATCTGTTTTGGAAAGATTATTAGGAATATGTTTGTTATGTGAATGCACAGAGCAGTTATCTATTAGGTTTATTAACTTATAGAAGGTTTATTATCTTAGTGAATTACTTTTTTCAGGACTGGTCTATAAATAATATATTTTTCTTTTTATTAGATGATGGACTATCTGCTTCAAGTTGTGAATATGAAAGAGAGCACTCCAAGCTGAAAGAAAATCACTAAATCATAAGGAAATTGAATACTTTCTGTAAGAGACTATATTTCACAAGCACTTGATTGTGTCAGATAATCAACATGGTTACTTTTCTGTACACAAGAATTCCTTTGTGTAAAGTATTTAAATACACACTTGTATGGTTCAGTAAGGACTAAATCCTCTACTTCATTTTCAAGATTGCATTTTCTCATTTGAATGGCTTTGAGATATATATATATAATTGTCACGGAAGGGTCTTCCAATTAATTATATTACTTACCTATCAAATAATTTCTTCCCTTAGTTTGAAACTACATGACATTGCAACATTCGCAATAAATAGTACCAAGGAAAAGGCGGAGTTTATGCTTTTATTTGAGTTAAGCAGTGAAATTCGCTGTGTAAAGGCCAGTAGCAAAGACCACTGCCTTCCCCGGGACAGGGCGTGTGTTGTACTTTCAGCCGCTCTGCCGGGACCCTCCGTGCCCCGTGTGTGCCCGGGAGATGACGCTGCCCCGCAGCCCCCGGCGCGCTGCCGGCAGCTCCGCTATGCCCGGAGGCGAAACTCGACCGGGACGGGCCGCGACCTCCTGCTCCCGCCGCCTCCGGCAGGCGGCGCCCTCGGCCCGGCCGTGAGGGGAGCGCTGCGGTGAGCCCCGGGACGGGCCGAACCCCGGCCGTGAGGGGAGCGCTGCGGTGAGCCCCGGGACGGGTCGAGGCCGAGTCCCGGCCGTGAGGGGAGCGCTCCGGTGAGCCCCTAGACGGGTCGAGGCTGAACCCCGGCCGTGAGGGGAGCGCTCCGGTGAGCCCCGGGACGGACCGAGGCCGAGTCCCGGCCGTGAGGGGAGCGCTGCGGTGAGCCCCGGGACGGGCCGAGTCCCGGCCGTGAGGGGAGCGCTGCGGTGAGCCCCGGGACGGGCCGAGTCCCGGCCGTGAGGGGAGCGCTCCGGTGAGCCCCGGGACGGGCCGAGTCCCGGCCGTGAGGGGAGCGCTGCGGTGAGCCCCGGGACGGGCCGAGTCCCGGCCGTGAGGGGAGCGCTCCGGTGAGCCCCGGGACGGGTCGAGGCTGAACCCCGGCCGTGAGGGGAGCGCTCCGGTGAGCCCCTAGACGGGTCGAGGCTGAACCCCGGCCGTGAGGGGAGCGCTCCGGTGAGCCCCGGGACGGGTCGAGTCCCGGCCGTGAGGGGAGCGCTCCGGTGAGCCCCGGGACGGGTCGAGGCTGAACCCCGGCCGTGAGGGGAGCGCTCCGGTGAGCCCCGGGACGGGCCGAACCCCGGCCGTGAGGGGAGCGCTGCGGTGAGCCCCGGGACGGGCCGAACCCCGGCCGTGAGGGGAGCGCTCCGGTGAGCCCCGGGACGGACCGAACCCCGGCCGTGAGGGGAGCGCTGCGGTGAGCCCCGGGACGGGCCGAACCCCGGCCGTGAGGGGAGCGCTCCGGTGAGCCCCGGGACGGACCGAGGCCGAACCCCGGCCGTGAGGGGGGCGCTCCGGTGAGCCCCGGGACGGACCGGCCGAGGCCGAGGCGCGGCTGTGCAGGGTGTCCCGGTGCGCTGCGGTGCCAGGTGAGCCCCGTGGCTTCGGCTGTTTGCCGTAACTCAGTCGCAGCCCTCTGCCCGGCTCTGCAATCCCAATCTTTATGGGGCAGAAGTGTCATATGACACAGGGATGACTGCCAAATACCAGCTTGTTTTGACATAATACCTTGGCAGAACATAGAGACGCTCAGAGAGGAGACACAGTATTAATTCTACTAGAGAGACTGGTACTGTCAGCGTCCTGGTCTAACGAGCTTTTGGTTTCACGCCTTTTTTTTTTTGTTTTTGTTTTTGTGGGTTTGTTTGTTTATTTGTCTGGTTTGGTTTGGTTTTTTGTTTGTTTTTTTGTTGTTTGGGGGGTTGTTTGTTTGTTTTGGGCTTTTTGGTTGTTTGGTAGGGTTTTTTTGTTTCGTTGTTTGGTTGGGGTTTTTTTGTTTTTGTTTTGTTCCACTATTTTCTCCAATGCTAGCATTTTGTGGGTGGGTACTCTGTGGCTGACAAACTACTGATGAAAGTCCCAAGGTTTATAATAGCGACAAAGGAGGAGGACTGACTGCATAGAAGACAAAAGCTGCAGTACTGTAGCTGAAGGGAGCCCCGTTGAAGTAATGTCTGTTGGACTTCATAGTACGTCCCTAGAAATGAGGAAAGGTGTAACAAGGAGCTTTGAAAAGCTACTTGAGATACTGCAATAGTAAGAAACTGAATGTCCATAATTGAAATGCCTGTCAGATGTAGCCAGGGCAGATGGAAACAAGACTGTTTAACTTTCTGCGCAAAAGAAGGGAATAGTATTGCCCTCAACCACAGCAGCTAGTAACAGAAATTCAAACTATGGCTGAGCAATGTGTATTTTCATGTCACAGGGGCTGTGAGATACCGTGGCAGTAGCACACACAACAGCCAGCCCACTGCTCCAGAGGGAATGACAGCTTCCAAGCCATCCAGCAGGGACTAAGGGTCCCTTCTTCACACAGAGACAGTCCTGCTCCATCGAGAAGCCAAAGAGCTGAACCTCAAGTTAAAATTAAAGAGCTCAGGTATCTGCTAGTTTTCTTGAATATTGACAGGATTTTGAGCAGGGATGGAGAGAAGGGAAGACCAGAATATACTCTTGAGAACAAATTCCATCATGACATTTTCCTCATAACTACTCATTCTCTGGCAGTCTTTTATCTGTATTATTCTTCCTTATAACTTCAGGTGCTGAAAAGAAGTCAAGTATGGACACTAAAAATACTATGTTGCTAATACAGTTTAAGCAAAAGAAGAAACAGACCACTCAGAAGGCCATGCTAATAGCCTTAGCAAAGTTAAAGAAGTGGTTAAGGATCTAGATGATTTAATCCAGTTTTAAGAAAAGCTTTTACAGTGAGCAATTAGATGCTGTTTAAGGAATTAATCGCTAATGGGTCATTAACTCTGACTGGTATTGTACAGTTAACAAGCCGAGGCAGGATTATTAGACTCAGCACCCAATTAAGGAGGAGAAGATATTTACAACAAAATGAACAAATGGGCTTTTAAAATGGAATGGAACAATTTGAAAGAAAGTGTAGGAACACAGAAAACTAGACAGACTAGAAGAAAGATGTGTTTGCATATGCCTCTGTCTCTTTATTTGTCCACTTATGTGTAGCTAGTAAAATACTCATTTTTAGCAATAAACTCACAGTTTTCCTTGAAGGACATGAGTGCACAAAGTCAATCCACTTACAGGGCTCACCTGTACAAAGTATAAGAAAGACCTGTTCAAGATGCCAATAAAGGAACAACCACCATATCTTGCCATAATCTTTATTAGTTTGCAGGTGCTGAATCAGGACCTTATTAAAAGTGAGCAGGCGTCTTCAGCTGCTACTTCTGCTGCCCTGTCATTGTGGTTGTATCTACTCCCAGTCTTTGACTATCTCAAGTAACCAAGCCTCAGCACTGGTGACAGCTGATCAGGAATTAGAGGGCTTCTTTCCAGCGGCTCTACAGGATACAGAAGAAATGTAGGTAAGAGAAAAGGGGGGGTAGTAATGCCAAAATATGGCATTAAGCACTATTGAAATCCTGCGGAGTTGCCTTATTAACCATGAGCAATAAGCACAGGTGAGAACTTTAGAGTAGCAATTTAATGTGCTTACCTGCACATTAAAACATAGGGTTTTCAGCTTCAGAGCCACAGCTGGACTGCAGCCAAGTAATGACAAGTGAGATTGTTTCTACCCTGAGAAGGAAAAGTGTGCAGAGCCTGTGCAGTCACTCATTAGTGTGTGTCTCTTGCTGACACAAACCAGGCCATGCAGGCACTTCTCAAGCACACCAAGAGAAATCCTTCTCTTGCAGTCACCAAAAATGCCATGCCTTCTTGCAACTGGTGATGCAAGCAAAGCTCACATGTGAAAGGACCACTAGAATAAGACCTAAAAATGGAAGCAATATGATTTTTGTTCTCCTCTTTTACCTGAGTAAGTTACTAGAAGTTAGCAAACTACCTCCCTGGTCCTGACAGAAATGGCAGTTCTCTTCCTGGCAACACTTCCTCTCTCTGCTAAGGAAGCAAAGAGATGTGTGCTGGGAAGGGTGGGCACCACCACAAATGCACACACAGTAGAACTGTCAAGATGAGAGCCCAGCAGGACAGTCTTCCCCAGCAGAGCTTCATTCCCCCCCAGATTCAGGGTGGACTACTTACTTGGCTTCCCTTCATGTCCTGGACCAGCACAGCTCAGGGGAGGGAAGCTGGAAGTCCTGAACACAGTGTGTGCTCTGGTCCAGAGAGGCAGGTTGGATCTGCAGGGAGGCTGGGGACAGAGGAAAAGGCGTTTGAAAACAACAGGGATTCCTATTATCTGTAAAAGAAGCTCTCCATACAATAGATGGGGCTGCTGTGGAGAAGGCTATGAAGGGATGTTTAGAAACTGCTGTCTGAGGTTAAAAAGCTCTCTGAAGTGAAGCTGAACAAGGCTGACATACTTGTTTCTGACAGGACTCTTAAAATACACGCACAGATTGTGAAAATATAATTAGATGCCGGCCTTTGTCTGGCCACAATGAGTGGGAAATGGTGAAAGGAGAGGTCTCCCAGTCTGCACTGAATCATCCCCAGGACACAATGAGGGCACTTGTGCATCCTTCTCTCTTCTCTAATGAGAAACATTAATTGCCACAACCTCCCAAGTGTGTAGAGCACCCCATAACCAACAGAGGAGAAGGAGTGTTTCATTACAGCTTCTCAGCCCTATTACAGGCAGTAACCGAGATAATGAAAAATAAAGATGCCGCAGTTTTAGTTTGGGCAGCCTGGCGATGGGCACTGTGTGGGTAGGGGAGCAGGCATGGCTCAGCTCTGTGTCAGCCTCCAGGGGCTGTCCTGGGCAGCCAGAGCAGGCAGGATGAGCCTGCCAGGCCCCAGCCCAGTGTTAGTGCCTAACCAGAGACCATCTGTCTCTCCCTCTGGGCAGCTTGGCTGCAGGGGGCAGGAGCCCTGGGGGTCCTGCCATTCCCCTTCTTTGCAGAGGCAAGAACTGTCACTGATTGTGGCCTGCAGAGCCCACATGAGCCTGGCACTACTCCACAAGGGCAATTGTGGAAGTGGTCTACCTGGCCCAAGAACTGCAAGGGCTCCAGACCCTCTGTGCCCACTCCTATCTGGGCACACTCTCCATCATGGGGATGCAGGCCCCAGTGCCACAGCCAGCTTGGACAGGGTTCTGCTGATGGAGTACAGAGAAGAGCCCACAGCCAAGCATCTCCCACCCCTCTGTGCATCACATGGAGGAGAGGGTCCAGCCCAAGATGCCCATTTGGGTTCAGAAACATGATACACAGCCTCCATGCAGATGGTGCCATTTAATGGTGTAAAAGTAGAACCCCCTTCCTGCAGTCCCCTCAGTACAGCAGTCCTGAGCTCCCAGCCACTTTATATGGCTCTTTGCCCTACTATAGCTTTTATTGCAACTAAAGCATCCAGCCAAGGAGGGAGAGCAAAAGAGATTGTTTTTCCTAAGCTATGATCAGGCCCCTAACTCTTCAGGGGTTGTGGAAAAGGGAATCAAAAGGACCACAAAATACAAAAGCAAGTCAAGGCATAGGGGAAAGGCTAGTTAAGGGACAGCCCTCCTGTGCCTGGTCATCCGCGGCAGCTGAGGCAGGGTAAGGGTGTCCCTTGGGCATTCTGGAATGCACCTTCCCCATGGCTTTCTCCCAGGTGCTGAGAGGGAGTTCAGATTGTCTGCCAGGGCTTGCCAATGGACTGGATATGCTCCTTGGCCTTCAGCCGCAGGGCGGCAATGCTGGTGTTGCGTGGATCTGCCTCATCCAAAGGGAACTTGTCCACAAAGTTGGCCCCACACTGATAAGGCGGCGGTGGCCCCATGGCCCCCAGGGGCTGCAGCGCATGGGTCACTGCCGGAGAGTTCAGGAAGGGTGGTGGTGTATAGCTGCTGGGCAGGCTCTGTGGCGAGGCCACAAAGCCAGGCAGGGTCTGCAGGGCTGTGCTGCTGGGCACGGGTGGGCTGAGCCATGTCTCCAGGGGTAGACTGCTGCTCAGAGGACCCATGGGTGTTGCCTGCGGCGAGCGGTTGAACGAGAGGATGGGCGAGTCCTGCAGCTTCATGGAGGTCACTTCTAGTTTCTCCTGCCGCCTCCACTTAGCTCTTCTGTTCTGAAACCAAACCTGCAAGCAGAGCTGTATCAGCCAGGCCCTAGGCAGTGGAAAGAGGCTCACCTCTGCAGCCATGCACGCAAAACAGAGTGAGGGAAAACACGCCTTGCTGTACCGGGGCAGAAGGGAATTTGGGGGGCTCGGGCATTCCTCCACGATCTGCAACCCTACGCCCGGTGGAAAGCAGTCCCGGTGGAGCTGGCCCGCCCATCCACCCGCCACTGCCCTGGCACACAGCACATTCAGCAGCCCCGGGCTGGGACACGCCACTCAAAGGGCAGCAGCACCGACGACGCGGCTGCCCGACGCAGGTCTGCCCCGAGCCCCGCGCTGTCCCGCCGGCCGGGCCGGCTCGTGGCTGTGCGGCAGCCGCGCCCAGCGCTCCAGCAGGGCCCCGAGTGTGGCCGGAGCCCTGCTGCAGTCACGGGCCTGCGCGCCGCACCGGGCCTGCTCCGGTCGCCGGGACCACGGGGCTGCACCGAAGCGCGTTGGGCTGGACCGTGTGTAGCTTCCCGGCGCCGGGGGCCGTCGGGGCTGGGCCGGGCCGGGCGTTACCTGGACGCGGACTTCGGGCAGATTGACCTTTATGGCCAGCTCCTCGCGGCTGTACACGTCGGGATAGTGGGACTTCTCAAAGGCACGCTCCAACTCGTGAAGCTGGTACGTGGTGAAGGTGGTGCGGTTTCGCCTGTGTTTCTTCTTGGGCTGTTCCTCTTCCGACGGCTTCTCCTCGCCGCTGCTGCCAGCGGGCAACTCGGGGCTGGCGCTGCCGGGACAGTACGGTTCTGCGAGGGGAAGACGGGGGGGGGTCACCGGCAGGATCTCACCGCGGGGCTTGCCCGGGGCGTAGGGGAGCAGCGCCCACCCGTCCGCCCCCCAGTACCCGGCATTCGTCTACAACGCTCACCTTGGAAGCGCTCAGCGCGGCCCTGGGGCTCGGGCGGCGGCTGCTCTCCGAGCATCTTGGGCAGGCAATGCCGGGGCCCCCGCCGGTCTGCCTCCTTGGCGCTGCCGTCGGGCGGGAAGGCGCCCAGCAGCCCGTCTTCCTTGGTGAACCCCAGGATAGCCTCGATGCTGTGAAGCCTCGACGGGTTTCCCCCGGGGCTCCGCGCCGCCGGGCCGGCCAGCGAGAATGCGCCCTCGGCCATGGCGAGCGGGGCGCCGGGCGGGTGCATGAGGCGGCCGGCCCGGGGCTCCGCCGCGGCTCTGCAGTCTTACCCGGCCTCAGGGCGGCGCGGGCAAGTCTGGCACGGTGTCGCCGGGCGGGCTGGCCTCCTTGGGGCGGGGGAGGAGTGCCAGGGGGCGGTAGGCGAGAGGGAAGGCGAGGCCCCCGCACATCTTCGGCATGGAGGGGGAGGCAGGGCATCTCCCGGCCCCCGCCGGCCGCCCCGCCCCTCCCCACCGGCTGCGGCCCCGGCTCCGGCTGCGGCCCCGGCCCCAGACGGCGCCGGGCGATGCCATCCGGGGCCCCCGAGGCGGGGCGGGGCGGCCCCAGCTGCAGGCGGGGGCTGGCCCAGGCCGAGCGCCGCGGTCGGAGCCCCTGGGCAGCGCTGTCGAAAACGGTGGTGGGACGGGCGGCGAGAGGCGTGCCGGGGACGGGGGGACAGACCCGGGACGGCGGGAATCGCGGCAGCCGCTGCCGGGGCGCGGTAAAGGGGACTCAGTGAACAGGACGGGAAGGGAAGGGGCGGGAGTCCGGGGGTGCTGGGTCGGAGTACAGCGGGTCCCCGGCACGGCCCTGCGCTGTTCGGCGGCTCTCGGAGCCTCGCCGCGTTTCTCTTGTCCGACGGCTGCAGTCCATATCCCTCCCACACGGTTTGTAGGTGCGTCGGTTTCACGGCGGGAGCTCGAAAGCTGCCCTGCGGGACGATCCGCGACTCCGGCTCGACTCAGGGGCACTGGGGTAAACGACGCTGCGCTGGTGCTCTGCGGGACACTCGCCCTGCGCCCGGTTGTCTCCAAAGGCATTTCAAAGACAGGTGCTTCCGGGCAGGATAGACGCAGGAGGTGGGCTCAGCCTTTCAGATTTCACAAACCCGAGGAAGCTCTAAGCAATATTTGCGAGGAAGTTCAAGTACGCTGCTATGGGACAGAGCTTGTGATTCTGTGACCCTGTACTCCACGGTGCGCGTGGGGCTTGGGGGGGGGGGGGGGGGGTGGGTAGCAGGCAGGGCATGGCTTCATGGGGGATGCACAAAATGTTTTTGGAGGTGAGGCAGGGAGCCAAATCCCACGCATTTCTCTTAGTACTTGGCTTGGTGGCAGACGTTGACCCACCACAGGACCAACCAGGTAACAGCGTCACGTCTCCTGAACCAATCTTTCCCCTGCTTTTGTTTTTCTGTCACTTTCACACTAGCACTTCCCAGTTCCTCTGAGGCACCAGATACCTTTTGTCCCAGCTTGTTTACGTGAGCAAACTCAGTAACATCCAGAGTGGTTTTCAGTCTACACTTAGCTTTGAAGATGTTTCCATTTGAAGCCCGAGGAGAGTGTATGTGAAAAAACACCACTGCTACTGCTCGTTCTTCCAGCTACATTAACTAGTCTAATAAGTATAACCTCTCTCAATACATATGCATTTTTAAAAAATTCTCCTTCTGCCCCAACAGGCTCCATATCATGTAGATTTTTTCAGAGGAATCACTTCAAAGATTGGCAGTACTTGTTTCTGCCAGTGTCCACACTTTTTGCAGGTTTATGTTCTGATGTCCCGAAGTAAATTTCTTTTAGGAGTGCATGGCTTTTCCTAGCTCTAGGTGAGGTTTGCTTTCACTGACTGCTTGGGGGTTGGTTTGAGGCTGAAAGAACTCAGGCATCCATTTGCACAGAGACGAGGCCAACAGAAGAGACAAGAAAAGGTTAATGTGCCTTTTGTGGACACTATAAAAAGCCAGTCAATACCATTGTAGGGACATTGGAGGGTACTCAAAGCAATCAGCCAGGGACCATTATGTTCCTTTAATCTACATGTGTGTTTCCCAGGAACTCTATTAGTGAAAATGAATGAACTGTGCAATATCCCTAATTTCTTCTAATTTGAAACTGGGGATTTACAACATTCAAAATCAGCACAAAACACACCTGTCCCTCTAGAAGTCCTGGGCAAAATTAGGAATCAGTTTTGCTTGTTGTAGTTAAGAAAGATAGGAATAGGAGATGAGGGAGCAAACCACTTTAGTCAGTGACATAAGGGGCATTGGATCCTAGCACAGATGCTGCTTTTGGGGTACTTGTCAAAGTTGTCAGTTACAGAGTCGATACTCGATTTTTTTGCTGTTAATCACAATATGAAGGCAGAAAAAAAAGCCTTCCAGCCCTGAAGCATGGTGCTTGAGTCCTACACAGGACACAAGAGACCTTCCTCCCTGACAGAGAAGGCTCCTCTTTCCTCAGCAGTAGAATATTCCACTTGTGTTTTCCATGTGGAGCTACATTTGTCACTGTAGCATCCTTCTTGCGGGTGAGTGGAATTGTTGAGAGAGGAAGCCACTCCCTTGATCCCAGTTTGAAAAAATACCTGGAAAAAACCCCATAACAGTGTAGGCAGAGCAGAGAGAGCTCTGACTCTTCCAGCTATAGATCTGTCTTTTCTCTCTTCCCATGATTCAGGCACAGACTGTGTGACATGCATGAGGTGTTACAGTACTCCAGGGGGGGAAAAAGTCTAATGGTTCCTCTGATTACACAGAGGGTTTAGATAGGCAAAGAATGGTAACTGAACTTTTCCCTTTGGGTCTGATGTCCTGGTTGTCAGTTGAATCACTTGCAGCCTCTGGGAGATGTATCGTATTAGTATGAAGCCTCAGAAACTGATCCTGTGGTACATCCCAGCTTTGCAAAGACCATTGACCTTTGCAAACTTGTAGGGGCAACCAGAATCAAATTTGAGAGTATTTGTTAGGGGATGAAACAGGCAGGGTTTGTTACTTGCCTTTCCAAAGGTTACCCCCATTCCATCACCTTTTTATTTTTTTGCAATGCATTATTAAAATTTCTGCTGAAGTTACACTTGGAAAGTAACAGAAGTTCTCAAGATTAACAATTTGTAAAGTGCAGTAGTCTGCTGTACCTCCTTCCTGTACATGTATAGTGAAGACTAAAGGGAAATGGTTTGCATCCTGTAGTCTCTGTTGAGACATACTCAACAGTGGACGTGGACGTGGTTTCACACAATGAAATCAGCACCATAAAATGCCACAGGTTCCTCCTTCCTTTTCTCCTGCCTTTTCTTTATGTCCAGGTGAAATAATTACTGCCTTGCAGAGCAGAGATTTGCAGCTGAAGTCACACTGCAGGAGAGACATCACTCTCCAGACCAAAGATGTGCAGCAGGGAAGACCTCCCTGAAAGATAAATGGGGCTTCCAAGGTCAGACTGCAAATCAACAGGAGGGAAGCAAGGAAAAGGAGGGAATATTCACCTAGAAGGAACCTGCACCCTCCTGCAGTTTTCATGCTCTGTATCATCCAGCATCCAGATTGTTAAAAACAACCAGAAAAAAGGAATTTCTCCTCCCAAAAATTCCACCTAAGTGTGCAGTTTCAGAACCTTCTTGAAAGCATTATGCATGAGGAAGCTGCTGTCTCCTCCTGTCAGTGTTGCTCACACTTCCATTGTTTTTCTGCTGAGACTTTGCTTGATCTGTCCAGGAGAATCAATCAGCTGTTTTCTCCACCTCCCAGAGTCCTGTCTGGCACCCAGGAGTTGCACAGAGATCTTCTTGTCCTGCTGTCTGTCCAGGCTGTAGGTATGGAATAGGCTCTGGGAGCCAGGCAGCCCTTTCTGGTGGAAGCACCATGGACTGGGTGTGAGCGTGCTGGCATTTAGGCTTGCCATGCTTACAGGGAAGGAGGGGAGATTCATGCTATAAGGCTATATTAACACAATCCTTCTTTACTTGTTTTCCAATTAGCCTAATTGAATTCGGTTTGCTTAAGAGTGGGCACTAGAGACATTTATCTTGATGGGATGAGGGTCTTGAGCTCCAGCAATCCTATTAACACTAAGAACCCAAATCCCAGGTAGGGTCCGTCCAGCAGTAGCTGCCATGTGACCTAACCCTTTAATCTGCTCCTGACAAAGACACACGGACACATAAGACATGTCCCTGTCCACTCTCACACGTGTATTGCTGCATGCACACGTGTACATGTGCATTTGTGCACAGATATGGGCACAAAGATTCCCAGACTCTCATACCAGCACACATGCACGTGCAGTGGCTGCCCTGTGACCTGTCCCCAGGGCTAAGCACCTTGAGAGCTGCATGTATGTGGGGTGGCCTCACCACCTCCTACTCATGAGCCTCCCCAGGCCTGTGGCTGGTGGCTGAAGACGAGAACAGCCGGTGCTGGAGGGATGAGCCCTGCAGGTGCTGCCAGGAGCAGGCAGCCGCCTTCAGCAAGCTGAAGATCAGGCTCCTTCTGAGGGCAGCACAGATTTGCCCCCCTGCCCTGGCTCTGCCACTCCAGACTAAATGTGGGAGCTCTGGTCTAACAGTGGTGACAAGGCAGCTCACTCCTGTACCAGCAGCACTTCACTGGGGCTGGGCTCCCATCTTGTGCCAGTCCCAAGCCCCCTCCCAGTCCTGCTTGTCTCTGCCAGCCCTGACACTTTTTTTGGAATCTCATTAATAATTTGTTTGGTGATTCTGACTGTACTTTCTTCTCTGACCCTTTAAACTGTGAAAATGCCGATCCTGTATCTGCTGACAAATTTAATTAGATCCTTTAAATCACCACATGCTTTCAGAAAGATTTTTGGGATGTCCCAAGCACATTTTAATTCAAAGGTCAAAATCCTTAGGCTTGTTTATTTTGGTGTTTTATAGATAGAACAATTCAGTCTGTAAAGCAACAAAACAGTGTGGGGACACCACCGAGATTTATATTAATGCAGAGGGAAATGCATTAAGCCTCACAAACTTCAGGCTGGTTGAGCTGAGCTGGTGACTCTTTTATCTCCTTCATGTAAAGACCTCCTAAAAGACCCCACTTGTCTTTCCACATAGATAATTAGATGCTGCAGTGCCATGTGAGAGCAGAATCCAAAGAGGACAAAATCAGATCAGAAGTGTTGGTGATTTTAGGCAAAATAGCTCTGATGCTTGAGGGACATGCTGAAGATACGTTTTGTCCACTAAAGAAATTACCTGTTGGATGAGAGCCATTTAATACACTAGGACATTCTCTGGAAAGAGAAAGGAAGGTCAGAACTTGTCAGCTTTGTGTTTCCTAGGTAAGAAGGAAATGAGCAAGAAAAAATGCCTATTTTCTTAATGGGGAAGAAAATGGGTAACAGGTTTTCAGGCAAGTCTGTTCAGTTTATATTTGACGAGTGATTGATGAAAGAACTTTCCCAAGCTCTATTTGTAGGAAGGAATCTCAGCTTCCTTTTACTGGTAGCAAACTAGCTGTGTTCAGGGAAACTAGAAACTACCTATGAGAACATTTAACATAAGGTAGGGAGGAGTGTTTTTAGAAAGTGTTTGTGTGCTCAGGAGAAACATTAGGAAAACTGGCAATCAACTTGAAATGTAACAAAGGATACTGGTCAAAAATAGCTAAAAGACATACAAATAAATGTATTTGTCAAATAAATGTGATTTGCCATAAATAACCATGATCCATGTGTGATGAACACACAAAACTGCATGCTGCCCCCTCTGTTTTTTTGCAGACGTGGAGGCAGGCACCACTGTGATTGTCAGTGGTAATGAGATTTTTAAAGGCAGCAGTTTTTCTCTGGCCTTCTTCTGTATCTCAGTGTCTGCGCCAGTGCACCAGGAGATGGTAGGGGGACTTTCCCTTGCCACCTTGGCACCCAGCAGCTGTTGGAGTAGGAGGGAGGGGGAACCTCTCTCCCTTGCCCTTCTCTCTGCCTCACCACAGAGGTGACTGCCAAAAGGAGAATTCAGCTTCCTTTTCAAGTCACCAATAAAACACTGCAGGCTGTGCACAGGCTCACATCCTCCCTGAGATGCTGTGCCTGTCTGCACCTTGTCACTGTCCTGGTGTAGCTGTGGGTGACTGCTGACCCCTCTACAGGGAGGGAGAAAAGACAAAGAGAAAAAGAAGGAAGCAAGCAAGGAAAGAAGGAAAAGGGAAAGAAAGGAGATAAATCATACTTAGTGAATTTGTTAATTTAAAATGATTATTTTTACTTGATTGGCTGGAGACAGAGAGGAGAGAGAGAGAGAGAGAAAGAGAGTGAGTGAGAGAGAGAGAGAGAGAGAAACGTACAAACCTCTAGGAAGGTACTACATGTATTCATTTCCAAATGTAATTTCCAGGCTAGCTCCTGGAGACCTTACAAAGCCATTAATTTTCTAGAATTTCTTGAGAGTAGCAGTCTGCATGTCCCATAGACACAGGCAGATTTAATATTAGTGAGAGCTATGCCTTTCCTCAGGTTTAGGTGCCCCTCCCTGGTTTACCCTTCTATGTTTAGCCTTTGGTGGAGACAACTCCCAGAATCAGGGTGGGGAGCTGGTTCTAGACTTGTGCCGGTACCCCCAGTCCCAGAATTTGGCACACATCGCAGACAAGCAGAAAGTCACTGCCGTCCCTTGATGTCTGAAGTGTCTTTGAGAGGCTGGGAAATGAAAGCAGACTGGAGAAGCCTGCATTGCTCCAGAGCAGGTCTGAGGGCCAGCAAGCCTTATTTTCCTACAGGTCCCCACTCAGTGTATATGACACTATTTTTGACCCACACTGTTGAGTTACATGCTTCACTTTTTGGATTTTAAAAATCAAGGTTTTGCAGCAAATGTCAATATCTGAACACTGTGTTTGCCTCAAGATGCTTGAAACAGACATGTTTTTATAAGAAATATATGTGTTTATTTCTGAAAGCAGGATTAAATGAGTGGTTACCTCTATGTGATGTATCAGAAGAACAATTTTGTTTGAACATACACATTTAACAGCATTTCAGTCATGTGGAAAAAATGGAAAAAGGCACATTTTTTCCCCAATATTAACTTCTTTAAAGCCATTTTTTCCATGGGGGAAAAAGTTATGTTCAAAACTGAGGATCAGTTCTAACTTCCTTCTAGGCAGTCCCAGCAGGTAAATTTTTACTCTTCCCTCAGGGTTTTAAGTCTCTCTGTCATCACTTTTCTATATTTACACTGAACGCTATAGAGCTAAGTGCATCTCTCTGCCTGCTGTCCCTCTGCAGCCTTTGGGCAGTGGTAGCTCATCTACATCATGGAACATTTCTGCTCAGCTGCCTGTTTCATCTCAGTGAAGGTGGCTTGTGCCTTTTCTTTGATGGCATCCATGTCCATATTCTGGATGTTCTGCAGCTGGCCCAGGATAGAGTCCTTGTCTTCTTCCTCCTCCTGATCTTCTGCCACCATCTTCTGAAGGTCTTCTGGCAATCCCACATCATCTCCAGCCATCTGTATTTGATTCTCATCCAATTCACTCTAAAGCAGGAAACAAAACCAGCAGATGAGAGTATTTGTGCTCTCCCAGGATCTACCAGTAAGCCCTCTTGTTTTCTTGTTTTTTAGGTTTTTAGGGAGAACCAAAACATGCACAGATTTTTTAGTCAGATTTTTTTTTTTTCATGTGCAGTTTGTGAATTCAGGGCCTCAATCAGCCTGCATAAAAGGTCTAAGATTTTTCGAGCAATGTCAATTATATTTCTTTGAAGGGCTTCCGCACTATCAAAACTGAAGCCCTCAGTGTCACTTGCCATTTTAGAAACCTTTGCCATGCTGATGGTGCAGGAATTGTATTTCAAGCTATTTGTGGACCCCCAAATCATGCTGCAGGACACTACTAAGCCTGTCAGCTGCTGTGCTTTACCTGTCAGCTTGTGGTCAATGAAACAAGAGCTTTAGAAGAGCTGTGGTACCATTTCCTCATTTGATTCTTGGGCAGGGCAGGTAGGGGGAATTTTTAGGTATCAGCACTAAACTGAAGCCTTCTGGAAGAAAGATGCATTAAACTTCAGAATGAATTACTGGAAAAAGGGTCCCCCATCTTCCCAAATCATGTCTGAACTCTGGCTGGATCTTTGGTTGGCCTCTCTGAGTTGTGATGAAGAGCAGGGGGCTGCCTGGCACATAATCAGTGTTACACTGCTGGTAAGTGGGGTAATAGGAGGACTTGGACAACAAGAGAGGAGGGAGATTGGTTGTGAATCTGAGAAAGCAAAAGGAGACAGGAGAAGAAACTGGTTAAGAAATTAAAAGGGCTGAGATGCAGTAAGCGCTACACACACTTGCTTCCTGCTTGCCTACTGAAACACTCCATCGGTGGGATTATGTCAATTTTTCAAACAATGGTGATTTTGTTCACATTTGCTGGTGGATTCTGATGGATCCAGAGCTCAGAAGAACAGGATATTTTGACACAGTTCACACATCAAAGATAAGCATTAATGCCTCATTACATCTCCAAAATTAATCATGACAGCAGCAAAGGCCTGATATGAATAAGCAGCAATGAGATCAGCAGGAGGTGTTTTTTAGAGTGAGGGGTCTGGGTTTTGCATGAATGAAAGGACAAATGAATGCAAGGACATATATGAGCAATGTCTGTGTTGTTGCAGGCCTTAGCGTGGACAAGCAGGCTGGGGGTGGTCAGCTGAATAACCACTATTTATGGTTCCATATTTCTACACTTTACGTTTGCAATTACTGTACATCCCTTTAGTCTGATTTTCCCCCATATCTCTTGTGAAACTGTAGGGAGCTCTAACAGGATTGTTACTGCTATGTTGAGAAAATGGGTGAGGGCATCTCTTCACCTTTTTGGTAAGAGTTGCTGGAGTCAGATCTGTGGGAGCTAGAAACAATTTCCCGAACAGAAGAGGTATTTTTTATTGATTGTGTAGCAGGAAAAAATTGTTTTAAGCTTTTATTCAGCAACTGATGGCTATGAAAGGAGTTAGCACTTTTTAAATCCTCACCAGTAGCAATAGAGGATGATAAAAAAATGTTAATTACTGATATAGTGTCCCTAATCAGACAATCACACATATTCTTTACTTTAGAATTATTTCTAATTTAAGGTATCATCATTGCATGCTACGGTAGTGATTCACATCTTCAGCAATTTGAACAATTGTCTGGCATGTTCTTGCATCAAAGCCCGCTGTCCTGTGCAAGTCTGGATGTGATGTGTAACAGTTTGGGGATTCAGAGTGTTCTCTGACCAAAAAAATATATATTGAGATACAGTCTAAAGCAGTACAATTCTGCCCAAGCCACCTGCCTCTACCCACTTGGCATTTAGCTTTAATAGACCTTAAACAAGCTTCAGCAGTGTGGGGTTGCTCAACAAAAAGCAAAGAGGCACATGATGCATGTATGGCGTCTTCACTTCCTTGTAAAATTTGAGTGTTTGATTCTTGTTTACTTTGATTTAAAATGGAAAATTGAACACAGAAACAACATCTATTTTACTAAATTAAATATGCCTGGCACTGGTCTCTTGCCCCAAGGCCAGCTGGCCTGGAAAAACCCACTGGGATGTTATTGAACTCTCTCCCTACCAAACAGGGTGGTCCCATCTAACTGCTGATTGGAAATGCCTGTCCTAACTCCCAAACTGGCTGTGGGAACTGCTTGGGAGAGTGCCCAAGCCAAAACTGGGTCAGACATTATTCTGACAATTCAACAGCATAGGCAATAGAGTCTGAGTGCATGATAGTATTTCTTGACCCTGATTATGCATCTGATGTAGTCAGTCCCATATCTGTTTTGCTGTAGATGCAATAGAGTTCTATACATATACAACGATACACAGGTAGTTGTGAGCAGAAAACTGTCTAAATATCTGCTTTGTTACAATTTGACAGTAAAGTCCTCTGCCCAAATTAAGGTGCAAGGGTCCAGTTCAAGCATAACAACTTTATTTTGTAGCATTAAGTGTGTACAGAAATGAGAAAACAGGTGAATGACAGAGAGAGGGAGAAGGATTAAGATACTGCAAGCAGGAGATGGTCACCATCTGATATCACAAGGGAAATTCCTTCTCTGGCTCCCATGGGTAAAGGATACAGTTTAACATGAGACAGCTCCATGTCTGCTGGGCAGGAAAGGCAATGTTCCTCAGGGAGACAGTCTCTGCCCACAGGAAAAGCAATGTCCCTCAGGGAGATAGCTTTTTTCAGTAAAAGTTTTGTCAAGCTCCCTCAAAGGGAGACAACGCCCTCCAGGAGGGGAGAAGAACAATAAAAGTTTGGTTTTGCTTGTTAAATGCCACTTTTGGTCCTCTGAACAATGATGTTAAAGTCTTCTGTGCAACTTAAGGAGCAAAGAAAACCAAATGCTGGTTCAACGCTGCTTATATGAAGTCTACTTGTAAACAAAAAATATCAAAGCCCACAGACTAATCCGCAAGGGAATCAAACTCTTTTCTAGCATCCCTGTGTGAATGTACTGCTTTCCTTATGCCTAACTTATCCTGTCATAGCATTTACCTATGCTTATGTGAAGAGATCCTTAGGTAGCCGACTCCAGACCTTTTCCTGTGATTCATCACCTACAATGCACCAGTAACATATAAAATCAGAGTTCATCTTGCCTTGACCTTCAGGTGGGACTTAAATTAGCAGCACCACTGTCCTTATGCCACCGAAGGGCTGTAAGTACCTCACAAGCAGGTGCAAGGAGCCAAATGTTGGAACCAGCAGCCTTCCTCCCCAGAAACACCCTCAGAGAATCCAGAGATCACAGCTTGGAGCACAGAGTTGGTGAGTGGGGACCGCTCTCTCCTGACATCTGCACTAGGACCCCTTTTTTTCCACAGCTCACCATCAACTCATGCCCCTATGTTTAGACCTTGCAGAAGTTCATTGATTACTGAATCCCAGTTCAGGAAAAAAGAAGCAAGTGGATAAGAGAGTTTGGTCACTTCTAAAAAAAATTAGTATTATTATTAAAATATTAATGTCTGTATTTATATAATATTTTTTTATGTTTTGTATTAATGTGATGCACTGAATACGCCAAAGATGAAAAAGTTGTCCATAGATCAAATGTCTCATGGCTAAAAACATCTTTCTGATGATAAACCTAAGTTGACAACTCTGTTAATAGGATTAGGTTCATTAAGGGTCTACTTTCTCTTATAAATCTGGTCCAGATAGCATGGAGCTTTAGATTTTACGTGGCAAAGGGGGGCCCTGCTTAGTCCTGAATTTCATGCTTTTACTTAAAATGCTTGTTAGTGATTGATATTGGTAATATTCAATGTTTCTAGACCATACTAGGCTACCTGGAATGACATTCAATTTTCAAGATATTTAATGCATTATTACAAGTCTAAGAGCATATTCCTGCCAGAATGTTGTATTACAGCACTGATTTTTCTTTTTTAGGGACATGTTAGCATGCATATAGTAGTTATATTTTCTTCCTGCTAGAACATGTTTTCATTGGGGCTGATGAAAACCAAGAAATGCTATACAGGGAAAAACAAAAGCAGGAAAACGTATCCTGCAATATTGTTTTCTGGCTTAGAGCTACTCTCCTACCTTGGAGACAAGTCTTCTATTGTTGTTACTGACATATGGCTCCAGAGAGCACTTGGTACATGCCAAAGCCAAGACCCTGCTGGAGATGGGTCAGATCCCCACTGCATACTTATGTATCTATGAGGTGCTCAGCCAAGGGGGACTGGTGACCTGGACAACATCTCCAGCTGTAAAAATCACTACAAGTGGGCGAATTTGAAAACCAGAGACACCCAGCTCCACTGATGTTCAGTTGAGACCTGAGCACTCAAGTGTTCTGGAGCTTTCCAAAGCAGCTCCTTTGGAAAGCTCTGGCAAGACACTGGGTAAATGCTGTTCAGGAGCTGTCTCAGCCTATGCCTCCAAAAGGTAAGCAATGCCTAATGATATTTTACTCCTCAGCTGCTTATTAAAATGCTGGTGTTTAGAGACTTAGGCCTCCAATCCAATCAATCACTTAAAATCTTGGACTTAATTTTTTTTTGCATAATTAATCTTTCTGTAATTAAACTCATCCTCAGGGTATGTTGTCCAGCTAGAGCACCAGAGGAACCAGGCTCTTAGGGGTGGCATACATCTTACCTGAGTTCAGATGTCACCTGGTCTCCCTCTGGAAGAGACGCAGCCACTGGGAAGTGACCCAACTCCACCTTAAAGGCTTATTTAAAAGTTTGGCTAGATAAGGCTACAAGTGCTGGTCTCTTTCTGTTGATGATGAGTCCCTAATGACTTGTTTGGATTAAGCACTACATTTTTAGTAGCTAAATTTACAGGATCTAGATTCTTCACCTTCCTCCATTTTAATCAAAAAGCACAGAAAAGTACTGATCAGAAAATGAGTGGTAATGACTCAGAGCTGGCAGGTGAGTAATACAAATAAACTCTCAAATTGCTAAGAACCACATATCCTTGAGGAGTATAAATGAAATATGCCAACCTCTTCCCAGTAGTGACAGGTCGGAGCAAATGTGTGATACAAACCCCTGGAAAGAGTACTCTGTCCTGTATTACCTCTCTGCTGCCCATGGCAGAAGCTTACAAAATAACACAATAATTTAAAAATTTATTTGAAATAAGTTGCTTGAAGCTTTTGCTTAGCTTACAAAATAACACAATAATTAAAAAAATTATCGGTTGAAATTTGGCCTCTGGACTAGATGAGCTCATGAGCTACAGGCTTACCTTGGGCAGTCTGTACTTTTCTCTCAGGTGAACCCTCAGAACAGCTCGCTCTGCTTTTTTCTGTGCAAATGCTGCATCTCTTTCCATTCTGGAAATCAGAAAAAATGTTCCTTCAAGATGCTAATAAAAACAATCTTTTGCACTAAACCAGTTGCTTGGGTGCAAAAAGCTACACATTGGAGTTATTCCCTAGATTAGTAACTTGTTCAAAGGCAAAAAAGGAGCAATACCAATAAAGCGATGCCAAGAGGCCAAACTTCCTGTGCTTCTGTCACCTATGAATTTTCCTGGTCTTTGTGCATTCATTGTTTCATGAAGGCAATGAATTCTAAAGCTTCCCCGCATGGAAGACTACTGACTTCATCTATAATTATATAAAATGTTTTTATTAGATCTAAGAATTGGTCTGCACTTTTTTTTTTTTTTTTAAGTTACATATGCATTTACATATGCATTTACTTGCAAAACGTGTCTCCTCAAAGATTTTTTGGTAACATTTGATAACACTCACCTTTCACCCCCCTCTCCCTTTAATTTCTTTTTTCCCCAGTAGCATTTTCATGGAAGTTCTATTGCAAAATTGATCTTGTTTCAGTATAGGTATTTTGGCACATAAAAGCTACTTCCAGAATGAAATACTACTTTTCCTCTGCTTCCAAAATGAGTGTTTGGATTTCTCTCCCTCTAAAAACAAAACCCCCACAAACAAACCTAAAATCTGAGAAGTACCCAAAGCCTGGTTGGTTACAGGTTCAAAACTGCCTGAGCACAAGTTCAGCAAGGCATATTTACTTTTCTGGTCTCTATTCCTGCACAGCTGAACACTGGGCAAAATCCATGGAGTACTGAAACAGGACCATGCTCTGCTCATGTCAGAGATTTCTGACACAGCACCACATCTCATCCAGAGGTGATCTTTTCTCTTAGAGTTTTTAATTGTCCCATATGGATACTCCTGCCCTGCTTCCTCAGTACAGTTCAGCAGGGAAAGGATACGTGCCCCACTTAAAAACAGTATAGAAGTAATTATTTTCCCAGGCATTCCCCTATCCCAGGAATCCTGTGTTTCTTCTCAGTCTCCATAAAGCATCTTCCTGCCAGCAGGTGGTCATTTCTCTTTTAAATATCACTTGACAAAAAGCAGAACAAAACATTCTGTGCTTTTTTCCAAACCAAATGACACTCTTCAGGGCTTCCTGACTGAAATGTCTGATGCTAAATACAGACCTGGATATCTCAAATTCCATCAGTCATTAACCTGGCACCTATAATCATCTTACAAGAAGGATTTACACAACTATTATGTAATTGACCATTAGAGAAACAGATGCATTTGAGATTTAAAAGTCAATTGTTTCATTTATAATTATGCATGGTTTGAACTCCTACGCACACTAAGTCCTCCATTTTACTTGTTTTCATAAACACAGCAAGTGATAAATATTGTCTTTACAGACAAAATTGAGACTTAATTGATTTTAAAGTTCTGCTTTATTCAGTAGATTTTAGAAAAAAAATAACCATCTTAAACCTTTGCTGAAGTTAAATGAACATGCGGTACATTTTCAGGTCTACCATAATAAATGTGGACAATGAAATATTACATCTTGAAAGTGTAGTCCACATGGAGTTCTAGAACAAATTATATACATTAGAGAATTAAATCCTGCACTACAAACATCTTGGGAATTTTTTCTAGATAAAATAACATCACCTAGGAATGAGTCCAGCATATCAAGCTGTGGAGATAGCAGGAAAGCATAGGAGAGAGTTGCTAGATGGGGAGGGGGGCAGGAAGAGGGAATGTTCTATTTTACCATTTCCAGTTGGGGAACTTCTATTTTGGGAAATCTTTTTAGCAGAGATTCATCTGCTTAAAAAAAAAAAAGAAAACCAAAAAAAAACCAGTGAAAAGCAGCATGTTTTGCTTTTTCTTGGGTTATTTTTATTTGCACAAAGTTACCAAGAATCAGCCCCATACTCATAATTAAGGGAACAGGTACTCACTTCTCCTCAACCATTTGCTTTTGATATTCCTCATACTCCTCTCTGGTCATTCCTGCAGCTGCTGCTGGATCAGAAGGAGTGCTTTCTTCTTTGCTTTCTTCCCCTCCACCTCCAAGTCCCAAATTCTTTACCTGGTTGCTCAACATACTTTTCATTAGAAAGGCCATCTTCTCAAAAAAAAAAGAAAAAAAAGAAAAAAAAAAGGAGCTGTAAGAAAACAACTGCAAGAAAGCCAAACAAAAAATGTTTTCAAACACAACAGTTGTAAGCAAGAGGGTTTCTATAGCCACATGAGCTCCTCAAGGGCACAGTGCTAGTGAAATGTGAATGCCAAAACCAGTTTGTCAGCCATAATCTGGATTAAAGAAAGAACTCCTTAATATATAGAGGCAGATGGTTCAGATTACTCCAAAAAAATCATTAGATGCAACTACCTACTTTTTCCATTAATACTTTAAGCTAATTGTACACACACACACTCACACACACGCACACACACACACACACACAAATCAATTAAAGTATGCAATTTTGACATCTTCAGTCTTGAAGTTTGCTCTCACTTTCACAGAGATCACAACATTCCCTGGATCTGAATTTAAAACCTGCTTGACTCAATAGTCATAGTAATATAGCAAAATTCAGGCTGTTGAGTGGAAAATCCTCAGATTTGAAAACTTGAGTTCTTCATTAAGCAAAACCCCTTATTCTTTTTATCCATTAATATTTTATCCCACTGGACAGAAATATTTTGTGTGGTTTTTCTTCAGACCCTCTTCATGTGGTTGGTTTATGTTGCAGATGAATGAGGCATCACTGTTATGATTACTTTATTTCAAGAAAGTAATCCCAAAGAAAGCAATTAAAATCTTCCTAGTGTTCTTTCTTTCGGGTTTCTGTCAGCTCTTCCCCAGACTGTCTCCATCTAGACCCCTGCTTTGGTGCTACATAAACACCTGCTGTTTGTAATCCTAACTGCTGATAAAGAATGAATAAATCTGAATCTGTATGCCAGAAAACAGTATGGATACCTTTTGGATCTAGATTGTTCCTGTTGGTGCTTATCTTTCTAACCTTTAGTCACATCATTAGCCTCAGGTGAAGATTTCCAGGATCTGCCACCTAGGTCATAGACTATTTTGGGAAAGAAAATCAACTGCTAGGTTTCCAAAGCTCATGACTTTGTGTTTTGAGCACTTATCCTACTGCACTGACTGCATATGCCTTAATGCAACATTCTGGAATTTTGATTATCTAAATGGTTCTCCCAGCACTCTCATAATTTCAATGAGAACTGAGAGATGGGAGGATTCCAGTTTGCCTAATACCTTAATCTATATTACAGCCTTTCTAATTAAAGCAGATCTATTACTATTAAAAAACAAAAACAAAACACCACCAAAAAAACCTCACAAAAAATACACAAAAAAGCAAAGCAAACCAAAACAAACAAAAAAATCCAAACCAAAACAAGAAGAAAAAAACAACCACAGGACATTCTGAAATCCTGACTTATTAGTGACTAAACAAGAAAGTCTCTCTTTTTGAAACTTACCACTCAGAATCATGAATTCCAAGTAACAACTTTATTTAACATCTGTATTTTAAATTCTCCTAGCTGGAACTTTGTGAACAGTGATTTTTCCAGTGCTAGGTCTCCACAGTCTTCTCCAAGTGTATAGAGAGTGGTACCTGTTAAGCTTTGTGCTGTTGGTCTTTACTGAAAAGAAGCTTCCCTGACTTTGCTGTAGGCTTTGATCCCTCTAGAAAGGTTTCTAACCTAATTTTGTGCCTAGAAGTGATTCGTTCACAGGATTGAGAAAGGCAAGGACTGGCTTTGGGAGGGACTGCTAAGAGGTCTTGCTCTCCAGCTCTCAACCTTGCAATCAATCAGCAAAAGGCTTTCCCATGATAATTTTGAGATCAAAGATAACAAAAAGGGCTTTGAAAGTTACTGGGCCTACTGGCACTGAAGCTGCTGAAAAGCACAGGACAGACTGGTGACAAAATACACAACTCAGCCAGTACCCCCAGAGTAATTCTGTTCCAGGCAGGTGCTCTACTGCAGTTTAAAAATTTACTGCTTTTTGTTGATGACAGGAATCCCAGACTTCATGAAAACATAAAAGACAGCAGCTAATTAAGTACTCATGTTGTCACTTCTTTTGCTTTAAATCTGTGTCTTTTCCTTCTAGCTTAAGTGAAATCAAAATTAATGACTCTGTTCCTGTTTTACCTGATGAAAGTGGTTGATATATAAAAGCATGTGTCCCACACCCAAGGAACAACACATAGATCTTTAACCCCAGCACAGAATTCAGTCTTGAAACAGGCAAATTCCAGAGGGAGGCCAGCCCAAAAATGCCATCCAAACTCCCAATCTTTTTTAGATTCTGTGTTCCTATCAGTCACATAATGCAAAAATACTTAGGTGTTCTTGAAAGAACCAGGACTCTGCCCCCTGCTTCATGCCTCTACCAAGATGTTGCCTTTTCTAGCAGCTGGACCATCAGAAATAAATATTTTAGGGCTTTGTCAGCTTGAATAGATTCAATTCAAGATTCCTGTCCCCCACTTGCTAAAAGACTTACTTCTGGCTAAGGAAAAGTGACAGTCACAGAGGGAATTCAGACTCAGAATGCCATTAACTCCCCAGTGTAGAACTGAACCCAGATCTGTAAGTGTTCTGACTCTGAAGTGAGGGTAAAGAATGCTTCAAATGCACTTGCTTAGATTTCATGGACATGTACCAAATGAAAAGAAAAAGGCTTACTAAAAATATGCACCTTTATTCAAATAAGGTTATCTCTGAACTCCAAGTATCAATTTACATCAGTCAGAAACAAACATGAAACTGTCAGCTGTTTGAATTTAAACGAATAATTAAAAAAAAAAAACAGTAGACATTTTTTGGTGTTACAGTTATTGATCCATTGAGAAAGGTCAGATTTTCTTCCCACAGAAGTTACAAACCAGAGCAATTAATTTACACACCATAAACCAGGTCATTTACAAACCGTATTGTGCATTTGACTTGTGAAAGATTCAGGGGTGACCATATGTTTACTAAACCCCCACCCCATCCCATAATCTCATCATTGCCAAATATTTACACTTATTATCCACAATTCATATATAACTTTTCTCCCTAATATTGTCCAACTGCATTCCGTGTCTTTTCCTCCTAGCTGTGAAATCTTACTGGGTAAGAATCAAACACACTGTTACTGCTGAAAGACACCTAGAAGGAGGTACATTGACTAAAAAATATTCTTAGAATCCTAATTCGTTGCTATCACTTCAAGAACGCACAGCACTAAATTTGAGCTGGGCAATTGGGAATTTTCTTTTATCTAGTGAGTTATGAAAGCTCCAAGGGGAGACAACTGTGAAATGAATCATAAAGCAAAGTTACCAGTGTTGTGGTGTTCCGTATTAGACCTTCTGTTCCCTACCACAGAAGATTTCTCATTCCATGTGCAAGACACGTGTGATCCAGCAGCCTCCACCTAAAGGGAAAACTGTAGGCTTCAAGTTTCCTTCTAGACATCACCCCTAACCTGCTCTTCTTTCTAACCAAACAGAAGTATGGGCTGCTCCAGTGTTAAATCAAAGGAACAGGTGGATTTTGTTACTTCACAGTAACAAAAATCCAGGCTCATTCCAATGGACACATCAGAACTGCTCCTCATTCTGCCAGATATGTATCAAAATACTTTCTGCATAAGAGGTTTTGCAAAGCCTGCTGTGAGAGGAGTTCTGTTTGGATGTTGCACTGATGCAAGAAGGTCTGCAACTGAAAGGAAACACCACTGTACAGTTTCAGAACCATTTAAGAAAATATATTAAGTTTCATTACAAGAGTCCGGGTTGTAATAGCTTAGACTCAAGGCACCTGGAAATATTTGCTGGTGTTGAAAGAACTGAAGAGATAAATTTCAGTGGGTTATTCTGCTTTATCTGAAAAGTTGTTTATTCACTGATTAGCCTGAGGCAGTGGTGTCTCTCATTAGTACAGCAAAATCTGCTCAAATTTAGAAATTAATCTATAAAGCTACACCACTTGGAGTATCCTCCATACTGCAGATGTGTTAATTGGTGTGTAGCCAGTGTCATTTTCTTAGTATAGCACAGACATTCACTTTTTGGACACTGTACTTAAAGTAACAAAATATGTTGCATAGATTTATCATTTCTCCAAACTGACAGGCACAATACTTTAGTGTTCTTCATTACAGTGAATTTGGCAGCACGTGTTACACTCCAAGGGAGCAGACTGCAGAAATGCAGTAAGAGTAGTCATATTACAGATCATTTTTGCAGATTCAGACAAACAAATTAACAGTTTTAAGTGAAATATCCTGATGCATTTGTGTATTTTATAAAATTTAGGAAACCACAGAAATACTTTTTCTAATTCTACATATAACTCAAGGACAAAGTTACCACAGATATGTAAACAACGTAAAATTAATTAATTTCACATTCCTAAGTTGGGCCTTCTGCGTTCTTTCTTTCCTGAAGCAAATGTTCACTTGATAAGCAGTATCAAAATCACATGTCCAGTCTTATGCTTTTGATATCCAAACAGCAATTGACACAAAATACTGGTTCTACAGATTAACAAACATGTCTGAAGCAAGTTTGTGAAGAAATGGGTTAACACTCAATAGCTGCAGTTTACAATACTCCCCATGTCAAGATTTAAACCAAAGCATCTGTACTTAATACATGAAAGACACAAGACAGCTTTAGAAAAGTAAAGACAAATTCACACACTAAATATATCCTTGATACAATCAGTTTGGAAGATGGATAAAGCAATCACATTTGCTGGGAAAGTTACACAAATCTCCCCCAAAAATTACAGACAGACTTGAAACCATGAAAAAAGAAATCAGCCCCACAACATACTTGAAGAAACTATCACATTTTTTCTCACTGCCCAAAATCAAACTGTAAAACAGGGAGAGAAGCCTTTCTTTGCATGGTCTGTATAATTGGTTTTTTTACATCAAGTATCAAGAGTCAGGGTCTTAAAGGCCTGTCTTTGTGTCCACATATTAAAAAGTGTTTAAATAAGAATTAACTAAAATATTTTTATACTGTTAAATCCAAGCGGTAATCAAAGAAAATGTTTATAATAAGTTTTTACCCACAAAAAAAACCCCCAAACCCCACAGAAGAATGGTTCTTTGAGGTCAGGGATTTTTTTTACCTTCTTTTTATTTTTTTTTTTTTTAAACTGCTATGTCAGGACACACAGTAGCAAGTTTTCTGCACAAATCATCCATCTGCAATTCACACTCAGAACAAAAACCAAGCCTGGGTGTTTCAACTCCTCCTCTGGAATCTTAACAAAAGCAGAGGAATGGGGAGTTTGCCTTTCAGTATTTATGAAAAAGTCAGCTGAAAACACAGACAGGGTGCACTGTCTTATCCCATTCGGCATCTGCTCCCTGTTTTTAGCATCAACACTTTAAATGGGAACTTACTTTATTCAACAAAATTAAATAATTTATAATAGTAAAGTATATCCAACACTAAAATTTCCCTCATTTACAGAAGTGTAGAATTTTCTGTGCATACAGACTGCTGTTATGTACACACAAACAGAACAGGTCATCAAAAGAACTTTTTGGCTGCTGCTTCTTGTTGGCTCCTGAAAGAAAAGGCAGAAAATAATTCTTCAAGTATTTCTAATTTGAAACTAGCTGTTTTAAATTTTCATTTATTTGAGGATTAGAAGATTCCATTCCTTATCAACAGGGACTTAGAGAAAATATGAACCATAGCACAAAACCAGAATATATTTTTTCTATTAAAAAAGACACAGGTAGCATCACTGTAGTTCCAATTTTGCATTAGACACAAAAGGAACAAAAAACAAAACAAACAACTCCACATGAACCAACAAACAAAAAATTTTAAAATACTCTTGAACATTTTCTGAAGCTTCTCAGTATCTCATTTGCCTAAATATCACCTGAGAAAAGGAAACCCATGCAACTAAGCAGGGAAAGAATTGAATTTAAGTGGGATTTCCTTTTCCCTCTGGCACAGATCATTAATTTTCTTAGTGGATACAGACACCGGATCAACCACATCCAGGTGCTGGAATTACAAACACATCACAAAGAACTGGAGGGGACCAGCTCCTTGTTTGTCTTGGAAATCATTGTTCCAGTTCATGGCAAAAAAAGACTACCACGCATGGAGGTTGTCCTTTTCACCAATGCAAACAGAATTTCAACATTATGACATCACAAGGAGGGGGAAAAGAAGAGAAAGACCATCCCAATAAGCTTAGAAAGAAAAAATAAAAGGAAATTAAAATAAAAAGAAAAATAGAGGAGGAAAAAGGAGGAGGAAAATGGAGGAGGAAAAAGAGAAAGAAAAATAGAAAGAAAAAAAAAGAGAAAAAAAAAAGAGAAAGAGATAAGGACACAACAGTCAAGTTGAACCAGATCAAGTTCCCACTTGATACACGGTGGGTGAACGGGGGTAGAATAAACCAAACTTCATTATGATAATTCAACATTTCCAGTGGGTTCTGAAACAGTGGTAAATTTTGCTTTCGTAGAGGTTTTGAAGACCTGACCAGTTTAAATCCCAAGTGACCCTATCTGAATTCAGTGTGGACCCCGTTTGGAGCAGAAGATTGAACTGGAGACTTCCCAAGGTCTCTTCCAATCTGAATGATTGCTTGTTTTAATAAGATTAACACAATTATACCATTCCAATGACATTATCAGTCAGCAGTTCTAAAACTATTTGCCCTGCTATCTTTGAGCTACACAAGACTTACCTATACATTACATAACCAATGAATAACACAGTTTGCACTGCCACAAATATGAAGAAATGCACTGTAGATAAGCAGGATGGAAACGGTGGCAACTCTGGACACTTTTGTTTCTCAGTGGATGGCTAAAAACCAAGAAAAGAGCAA
This sequence comes from Lonchura striata, assembly GCF_050655825.1. Classification (NCBI taxonomy): domain Eukaryota; kingdom Metazoa; phylum Chordata; class Aves; order Passeriformes; family Estrildidae; genus Lonchura; species Lonchura striata. The sequence continues at coordinate 43,437,296 of NC_140743.1, forward strand.
ACAAGACATCCCATCAAAAGACTTACAAAACAAGGGCTTTGTAATGTGACGTAAAAATCAGAGAAGATGGAAAGAAATAACAGTACTCTGAAAAAATAATCTTACTCCTCATCTCACTCTCCCCTTCCACCTTTACATTTCTCAGACGAATTGCCTGATGTTAAATTGAGCTTTACGTGGGAAACAATACATAAATATGGTAAATTAATCAAGGACCTTCTACAGATCATAAGCTACATCAGCTTAACTGCTACCTAGGCTACACTAAGGTACTCCTGAATGTGAACACAGTCATTTCTTCTGCATTAAGAAGCCTTAAGCAGAGCCTGCCTGAGTTTTCCCTGATTAAAGCTCTCCCTTGTGTGCAGAAGCACCACAGAATCTCCTCTGTATAGAGCTGTTAAGTAGGGGGAAAAACACCAAAAAAAAAGCACCTAAAAAATCTAATTGCTTGACCTTGTTTCCACAGGAAATTAGACTAAAAATCATGCTCTTTGTGCAAAACTTCTCATCAAGACCCAGATCATGCAGTTAGGTCACAGCAGCATAGTTTTACCGAAGCAGCTTAATGAAGGATTAATTGCTCCCTAAATTGCATGCTGGAGCAGTTGCATTGCTTTTCACTAACAGCCAAAGAAAGCCGCGTTACACTCCCAGCACATAAATTACCGTGTTGCGTTGCACTAAATTCTCTATGTCCCTTTTCACTATGTGAAGGTGTTCTTTGATGTCATTGAAGTGCTGTGTTGTTTCATAGACTCCCGCAGAGCCAGGGTGTTGAGCCCCACTGATGGATCTCAGAGCATCAGTCACAGAACTTCTGAAACAAGACAAATAACAAACAAGCTTTCAACACACACCAGCTTTTCTACAAATAGCAGTTATTCTGGACAGCTTTTAGCTCATTAGAATTAGGCTGAAATACACAGTTGCACCAAAAGGCAGCAAATTTTACTAGCTTTCAAGAATACCTCTCAAGAAATAACCATTTAGTCAAACCGCAATTTTAAAAAATAGTTAATTGTGCAGACAGTTGCCATTTGTAGAGTGCCTCATCTCTCAGTCACACTGAGAACAAGAACTAGCAAATATTTTGTTGCTAGACATTTGCTTTGGCTGCCTGACTGCTGAGGGCTATAGAACAAGAGTTCTGCCTGAGGCGCTGGCCAAGGATTTAGGATCAGCAGAGTTTAATGCAATCTTTAAAGAAACCCAGAAGCTGTTTGAAAAATAAATAAATAAATAAATAAAGTCATGTAAGAAATAAAAACAAGGAAGAGGCTTTAGGGATAAGAAAAGATTTAGATACATCCTTGTTTTATGATTACCGTTTATGTGAGGAACTCAATTCCCATTTGCATTGTCAAAATACTTAATATTGTCTTATTGTGAATTCATTTTCCTGCTACAACAAATGAAATTAAATCCAGAAAAAGTTAAGGTTTCATAACTAATTTGGTTTGAGGTAAACCAGTCAATGAGAGAAAAAAACCTTAAACTCTAATCAATGTTTATATCATTTTCCCCTACTGTGCTGTTTCTTTTGAGTTGCAAAGAGGATTATTCTACAGCTAAGATATTTATCATGTGAATGATAATCTCTTCATTATTAACAGAATAGACAATCAAAATGTATGCCTTTGAATTTCTTTTTAATTTACTTAAAACTTTCCATTTGGTCCAGATGGAAGCATACTTCGGTGTTTGCATGGAGCACTCCTAACTCTCTGTAGAGTGGTCAGCAAATTTTCATTTACCTGGACTTGCAATTAGTGTTATAATAATATATTTTAGAAGTAGATTTCTCACTGGAAGGTTTTATCTTAAATAACCTGTCATGCCCACTGCCTAATAATCACTGATGGTAATTCTGTCTTTTCACACACCTCACGGTGTTACAACACAAGTGGGACTCGCACTTGGTTCTTCTCCCTCCTAACAGAGACATCTTTACATAATGAACAGAAATCTGCACACTCACCTTCGTCCAAACTGATCGAGACTTTGTTAAAAGCAAAATAACTTCCCTTAATAGACATGGGCTGTATCAAGTTGAATTTGTATTGACTTTTGCATTAATAACACCCTGCTGACAGTTTATATTGTAGAGACATGCAGGATTCTTCTGTAATCAGGTGATTAAGAAATCCACAATCTTGCCAAGAAAATTACTTGGCCCCTAAGTCCTTTTCCTGCGGGATGACAAGCGATGCAGAGAGGGGCCATTTATTTCTCTGTCTAAATAAAGCATTTCTTTAATCTAAGAAAAGTATTAAGATGATGTTACGCAAACTGTGAGCTGGTAAGTAGTCACTAAAAGGGCAGACTGCCAATGTTAACATGAAAATCTAATTTGCTTGCAAGGTATAAAGATTTGTCAAGAATATTAACATAAAAGCTTCTGTGGAAGAACAAGTGCAAAAATGGAAGCACTCTAATCTTCATTCTACAAAAAACTGACCTACTTAGATAAATCACAGGAGCTGCCCTTAAACTGATATGGTGGGAAGCACAACTGAAGGAATTGTTTTTCTCCTTTTTTTTTATTATAAGATAAGTAATGTTTTAGCTGCTACAAATGGAGGGCTAAACCAGCTTAAAGCCATTCCTGATTAAGACAGCAACAGTAAAACATCTTAAAAGAAGTACTGAGACATCCCCATCAAACACAAGCATCTTCACAAATCTAATTTAGCAGTATAGCACATTAAAGATAAGGGGTTTACTTCATTGTTTTTAAAGGGGCTGAACTTACCTGTTGAATTTCATTATAAAAAAGAGACAAATTAGGGCCCTTAGCAATCCCTGGGGCATGAACTGACTTTATTACAGAAATCAAATATATGCAGGGAGTCTTCGCTAAGGAACTGACACAACATCAAGTTTGTCAGTACTGTCCTACTGAAATAATACACAGGATTTAAACAGAAATCATAACATTCAAAACATGGCCATAATATTTGGAAAATGTTTACCTTATTTCCTTTACTTGTCTAATGACCTCTTCTTGGGTTTTCACAACTGTCTCTATCTCTTGCTGGGAAACCTGCTAGGGGCAGGGGGAGGAAACAGATCAACATATCTTGGAATAAACAAATGGATCCCACTGCTGAAATCAGGCTGGGCTCTGAATCACCATGGGTTTTATTTACCTGTCCCTGCTGATCTGGAAACCCAGCTCCTCTTTTGGCAATCTCCTCTGTGACTGCAGAGACATATTTCCTCTGCTCATCCAGAATCATGTCCAGTTGTCTGTTAAGCTGTTTGATTTCCAGATGAATTCGATTCTGCCCCTCAAAGATTTGCCTCAGTTCACGATCACTCACAGTTTCAAAAGCATCATCTGCTGCTAAGAAAAAAACACAGGGGCTTTTTACCCATGTGCACATTCCTCACAAGTTGCAATGGATCATTCTTCTTGCTCCCTTAACATATGCACATCCATCTACCTTCTCCTACCCATCCCAGCATCCAAAAGACTCTGGCAAAGGCATTATTTCTTATCAAAGAAAGGCTGAACTGCATCCCAAAATGCAGATCAAAATAACCTATAGGACCTTTAGAACAGTCATCACTGTGCAATAAAGATGACAACCTGAAATTTCACATCTAGATGCCCAAAGTATATCTGTAGTCGCATACAGTAACAAATGGCTTCCATTATATTTTCAAATAATCGGGTTCTTGTCTCTCCAGCATTAGACAAGCATTAAAAAGCTTTTTACATGGTAACCACATGTTCCAATATATGCACTAGCCCACCTTTGAAAAGTTTTCTATGATGTGCAGAAACAGACCAAAAGATGTCCTTTAAATAATGAAAAAAGGCCATGCTGTCTTAATCACCACTTTAGAGAGATGCATGACCTTCTCTCCCTTCTCTTGTTCCTAATTCCCACCATGGTTCCAGTCATTTATTTTGTCCTCAATACAGGCACCACCAGGATAATTTTAGAAACAGGAGACAAATTACAGTAAATATTTTAAAATAATGTAAGTAACATTAGTGTGACTTTAGGAAGATCAGCCCTAGTTCTGAACATGCTGGAAAACAAATGTTTTCCTGGACAGTTGAAAAATAGCTCCAATAACTTGCCTGGCTGTCCTTGCACATCAGGATGTTCCCTTTGAAATTCTTCCTTCTTCTTATCCAATTCTTGCTGAAAGTGTTCAAACTCTTCTTGATACTTCTCTTTATCTTTCTGAGGGATTTCTGCATCTGGTGTTGGCTTTAAAACATTATTGGAGGGAAGGGCACATGTGAGATTTTTTCACGTTCTTCCCCACTCTTAACACAACTGACTCTCCCGTTCAGATTTCAGTTGTGAACACATGACAAAATTACTGCAACACATTCATATATTTAGCTGAAATGAAAAATCACACATCCCCATGTAGATAAAATAAAAAAATTTCCCAATAGAAAATTAAAACAAGTTTTACAAGGATAAATGCTATTTAGCAGTGCAGAATCATCCTAGAAGTAAGGAAACTTGAAAGTGAGAACAGATATTTTGCCACTTCCGAAAGAAAGTGTACTTTATAGTACTGCATGGTTTGATTTAACATAATGAGTTTTGTTGCTTCAGTGGTGCTTCCAGAATTCTGGTCTTGAGAGTACCAATGACAATATTATTGAAACATTACAGTACAAGTTTAATTTTTCTAAACCACATGGCAAATTTGGCTACATGCCAAAATTGTGAAACGGGAATGCCACATGTGACTTAAGAGGAAATACCATAATCTGGTACTGCACATACAATAATATGTACAATAAAATATTTTACTAATCATGCATAAAAATTCTTACTGTTTCCTTCCCAGGTTCAGTCAGCTGGAAGGTCAGAAATGACAGCACATCATGGTCATCTGTATTCAACAAACAAACAAACAAAAAAAACCCACCTCACAAATGTCTCTAATTCCCAAGCCAACCTTCCACTTGCAAAGGATCTTCAAAAAACAGCATCCTCACAAGTGTTTGTGCAGTGAGGAATGAGACTATATAGGGACTTTATCAGGAAAAAACAAAAATTCTTTAGCTGGAGTCAGGAAAAGTCCAAAGCATGTCAGTAATTTGGGACTGCAAGAGGGTTAATTACATCATCATGGCCAAAAATTGGTATAATGGATCAACGCTAATAGTAAAAACCCAACCATGCAACCAACCTCTCTTGCAAGCCTTGCAAGTCCCCACAGCATTTGCCATAATTTTTAATGTTTTCTACCTGCAAGTCCCCCTGTGGCTGCAGATATTCCAAAGTACCCTTGTGATGGCAACACCATATCTTCCACTTTGGCACAAAATTCATAGTCCTCTTTATCTGGAGTAAAGCCATTATTAATTAATACCTGAAAGGACAAACACTTAGGATTTTCACCACATTTTTGTTAATTGCTTTGTCACTTTGCAGTAATGGTCACAAAATACAACTTATTGGGTAACTCAGTAGCTCATAGTAGAAAACAAAACTATTTCTTTTCTGAGAGAGACATTCTACCCCAACATTTTACATAAGCATTCTATTTGCAAAAGTCCACATCCCAAGAAGGTTCTGGGCAACACAGAACTGATCTACACCAGTCATCCCTTGCAGTTCTGATTCAAAGCATAAGGAGAATCTGCAAAATGCATCCCTGGAGAAAGAGAGAACTGCTAAGTTTAGCAGCAACATCTGGGACAGAGGAGTTCCTAGAGGAGGCATCAGAGCCCAGGTGAGAACAGAGCAGCCTTGGAGGCTGAAGTTTAACTTTCATTCAAGAGTGAGAGGCAGCTTTTCCCTTTACAACACAGTACAAGGTCTGCCCTCTTCTAGGTGCAGTCATGTTTACTTTTAGAGAAACTTCTGCTACAAAATTATAACTGTGCACTGTATGGCTGCTACCTGTGAATATATGAATAGCACCTTTCCAGAAGGGATCAGATGCCAACAAACACACCCTTTGTAGCTTTCACAACTCGGCACCACATTAGTATTTTTCTCTCCTTACCTAGAAGGAATTTACAATCAGCTAATATTTAAGAAGTCTTACAGCCTCCCTTATACCAGTAGGTTTTAATCTTTAGTCTTGAAAGCCCTACTATTTTTTGGAAGTGAGAAGCCCCAAGTAGAAAATTTAAATCTACTGTTGAACAGTTTTAGTTTTTTAGCCCCATTTCAAGAACCTCTGGTTCAAAAATCAGCTATAAAACCCTCTGCAACTCTTACATCAGCTTGAGAAATACCAAACTCAGGAGCAGTTTGATCACCTATAGCTTAAACAGATCCTGACTTTGGGACATCTCTCCAGGCAAGTCAAGAGCAACGGAAGGATCTGAGCGTATCATAAATGTGTTTGCATGACTGTCTCCTAAGTCACAATGGAAAAATCAGCAATACCTGCATTCTAATGCAGCCAAAAGAACCCGTGTAACATTTAAACACAGCACCTCCTTCCACCTCTGCTACCAAGCTCCACGTTTCCAACACTGGAACGGACATATTTGTTGCAATTCTGTGAAAACCCAGTTTCATGTTTAAGAAGCTGAGAAAGACAAGTAATTCTGTTATTTCAGACTTACCATCAGTGTTTTTTGGTAGTATGTGATCTTGACTCGCACAGGATAGGGCTTGTTCCGAAAGTCCCTCTGACAGGATGCCAGTGCTTGTGTGGATCCATCGCTGTGCAAAAAGAGAGCATCAATAAAACTCTGTGTTATGATTCATCAGCTAGGACAAAAAAGTGTCTGACTCTCACTATGTAAACTCATCCCAGTTTTTCAATCTGCAAGCTTTTCCAGGCTGTTCTGTAATTGCACTGAGCTTTCTGCAGCGCTCTCCAGTACTGCATGCTGTACACAGGACACAATGCAGATGGAATGCAGCAATGGGGAAATCTGTTTTCTGAGATACATTCTAAGATACAATTTTCAGATACATTCCTGCACCCGGAAACCTAGATGGAAATAAGCTGTACTGACTGCACCAACTGAGCTAGATACCTCTCCTCTCCGAAATCCAAAAAGGTGTCCATTGTGCTGCTGATAAACAATCAGAAATCAAAATTAATCCAATTAATTTTAGTAACAGCAATTTGCTTTCAGTTAGTCACTTCTACCAATTATTAGCTGTGTGCTGAGGATCCCCATAAGCAATAGTCTGTACTGTAACTATACTCATCTGAAACCATCCATCCCAAAGGGCATTTGCCAATAAAATACCCATCCAGTTGCCAATTTCTCTGCTGTTACAGAGAAAGCAGTATTTAAACAAATAGAAGCCCTCAAATGTAAAGGATACAACGAAGTTTCATATGAAAGAAGCCTTTATAATGCTTCTCAAAAGGTTTCATGGAACATTTCATCATTCAAAAGCAAGCATTCAGTAGTAACACTGAAAATAAACTTACTTCTGATGGTCATACAGCAACTTTCCATTGTTGCCTACAACAATCACTCCGGGATTGTTTTTCTAGGGAAAGAAATGGCACACAAATTGATTAGTTTAATTTGAAGTGAAATATCAGCAACGCTTCTGAAAGCCTTCTGGTAAAATAAGTCTAAAATGTCTAAAGCAAGCCAGAGTTTTGCAGGGACAGCAAAAACACCAAAGCAGACCTACTATGTATTGTTTAAGTTTCAGGATCATTCTGGACTGGAAAATTGAGAATTGAAAACAGCAACTGTCATCCTCATCTGCTACAAAATCTTTGCTGCTGAGCTGCTCAAAGCAGATTTCTTCCAAGAAAAACAGCATCTCTGAAGACACACATAGAAATTGGTGTTTCCAGCATAAGGGAAACTTGACTTTCTATTTTATCCCTTTGAAGTGAAAGAGGGGAATAGTAAGAAAACAACATCCTAGTTTCTTCCTCAACAGACAGGAAATTAATTTGTCATCGTTGCTGCAAGAGTTTCCTCCCAACCAACCTTTCCATCATTGTCAAACGAATCAAAGAAAATTCCAACACCATTCCATTTATCAGCTGCCCCAAAAACAGGCCCGTCCAAGCCTTGCTCTTCTGTAAACCACACTGCCTATGAAGAAAGCAAAAAGTCGTAAGTCAAGATTCACTTTTAGAGCACATTTGTTTTTCTCAGCTAGGTGAAACTGCTCCTACCAATCCATCAGCTCCAATGCGGCCTCTTCCTGTAACTCGAAAGGTCACTTCCACTTCCCAATATTCAAATATTGATTTGTTTTTTGTCCACACTGAGCCCTTCTGGCTTTTCAAAGAGGTTGTTATACGGATCTGATCTGCGCTTGGAATAGCATCTAGAAAGGAAACAAGATATTCTAACTTTCTGTTTAGCAGTGTAAAAGAACAATAGGCATACATTCAGAGAGTGATTAATTTGCTTGCATTAAATAACATTGCTTTTAGGGATTATTTTATTGAAAAAGAAGGGAGAAAACTCATCTATAGACAGTTGCCTTCATGTCACTTGTATCATAATGTCAAGTAAGAAAAGGTATATTTAAGAATTAAGCAGTAGCAACTAAATTAGTCTGACAAAAACCAAAACAACAGCACAAGTCACAGCAGCGAAACTATGTGAACGTGGAAGTGTAAATGTCAGCGCCTTTCACACGGGGGGCCACTCAGGAAGGGCAACAAGCCTTTCGGAGCACGACGGAACCCTTTACCCAGAGCACACAGAAACAAACGTTGTTCAACCAAGTCCTGTTTGCCAAGGCACCCTTTGCATTTCGAGCTTTGAGACGACGCAACCCAACAGTTTGTCCGGCAACACGGCCCGGGGCGACCTGGAGCGCGGCAGCAGTGACACATCAGCACTTGCCGGCAGCGCCACGAGTCCCCTAGCCGGGGCCCGCAGCCGCCACAGCAGGAGGCCATAGGTGCCTTCGCACCGCAGGTGGGAGCCCGGGCGGGCCCGGCACTTCCTCGCCACCGCAGTATCTTTTCTGCGCCTCTGGTGCCACGTGGAGCCCGAGGGCACGGCCGGCACCCGCGGCCAGCTTCGCCTGCGGCTTCTCCCCAAGACCCCGCATCCCCCGACCGGACACTGCTGCCTCCACCTCAGGAAGGCCACTGGCCCGGGCCCGTCACCCCCGTCCGGCACTTACTGCCCGTGTGCACCCAGAAAGGCACCGTGCCATCCGCCTGCACCAGGTGCGGCCCCTTGAAGCTGTATTTGTACTCGAAGCGTCGATGCGGCGCAGCCGCCGCACCCTCCGTGGCCTGCGCACCGGAGAGCGCCGGGCGGCCGAGGGCGAGCAGGAGCACGAGCGCGGCGAGCGGCGCCGCCATCTTGGTCCAGCTGCGGGGCAATGCCCAGGGCCAGCGGGGCGGCCCCTGATTGGACGAGCGCGGGGGCGGGCGCGTGCGGGGCGGGGAGAGAGGCGGGACCAAGGTGAGGGAGGGAACCGGGCTGGGAACCGGGCTGGGAACCGGGCTGGGAACCGGGCGGGGCTGAGGGCGGGGAGCGGGGCGGACTCAGAGCAGGAAGTGGGGCGGGGAGTGGGCCGGGTTGAGGGCGGGAAGCGGGTCGGGCCGCCGGGCACGGCCAGAGCGTGGCTCGGATATCCGTCCCTCCCGGTGAGTTTCCGAGCTGGCCTGGGTCCGAGGGGTCGTGCACTGTGAGTTGGTGTGCGGGTCAGCCGCGATCGTGCGGCCTCTCTGGCAGCTGCGAGCCGGTGACAGTGCACAGAATGTCTGAAAGATAAATACCCTGTTAATTCCCCTCAATATTACTTTCTTAGCAAAGACCGCACTTCCACGGGCTCTTCTCAGGGTAGTCGGAAGTCCCGCAGGAAAATCCACACTGTTTCCCCCAACATGCCAGACCAACCTTCCGCAGAGGTGAGCAAAACAAACCTCAGGTGACAGGCAGGCCCCAACCGTGACAGGTGACAGCGGTGACAGTTGGGGAGAGTCCCCGACACTGCCAAGATGAGAAACACGGCTGTTTGTCAGTGTGTAGCGTCCCAGAGCAGGGGCAGGGCTTGTCTCAGAGTTAAATCAAGCACTGAAGCAACAGTTAAGAGCTTCCTGTTTCACTCTCTCCATTTTCATTTAGCAGCCTGTCATACAGCCTTATTGGAGAAGAAAATAATTATCAGTCGGGGTTTTCTTTTTCAGTTTCTTTACACTCTTGGGTTTTGTTCTACATTTTTCATACCCATTTGATTCTGACACCCCTTCTTTTCCTCTTAATCTGTGAGTATGAGCAATCTTAAGACTTGGTAAGTATGTTCAGAGCCTGCTAAAAAGAGGATGATCTTGGAGGCGCTGGGGAGAGATTAAGCTCTTTTTCTAAAATGGCACACATTTCCTTCAGCATGGGTGAAAGTAAAACCTTACATTCTCACTTTTTCAGTTATACAGATGAGTACGCAAATATATGACCAGATGAGACTTGGCAAGCAAAAGGTTTCTGAGGTAAATTTTAGAATTTCTATATATAAATATATTAAGTATTCTTGACCAGGTAACACTTGTTTCTATAGAGAAAAAAGTGCTTGATGTTTTGTTTTGTATAGTGGCTTCCATCCAACAATATTCTAAACCCCTGATTATGAATCTGTTTTGCTTTTTTAGGACACATATGTGGGAGATGTCAAGGGAATTGGGAGTCTCTTCTTGGCAGCTTTCTAGACATAGGAAACTCAGCTCTTTTTCTGTTCTTTAAAGATCTGTAAAGTAATTTTTGAGGTAAAATTCTAGAATTACTTCAGCAGGATAAAATGGCGTGTGCATCAGGGGTCCAAACAGAACAGTATGAGGCCCTCTCCTGTCTACTTCCTCCATTTGCCAGTAACCTCAGAATTAATGCCTATAAAATACCAGAACCATGCTGAAGGAGACTAGAAACACAAAAGCACAAGCCTTGAAACAATTCCCTCTTACCCACTCACCCACACATGTGAAAGCAGGCTAAAATTTTGTAACTTAGAGGCATCGGCATAGATACTGTCTTGACAATTGTGCATGGAGGATTTGTAAAATCTCTTTTGAAAATGGAAACTCCTTTAAAAGTCTTCTTCCCAGGCATGGAAAGCTGCCCTCCAATCCACTGTGACATGCAGGAAAAACATCTAGAGACTCCCAAAATTATAGATGTTAGCAGTTTAGACTCTTCAAGTTAAGTCTCTTCAAATTCTTTTGCTACATGAGCTCACTAGAAGAAACAAAAATGTTTTCTATTTTTAAGAACTTGAAGTCTGTCCTGAAAATTACATTTGAATTCAAACCCAGTAACAGGGAAATGAAGGCTCAGCAAAGAGAACAGAAAATGGCCCACTGGCCTGAAACACAATTGGATTGTCAGGGACTGGGAGCACTGGCAGGTTGATAATCTGTATAATCATAATTCTGTACAATCGTAACAAATGAAATACCTTAATTATCTCAAATTCTGCCTGGAAGTAGTTAGTACTATTTCTCTGTCATTATTCTTATAAAAATGCCATTTTATTTTCCATAAGTCTCATCAGGGAAGTCAAAACCCCTGTAAACACACAGTAACTATAAATCTCTCCCTTCAGCCTCCAGAGCTCTAAGCATTTAGACACACTAACAAGCCCACACTGGAAAGGGCAGAGGAGAAAAAAGGAAAAATTAGGTTCCAGTCAATGAACTCTCCTAAAAAGTGTTTGGAGCACCACTGCTTATGCTAATAAACATTTGAGGTATCTTGTGTTGAACTTGAGGATTTTGAGCAGAAATGCAAGACCTGTCTGGTTTCCTCCTGTCTCAGTGATCAGTTCATGATTTTTATAAATATCTCTGAAAGCAAGCCTTTGCACACAGGCAGAATTATTTTCTGTGTCACAATAGATGGGAATGCTGAAACAGACTGAGTTTTTTTACACTGGCTGTGCTTTAATACATATGCAGCTAATTAAATGTTCTGTGGAAGTCACAGAGGATTTTACTTTTGATTTTTCCTGAGACCATGCCTTAGCATTTGAGCCTTAGCACAGCTTTATAAAGACACTTACTGAACCCGAAGATTCACTGTCCTTGAGTTGCCCCTGGAAACAATGGATAGGAAAAGCACTGGGCATCTTAGAGAGCATTATCTTTTCTCATTATGTCTGTTTATCAAAACAGTGAAAGGAAGGTGGACTTTCAGAAGTTTTAAGCTATTCTTCAACAATCCAACCCATTTTAACCTTTACTCCAAGACATCTGGACATTTTTCTTTTTTAGAGTAATAAAATTATTAAGGTTGGAAAAGACTTCTAAGATCATCAATCCAGCCTTCAAAAAAACCTATTTTTTTTTGACAGAAGAATTTCTTAAGATGTACCACAATTTAAAAAACACAATTAATATACTGAGCCTTCTTTTTCTGTGCTTCATCTCCCTTGAGGATTCTCCTACTCCTAGGCCAGCAATCGGTGTGTGAAAGTGTATTATTTAATTTCAATTACAATGTTAATTACAGAAGACAAGTTGTTACTGAATCTTGCACTGTAATTAATCAACCTGATATTTACTTACTCCGTTGATCACACTGGATTAAGCTGGGTCTGGACAAGCAGGGCAAGGAAAGTGAGTGACAGGAGCATTATCATGGCACACTGCCTCCCATTGGGAAAGTTCATCTTCCTTCTGAAAGAGACGCCTTCAGGGATCATGGAATTTGAATTCCCTGTGAATTTGGTGTCATCTTAGCTTGACCAGCTCTGGAGACCATATTAACCTCCTCTTGTGATTTTCAGAAAACCATTCTAATTTAGCAAGTAATTAAGGGTCACATGTAGGATAAAGAGCTAGATAAGCTTGGATTACGCACAGGAAGCTTTGTTTCCAAGGCAACCCGAGCAGAAGGGGTGTTAATGCTGAGGTCAGGCACTTAATGAACTGGGAATGGTTTCTGGCTGCAAAATGTATTCGAATTGGGCAAGGCGAACTAACAACTGCATTGCCATTTAATGATTTGATGAGAGAAAACAAATGCCTACAGAGCTACTTAGCAGGCAAATACTGAAGAAAAATCTTACAGGCGGTGGCACCGTTCTGCTAAGCGAGGTCAGGAGAAGTCCAAAACAATGACGCTTGACAAGCCCAAAATACTTCAGTCAGCACTGATGGATTTCGTGACTTCCCAGTGTGAAGGTGTCTCTGTTTGCGTCAGCTGCCGTTGCTTACACACTCACCCTGTGTTGTGTGTTCTTTTCCTCCCGAGGTTAGTCCTGCCCGGAGGTTGCTGCCTGTGGAATCGCCCTGGGGGATTTAGAACACTGAAAAGCAAGACAGCTCTTCTGAGAGCTCCGGACGCAGTCCACTCCTGGGACTTTAGACTCTGGGAATTAATCCCTCGGGGCATTTGACAGGGCAAATCTCACACACAAATACCATGCACATGGATAAAATAGCCAAACAGCTTATCTGTAGCAAAATAGTTGGATTCCGTGAAAGACATTAATGTTTTTAAAATGGATTCTTGCATTGTTTTGTTCTGTATGACGTAAGGAACAGTTGGGAATGAGATTACTATGCTTGACGAATATTAGAGAGTACAGAAAGTGGAGATGACCCACTGATACCTGCCGCTTTCTCAGTTCACTTGGACCACACTTCTGTGAGGGAAAGAATTGCACAGGCATTTTTCAAAGCTTTCTTTAAAACAAACAGGCATTCCCTGCTTTTTGGGACAATTACAGGATATTCTGTAATGGCTGGGGCATTCTTGTGGCAGGAACACAGGCACCTCTAATTTTGTGCTATGCTTTTTCAAAGTATGTGGATGTATAAATTAGGGCAATTTTAGAGGCCAGCTGATCTCTCTTTTTCTTCTGTGTAGCCTTGGAATAAAAGCAGGTGATTTTACATTAGGCCACCTGGTTGCACAGTGGAAATTGAAACACACTGCTCTCTCAAATGGGAACTGTAGGACTTGTAGGACTTTCAGTTAAGGGTAAGACTGTGCTGAAGGTGAGCTGGTGAAACCTAAGCCACTCACAATATTCAAAAACAAACTAACACACAAAAAAGCCATAAAAAAAAAAAAAACAACCATCAACCCAAACCAAGCTAAGAAACAAATAAACAAATATCCAGAAGGGAATTTACCTTCTTTGCTCACAGGTAGTCAGTAGGTAAAAAAAAAAAAAAAAAGAAAAAAAAGAAAAAAAAAAAAGGTAATAGCCTTGAATTTAAGTTAAAGATTTGAAAAATGGCAAGGAGAATTTATGCAGAATATCAGGGGATATTTTGCTTTTCTTCCAACTGCCCAGTACCTGGTAAGAGGGCCAACAAGGCTATAGCCTCTCTACACAAGATTTTTTAGGATGCCATCACAGGTTTTTTGGTTGATATTTTTTGAGACACAATTTTATAATTATTCCTGGATCAAGGCTAAATCTTACAAATAATAGATGGGCATCAATTAATAAGGGGCATCATGCCTTCCACAGCCCACTTCATAAAAAGGCTAGATTTCAAAAGGATGCATCAATTGGGTGGCTAAATTCACTAAAGGAACTGCAAAGAGCTTAACATGCTTGGGAAAATCAAATGCCTTAATCCAACTTTGGCCTGTAGAAGCCTCAAGGTGGCAATTACTGATTTGATAGTGACCAGAGTCAGGCCATCTGAGATGGAATGCAGCTACACCATCTTCACTTTCCTCTTCAGTGAGAGATCCCCTTCTAACATGTCCTTCTGTGGTGCTGGATGGCTCTTTTTTATTTGAATTTTACTAGAATGAGCAGTTGGGCCATTCATGTTTATCTTTGAACATTAGGAGTTGTCAAATTTAGAATCTCTTTAATTGAATGACCCAGAAGTGAGCCATAAAAACCAGGGGAGCATCCCTGCCTTTGAACTTTGGCTTCTCTAATGCAGGCTCTGGATGAGCTGCTCATGTGATCCTCAGCAGAGTTTTAACCACCCAATTTCTCAGTGCTGCCTCTCTTCTGGTTGTGTGACAAGTCCCTGTCACTTTTCAGATGTCTCCCCCAGACTCTGAGCCTCGCCTCTGCCACCCTTTTGTTATCTCCCTTGTTTTATCTCCCCTCCCTACCTTTGCTGTTTGCTTTCTCCAGCGCATTTCTCTCTCTGCTGACTATAGGCCTTCCCTCAGCTCTGCCCAAGTTTCCATGTCCTTATTGTTTCTTTGAAGCCCTACATGTCCCAGTCTCAGTGGGGAGAGCAATATAGGGCATGATCCCTAATGCATCCCTTGATGAACCATCTGGTTCATCCATTTCATTTTAAGTGCAAGCACATCACTGCCACTTTTCTCTATTTCTGTATGTGAGCAGGAAGGAGCTCTCAGTGGGTTTGGTAACCAAAGGAATAAGTCAGGGGAAGTCCCCTCCAATTGAGTTTTACTGAGAAGAACTCTTGGAAATACCACGAAGTCCCTGTGGAACTCGGGGGAAAATAGACACACCCACTGTCACACCCACACCAAATTCTTTGCTGTCACCCGTTGTGCTTTTTTGCCTCCAAATAAAATTCGTAAACCTATTAAACATTACCCCAAGTGAATTCTTACTGAACTAACATTTCTAGAGTGACCAAAATTGAGGAAGAGCCATTTTCATACTATAAGATAAAGCATCAGGAAAGAGACAGGGAAAAGCGGGAGGATTTCATTTCCCAGCCTCTCTTCTGCTGCTTGCTTTCTCCAGCTTTATTGATGTCAGCGACTGATGGATACTCTGCCATCTGCCACCTCTCCTGCAGGGATAGCTGCCAAATTCCCTCTGAGCTCAAAGATGAGATTTCTTGGTCCCTGATGGTAGGAGCCACATATGAGATGGCCTGAAAATGCAATCAGGTCCCACCAGAAACAAACCAAAAGATGCTCTACTCTAGCAAAGGCAATACTGATTACAAAGGTGATTTGGCACGTGGCACTCCAGGAGTTTTGCAACCACTGAATTGCTCTTTGCCTCTGCAGGAAAAAGCAGGGTTTACCAGTTTTGCATCTTTCTTGGCTGTTTTATAGTTGAACGGCTATGGGCACCTGTTTGGAGCAACTGATTGTAACTTTGTTCTCTAGGAAATTTCTTTCTAGCAGCTAGCAAGAAATCCCTAGTTTTCATGACTACCAAAAGAAAATAAGTGACCATGAAATAAAGTGAAAAGAATCCAGTTTAGAATGTGAATAGAGCTACAAGTTACCAAACATAAACACAAACCCAAGGAACTTGCTGTTTGTATACTGACTGAGTTTTCTATACACAGGCAAAAAAAAAAAAAAAAAAAAAAAAAAAAAAGTGAGGAAAGGAGGAGCCCTGACACTTTATTGCTCATCTACATAAATAGATAATCAAAATTGTCTTACTGAAAAGTTCATTGCCCTCTTGAGCTGACTGGAGAAGTTTCAGCTCCACTTTCCTCTTTTTGTCCAGTAGGAAACTACTTAGGAACTACTGCTGGATTTTGAAGAATTTCGAGAGCTGACTGTTGGTCCTGAGCCAGTGCCAGAGACTCTGAACCCATCATCATAAGGTAGCCTTTTCCTGGAGCCTAAAGGTGTGGCTTACTTGGACAAACAGCCTGAAAAAGCATCCTGTGCCCACATGTGTACCTAGATTGTATATAAAAAGATTCGGAAACAGCAGAGGATTGTGTTTAAAACGGGGATTTGTGCTGTCACCTTCAAAAAGCTCACAGAAATGTCTGTGTCTTTCCAGGCAACACTAGTAATACAGCAAGGCCTTTTTGTACTCTCCTTTAGCACTCAGAATACTCTCAATAGCTGGGAACTATAAAATTGGTCTTGGAAACCAGGAGCTGGTATCAACCCACGTACAGAATACATGGAAAATACAGAGTATTTAATGTTATGCTAACCCTTTTTCAGGAAATGCAGTTGGGTATGGCAAAGGCAGGACCTCTGGCTCCAGCTGTAGTGACAACATGTTTAATACTCTGATAGCAGCACTTTAAATTAAAAAAAAAAAAAAAAGAAAAAAAGAATGCCAAGGACACTGGCCAAAGTGTGGGCATTCATTTAGTGCTGGAATTGTCCCTTTCTCTCCCAAAATTCAAACCCTCATAGCCATTGCCCTCATGCAATCATTTCCCTACTCAATTTAGTATCAAATAACAGGAGTTGGTTTAGGTTTGGGGTTTGAGGATGGCTGGTTTTGGGTTTTGGTGGTTTTTGGTTTTTTTTTGTTTTTTTTTTTTGGGGTGGGGGTGTGGGTTGTTTTTGTTGTTTTGTTTTGGTTTGGGTTTTTTTGGTTGGTGTGGGGTTTTGTGGGTTTTTTAAATTTTCTTTTTTTGCTTAGCCCTCCTTAACTCCACTCATGCTGTCTTACTCTGTTTGCCAGTGCTTAAGTAGTGCTTTTTTTTAAAAAAAGAAACCAATTAGCACCTCATCAGCTTCAATTAGAGGAGACAAAAGCAGTGTAAAGATAACTCAATGAGAGGGGGTGGCACAATATCATGTAATCACTTAAGACAGCCGTGAGCATTCACTGTACTGACTCTGCCGGGCTGGGCCTATTCACCTTTTTTTGCTTCTTTCTGGATGCATTTAAGATTTTTTTTTTTTTTTTTTTTTCTGGGAAGCCAGGCCTCCCCGGAGTCTCAGAGTCTGTCATTCAGGGCTACCTGTTTATAGCTCAACGACCAGAAGGACCTAAACAATCCTATATTGTACGCCCAGTGCTTCCTTAAACTTAGGCCTCCACAAAGGCATGTTTTCAGAAGCTGGGCAGAATAAGTTAAAGGCTGGCTTTATGCTCATTAAGTGTTCTGCTTGTACTGTCTTCTAATTACATGGCAGGGCAACAATGTCTTTTTTTTGTCAATGGCGTTCTTTGGAGCAGTTAATTTGGTGCCTGTACTAAATGCCCCAAACATTAATTACTGTGGAAGGAACCCTAATTTCCTCGGCGGCTTTCCTCTCCATTTACTTCCCTTGTTTTCTCATAGGCTTGGATGAGCCTCTATAATGAAATTACCTCATTAATGCCTTTATTCTTTCAAAGTAATTCATTCAAGATCTACCATTTAGTTTTAATTTGATGCTGTCAAAAGCAAAAGGTGCATTCATGTCTTTGATTAGTGCATTTTTTTCCTCTCTAAAGAGTGGACAGATTTAAATTATTAGGATGGCAAGTAGTGAGTTATAATTGGATACAAGCAGCACTTCAGTGAATATTAAATGTTTTCAAAGCCTGGCCTATCTGCTCTGATGACTATTAACTGTGTCCAGCGAGTTCTTCTGTGGGGTTTGAATTAACAGCACATTAGCTACTGTGAAGTAAATGAAGTTTAATTTTGTTTATGAAAAACGTTGCAGTTGCATTTATCAACATGACATTTCCTTGTAGCAGAGCTCAGTTTGCCCCATTATCCTATCCTGACCTCATTGCTTGGTTAGTCCAGCTCACAAGGGAGCTAGCTCATCCTGTACTCAGCCTTGCAAAGTCTGTCTGGAGACCTACCTGGGCATGGCTTGGAGGATAAGACCTGGGAAACTCTAAATATTGTCACCTTA
Organism: Lonchura striata; assembly: GCF_050655825.1. Classification (NCBI taxonomy): domain Eukaryota; kingdom Metazoa; phylum Chordata; class Aves; order Passeriformes; family Estrildidae; genus Lonchura; species Lonchura striata. The sequence continues at coordinate 43,455,717 of NC_140743.1, forward strand.
GCTGCATTTAACCACCCTGATAATTTGCTTACAGAGTAGAGGGGAACAAAGTGTGTTTATAATTAATGGGGAGTGCACAGGCATGGACTGAGCAAGGAGGATTTTACACCAGATCTATTATCTTTAAATGTCTCTATCCTTCCTCCTTTCATTCACAACTCACCTCGCAAACTACCTGAGATGCATCAGAAAAACACAGATGGCAGAAGTCTTCTTCAACCTGCTTGGCACATGCAATTTAGGACTAATTACTAAGAGTTTATTGGGTGGCTGCAGTGCTCCCAGTCATCAAAGATCAGTCACATACTTTGGCCAGGACCTCTGCAGGGTCCTGTGCTCCCAGAGCCTTTCAGTTTGGAATATCTCCAAGGATGGAGATCCCTGAACTGCTCTGGGTACCTGTTGCAGTCGTTACCCGACTCCACATATTTTCCTTCAGTAATTGGCAGGAAATTATTATATATTCAATGCAAGCATTGACTATAATAGGATAACTAGAATTTATAATATTTTATAAATAACATCTATTATAACTTTATTGTGTATTATATTTATTTTTGAAACTGATATATTTAGTGCATGTTACATAGGATACATGTATTAGATAGATATTATACATCTATTATGATTGCAATCACAAGGCACATACAGAGAAGTGCTGTTTATTTTTGGAATCTTTCCCACTTGTGCTGTAAAAGCATCTTGGGTTTGGATTACTTTCTCCTCCCAGCACGAGCAGGAGCAAACCTTTGTATTTATTTGTTCCACGATGGAGCAAGGTCGGGGGAATTTTGAAGTAATTTCTGAGTGCATGGCTTTCACCATAAACTGTGTCTCACTGCCCTCTCATGGCTAGATTATCCATGGATATCCCATTCTCATCTTCCTTAAGTTCTTACACGAATGTTCTAGCCAGCATCATCTCTCTGAATTCCTACCCCTGTCAGCACAGCCAAACACCACAACTCCATCATCCCAAAGGAACTCTGGCGTTTGCCTCTTCACCCCCACCCTTTTCCAGCAGACACGGTAGTGCCGGGCTGTCAGAAATGCCATTTTCTAGGCAGTTAGTCCCAGCAGATGGGAAAAGAGTTCCTGGGAACATGAACACAGTCCCCACGTCCCACCTGGCTGAGACCAGAGTCCATGCACCGAGAGCTGCGGGGAGCGGAAATTCTCCCCGAGAAGAATTCTCCCCTGCCCGGCAGCCTGTGCCTCCAGCCCTGGCCCTCGCACCTCTCACCTCCCGGCAAAGAGCGGCTGCCCCTCCTGCTGGCTGCTCTGGCAGCTCTGCCGACTGTGCCCAGGGCAGGTGACAATGCCGGTGGGGCACACCAATGCCGAGGAACTCGGGTTGTTTGCAGGGAGCAACCAGCCAAGCAGGGATGCTTTTGCACTGAAGGGGGACAACCAGGGACAAGAACTAAAGAGGCTGGGGCAGCACAGCCCCCAAACCTGCCCAGTCTCCAGCTGCCACACGTTTCTGTGCCCAGACAGGATGCAAATCCACACCCAGAACAACTTGGAGGGAGGTCCAGCTGCTCATCTCTAGCCATGCCCAAGCATTCAGTGCCAGTGTCTGTCAGCCCCTTCTCCTCTCTGTCCTGATGTACCAGCGCTTGAGCCATGCTGGCACCGCTGCATTGATTAAATACCCACTAACACATATTGCCAATATCAAATTTCTCTGCCTATCCAGGACAGGCCAGTTAGCTGTGTCCCGTTCTCCCACTCTCCCAACAGAGACCTCCTCATTCCACATCCCAATTCAGGGAACACCAACTTAGCCCTGGGCCGAGAAATGAAAGAAAACAAACATTCAAAAAAAACATCCCTGTCTTGAGGCTGTCCAGGCCTGGGAGAAACCCCTTCCCACCAGCCTCTTGGCTTTATCCCAGTCCAAGTAACTGAGGAAATGCCCATTCAACCCCAGAGCAGACAGGCTGTAATGTTGTCTGCACACCAAACACCACAGCCCCAAGCACCAGCCCTGGATTGCACTTCACAGCCTCAGTCAATGCCACATGGGAAAGACACGTGATTTTTCCTTTACTGAGAGACAAAAAACAACAGCAAGGGCTGTCCCAGCTGACCTGGCCCTCGTACACAGCTGCATCAGTGAATAGGATCATCCGCCATCTCTCACTCTGCTGTAGGAAAATACTGCAAGCTGTGGTTGGGTCTGTGGTTTAAAAGCTACTTTTAGATCAGCAAAAAGGTCTTTGGCTGGGACAATTCACTGAATTTATTGGTGGATCCTAAAATCCATTTCCAGGTGCATAAAAACCCAAAGGAAAATCGGAGCAAACAGGAGTTCAAGGTGCTTTGGGCACAGGTTCCCTGAACTGCAGCAAAATGGTCCCAAGTCTGCACTTAAGCTACACCCCCTGCACCTTGTGTTCTCCAGACCAGTCACCCTTCCTGAGAAGGCCAGAGAGAAGGGATGGGTCAAGGGAGCCATTCTGGGAACCCCCAGCCCCACTACCAGTGATGCTGTCAGTGCCTGCAGCCCTCACCACAATTTGTGTCACTCACTGGGTGATTCCTGATGTGGCACTTGGGGATGGAGCTGAGGGTGTCCTTGGCAGTGCTGGGGCAGCAGTTGGACCCACCAGTCTCCAAGGGCATTCCCAACCTCAGGAATTCCATGGGACTCTCCATGACTGTCCCAGCTGCACAGGCAGGCACAGGAAGCTGTTACACACAGATTATATTGCTGTGAGCCAGAGCACTCCAGGTCATCCTTGAGAGAGTGCAGAGAGCAGGAAAAAAACACAGTACTGATCCTGCTCCATGCTTTCCCAGTGGGGCATGAACACCATTTCATCCTTACCCTGAGAGCTCCAAGGAAAAGAACTACTGAGCTGGCACAGAAGATGCCACTTTCCTGACACTCTTGCCCTAGAACCACAGCTCAGCAGGTTTCTGTGGGAATCTGAATTATCTTAGTAGTTCAGAAGCTGCATGTCCCTAAAGAAAGCCCTTGGGAACAAGAAGCTTCTCACTGGCATCTCTTACTTCAGTGTACACTTGCAGTGCATTGAGACTGTTTAAATCAGAATGAAGTGACTTGGCGACAGCACAGCACTAGGTCAGGGACACTGGGAAACTCACCAAACAACATTGACTATGGACTCTCCATTCCAATAGGAGAATGGAACTCCAGCTGTAGCATCCTCATTTCTCACAGTTCTGTTTCAAGGACTCCCCTCAGGAAAAGGATGTCACTAGTCCCACTAGCAAATACCCAAGGCAATTTTTACTCCCTACAAAGAGTAGGAATGACCAAGAACAGTTGCTGTCATAGGAAAAGCAGGGGATTGTGATGATCAAACACTTTCTCCTGTGAAGGCTTCAGTTCCTAACACCACCCTTGAGCAGCTCTGCCTCACCCACCTGCTCCAAAACAGCTCCGTGGGGCTTAGCTCCAGCTCTTTGGACTTTGTCCATCCCCACTGCTCTGAGAGGCAGCACCAACAGCACAGCAGGGGAACACCTGAACAGCTACAACCAGGGACACACCAAGGCTAGCAGGTCCTGCAGCACAGCTTCTTGTGATTCAGGACCTCTGATTTTTGGTACAGATTCACTGGAATTTATTTATATATTCATTTTCAAATATGTCCTCTCTATCTACTTTATTATATGCAGGAATATAAGAATCTCTGAAGAGACATCTGAAGGTTTTGAAAGTAATGCCATAACATTTTTATTTAGCCTCACACTTGAGGCTGCTCTGAGCCCTCCTCATCCTTACAGCTCACACCTGTTGGCTGCTCTGAGCCCTCATCCTTACAGCTCACACCTGTGGCTGGTCTGAGCCCTCATCATCTTAACAGCTCACACCTGTTGGCTGCTCTGAGCCCTCCTCATCCTTACAGCTCACACCTGTGGCTGCTCTGAGCCCTCCTCATCCTTACAGCTCACACCTGTGGCTGCTCTGAGCCCTCATCATCCTAATAACTCACACCTGGGGCTGCTCTGAGCCCTCCTCATCATCCTAACAGCTCACACCTGCCGCTGTTGCCACCCTCCAACAGCGTCTCTCCATCTCCAGCACACAGCCCACTTCTCACAGATACAGACCAAACAGAAATCTGCTACAGCTGTCGGCTTTTCTTAATCCACCTGGTTACACAATTAAAACACATACATGCACTGATGGTGATTGAAAGAAAGCTTTCCCCTGGAGAAAACAGTCCTTTTGCTGGCACACTTTGCTACACCTTTGGAAAAAGCAGAATCTGCACCAACTCCTAAGACCCCTGCCGAGGAACCCAGCCCTGCTTGGGACACCCAAAGCAGCAGACCTCGAAAAAGGAGGGGAAAAGTCAAGCTTGGAGTGGAAAAAGAGGACAGAAGTACAGCAGCCTTTAAAAATGCCTGCACGGAGCAATAGTGGGAAACAGACACATTTATTCTTTCCTTGCTTTCTGTGATGACATAAATAGGAAGCAAGAACACGTTAAACAAAAGGCAGAGCTAGGATTTTACAGGTCTTTATTTTGGCAGGCTGCATGACAAACGCCTCTTCCGGGTCTGCGACACGTTTGGGGGAATGGCAGAGAACGGAGGCAAAAGGTGCCGGGAGCCCTTTCTGTTCCCTTCAGCCCCTGCAGCTGCTCCGCTGGTTTCAGGGCACTTGCTTGGTTCGTTCCTAGAGAAAAAGGCTAGGGCATGATTTTCAAAACTACTGCCCATCCACAGTCAGAGTTTCCTACATTCCTGGGTACAAATGAGTGGATCGAGAGAGGGCTTCTTTCCAAATGAGGTTAGCCATAGCTTCCTATTCTTTACCAATAGCTGTGAAAACGAAACACTTGCCATGTTTTAGTATTCTACACACACCCCTCCCAGGGAATTTTGGGGCAGCTTTGGGTCCCTCTGCGGGACGGCACCCAGCGTGACCCCCCCCTCATTCGCCACCCACCCGCTCCTCCACCGCAGTGTGCGTCCCTCTCCTAGTGACCTTGGGGTGCCCCAAATGCCATCAGAGGCCCGAGGCTTCAGCCCCTAACCCTGACCCCCGAAGAAGGCACAGGACGAGTCCAACTGCCCCGGACAGCAGCCCAGCACTCCCTTCCAGCCCTTCCCACACCTCCATCCCCCAGAAAGGGACTCCGCCGCAACAAGGAAAGGTGGGGGCAGCCCCCAGAAGGCTCAAAGCTCCCGCCCCGCCTCGCTGTCGCGGGCCAGGGGCAGAAAGAGGGAGCGGCAGAGGTTTGTTTGTGTGGAGGTGTGAACACTCCAGATGCCCCTGGGGACACTGCTGGGCAGCTCTGTTCTAGCAGGACTGCACGCCTGTGCTCCCAGAGCTTCAGTTCAGAGCTCATCTCAAAACAAAGGTAGCTGAAGAGATTTTTGTTTCATACTCATCACTGTTTTTCTCTTCTGTTTTTTGTTTCGCTTTAAACAGTTTGAAAACCACAAGGATGTAAGCCAAGAGCCTCCTGTGGCACTGGATTCTGTATTTACCACTTTGCTGAAGGGAGCCTGGGAGAGAGGAAGCAGTACCTTCCTGGAAGATGGTGTTCAGACAAAGTGGAGAGACTTGGCTTCCCGGCTCCCCCTACCTGAGCAGCTTTTGTTGGGAGTAAAGCACGTGCTGCTGTACCCGAAATCCACAGTAGAGAACTTCAGCAGATAATACTGTAGTTATCCTTGGTTTACTTTATGGCACAAGTTACAGATGACTAGGCTGCTAAAACTTAGGTTCCAGTGCTGTAGCTCTTTTCCCCCGACTAGGCTCCGAGGGTACGCAGCACCATACAAAACTGCACCTAATTTGTAAAAAAATGTAATTTGTTCTGATTATTGAAGCTGAGCTTTATTCCGTGGAATCCCAGCTGTGTGCTGCCCCAGGGCCTTTGTACAAATAGCGTCACCGGAGCTGCACATTCCTTGTGATATGTATGGGATTTTGGGGGGGTTCAATAAAAAGGAGATGCAAAATGAGGGAATTGCTTTTAGATGTAACTATTCTTGTCCTAAAGGGGCCATCAGCTCTGTCCCCAGAGCTGAGTTACGAGTGTGTGTGTTGAAAGAGCCGCAAGCCTTTAGGGGCTGCAGTTTGTGTGCCCTGTGCTGAGGTGCCCTGAGGAAATGTGTGAGCCGGAGGGAGCCGGGGCCGGGCGGAGGGAGCTGAGTCCAGCCGAACGGAGCCGAGCTCTGCCGAGCGCAGCAGCCCGGGCAGGGCGGGGCGCCGGGGGGGAGCCGGGGCGCTGGGAGGGATCCCCCTCCTGTCCCTCTCTCTACCGCTCCATGCTCCTGCCCGTATTCCCCTCGGTTATCTCTCTTTCCCCCGTTTCCATGTCCCCTCCAAACCCGGCTCCTTCCTGTCCTGTCCCTGCCCCGCTGCTCCGTTCCATTCCCCCCCTCTGCCTCCTCTGTCCACCGTCCCTCTTCCCTCCCCTGCCGGCCTTTGAATCCGAATTATAAATCAGAATGTGAATATAAATATGAAAAATATAAAAATAAAATACATTGAAATGCAGTTTAAAAGAAAAGGTTTTTTCTTTTGGTTCTTGTTGGGTTAGAGGCAGGGGTTTTTTCGTTGGCGTTCTTTTCCGCGCGAGATGTTTCGGGGCATTTGCTACCGAGGACGTTCCGCAGGGGACGGCGTCCGCTCTTTTTTGCCGCCGGCCCCGCCCGCGGCCCCGAGGCGAGCGGCGGCCCCCGACGGTTGCGTGCGGCAATGCTGCCACCTTGTGGACACAGGGCGGTACTGCAGGCCCCCAGCCAGTCCCCGGCAAAATCACCGAGACGGGGCGGGAGGGGCCAGAGCGGCCCCAAAACCACCGAGACGGGGCGGGAAGGGCGAGGGGCGGCAGCGAGCGGCGAGCGGGGCGGTGTCTGTGAGTGAGGGGAGGGCTGAAGGCGGCTCCGCGGCGGCGCCGGAGAAGGATGGCGGCGGCGAGGGCGGTTTTCTGTCCTGCGCCGGCCGCCGTCCGTGCCACCGCGCTTTAAAGCTTTCCGCCCTGCGCCGGCCGCTGTCCGTACAACAACGGTTAATCTCTATGGTTTCTGCGGACTTCCTGTTCGTCTCTATGGTTTTATGGAATTTCCGGTTAATCTCTATGGTTTCTGGAAAACTTCCGGTTCGTCTCTATGATATTATGGAACTTCCGGCTCATCTCTATGATTTCTGGAGGACTTCCTGTTCGTCTCTATGGTATCATGGAACGTCCGGCTCATCTCTATGGTCTTTGGAGGACTTCCGGTTCGTCTCTATGGTATCATGGAACGTCCGGCTCATCTCTATGGTCTTTGGAGGACTTCCGGTTCGTCTCTATGGTATTTTGGAACTACCGGCTCGTCTCTATGCTCCTGGAGGACCTCCCATTCATCTCTATGGACCGTCTCTGTGGTCGCTCCTGCGCGTGCGCGGCTGCCATGAGGGAGCGGACGCGGGAAATGTGCCAGGCGGGAGCCCAGAAAAATGGGGAAAAAAAGGTAAAAATCTGGAAAAAAGCGCCAAAAAGCGGGACGAGGAGCCCTGAATCGGGATGGGGGAACGCGGGAATGGGGAGAAAGTGACCTAAAATGGGAAAAGAGCCCAAAAATTGGGGAAGAAAGGGCGAAAATGGGATCGGGGAGCTCGGAAATTGTGGGGGGAGTGACCAAAGTCGGCGAAAGAGCCGAAAAGTGGGAAAAAGATCTGGAAATGTGGGAAAGTCGCACAGAGAAACGGTTTAAGAGCCCAAAAATGCGGGAAAGGCAAAAAAATAGGGAAAAGGCAAAAAAAAAAAAAAAAAAAGAGGGAAAAGAGCCAGAAAATTCGGATCATGGTGTGGAGAGTTTTGTGGATGAGCGGCTTCGGGAGAGAGGCCATGACTACATGCAGTTAGTGAAGCGGTAGCTGAAAATTGCAGAGTGCAGCAATAGCGGATGTAGCAACAATATCACACGTCCTTGGGTGAGCTGGTTCCCAGCAGCAGAACGGTCAGCAAAGAGATAAGTGTAAGGGAAAACAAAGCAAGCAGAGAAAGCCCCAAAGGCGAGCTTGACCTGTTCTAGAGACACCAATGAGGAGCCTAAGTTTTGCAATATGCATGAGCTTCATTATAACGGGTATAACTGTACATGCGTGCTTAGAATAAACTGAAACTTGTTGGCATTATAGAATGGGCTTTTCTCCCGTTATTTTTCCCCAAAAATGGTGACCACGACGTGATAGGCGCCACGGTGGAGTGAGGAAAAAGAGTTCAGGTCCTGATGCAGCCAGGATGGCAAAAGTGCTGAATTGAAATAGCGTGCACCGTGCCCCAGGTGACTGCAGAGGCAAGCCTGGCCGATACGTGCTGCCGACGACCTCGGAGGGCTGCAACAGCGCTGACAATAGAGGTATGAAGAGGCAAGCAGCATATGATTTATTTACTGCGTTCTTGCAGAAAAGGCAGATTAAAAACATTGATTTACATAAAGATCTGCCAAGGTTATTAACATATAGGTATGCTAAGGGGCTCTTTATAAATCCTCATACAGTACATAAGTTGTCTAAGTGGTGTAAGTTTAAAGATAAACTATAAGAAGACATTTTAGATGATGATAAGACACCCAAAAAGCTAAAAAAGTTGTAAAAGGTAGATCACAATGAGTTATTACAACATCAGGCAGAAAAAAAAGCTGCTGCACAAGCAACTTCACACTAGAGAAGAATAAAAGTTATAGCAGAGAAAATTAATTACCTAGTATTTCCATGCCACCTGCTGTGTCTACAGTGGAATTACCTCCCTTGCGACCCGTGCCTGAGGACACGGAAACAGAGTCGGGTTGTGAGCCCACGGCTCCTCCAGCCCCCCCAAACAGAGATCACCGGTTTGTCAGAGTTTGTCTGTCAGTAAATCACCCCCTAAGGCAAAGTCTGACCTAACAAAGGCTCTGGCCAGAGAGCAAAAAGAAGTTTAGGCAACTCTAACAAAAGTAAAACTAAACAAAGAAAATAAGCAAACTTTAGAACTAGCAGCAGAACTAGCTTATCCTATAATTTTTCAGCAGCAAGCAAGCAAAAGGTTACCAGCTCAAATTACACCATTAGATTAAAAAATTTTTGTCACAGTTGCAAGCTACAGTGAGTCAATTTAGAGTAACTAATAAACAAACTAAGCAAATACTAAATTATATTTAGAGTACTAATATATTGCTACCAAAAAATTATAAAAGTCTTGCTAAACTTATTTTCTCACTGCATCAGAAACTTTTATTTAGTGCACACTAGCAAGCAGAAGTTAATAAAGCTGTAGCTATGCAAAAGCAGCCTAAAGATCCTCTTCACAAAGTAACTATAGATAAATTGATAAGCTTAAGACCATATTTTCGCACCAAGGCACAAGCTATGCTAAAACCTAAAAAATGTCAAAAGGCAATGCAACTAACTCAACGAGCTATAGATCAGGTAAAAGACCCAAGAAGTTTACCAGCATATATAAAAATTAAGCAAAAAAAAAACAAAACCAAACCTTTTAAAGCATTTATTAATAAAGCAACAACAGGAATAAAAAAAAAATAGAGTGCCTAAGTTTATACGTAAATCATTATTAAAGCAGTATGCTTTACAAAATTGTAATACTTCTACAAGAAGTATATTAAATACATTAAAAACTAATTAAACTATAAAAAATACACTAAGAAAGATAACTAGTATAGCAACAAAGCAACAAACATTTTTAGTTAAAACTATTAAAGTACTAAAGGAAAAGTTACAAAAGCAAGCAAAAGCATCACAAACACAAGTGTTAACTGCTCTTACACCCCTCCAAACATCAATAACAACCCAAGAAAGTCCTCACGGCGGCCGAATAAAATGTTTCCATTTTGGTGGGGTTTTTTGTTTGTTTTGTTTCTTTTTGGTTGGTTTTTTTTTGGGAACTAAAAAGATACTTTGTGTTCCTGGAATGTTGCATTCTACCTCTGTTGTTTTCCCAGTTAGTCTGGATCCTCTGATTACATTTTTTCCTTCACTTATTAGATGTCGTGGATATGCTGGCTGTTCTGATGGAGGGCAGTGATGGCTTAGATGAAGGAATTGGCTTATCTTTAAATGAAGACATGATTATCTAAACAGTTCCCTTCAGTGCTGTTGTCCCTGCTGCGTTAGGAGCCAGGAATATGCTGTTGCTTCAGTCTGAAAACAGAACAGGTACAGGGTTTTTTTTTATGTTTTATGTGTAATTTCTAGCAGTGGAGTGAAAGTGGAATAATTTCTACCCTCTTGCAATAATTTTTTACCATTTATCATTTTTTACCTTGAGGCAATTTATTATCTTCCCTGCAAGCAGCAGGAGGTGCAGATTCATGGTGCTTTGTGCTCAAGAGGGGCATTGAAGCTCTGTAGGTGTTTCTGCCCTTTTTCCCTGACCCTAAAGAGAAGGGGCACTGTCCCTGCATGGACAGTCTTGGCCTGGAAGTAGTTGGCCTCAGTAACACAGTGTTTTAAGGGCAGAGGAGAGGTGGTTCCCGTGCCTGTGGGCAGCTCTTCCCGAGAGCAGGAGAGGGGACTGCATTGTTAAGTAGGAAATGGATGCGTTTCCCAAAGAAAACCTCAGAAATTAAGCTCCAGGGGCAAATATGGCGAGGTTCTACCACCTCCTTGAGGACATCCTTAAAACCACAGGGGCATCAGCAGGGCTTGGAGCAGGACTGGCCAATCCCAGAGCACCTCACGAAGCCCTCTGTGTGTCTGTGGCAGTCGAGTAGCACCTGGGGTGTGCTGAAAGTCCCAGTTCTGAGAGAAAATTCTGTTTAAACTTGTACACGTTGGCTGGGTGTGTCCCCCCAGTACAGCTCGGTTCTTCTCTGAGGCGGTGCCTGGCAGGGTCTCTCCCTGTTAAGGGCCGGGCGTGTTTTTGGCACAACAAGTGAATGTGGATTATTTGCTTCAGCAAGAGCTGATGATGTCTGGAGGGTTTTTCAGGTACCTCAGCGGCCAGGAGCATGTGTCTAGGTCACTAGGAACACTTTTTGATCTCGTTCAGTTCTTTTCTGCGTGAGGCTCTGTGGGCTGCTGGCAAGGCCCAAAGTAAGGAAGGTTGCCCCAGTGTCCGTGCTCATGTCAATAGTTTAATTTATTTGGCTTTTCTAGGAGCAGACGTCGTGGAGGACCTTGGTGCTGTTTTCACTGGCCTCCTGCACTCTCTGAGAGAACCCCTTGCTCCCTGCGTGACGTTCCAGCTCTGTGACAAAGATCCCGAGTCCCTGAAAGCTGCTAAGTATCCTCAGCTCTACCAGTTTAACCGATACTATAGGCTCTGGATGCCCAAGCAGTCCCAGGAACCTGTGGTATGGAATCCCTGAAGTCACTGAATTCTTGAGCCAGTATTCCTATAAAATCCTCGCTGTCGACAGAGGTTACATTTCCATCAGTAACAGCGTTTTTATTGAGGAGGTAATTCTGCATCTCTTGTTGATCACGCTGGGGACACACGTTTGCTCCAGGGCTTTTCTCTGATGGCACAAGAGGTCTCTGTGGTGTTTGGGGGGCGATACCAGGGCTCAAGGCTCATACAGAGACTCCTCACCGGGCACAGCAGAGCCTGGTGTGCGCTGTGGCCTCTGTTTACAGCGCCCGGAGTTCCCCCGGGTGGGTGGAGGATCACAGGCCCCTGGGCTGGGTTTGGTGAGTTTTTCTCAGCTCAGCAGTGTGAACACTTCTGATGCCCCTGGGGAACCTGCTGGGCAGCTCTGTTCTAGCAGGACTGCACGCCTGTGCTCCCAGAGCTTCAGTGCAGAGCTCATCTCAAAACAAAGGTGGCTGAAGAGATTTTTGTTTCATACTCATCACTCTTTTTCTCTTATGCTTTTTGTTTGGCTTTTTAAACAGTTTGAAAACCACAAGGACTTAAGCCAAGGGCCTCCTGTGGCACCGGATTCTGAATTTGCCACTTTGCTGAAGGGAGCCTGGGAGAGAAGAAGCAGTACCTTCCTGGAAGATGGTGTTCAGACAAAGTGGAGAGACTTGGCTTCCCGGCTCCCCCCACCTGAGCAGCTTTTGTTGGGAGTAAAGCACGTGCTGCTGTACCCGAAATCCACAGTAGAGAACTTCAGCAGATAATACTGTAGTTATCCTTGGTTTACTTTATGGCACAAGTTACAGATGACTAGGCTGCTAAAACTTAGGTTCCAGTGCTGTAGCTCTTTTTCCTTGACTCGGCTCCGAGGGTACGCAGCACCATACAAAACTGCACCTAATTTGTAAACAAATATCAGTTGTTCTGATTATTGAAGCTGGGCTTTATTCCGTGGAATCCCAGCTGTGTGCTGCCCCAGGGCCTTTGTACAAATAGAGTACGGGGGGGGGGGTAGGGGAACCAGAACTTCACATTCCTTGTGATATATATGGGATTTTGGGGGGGTTCAATAAAAAGGAGATGCAAAATGAGGGAATTGCTTTTAGATGTAACTATTCTTGTCCTAAAGGGGCCATCAGCTCTGTCCCCAGAGCTGAGTTACGAGTGTGTGTGTTGAAAGAGCCGCAAGCCTTTAGGGGCTGCAGTTTGTGTGCCCTGTGCTGAGGTGCCCTGAGGAAATGTGTGAGCCGGAGGGAGCCGGGGCCGGGCGGAGGGAGCCGAGCTGTGGGAATGGGCGAATGGAGGCGGGCGCGGGCGGGACTAGGCGAGCGTGGGCGAAAGCGGCCGAAAGGGGCCGAGGAGGCGAGCGGAGCCGAGCTTTGCCGAGTTCAGCCGAGGCGAGCCGAGCTTTGCCGAAGAGGCGAATGGAGGCGAATGCGGCCGGAAATAGCCGAGCGTGGCCGAAAGTAGCCGAAGCTGGCCGAGGAGCCGAGTCCAGCCGAACGGAGCCGAGCTCTGCCGAGCGCAGCAGCCCGGGCAGGGCGGGGCGCCGGGGGGGAGCCGGGGCGCTGGGAGGGATCCCCCTCCTGTCCCTCTCTCTACCGCTCCATGCTCCTGCCCGTATTCCCCTCGGTTATCTCTCTTTCCCCCGTTTCCATGTCCCCTCCAAACCCGGCTCCTTCCTGTCCTGTCCCTGCCCCGCTGCTCCGTTCCATTCCCCCCCTCTGCCTCCTCTGTCCACCGTCCCTCTTCCCTCCCCTGCCGGCCTTTGAATCCGAATTATAAATCAGAATGTGAATATAAATATGAAAAATATAAAAATAAAATACATTGAAATGCAGTTTAAAAGAAAAGGTTTTTTCTTTTGGTTCTTGTTGGGTTAGAGGCAGGGGTTTTTTCGTTGGCGTTCTTTTCCGCGCGAGATGTTTCGGGGCATTTGCTACCGAGGACGTTCCGCAGGGGACGGCGTCCGCTCTTTTTTGCCGCCGGCCCCGCCCGCGGCCCCGAGGCGAGCGGCGGCCCCCGACGGTTGCGTGCGGCAATGCTGCCACCTTGTGGACACAGGGCGGTACTGCAGGCCCCCAGCCAGTCCCCGGCAAAATCACCGAGACGGGGCGGGAGGGGCCAGAGCGGCCCCAAAACCACCGAGACGGGGCGGGAAGGGCGAGGGGCGGCAGCGAGCGGCGAGCGGGGCGGTGTCTGTGAGTGAGGGGAGGGCTGAAGGCGGCTCCGCGGCGGCGCCGGAGAAGGATGGCGGCGGCGAGGGCGGTTTTCTGTCCTGCGCCGGCCGCCGTCCGTGCCACCGCGCTTTAAAGCTTTCCGCCCTGCGCCGGCCGCTGTCCGTACAACAACGGTTAATCTCTATGGTTTCTGCGGACTTCCTGTTCGTCTCTATGGTTTTATGGAATTTCCGGTTAATCTCTATGGTTTCTGGAAAACTTCCGGTTCGTCTCTATGATATTATGGAACTTCCGGCTCATCTCTATGATTTCTGGAGGACTTCCTGTTCGTCTCTATGGTATCATGGAACGTCCGGCTCATCTCTATGGTCTTTGGAGGACTTCCGGTTCGTCTCTATGGTATCATGGAACGTCCGGCTCATCTCTATGGTCTTTGGAGGACTTCCGGTTCGTCTCTATGGTATTTTGGAACTACCGGCTCGTCTCTATGCTCCTGGAGGACCTCCCATTCATCTCTATGGACCGTCTCTGTGGTCGCTCCTGCGCGTGCGCGGCTGCCATGAGGGAGCGGACGCGGGAAATGTGCCAGGCGGGAGCCCAGAAAAATGGGGAAAAAAAGGTAAAAATCTGGAAAAAAGCGCCAAAAAGCGGGACGAGGAGCCCTGAATCGGGATGGGGGAACGCGGGAATGGGGAGAAAGTGACCTAAAATGGGAAAAGAGCCCAAAAATTGGGGAAGAAAGGGCGAAAATGGGATCGGGGAGCTCGGAAATTGGGGGGGGAGTGACCAAAGTCGGCGAAAGAGCCGAAAAGTGGGAAAAAGATCTGGAAATGTGGGAAAGTCGCACAGAGAAACGGTTTAAGAGCCCAAAAATGCGGGAAAGGCAAAAAAATAGGGAAAAGGCAAAAAAAAAAAAAAAAAAAAAGAGGGAAAAGAGCCAGAAAATTCGGATCATGGTGTGGAGAGTTTTGTGGATGAGCGGCTTCGGGAGAGAGGCCATGACTACATGCAGTTAGTGAAGCGGTAGCTGAAAATTGCAGAGTGCAGCAATAGCGGATGTAGCAACAATATCACACGTCCTTGGGTGAGCTGGTTCCCAGCAGCAGAACGGTCAGCAAAGAGATAAGTGTAAGGGAAAACAAAGCAAGCAGAGAAAGCCCCAAAGGCGAGCTTGACCTGTTCTAGAGACACCAATGAGGAGCCTAAGTTTTGCAATATGCATGAGCTTCATTATAACGGGTATAACTGTACATGCGTGCTTAGAATAAACTGAAACTTGTTGGCATTATAGAATGGGCTTTTCTCCCGTTATTTTTCCCCAAAAATGGTGACCACGACGTGATAGGCGCCACGGTGGAGTGAGGAAAAAGAGTTCAGGTCCTGATGCAGCCAGGATGGCAAAAGTGCTGAATTGAAATAGCGTGCACCGTGCCCCAGGTGACTGCAGAGGCAAGCCTGGCCGATACGTGCTGCCGACGACCTCGGAGGGCTGCAACAGCGCTGACAATAGAGGTATGAAGAGGCAAGCAGCATATGATTTATTTACTGCGTTCTTGCAGAAAAGGCAGATTAAAAACATTGATTTACATAAAGATCTGCCAAGGTTATTAACATATAGGTATGCTAAGGGGCTCTTTATAAATCCTCATACAGTACATAAGTTGTCTAAGTGGTGTAAGTTTAAAGATAAACTATAAGAAGACATTTTAGATGATGATAAGACACCCAAAAAGCTAAAAAAGTTGTAAAAGGTAGATCACAATGAGTTATTACAACATCAGGCAGAAAAAAAAGCTGCTGCACAAGCAACTTCACACTAGAGAAGAATAAAAGTTATAGCAGAGAAAATTAATTACCTAGTATTTCCATGCCACCTGCTGTGTCTACAGTGGAATTACCTCCCTTGCGACCCGTGCCTGAGGACACGGAAACAGAGTCGGGTTGTGAGCCCACGGCTCCTCCAGCCCCCCCAAACAGAGATCACCGGTTTGTCAGAGTTTGTCTGTCAGTAAATCACCCCCTAAGGCAAAGTCTGACCTAACAAAGGCTCTGGCCAGAGAGCAAAAAGAAGTTTAGGCAACTCTAACAAAAGTAAAACTAAACAAAGAAAATAAGCAAACTTTAGAACTAGCAGCAGAACTAGCTTATCCTATAATTTTTCAGCAGCAAGCAAGCAAAAGGTTACCAGCTCAAATTACACCATTAGATTAAAAAATTTTTGTCACAGTTGCAAGCTACAGTGAGTCAATTTAGAGTAACTAATAAACAAACTAAGCAAATACTAAATTATATTTAGAGTACTAATATATTGCTACCAAAAAATTATAAAAGTCTTGCTAAACTTATTTTCTCACTGCATCAGAAACTTTTATTTAGTGCACACTAGCAAGCAGAAGTTAATAAAGCTGTAGCTATGCAAAAGCAGCCTAAAGATCCTCTTCACAAAGTAACTATAGATAAATTGATAAGCTTAAGACCATATTTTCGCACCAAGGCACAAGCTATGCTAAAACCTAAAAAATGTCAAAAGGCAATGCAACTAACTCAACGAGCTATAGATCAGGTAAAAGACCCAAGAAGTTTACCAGCATATATAAAAATTAAGCAAAAAAAAAACAAAACCAAACCTTTTAAAGCATTTATTAATAAAGCAACAACAGGAATAAAAAAAAAATAGAGTGCCTAAGTTTATACGTAAATCATTATTAAAGCAGTATGCTTTACAAAATTGTAATACTTCTACAAGAAGTATATTAAATACATTAAAAACTAATTAAACTATAAAAAATACACTAAGAAAGATAACTAGTATAGCAACAAAGCAACAAACATTTTTAGTTAAAACTATTAAAGTACTAAAGGAAAAGTTACAAAAGCAAGCAAAAGCATCACAAACACAAGTGTTAACTGCTCTTACACCCCTCCAAACATCAATAACAACCCAAGAAAGTCCTCACGGCGGCCGAATAAAATGTTTCCATTTTGGTGGGGTTTTTTGTTTGTTTTGTTTCTTTTTGGTTGGTTTTTTTTTGGGAACTAAAAAGATACTTTGTGTTCCTGGAATGTTGCATTCTACCTCTGTTGTTTTCCCAGTTAGTCTGGATCCTCTGATTACATTTTTTCCTTCACTTATTAGATGTCGTGGATATGCTGGCTGTTCTGATGGAGGGCAGTGATGGCTTAGATGAAGGAATTGGCTTATCTTTAAATGAAGACATGATTATCTAAACAGTTCCCTTCAGTGCTGTTGTCCCTGCTGCGTTAGGAGCCAGGAATATGCTGTTGCTTCAGTCTGAAAACAGAACAGGTACAGGGGTTTTTTTTATGTTTTATGTGTAATTTCTAGCAGTGGAGTGAAAGTGGAATAATTTCTACCCTCTTGCAATAATTTTTTACCATTTATCATTTTTTACCTTGAGGCAATTTATTACCTTCCCTGCAAGCAGCAGGAGGTGCAGATTCATGGTGCTTTGTGCTCAAGAGGGGCATTGAAGCTCTGTAGGTATTTCTGCCCTTTTTCCCTGACCCTAAAGAGAAGGGACACTGTCCCTGCATGGACAGTCTTGGCCTGGAAGTAGTTGGCCTCAGTAACACAGTGTTTTAAGGGCAGAGGAGAGGAGAGGTGGTTCCCGTGCCTGTGGGCAGCTCTTCCCGAGAGCAGGAGAGGGGACTGCATTGTTAAGTAGGAAGTGGATGCGTTTCCCAAAGAAAACCTCAGAAATTAAGCTCCAGGGGCAAATATGGCGAGGTTCTACCACCTCCTTGAGGACATCCTTAAAACCACAGGGGCATCAGCAGGGCTTGGAGCAGGACTGGCCAATCCCAGAGCACCTCACGAAGCCCTCTGTGTGTCTGTGGCAGTCGAGTAGCACCTGGGGTGTGCTGAAAGTCCCAGTTCTGAGAGAAAATTCTGTTTAAACTTGTACACGTTGGCTGGGTGTGTCCCCCCAGTACAGCTCGGTTCTTCTCTGAGGCGGTGCCTGGCAGGGTCTCTCCCTGTTAAGGGCCGGGCGTGTTTTTGGCACAACAAGTGAATGTGGATTATTTGCTTCAGCAAGAGCTGATGATGTCTGGAGGGTTTTTCAGGTACCTCAGCGGCCAGGAGCATGTGTCTAGGTCACTAGGAACACTTTTTGATCTCGTTCAGTTCTTTTCTGCGTGAGGCTCTGTGGGCTGCTGGCAAGGCCCAAAGTAAGGAAGGTTGCCCCAGTGTCCGTGCTCATGTCAATAGTTTAATTTATTTGGCTTTTCTAGGAGCAGACGTCGTGGAGGACCTTGGTGCTGTTTTCACTGGCCTCCTGCACTCTCTGAGAGAACCCCTTGCTCCCTGCGTGACGTTCCAGCTCTGTGACAAAGATCCCGAGTCCCTGAAAGCTGCTAAGTATCCTCAGCTCTACCAGTTTAACCGATACTATAGGCTCTGGATGCCCAAGCAGTCCCAGGAACCTGTGGTATGGAATCCCTGAAGTCACTGAATTCTTGAGCCAGTATTCCTATAAAATCCTCGCTGTCGACAGAGGTTACATTTCCATCAGTAACAGCGTTTTTATTGAGGAGGTAATTCTGCATCTCTTGTTGATCACGCTGGGGACACACGTTTGCTCCAGGGCTTTTCTCTGATGGCACAAGAGGTCTCTGTGGTGTTTGGGGGGCGATACCAGGGCTCAAGGCTCATACAGAGACTCCTCACCGGGCACAGCAGAGCCTGGTGTGCGCTGTGGCCTCTGTTTACAGCGCCCGGAGTTCCCCCGGGTGGGTGGAGGATCACAGGCCCCTGGGCTGGGTTTGGTGAGTTTTTCTCAGCTCAGCAGTGTGAACACTTCTGATGCCCCTGGGGAACCTGCTGGGCAGCTCTGTTCTAGCAGGACTGCACGCCTGTGCTCCCAGAGCTTCAGTGCAGAGCTCATCTCAAAACAAAGGTGGCTGAAGAGATTTTTGTTTCATACTCATCACTCTTTTTCTCTTATGCTTTTTGTTTGGCTTTTTAAACAGTTTGAAAACCACAAGGACTTAAGCCAAGGGCCTCCTGTGGCACCGGATTCTGAATTTGCCACTTTGCTGAAGGGAGCCTGGGAGAGAAGAAGCAGTACCTTCCTGGAAGATGGTGTTCAGACAAAGTGGAGAGACTTGGCTTCCCGGCTCCCCCCACCTGAGCAGCTTTTGTTGGGAGTAAAGCACGTGCTGCTGTACCCGAAATCCACAGTAGAGAACTTCAGCAGATAATACTGTAGTTATCCTTGGTTTACTTTATGGCACAAGTTACAGATGACTAGGCTGCTAAAACTTAGGTTCCAGTGCTGTAGCTCTTTTTCCTTGACTCGGCTCCGAGGGTACGCAGCACCATACAAAACTGCACCTAATTTGTAAACAAATATCAGTTGTTCTGATTATTGAAGCTGGGCTTTATTCCGTGGAATCCCAGCTGTGTGCTGCCCCAGGGCCTTTGTACAAATAGAGTACGGGGGGGGGGGTAGGGGAACCAGAACTTCACATTCCTTGTGATATGTATGGGATTTTGGGGGGGTTCAATAAAAAGGAGATGCAAAATGAGGGAATTGCTTTTAGATGTAACTATTCTTGTCCTAAAGGGGCCATCAGCTCTGTCCCCAGAGCTGAGTTACGAGTGTGTGTGTTGAAAGAGCCGCAAGCCTTTAGGGGCTGCAGTTTGTGTGCCCTGTGCTGAGGTGCCCTGAGGAAATGTGTGAGCCGGAGGGAGCCGGGGCCGGGCGGAGGGAGCCGAGCTGTGGGAATGGGCGAATGGAGGCGGGCGCGGGCGGGACTAGGCGAGCGTGGGCGAAAGCGGCCGAAAGGGGCCGAGGAGGCGAGCGGAGCCGAGCTTTGCCGAGTTCAGCCGAGGCGAGCCGAGCTTTGCCGAAGAGGCGAATGGAGGCGAATGCGGCCGGAAATAGCCGAGCGTGGCCGACAGTAGCCGAAGCTGGCCGAGGAGCCGAGTCCAGCCGAACGGAGCCGAGCTCTGCCGAGCGCAGCAGCCCGGGCAGGGCGGGGCGCCGGGGGGGAGCCGGGGCGCTGGGAGGGATCCCCCTCCTGTCCCTCTCTCTACCGCTCCATGCTCCTGCCCGTATTCCCCTCGGTTATCTCTCTTTCCCCCGTTTCCATGTCCCCTCCAAACCCGGCTCCTTCCTGTCCTGTCCCTGCCCCGCTGCTCCGTTCCATTCCCCCCCTCTGCCTCCTCTGTCCACCGTCCCTCTTCCCTCCCCTGCCGGCCTTTGAATCCGAATTATAAATCAGAATGTGAATATAAATATGAAAAATATAAAAATAAAATACATTGAAATGCAGTTTAAAAGAAAAGGTTTTTTCTTTTGGTTCTTGTTGGGTTAGAGGCAGGGGTTTTTTCGTTGGCGTTCTTTTCCGCGCGAGATGTTTCGGGGCATTTGCTACCGAGGACGTTCCGCAGGGGACGGCGTCCGCTCTTTTTTGCCGCCGGCCCCGCCCGCGGCCCCGAGGCGAGCGGCGGCCCCCGACGGTTGCGTGCGGCAATGCTGCCACCTTGTGGACACAGGGCGGTACTGCAGGCCCCCAGCCAGTCCCCGGCAAAATCACCGAGACGGGGCGGGAGGGGCCAGAGCGGCCCCAAAACCACCGAGACGGGGCGGGAAGGGCGAGGGGCGGCAGCGAGCGGCGAGCGGGGCGGTGTCTGTGAGTGAGGGGAGGGCTGAAGGCGGCTCCGCGGCGGCGCCGGAGAAGGATGGCGGCGGCGAGGGCGGTTTTCTGTCCTGCGCCGGCCGCCGTCCGTGCCACCGCGCTTTAAAGCTTTCCGCCCTGCGCCGGCCGCTGTCCGTACAACAACGGTTAATCTCTATGGTTTCTGCGGACTTCCTGTTCGTCTCTATGGTTTTATGGAATTTCCGGTTAATCTCTATGGTTTCTGGAAAACTTCCGGTTCGTCTCTATGATATTATGGAACTTCCGGCTCATCTCTATGATTTCTGGAGGACTTCCTGTTCGTCTCTATGGTATCATGGAACGTCCGGCTCATCTCTATGGTCTTTGGAGGACTTCCGGTTCGTCTCTATGGTATCATGGAACGTCCGGCTCATCTCTATGGTCTTTGGAGGACTTCCGGTTCGTCTCTATGGTATTTTGGAACTACCGGCTCGTCTCTATGCTCCTGGAGGACCTCCCATTCATCTCTATGGACCGTCTCTGTGGTCGCTCCTGCGCGTGCGCGGCTGCCATGAGGGAGCGGACGCGGGAAATGTGCCAGGCGGGAGCCCAGAAAAATGGGGAAAAAAAGGTAAAAATCTGGAAAAAAGCGCCAAAAAGCGGGACGAGGAGCCCTGAATCGGGATGGGGGAACGCGGGAATGGGGAGAAAGTGACCTAAAATGGGAAAAGAGCCCAAAAATTGGGGAAGAAAGGGCGAAAATGGGATCGGGGAGCTCGGAAATTGGGGGGGGAGTGACCAAAGTCGGCGAAAGAGCCGAAAAGTGGGAAAAAGATCTGGAAATGTGGGAAAGTCGCACAGAGAAACGGTTTAAGAGCCCAAAAATGCGGGAAAGGCAAAAAAATAGGGAAAAGGCAAAAAAAAAAAAAAAAAAAAAGAGGGAAAAGAGCCAGAAAATTCGGATCATGGTGTGGAGAGTTTTGTGGATGAGCGGCTTCGGGAGAGAGGCCATGACTACATGCAGTTAGTGAAGCGGTAGCTGAAAATTGCAGAGTGCAGCAATAGCGGATGTAGCAACAATATCACACGTCCTTGGATGAGCTGGTTCCCAGCAGCAGAACGGTCAGCAAAGAGATAAGTGTAAGGGAAAACAAAGCAAGCAGAGAAAGCCCCAAAGGCGAGCTTGACCTGTTCTAGAGACACCAATGAGGAGCCTAAGTTTTGCAATATGCATGAGCTTCATTATAACGGGTATAACTGTACATGCGTGCTTAGAATAAACTGAAACTTGTTGGCATTATAGAATGGGCTTTTCTCCCGTTATTTTTCCCCAAAAATGGTGACCACGACGTGATAGGCGCCACGGTGGAGTGAGGAAAAAGAGTTCAGGTCCTGATGCAGCCAGGATGGCAAAAGTGCTGAATTGAAATAGCGTGCACCGTGCCCCAGGTGACTGCAGAGGCAAGCCTGGCCGATACGTGCTGCCGACGACCTCGGAGGGCTGCAACAGCGCTGACAATAGAGGTATGAAGAGGCAAGCAGCATATGATTTATTTACTGCGTTCTTGCAGAAAAGGCAGATTAAAAACATTGATTTACATAAAGATCTGCCAAGGTTATTAACATATAGGTATGCTAAGGGGCTCTTTATAAATCCTCATACAGTACATAAGTTGTCTAAGTGGTGTAAGTTTAAAGATAAACTATAAGAAGACATTTTAGATGATGATAAGACACCCAAAAAGCTAAAAAAGTTGTAAAAGGTAGATCACAATGAGTTATTACAACATCAGGCAGAAAAAAAAGCTGCTGCACAAGCAACTTCACACTAGAGAAGAATAAAAGTTATAGCAGAGAAAATTAATTACCTAGTATTTCCATGCCACCTGCTGTGTCTACAGTGGAATTACCTCCCTTGCGACCCGTGCCTGAGGACACGGAAACAGAGTCGGGTTGTGAGCCCACGGCTCCTCCAGCCCCCCCAAACAGAGATCACCGGTTTGTCAGAGTTTGTCTGTCAGTAAATCACCCCCTAAGGCAAAGTCTGACCTAACAAAGGCTCTGGCCAGAGAGCAAAAAGAAGTTTAGGCAACTCTAACAAAAGTAAAACTAAACAAAGAAAATAAGCAAACTTTAGAACTAGCAGCAGAACTAGCTTATCCTATAATTTTTCAGCAGCAAGCAAGCAAAAGGTTACCAGCTCAAATTACACCATTAGATTAAAAAATTTTTGTCACAGTTGCAAGCTACAGTGAGTCAATTTAGAGTAACTAATAAACAAACTAAGCAAATACTAAATTATATTTAGAGTACTAATATATTGCTACCAAAAAATTATAAAAGTCTTGCTAAACTTATTTTCTCACTGCATCAGAAACTTTTATTTAGTGCACACTAGCAAGCAGAAGTTAATAAAGCTGTAGCTATGCAAAAGCAGCCTAAAGATCCTCTTCACAAAGTAACTATAGATAAATTGATAAGCTTAAGACCATATTTTCGCACCAAGGCACAAGCTATGCTAAAACCTAAAAAATGTCAAAAGGCAATGCAACTAACTCAACGAGCTATAGATCAGGTAAAAGACCCAAGAAGTTTACCAGCATATATAAAAATTAAGCAAAAAAAAAACAAAACCAAACCTTTTAAAGCATTTATTAATAAAGCAACAACAGGAATAAAAAAAAAATAGAGTGCCTAAGTTTATACGTAAATCATTATTAAAGCAGTATGCTTTACAAAATTGTAATACTTCTACAAGAAGTATATTAAATACATTAAAAACTAATTAAACTATAAAAAATACACTAAGAAAGATAACTAGTATAGCAACAAAGCAACAAACATTTTTAGTTAAAACTATTAAAGTACTAAAGGAAAAGTTACAAAAGCAAGCAAAAGCATCACAAACACAAGTGTTAACTGCTCTTACACCCCTCCAAACATCAATAACAACCCAAGAAAGTCCTCACGGCGGCCGAATAAAATGTTTCCATTTTGGTGGGGTTTTTTGTTTGTTTTGTTTCTTTTTGGTTGGTTTTTTTTTGGGAACTAAAAAGATACTTTGTGTTCCTGGAATGTTGCATTCTACCTCTGTTGTTTTCCCAGTTAGTCTGGATCCTCTGATTACATTTTTTCCTTCACTTATTAGATGTCGTGGATATGCTGGCTGTTCTGATGGAGGGCAGTGATGGCTTAGATGAAGGAATTGGCTTATCTTTAAATGAAGACATGATTATCTAAACAGTTCCCTTCAGTGCTGTTGTCCCTGCTGCGTTAGGAGCCAGGAATATGCTGTTGCTTCAGTCTGAAAACAGAACAGGTACAGGGGTTTTTTTTATGTTTTATGTGTAATTTCTAGCAGTGGAGTGAAAGTGGAATAATTTCTACCCTCTTGCAATAATTTTTTACCATTTATCATTTTTTACCTTGAGGCAATTTATTACCTTCCCTGCAAGCAGCAGGAGGTGCAGATTCATGGTGCTTTGTGCTCAAGAGGGGCATTGAAGCTCTGTAGGTGTTTCTGCCCTTTTTCCCTGACCCTAAAGAGAAGGGACACTGTCCCTGCATGGACAGTCTTGGCCTGGAAGTAGTTGGCCTCAGTAACACAGTGTTTTAAGGGCAGAGGAGAGGAGAGGTGGTTCCCGTGCCTGTGGGCAGCTCTTCCCGAGAGCAGGAGAGGGGACTGCATTGTTAAGTAGGAAGTGGATGCGTTTCCCAAAGAAAACCTCAGAAATTAAGCTCCAGGGGCAAATATGGCGAGGTTCTACCACCTCCTTGAGGACATCCTTAAAACCACAGGGGCATCAGCAGGGCTTGGAGCAGGACTGGCCAATCCCAGAGCACCTCACGAAGCCCTCTGTGTGTCTGTGGCAGTCGAGTAGCACCTGGGGTGTGCTGAAAGTCCCAGTTCTGAGAGAAAATTCTGTTTAAATTTGTACACGTTGGCTGGGTGTGTCCCCCCAGTACAGCTCGGTTCTTCTCTGAGGCGGTGCCTGGCAGGGTCTCTCCCTGTTAAGGGCCGGGCGTGTTTTTGGCACAACAAGTGAATGTGGATTATTTGCTTCAGCAAGAGCTGATGATGTCTGGAGGGTTTTTCAGGTACCTCAGCGGCCAGGAGCATGTGTCTAGGTCACTAGGAACACTTTTTGATCTCGTTCAGTTCTTTTCTGCGTGAGGCTCTGTGGGCTGCTGGCAAGGCCCAAAGTAAGGAAGGTTGCCCCAGTGTCCGTGCTCATGTCAATAGTTTAATTTATTTGGCTTTTCTAGGAGCAGACGTCGTGGAGGACCTTGGTGCTGTTTTCACTGGCCTCCTGCACTCTCTGAGAGAACCCCTTGCTCCCTGCGTGACGTTCCAGCTCTGTGACAAAGATCCCGAGTCCCTGAAAGCTGCTAAGTATCCTCAGCTCTACCAGTTTAACCGATACTATAGGCTCTGGATGCCCAAGCAGTCCCAGGAACCTGTGGTATGGAATCCCTGAAGTCACTGAATTCTTGAGCCAGTATTCCTATAAAATCCTCGCTGTCGACAGAGGTTACATTTCCATCAGTAACAGCGTTTTTATTGAGGAGGTAATTCTGCATCTCTTGTTGATCACGCTGGGGACACACGTTTGCTCCAGGGCTTTTCTCTGATGGCACAAGAGGTCTCTGTGGTGTTTGGGGGGCGATACCAGGGCTCAAGGCTCATACAGAGACTCCTCACCGGGCACAGCAGAGCCTGGTGTGCGCTGTGGCCTCTGTTTACAGCGCCCGGAGTTCCCCCGGGTGGGTGGAGGATCACAGGCCCCTGGGCTGGGTTTGGTGAGTTTTTCTCAGCTCAGCAGTGTGAACACTCCAGATGCCCCTGGGGACACTGCTGGGCAGCTCTGTTCTAGCAGGACTGCACGCCTGTGCTCCCAGAGCTTCAGTGCAGAGCTCATCTCAAAACAAAGGTGGCTGAAGAGATTTTTGTTTCATACTCATCACTCTTTTTCTCTTATGCTTTTTGTTTGGCTTTTTAAACAGTTTGAAAACCACAAGGACTTAAGCCAAGGGCCTCCTGTGGCACCGGATTCTGAATTTGCCACTTTGCTGAAGGGAGCCTGGGAGAGAAGAAGCAGTACCTTCCTGGAAGATGGTGTTCAGACAAAGTGGAGAGACTTGGCTTCCCGGCTCCCCCCACCTGAGCAGCTTTTGTTGGGAGTAAAGCACGTGCTGCTGTACCCGAAATCCACAGTAGAGAACTTCAGCAGATAATACTGTAGTTATCCTTGGTTTACTTTATGGCACAAGTTACAGATGACTAGGCTGCTAAAACTTAGGTTCCAGTGCTGTAGCTCTTTTTCCTTGACTCGGCTCCGAGGGTACGCAGCACCATAGAAAACTGCACCTAATTTGTAAACAAATATCAGTTGTTCTGATTATTGAAGCTGGGCTTTATTCCGTGGAATCCCAGCTGTGTGCTGCCCCAGGGCCTTTGTACAAATAGCGTACGGGGGGGGGGTAGGGGAACCAGAACTTCACATTCCTTGTGGTAGGGATGGGATTTCGGGGGGGGGGGTTTAAATAAAAAGGAGATGCAAAATAAGGGAATTGCTTTTACGTGTAACTATTCTTGTCCTAGAGGAGCCGTCAGCTCTGTCCCCAGAGCTGAGTTACGAGTGTGTGTGTTGAAAGAGCCGCAAGCCTTTAGGGGCTGCAGTTTGTGTGCCCTGTGCTGAGGTGCCCTGAGGAAATGTGTGAGCCGGAGGGAGCCGGGGCCGGGCGGAGGGAGCCGAGCTGTGGGAATGGGCGAATGGAGGCGGGCGCGGGCGGGACTAGGCGAGCGTGGGCGAAAGCGGCCGAAAGGGGCCGAGGAGGCGAGCGGAGCCGAGCTTTGCCGAGTTCAGCCGAGGCGAGCCGAGCTTTGCCGAAGAGGCGAATGGAGGCGAATGCGGCCGGAAATAGCCGAGCGTGGCCGACAGTAGCCGAAGCTGGCCGAGGAGCCGAGTCCAGCCGAACGGAGCCGAGCTCTGCCGAGCGCAGCAGCCCGGGCGGGGCGGAGCCGGGGCGCCGGGAGGATCCCCTCCTGTCCCTCTCTCTCCCGCTCCATGCTCCTGCCCGTATTCAGTTACCTCTCTTTCCCCCGTTTCCATGTCCCCCCCAAACCCGGCTCCTTCCTGTCCTGTCCCTGCCCCGCTGCTCCGTTCCATTCCCCCTCTCTCCCTCCTCTGTGCCCCGTCCCTCTTGCTGCCCTGCCGGCCTTTCCCTTCCCCGCCCGCTTTCCTCCGCAGCCCGACCTTCCTCCCCGCCCTTTCGCATGTCCCGCTCTCCCTCCTCTCTTCCCGTCGCCCCTTCGCTTCTTTCCCCCGCAGCCGCGGGGCTCGGGGCGCCGGAGAATAAAGCCCCGAGGGCCGGAGCCCGGCGCCCCCCGGGCCTTGCGGGAGTCCCCGCACGGGGCCGGAGCTCTCGGCGGATCCCCCGCGCCGCTCGGACCCCGCCCCGGCGCTGCCGGACCCGCGGCTCCGCCGGCATCGCGCTGCGAGCGGCCCCCGCTCCGTGCCGTGCCGGCCGTGCCGCGTCCCCGCCGCCTCTGCCGCTCCCTCTTTCTGCCCCTGGCCCGCGACAGCGAGGCGGGGCGGGAGCTTCGAGCCTTCTGGGGGCTGCCCCCCCCTTTCTTGTTGCGGCGGAGTCCCTTTCTGGGGGGATGGAGGCGTGGGAAGGGCTGGAAGGGAGTGCTGGGCTGCTGTCCGGGGCAGTTGGACTCGTCCTGTGCCTTCTTCGGGGGTCAGGGTTAGGGGCTGAAGCCTCGGGCCTCTGATGGCATTTGGGGCACCCCAAGGTCGCTAGGAGAGGGACGCACACTGCGGTGGAGGAGCGGGTGGGTGGCGAATGAGGGGAGGGGGTCACGCTGGGTGCCGTCCCGCAGAGGGACCCAAAGCTGCCCCAAAATTCCCTGGGAGGGGTGTGTGTAGAATACTAAAACCGGGCAAGTGTTTCGTTTTCACAGCTATTGGTAAAGAATAGGAAGCTATGGCTAACCTAATTTGGAAAGAAGCCCTCTCTCGACCACTCATTTGTACCCAGGAATGTAGGAAACTCTGACTGTGGATGGGCAGTAGTTTTGAAAATCATGCCCTAGCCTTTTTCTCTAGGAACGAACCAAGCAAGTGCCCTGAAACCAGCGGAGCAGCTGCAGGGGCTGAAGGGAACAGAAAGGGCTCCCGGCACCTTTTGCCTCCGTTCTCTGCCATTCCCCCAAACGTGTCGCAGTCCCGGAAGAGGCGTTTGTCATGCAGCCTGCCAAAATAAAGACCTGTAAAATCCTAGCTCTGCCTTTTGTTTAACGTGTTTTTACTTCCTATTTATGTCATCACAGAAAGCAAGGAAAGAATAAATATGTCTGGTTCCCACTATTGCTCCGTGCAGGCATTTTTAAAGGCTGCTGTACTTCTGTCCTCTTTTTCCACTCCAAGCTTGACTTTTCCCCTCCTTTTTCGAGGTCTGCTGCTTTGGGTGTCCCAAGCAGGGCTGGGTTCCTCGGCAGGGGTCTTAGGAGTCGGTGCCGATTCTGCTTTTTCCAAAGGTGTAGCAAAGTGTGCCAGCAAAAGGACTGTTTTCTCCAGGGGAAAGCTTTCTTTCAATCACCATCAGAGCATGTATGTGTTTTAATTGTGTAACCAGGTGGATTAAGAAAAGCCGACAGCCGTAGCAGATTTCTGTTGAATCTGTATCTGTGAGAAGTGGGCTGTGTGCTGGAGACGGAGAGACGCTGTTGGAGAGTGGAAACAGTGGCAGGTGTGAGCTGTTAGGATGATGAGGAGGGCACAGAGTAGGCCCCAAGTGTGAGCTGTGAGGATGATGAGGAGGGCTCAGAGCAGCCCCAGGTGTGAGTTATTAGGATGATGAGGGCTCAGAGCAGCCACAGGTGTGAGCTGAGAGGATGATGAGGAGGGGGCGGCTCCTCCGGCGGCTGATTTAGGGGGTTTTCCTCCCATCGGTTTTGCATGAAGCTGCTGGAGAAGAGGAGTTTATGGGGGACTCCAGGGGCTATCTCCTGGAAGGACGGTGGGTGCTTCGGACAGGGTCCGGGGGATCACCTGGATACGTGGAGCATTGCTCAAAGGAGGAGCCGAGGGACAAACCTTTGTGCCGAGAAGCAGCAGCCGAGCAGGTGAGCTGGTGCGCTTTTTTAGCCGGGACTTTTCTCCTTTCCCTTGAAATTTCGTCATCCTGAGGTTGAATTGGAGGGGGCAGTCCTGTGGTCCCGCCTTTTAAGGGGTTTGGATTGAGGTAAGAAGCCCCCTTTTGCCATCATTTGAGGCAAGCCGCTTCTTTTCTGCTCTTCTAGGGGACGCAGTTGAAGGGAAGCCTACATTTCTGTGCCCTTGTTGGGGTGAGGTGAGCGCCGGAGCATGGCGTCAGTGTCGGGCCTTCAGAGGAAGGGAGCTGCAGCCGTGGCAGCGCTGGCAGGGCGGGGATCGGGCTGTGCCGCTGCATTCGGGGCGCTTCTTCTGCCCCCGGCCCGGCAGCGAAGGGTGCGGCGCGGAGCCCTGGCGGCAGTGCCGGGGCTGGCCGGGGCGGAAGGGGAGCTGGGCGCGGCTGGGCTGCCGCGGGCCCGCCGGAGCCGCGCCGGTGCGAGCCGTGCGGAGCCGAGCGGAGCTTTGGCCGGGCCGGCGGGCGGGGGAGGCGGCGCGGGCGCCGCGCCGGTGCCGGCCGGTGCCGCCGCTCCGTCCGCTCCGGGCGCGGGGCTCGGGCGCCGCCGGGGCCCCCCGGGCCCGGTGCCGGCCCCGCCGGGCCGGGGGCAGCGGGCGGGGGTCTGCCGGCGCGGCGCCGCCTCTGCCTGCCGGAGGAGCCGCTTTCCTGCCGGAGCCGCGCTGCGCCCGGGGCCGGGAGCGCGGCTCCGCATCTTCCAGCCTCCCTCGCTGCGCTGCTTTTGAGGCGCTCCTGAGGAGCTCCTGGGATCGGTGGCTTTTGATCGGCGTCGCTGTAGGAGAAGGGCCTCGGGCACTTCTTGGTTGTTACGGTTCTTGCTTCGGGTGCTCGTGACAAGGTTTTTTTTTGGGTTGAGTGTTGTTGTTTGATTTCTTTTTGATCGGTTCTTATGTTTTTTAAGGATGCGTTTCTAAAGGTTTACACTGGTTTTTATGGGTCGTAGCATGGAGTAGAGGGTCGTTTTTCAATTCGGTTGTGGAGGCTTTTATTAGCGCGAGTGCGTAGTGGTTTTTTTGGTGGGCTTGAGGGAGTGCCCTGGAGTTAATCGGTGAGGTTTTCTTTAATATTGATGAATGCATTCTTATTTATTATATTATAGGGGTTTCATTCATTTGGCTTATTTGATTGCCGTGTATGTTTCATTGTTGCAGAGAACTTGGGAGATATTGTTTGTAGTTACATTTCTCTTTTGGCGACGTGTTTATTTCTAGGTGGTTTTTTTGTTTTGAGGCAATTTTTGTTTCTTGAGTTAGGAACTTATTTTGTTGTTGTTAATATGTATTTTTTTGTCGTTTGATGTGTTTGGTTGTTGTTTTTTATTGGTTTTATTTTTGTGAACATGGGCATTTCCATGGTGGATCTCTTTAGGTGTTTATTTTATCTGGGGGGTGAATTTTTTGTTTCTTCGTGGTTCCCTTATTTTTATATCTGTAATTATTTGGTGGGGTTTTTTTAGTTAATTTTATAGAGCATTGGGTTCTCTTTATGAGTTAGTGTAGTGGTAGAATTTTGGTTACTATTTTTTTTAGGATCGTTGGGAGTCTCTTGTATGGTTTGAAGTATGGTAAGTTAGTTGGCTTTTTTTTTTTTTTTTCCTTTATAGTGGTTTTTGTGATTTGCTGTGTGGGTTTCTATAGGGTTTTTTTAAATGTTTGTTTCGTTTTTGTGACGTGATAAGAGCTGCTAATGAAAGGAGTGTAGTGCGGGTTTTTTTGCTGGTAGTTGGTTGGCTGGTGGAGCCTTTCTGAATTTTTTGGACGGTATTGGTGGGAATTTGATGCTGTTTGTTTTGGCATTTTATTTTTAGGAATTAGATTATAACTGCAAAGTTTTAACTATAATTCTAATGAAATAGAACACATGCATAAACATGATAATGGGAATATAAAACTTCAATTTTAAATGTAAATGGAAAACATATAAATGAAACATGTAACATAAATAATGCTGTCCATTACTATTAGGTATAACCTTGTTTGATATGGAGTATTTTATATGTTTATATGCATATAAATATCGATTATAAACATAAATGTCCATATAGAAATGTATAATTAATACATGTGGATATATGAATATTACAAAACAATAGGAATCAATACAGTACCTAATGCATATTTTACTGTATGTGTCTTATTACAACGCATTTCATGTCATAAATACTATATATTGAAATATAGTACCTCAATATGTTGTGATAGAATAGATAAGTACTTGTAAAAATCAAAAATAGAAGTATAGAAATATTTAAATATAATTTAGAATAACGGCGATTTTTATTTTCTATTTGGTATTAGGTAGGGGTTTTATTATTAAAATTATGAATAGAAATAAAATTAGAAGTCTTTGTATAGAAATATATCCTAAATACGTTAAGATCTATATGAAAATTCAAAGGTAAGTAAATATAAATATTAGCAGTGTGTACGAAATAGAATTTAAAAAATAATTTATCTATCTCGCTAACTTATTATATATATATATATAAAATATATTTATAAATACATCTATATAAAGTAGAAGTTCAAGTGTGACTATAATGATGAAAAAAAAAAAATTCGAAAATCGTTTAAAGAAAGGGCTTTTTTTGTTTTTATTTGGTTGGAGGCAGGGTTTTAATGGAAAAGAGATGAATATACATTTTAGTTTGATATCATTCTAAATATGGAAATATATAATCAATGTATACAGGTGTATATATAAAAATATAAAATAGAAATTAAAATTAGTATTAGGAAGAGATAGACTATAAATAGCATCATACATCAATCTACATTTAAAATATAAATTTGAATATAAATGCGAAAAATAGAGATACATTTAAATGGAGTTTAAATAAAGGGGGTTTTTTAAAAGATTTTTACTTGGATAGAGGCAGGGTTTTATTTTAAGCAATATAAACCTTTTAGAAATCTAAATCTAACTATAGAAATATGTAAGCAATCTAATAAGATATGTATAAAAAAATAGAATAGGAATAAATGTAAGAAATTATAAAAATACAGTTTTCCATCAGTATCCATTACAAATCCGACTGTGAGTATAAATCTGAAAAATATAAAAACAAACCCTGTTGCAATGCAGTTTAAGAGGAAAGCTTTTTTCTTTCGGTTCCTGTCGGGTCGCAGGCAGGCTTTTTGTTCCGTTCTTTCCCGCGCGGACGCTTTGGGGCGTTCGCTGCCGAGGCCGTGCCGGCGGGGACGGCGCGGTGCTGCCGCCGTGTGGGCAGAGAGCGGTACTGCAGCCCGCGGCCGCCATCTTGGGAGTGGCGTGGCGCGGCCTCGCTTGACCTTCTCGAGAGGGCGCGAAAACGAGGACGTTGAAATTCGAGGACCCGTGTCTGTTTTTTACACTGCCTGAATTACCCGCACGGCCGGCGCCCCCCGACGGGATTTTCCGCGGCGGTTCGGGTGCCGTGCACACGGGCTGTGGGGTCAGCAGCACCGCGAGCGTGCGGGTTTTTGGCGGGAGCCGACAGGCATGGGCAAAAACGCCTTTCTCCGTCAAGGTCCCCACGGGCCGCCATCGTGTCGCGGACCCTCTGGACAAGTGCTGCCGCCTTGTGGGCACAGGGCGGTACTGCAGCCCCCCAGCCGGAGCCCGGCCGAAGCGGCGGGAGGGGCGGGAGCGAGGGGCGAGCGGCGAGCGGGGCGGTGTCTGTGAGTGAGGGGTGGGCTGGAGGCGGCCCCGCGGGCCGAGGGCGGCCGGGGCCGGTGCCGGCGGGCGGCGGAGGCGCGGTCGCAGCGCTCCCGGGCCGCGGCCGAGCGGCATCGGAGCAGGGCTGCGCCGCCTTTCCCGGCCCCGCGCCCCTCTCCAGACGCCGGGAGCGGCCGCGTGCCGGAAAATGCCGCCGGGGCGGCTGAGCGGGGCCCTGGCTCTGCCCGCCCCTCCTGCCGCCCTCCCTGGAATGGTTCGAGGCATTATAGGTTTATTGAGGTAGAAATAGTTATCTTGTTGTTACTAATTTAAGGGTTTTTTTTTTTTGTTTGTTTGTTTGGTTGGTTGGTTTTATCTTCGGTTTTGTTTTGTTTTGGGTTTTTTTTGGGGGGGAACTAGAAAGATACCTTGTGTTCCTGGAATGTTGCATTCTACCTCTGTTGTTTTCCCAGTTAGTCTGGATCCTCTGATTACATTTTTTCCTTCACTTATTAGATGTCGTGGATATGCTGGCTGTTCTGATGGAGGGCAGTGATGGCTTAGATGAAGGAATTGGCTTATCTTTAAATGAAGACATGATTATCTAAACAGTTCCCTTCAGTGCTGTTGTCCCTGCTGCGTTAGGAGCCAGGAATATGCTGTTGCTTCAGTCTGAAAACAGAACAGGTACAGGGTTTTTTTTTTATGTTTTATGTGTAATTTCTAGCAGTGGAGTGAAAGTGGAATAATTTCTACCCTCTTGCAATAATTTTTTACCATTTATCATTTTTTACCTTGAGGCAATTTATTACCTTCCCTGCAAGCAGCAGGAGGTGCAGATTCATGGTGCTTTGTGCTCAAGAGGGGCATTGAAGCTCTGTAGGTGTTTCTGCCCTTTTTCCCTGACCCTAAAGAGAAGGGACACTGTCCCTGCATGGACAGTCTTGGCCTGGAAGTAGTTGGCCTCAGTAACACAGTGTTTTAAGGGCAGAGGAGAGGAGAGGTGGTTCCCGTGCCTGTGGGCAGCTCTTCCCGAGAGCAGGAGAGGGGACTGCATTGTTAAGTAGGAAGTGGATGCGTTTCCCAAAGAAAACCTCAGAAATTAAGCTCCAGGGGCAAATATGGCGAGGTTCTACCACCTCCTTGAGGACATCCTTAAAACCACAGGGGCATCAGCAGGGCTTGGAGCAGGACTGGCCAATCCCAGAGCACCTCACGAAGCCCTCTGTGTGTCTGTGGCAGTCGAGTAGCACCTGGGGTGTGCTGAAAGTCCCAGTTCTGAGAGAAAATTCTGTTTAAACTTGTACACGTTGGCTGGGTGTGTCCCCCCAGTACAGCTCGGTTCTTCTCTGAGGCGGTGCCTGGCAGGGTCTCTCCCTGTTAAGGGCCGGGCGTGTTTTTGGCACAACAAGTGAATGTGGATTATTTGCTTCAGCAAGAGCTGATGATGTCTGGAGGGTTTTTCAGGTACCTCAGCGGCCAGGAGCATGTGTCTAGGTCACTAGGAACACTTTTTGATCTCGTTCAGTTCTTTTCTGCGTGAGGCTCTGTGGGCTGCTGGCAAGGCCCAAAGTAAGGAAGGTTGCCCCAGTGTCCGTGCTCATGTCAATAGTTTAATTTATTTGGCTTTTCTAGGAGCAGACGTCGTGGAGGACCTTGGTGCTGTTTTCACTGGCCTCCTGCACTCTCTGAGAGAACCCCTTGCTCCCTGCGTGACGTTCCAGCTCTGTGACAAAGATCCCGAGTCCCTGAAAGCTGCTAAGTATCCTCAGCTCTACCAGTTTAACCGATACTATAGGCTCTGGATGCCCAAGCAGTCCCAGGAACCTGTGGTATGGAATCCCTGAAGTCACTGAATTCTTGAGCCAGTATTCCTATAAAATCCTCGCTGTCGACAGAGGTTACATTTCCATCAGTAACAGCGTTTTTATTGAGGAGGTAATTCTGCATCTCTTGTTGATCACGCTGGGGACACACGTTTGCTCCAGGGCTTTTCTCTGATGGCACAAGAGGTCTCTGTGGTGTTTGGGGGGCGATACCAGGGCTCAAGGCTCATACAGAGACTCCTCACCGGGCACAGCAGAGCCTGGTGTGCGCTGTGGCCTCTGTTTACAGCGCCCGGAGTTCCCCCGGGTGGGTGGAGGATCACAGGCCCCTGGGCTGGGTTTGGTGAGTTTTTCTCAGCTCAGCAGTGTGAACACTCCAGATGCCCCTGGGGACACTGCTGGGCAGCTCTGTTCTAGCAGGACTGCACGCCTGTGCTCCCAGAGCTTCAGTGCAGAGCTCATCTCAAAACAAAGGTGGCTGAAGAGATTTTTGTTTCATACTCATCACTCTTTTTCTCTTATGCTTTTTGTTTGGCTTTTTAAACAGTTTGAAAACCACAAGGACTTAAGCCAAGGGCCTCCTGTGGCACCGGATTCTGAATTTGCCACTTTGCTGAAGGGAGCCTGGGAGAGAAGAAGCAGTACCTTCCTGGAAGATGGTGTTCAGACAAAGTGGAGAGACTTGGCTTCCCGGCTCCCCCCACCTGAGCAGCTTTTGTTGGGAGTAAAGCACGTGCTGCTGTACCCGAAATCCACAGTAGAGAACTTCAGCAGATAATACTGTAGTTATCCTTGGTTTACTTTATGGCACAAGTTACAGATGACTAGGCTGCTAAAACTTAGGTTCCAGTGCTGTAGCTCTTTTTCCTTGACTCGGCTCCGAGGGTACGCAGCACCATAGAAAACTGCACCTAATTTGTAAACAAATATCAGTTGTTCTGATTATTGAAGCTGGGCTTTATTCCGTGGAATCCCAGCTGTGTGCTGCCCCAGGGCCTTTGTACAAATAGCGTACGGGGGGGGGGTAGGGGAACCAGAACTTCACATTCCTTGTGGTAGGGATGGGATTTCGGGGGGGGGGGTTTAAATAAAAAGGAGATGCAAAATAAGGGAATTGCTTTTACGTGTAACTATTCTTGTCCTAGAGGAGCCGTCAGCTCTGTCCCCAGAGCTGAGTTACGAGTGTGTGTGTTGAAAGAGCCGCAAGCCTTTAGGGGCTGCAGTTTGTGTGCCCTGTGCTGAGGTGCCCTGAGGAAATGTGTGAGCCGGAGGGAGCCGGGGCCGGGCGGAGGGAGCCGAGCTGTGGGAATGGGCGAATGGAGGCGGGCGCGGGCGGGACTAGGCGAGCGTGGGCGAAAGCGGCCGAAAGGGGCCGAGGAGGCGAGCGGAGCCGAGCTTTGCCGAGTTCAGCCGAGGCGAGCCGAGCTTTGCCGAAGAGGCGAATGGAGGCGAATGCGGCCGGAAATAGCCGAGCGTGGCCGACAGTAGCCGAAGCTGGCCGAGGAGCCGAGTCCAGCCGAACGGAGCCGAGCTCTGCCGAGCGCAGCAGCCCGGGCGGGGCGGAGCCGGGGCGCCGGGAGGATCCCCTCCTGTCCCTCTCTCTCCCGCTCCATGCTCCTGCCCGTATTCAGTTACCTCTCTTTCCCCCGTTTCCATGTCCCCCCCAAACCCGGCTCCTTCCTGTCCTGTCCCTGCCCCGCTGCTCCGTTCCATTCCCCCTCTCTCCCTCCTCTGTGCCCCGTCCCTCTTGCTGCCCTGCCGGCCTTTCCCTTCCCCGCCCGCTTTCCTCCGCAGCCCGACCTTCCTCCCCGCCCTTTCGCATGTCCCGCTCTCCCTCCTCTCTTCCCGTCGCCCCTTCGCTTCTTTCCCCCGCAGCCGCGGGGCTCGGGGCGCCGGAGAATAAAGCCCAGAGGGCCGGAGCCCGGCGCCCCCCGGGCCTTGCGGGAGTCCCCGCACGGGGCCGGAGCTCTCGGCGGATCCCCCGCGCCGCTCGGACCCCGCCCCGGCGCTGCCGGACCCGCGGCTCCGCCGGCATCGCGCTGCGAGCGGCCCCCGCTCCGTGCCGTGCCGGCCGTGCCGCGTCCCCGCCGCCTCTGCCGCTCCCTCTTTCTGCCCCTGGCCCGCGACAGCGAGGCGGGGCGGGAGCTTCGAGCCTTCTGGGGGCTGCCCCCCCCTTTCTTGTTGCGGCGGAGTCCCTTTCTGGGGGGATGGAGGCGTGGGAAGGGCTGGAAGGGAGTGCTGGGCTGCTGTCCGGGGCAGTTGGACTCGTCCTGTGCCTTCTTCGGGGGTCAGGGTTAGGGGCTGAAGCCTCGGGCCTCTGATGGCATTTGGGGCACCCCAAGGTCGCTAGGAGAGGGACGCACACTGCGGTGGAGGAGCGGGTGGGTGGCGAATGAGGGGAGGGGGTCACGCTGGGTGCCGTCCCGCAGAGGGACCCAAAGCTGCCCCAAAATTCCCTGGGAGGGGTGTGTGTAGAATACTAAAACCGGGCAAGTGTTTCGTTTTCACAGCTATTGGTAAAGAATAGGAAGCTATGGCTAACCTAATTTGGAAAGAAGCCCTCTCTCGACCACTCATTTGTACCCAGGAATGTAGGAAACTCTGACTGTGGATGGGCAGTAGTTTTGAAAATCATGCCCTAGCCTTTTTCTCTAGGAACGAACCAAGCAAGTGCCCTGAAACCAGCGGAGCAGCTGCAGGGGCTGAAGGGAACAGAAAGGGCTCCCGGCACCTTTTGCCTCCGTTCTCTGCCATTCCCCCAAACGTGTCGCAGTCCCGGAAGAGGCGTTTGTCATGCAGCCTGCCAAAATAAAGACCTGTAAAATCCTAGCTCTGCCTTTTGTTTAACGTGTTTTTACTTCCTATTTATGTCATCACAGAAAGCAAGGAAAGAATAAATATGTCTGGTTCCCACTATTGCTCCGTGCAGGCATTTTTAAAGGCTGCTGTACTTCTGTCCTCTTTTTCCACTCCAAGCTTGACTTTTCCCCTCCTTTTTCGAGGTCTGCTGCTTTGGGTGTCCCAAGCAGGGCTGGGTTCCTCGGCAGGGGTCTTAGGAGTCGGTGCCGATTCTGCTTTTTCCAAAGGTGTAGCAAAGTGTGCCAGCAAAAGGACTGTTTTCTCCAGGGGAAAGCTTTCTTTCAATCACCATCAGAGCATGTATGTGTTTTAATTGTGTAACCAGGTGGATTAAGAAAAGCCGACAGCCGTAGCAGATTTCTGTTGAATCTGTATCTGTGAGAAGTGGGCTGTGTGCTGGAGACGGAGAGACGCTGTTGGAGAGTGGAAACAGTGGCAGGTGTGAGCTGTTAGGATGATGAGGAGGGCACAGAGTAGGCCCCAAGTGTGAGCTGTGAGGATGATGAGGAGGGCTCAGAGCAGCCCCAGGTGTGAGTTATTAGGATGATGAGGGCTCAGAGCAGCCACAGGTGTGAGCTGAGAGGATGATGAGGAGGGGGCGGCTCCTCCGGCGGCTGATTTAGGGGGTTTTCCTCCCATCGGTTTTGCATGAAGCTGCTGGAGAAGAGGAGTTTATGGGGGACTCCAGGGGCTATCTCCTGGAAGGACGGTGGGTGCTTCGGACAGGGTCCGGGGGATCACCTGGATACGTGGAGCATTGCTCAAAGGAGGAGCCGAGGGACAAACCTTTGTGCCGAGAAGCAGCAGCCGAGCAGGTGAGCTGGTGCGCTTTTTTAGCCGGGACTTTTCTCCTTTCCCTTGAAATTTCGTCATCCTGAGGTTGAATTGGAGGGGGCAGTCCTGTGGTCCCGCCTTTTAAGGGGTTTGGATTGAGGTAAGAAGCCCCCTTTTGCCATCATTTGAGGCAAGCCGCTTCTTTTCTTCTCTTCTAGGGGACGCAGTTGAAGGGAAGCCTACATTTCTGTGCCCTTGTTGGGGTGAGGTGAGCGCCGGAGCATGGCGTCAGTGTCGGGCCTTCAGAGGAAGGGAGCTGCAGCCGTGGCAGCGCTGGCAGGGCGGGGATCGGGCTGTGCCGCTGCATTCGGGGCGCTTCTTCTGCCCCCGGCCCGGCAGCGAAGGGTGCGGCGCGGAGCCCTGGCGGCAGTGCCGGGGCTGGCCGGGGCGGAAGGGGAGCTGGGCGCGGCTGGGCTGCCGCGGGCCCGCCGGAGCCGCGCCGGTGCGAGCCGTGCGGAGCCGAGCGGAGCTTTGGCCGGGCCGGCGGGCGGGGGAGGCGGCGCGGGCGCCGCGCCGGTGCCGGCCGGTGCCGCCGCTCCGTCCGCTCCGGGCGCGGGGCTCGGGCGCCGCCGGGGCCCCCCGGGCCCGGTGCCGGCCCCGCCGGGCCGGGGGCAGCGGGCGGGGGTCTGCCGGCGCGGCGCCGCCTCTGCCTGCCGGAGGAGCCGCTTTCCTGCCGGAGCCGCGCTGCGCCCGGGGCCGGGAGCGCGGCTCCGCATCTTCCAGCCTCCCTCGCTGCGCTGCTTTTGAGGCGCTCCTGAGGAGCTCCTGGGATCGGTGGCTTTTGATCGGCGTCGCTGTAGGAGAAGGGCCCCGGGCGCTTCTTGGTTGTTACGGTTCTTGCTTCGGGTGCTCGTGACAAGGTTTTTTTTTGGGTTGAGTGTTGTTGTTTGATTTCTTTTTGATCGGTTCTTATGTTTTTTAAGGATGCGTTTCTAAAGGTTTACACTGGTTTTTATGGGTCGGAGCATGGAGTAGAGGGTCGTTTTTCAATTCGGTTGTGGAGGCTTTTATTAGCGCGAGTGCGTAGTGGTTTTTTTGGTGGGCTTGAGGGAGTGCCCTGGAGTTAATCGGTGAGGTTTTCTTTAATATTGATGAATGCATTCTTATTTATTATATTATAGGGGTTTCATTCATTTGGCTTATTTGATTGCCGTGTATGTTTCATTGTTGCAGAGAACTTGGGAGATATTGTTTGTAGTTACATTTCTCTTTTGGCGACGTGTTTATTTCTAGGTGGTTTTTTTGTTTTGAGGCAATTTTTGTTTCTTGAGTTAGGAACTTATTTTGTTGTTGTTAATATGTATTTTTTTGTCGTTTGATGTGTTTGGTTGTTGTTTTTTATTGGTTTTATTTTTGTGAACATGGGCATTTCCATGGTGGATCTCTTTAGGTGTTTATTTTATCTGGGGGGTGAATTTTTTGTTTCTTCGTGGTTCCCTTATTTTTATATCTGTAATTATTTGGTGGGGTTTTTTTAGTTAATTTTATAGAGCATTGGGTTCTCTTTATGAGTTAGTGTAGTGGTAGAATTTTGGTTACTATTTTTTTTAGGATCGTTGGGAGTCTCTTGTATGGTTTGAAGTATGGTAAGTTAGGTGGCTTTTTTTTTTTTTTTCCTTTATAGTGGTTTTTGTGATTTGCTGTGTGGGTTTCTATAGGGTTTTTTTAAATGTTTGTTTCGTTTTTGTGACGTGATAAGAGCTGCTAATGAAAGGAGTGTAGTGCGGGTTTTTTTGCTGGTAGTTGGTTGGCTGGTGGAGCCTTTCTGAATTTTTTGGACGGTATTGGTGGGAATTTGATGCTGTTTGTTTTGGCATTTTATTTTTAGGAATTAGATTATAACTGCAAAGTTTTAACTATAATTCTAATGAAATAGAACACATGCATAAACATGATAATGGGAATATAAAACTTCAATTTTAAATGTAAATGGAAAACATATAAATGAAACATGTAACATAAATAATGCTGTCCATTACTATTAGGTATAACCTTGTTTGATATGGAGTATTTTATATGTTTATATGCATATAAATATCGATTATAAACATAAATGTCCATATAGAAATGTATAATTAATACATGTGGATATATGAATATTACAAAACAATAGGAATCAATACAGTACCTAATGCATATTTTACTGTATGTGTCTTATTACAACGCATTTCATGTCATAAATACTATATATTGAAATATAGTACCTCAATATGTTGTGATAGAATAGATAAGTACTTGTAAAAATCAAAAATAGAAGTATAGAAATATTTAAATATAATTTAGAATAACGGGGATTTTTATTTTCTATTTGGTATTAGGTAGGGGTTTTATTATTAAAATTATGAATAGAAATAAAATTAGAAGTCTTTGTATAGAAATATATCCTAAATACGTTAAGATCTATATGAAAATTCAAAGGTAAGTAAATATAAATATTAGCAGTGTGTACGAAATAGAATTTAAAAAATAATTTATCTATCTCGCTAACTTATTATATATATATATAAAATATATTTATAAATACATCTATATAAAGTAGAAGTTCAAGTGTGACTATAATGATGAAAAAAAAAATATTCGAAAATCGTTTAAAGAAAGGGCTTTTTTTGTTTTTATTTGGTTGGAGGCAGGGTTTTAATGGAAAAGAGATGAATATACATTTTAGTTTGATATCATTCTAAATATGGAAATATATAATCAATGTATACAGGTGTATATATAAAAATATAAAATAGAAATTAAAATTAGTATTAGGAAGAGATAGACTATAAATAGCATCATACATCAATCTACATTTAAAATATAAATTTGAATATAAATGCGAAAAATAGAGATACATTTAAATGGAGTTTAAATAAAGGGGGTTTTTTAAAAGATTTTTACTTGGATAGAGGCAGGGTTTTATTTTAAGCAATATAAACCTTTTAGAAATCTAAATCTAACTATAGAAATATGTAAGCAATCTAATAAGATATGTATAAAAAAATAGAATAGGAATAAATGTAAGAAATTATAAAAATACAGTTTTCCATCAGTATCCATTACAAATCCGACTGTGAGTATAAATCTGAAAAATATAAAAACAAACCCTGTTGCAATGCAGTTTAAGAGGAAAGCTTTTTTCTTTCGGTTCCTGTCGGGTCGCAGGCAGGCTTTTTGTTCCGTTCTTTCCCGCGCGGACGCTTTGGGGCGTTCGCTGCCGAGGCCGTGCCGGCGGGGACGGCGCGGTGCTGCCGCCGTGTGGGCAGAGAGCGGTACTGCAGCCCGCGGCCGCCATCTTGGGAGTGGCGTGGCGCGGCCTCGCTTGACCTTCTCGAGAGGGCGCGAAAACGAGGACGTTGAAATTCGAGGACCCGTGTCTGTTTTTTACACTGCCTGAATTACCCGCACGGCCGGCGCCCCCCGACGGGATTTTCCGCGGCGGTTCGGGTGCCGTGCACACGGGCTGTGGGGTCAGCAGCACCGCGAGCGTGCGGGTTTTTGGCGGGAGCCGACAGGCATGGGCAAAAACGCCTTTCTCCGTCAAGGTCCCCACGGGCCGCCATCGTGTCGCGGACCCTCTGGACAAGTGCTGCCGCCTTGTGGGCACAGGGCGGTACTGCAGCCCCCCAGCCGGAGCCCGGCCGAAGCGGCGGGAGGGGCGGGAGCGAGGGGCGAGCGGCGAGCGGGGCGGTGTCTGTGAGTGAGGGGTGGGCTGGAGGCGGCCCCGCGGGCCGAGGGCGGCCGGGGCCGGTGCCGGCGGGCGGCGGAGGCGCGGTCGCAGCGCTCCCGGGCCGCGGCCGAGCGGCATCGGAGCAGGGCTGCGCCGCCTTTCCCGGCCCCGCGCCCCTCTCCAGACGCCGGGAGCGGCCGCGTGCCGGAAAATGCCGCCGGGGCGGCTGAGCGGGGCCCTGGCTCTGCCCGCCCCTCCTGCCGCCCTCCCTGGAATGGTTCGAGGCATTATAGGTTTATTGAGGTAGAAATAGTTATCTTGTTGTTACTAATTTAAGGGTTTTTTTTTTTTGTTTGTTTGGTTGGTTGGTTGGTTTTATCTTCGGTTTTGTTTTGTTTTGGGTTTTTTTTGGGGGGGAACTAGAAAGATACCTTGTGTTCCTGGAATGTTGCATTCTACCTCTGTTGTTTTCCCAGTTAGTCTGGATCCTCTGATTACATTTTTTCCTTCACTTATTAGATGTCGTGGATATGCTGGCTGTTCTGATGGAGGGCAGTGATGGCTTAGATGAAGGAATTGGCTTATCTTTAAATGAAGACATGATTATCTAAACAGTTCCCTTCAGTGCTGTTGTCCCTGCTGCGTTAGGAGCCAGGAATATGCTGTTGCTTCAGTCTGAAAACAGAACAGGTACAGGGTTTTTTTTTTATGTTTTATGTGTAATTTCTAGCAGTGGAGTGAAAGTGGAATAATTTCTACCCTCTTGCAATAATTTTTTACCATTTATCATTTTTTACCTTGAGGCAATTTATTACCTTCCCTGCAAGCAGCAGGAGGTGCAGATTCATGGTGCTTTGTGCTCAAGAGGGGCATTGAAGCTCTGTAGGTGTTTCTGCCCTTTTTCCCTGACCCTAAAGAGAAGGGACACTGTCCCTGCATGGACAGTCTTGGCCTGGAAGTAGTTGGCCTCAGTAACACAGTGTTTTAAGGGCAGAGGAGAGGAGAGGTGGTTCCCGTGCCTGTGGGCAGCTCTTCCCGAGAGCAGGAGAGGGGACTGCATTGTTAAGTAGGAAGTGGATGCGTTTCCCAAAGAAAACCTCAGAAATTAAGCTCCAGGGGCAAATATGGCGATGTTCTACCACCTCCTTGAGGACATCCTTAAAACCACAGGGGCATCAGCAGGGCTTGGAGCAGGACTGGCCAATCCCAGAGCACCTCACGAAGCCCTCTGTGTGTCTGTGGCAGTCGAGTAGCACCTGGGGTGTGCTGAAAGTCCCAGTTCTGAGAGAAAATTCTGTTTAAATTTGTACACGTTGGCTGG
Organism: Lonchura striata; assembly: GCF_050655825.1. Classification (NCBI taxonomy): domain Eukaryota; kingdom Metazoa; phylum Chordata; class Aves; order Passeriformes; family Estrildidae; genus Lonchura; species Lonchura striata. The sequence goes on from NC_140743.1 coordinate 43,498,109, forward strand.
GTGTGTCCCCCCAGTACAGCTCGGTTCTTCTCTGAGGCGGTGCCTGGCAGGGTCTCTCCCTGTTAAGGGCCGGGCGTGTTTTTGGCACAACAAGTGAATGTGGATTATTTGCTTCAGCAAGAGCTGATGATGTCTGGAGGGTTTTTCAGGTACCTCAGCGGCCAGGAGCATGTGTCTAGGTCACTAGGAACACTTTTTGATCTCGTTCAGTTCTTTTCTGCGTGAGGCTCTGTGGGCTGCTGGCAAGGCCCAAAGTAAGGAAGGTTGCCCCAGTGTCCGTGCTCATGTCAATAGTTTAATTTATTTGGCTTTTCTAGGAGCAGACGTCGTGGAGGACCTTGGTGCTGTTTTCACTGGCCTCCTGCACTCTCTGAGAGAACCCCTTGCTCCCTGCGTGACGTTCCAGCTCTGTGACAAAGATCCCGAGTCCCTGAAAGCTGCTAAGTATCCTCAGCTCTACCAGTTTAACCGATACTATAGGCTCTGGATGCCCAAGCAGTCCCAGGAACCTGTGGTATGGAATCCCTGAAGTCACTGAATTCTTGAGCCAGTATTCCTATAAAATCCTCGCTGTCGACAGAGGTTACATTTCCATCAGTAACAGCGTTTTTATTGAGGAGGTAATTCTGCATCTCTTGTTGATCACGCTGGGGACACACGTTTGCTCCAGGGCTTTTCTCTGATGGCACAAGAGGTCTCTGTGGTGTTTGGGGGGCGATACCAGGGCTCAAGGCTCATACAGAGACTCCTCACCGGGCACAGCAGAGCCTGGTGTGCGCTGTGGCCTCTGTTTACAGCGCCCGGAGTTCCCCCGGGTGGGTGGAGGATCACAGGCCCCTGGGCTGGGTTTGGTGAGTTTTTCTCAGCTCAGCAGTGTGAACACTCCAGATGCCCCTGGGGACACTGCTGGGCAGCTCTGTTCTAGCAGGACTGCACGCCTGTGCTCCCAGAGCTTCAGTGCAGAGCTCATCTCAAAACAAAGGTGGCTGAAGAGATTTTTGTTTCATACTCATCACTCTTTTTCTCTTATGCTTTTTGTTTGGCTTTTTAAACAGTTTGAAAACCACAAGGACTTAAGCCAAGGGCCTCCTGTGGCACCGGATTCTGAATTTGCCACTTTGCTGAAGGGAGCCTGGGAGAGAAGAAGCAGTACCTTCCTGGAAGATGGTGTTCAGACAAAGTGGAGAGACTTGGCTTCCCGGCTCCCCCCACCTGAGCAGCTTTTGTTGGGAGTAAAGCACGTGCTGCTGTACCCGAAATCCACAGTAGAGAACTTCAGCAGATAATACTGTAGTTATCCTTGGTTTACTTTATGGCACAAGTTACAGATGACTAGGCTGCTAAAACTTAGGTTCCAGTGCTGTAGCTCTTTTTCCTTGACTCGGCTCCGAGGGTACGCAGCACCATAGAAAACTGCACCTAATTTGTAAACAAATATCAGTTGTTCTGATTATTGAAGCTGGGCTTTATTCCGTGGAATCCCAGCTGTGTGCTGCCCCAGGGCCTTTGTACAAATAGCGTACGGGGGGGGGGTAGGGGAACCAGAACTTCACATTCCTTGTGGTAGGGATGGGATTTCGGGGGGGGGGGGTTTAAATAAAAAGGAGATGCAAAATAAGGGAATTGCTTTTACGTGTAACTATTCTTGTCCTAGAGGAGCCGTCAGCTCTGTCCCCAGAGCTGAGTTACGAGTGTGTGTGTTGAAAGAGCCGCAAGCCTTTAGGGGCTGCAGTTTGTGTGCCCTGTGCTGAGGTGCCCTGAGGAAATGTGTGAGCCGGAGGGAGCCGGGGCCGGGCGGAGGGAGCCGAGCTGTGGGAATGGGCGAATGGAGGCGGGCGCGGGCGGGACTAGGCGAGCGTGGGCGAAAGCGGCCGAAAGGGGCCGAGGAGGCGAGCGGAGCCGAGCTTTGCCGAGTTCAGCCGAGGCGAGCCGAGCTTTGCCGAAGAGGCGAATGGAGGCGAATGCGGCCGGAAATAGCCGAGCGTGGCCGACAGTAGCCGAAGCTGGCCGAGGAGCCGAGTCCAGCCGAACGGAGCCGAGCTCTGCCGAGCGCAGCAGCCCGGGCGGGGCGGAGCCGGGGCGCCGGGAGGATCCCCTCCTGTCCCTCTCTCTCCCGCTCCATGCTCCTGCCCGTATTCAGTTACCTCTCTTTCCCCCGTTTCCATGTCCCCCCCAAACCCGGCTCCTTCCTGTCCTGTCCCTGCCCCGCTGCTCCGTTCCATTCCCCCTCTCTCCCTCCTCTGTGCCCCGTCCCTCTTGCTGCCCTGCCGGCCTTTCCCTTCCCCGCCCGCTTTCCTCCGCAGCCCGACCTTCCTCCCCGCCCTTTCGCATGTCCCGCTCTCCCTCCTCTCTTCCCGTCGCCCCTTCGCTTCTTTCCCCCGCAGCCGCGGGGCTCGGGGCGCCGGAGAATAAAGCCCAGAGGGCCGGAGCCCGGCGCCCCCCGGGCCTTGCGGGAGTCCCCGCACGGGGCCGGAGCTCTCGGCGGATCCCCCGCGCCGCTCGGACCCCGCCCCGGCGCTGCCGGACCCGCGGCTCCGCCGGCATCGCGCTGCGAGCGGCCCCCGCTCCGTGCCGTGCCGGCCGTGCCGCGTCCCCGCCGCCTCTGCCGCTCCCTCTTTCTGCCCCTGGCCCGCGACAGCGAGGCGGGGCGGGAGCTTCGAGCCTTCTGGGGGCTGCCCCCCCCTTTCTTGTTGCGGCGGAGTCCCTTTCTGGGGGGATGGAGGCGTGGGAAGGGCTGGAAGGGAGTGCTGGGCTGCTGTCCGGGGCAGTTGGACTCGTCCTGTGCCTTCTTCGGGGGTCAGGGTTAGGGGCTGAAGCCTCGGGCCTCTGATGGCATTTGGGGCACCCCAAGGTCGCTAGGAGAGGGACGCACACTGCGGTGGAGGAGCGGGTGGGTGGCGAATGAGGGGAGGGGGTCACGCTGGGTGCCGTCCCGCAGAGGGACCCAAAGCTGCCCCAAAATTCCCTGGGAGGGGTGTGTGTAGAATACTAAAACCGGGCAAGTGTTTCGTTTTCACAGCTATTGGTAAAGAATAGGAAGCTATGGCTAACCTAATTTGGAAAGAAGCCCTCTCTCGACCACTCATTTGTACCCAGGAATGTAGGAAACTCTGACTGTGGATGGGCAGTAGTTTTGAAAATCATGCCCTAGCCTTTTTCTCTAGGAACGAACCAAGCAAGTGCCCTGAAACCAGCGGAGCAGCTGCAGGGGCTGAAGGGAACAGAAAGGGCTCCCGGCACCTTTTGCCTCCGTTCTCTGCCATTCCCCCAAACGTGTCGCAGTCCCGGAAGAGGCGTTTGTCATGCAGCCTGCCAAAATAAAGACCTGTAAAATCCTAGCTCTGCCTTTTGTTTAACGTGTTTTTACTTCCTATTTATGTCATCACAGAAAGCAAGGAAAGAATAAATATGTCTGGTTCCCACTATTGCTCCGTGCAGGCATTTTTAAAGGCTGCTGTACTTCTGTCCTCTTTTTCCACTCCAAGCTTGACTTTTCCCCTCCTTTTTCGAGGTCTGCTGCTTTGGGTGTCCCAAGCAGGGCTGGGTTCCTCGGCAGGGGTCTTAGGAGTCGGTGCCGATTCTGCTTTTTCCAAAGGTGTAGCAAAGTGTGCCAGCAAAAGGACTGTTTTCTCCAGGGGAAAGCTTTCTTTCAATCACCATCAGAGCATGTATGTGTTTTAATTGTGTAACCAGGTGGATTAAGAAAAGCCGACAGCCGTAGCAGATTTCTGTTGAATCTGTATCTGTGAGAAGTGGGCTGTGTGCTGGAGACGGAGAGACGCTGTTGGAGAGTGGAAACAGTGGCAGGTGTGAGCTGTTAGGATGATGAGGAGGGCACAGAGTAGGCCCCAAGTGTGAGCTGTGAGGATGATGAGGAGGGCTCAGAGCAGCCCCAGGTGTGAGTTATTAGGATGATGAGGGCTCAGAGCAGCCACAGGTGTGAGCTGAGAGGATGATGAGGAGGGGGCGGCTCCTCCGGCGGCTGATTTAGGGGGTTTTCCTCCCATCGGTTTTGCATGAAGCTGCTGGAGAAGAGGAGTTTATGGGGGACTCCAGGGGCTATCTCCTGGAAGGACGGTGGGTGCTTCGGACAGGGTCCGGGGGATCACCTGGATACGTGGAGCATTGCTCAAAGGAGGAGCCGAGGGACAAACCTTTGTGCCGAGAAGCAGCAGCCGAGCAGGTGAGCTGGTGCGCTTTTTTAGCCGGGACTTTTCTCCTTTCCCTTGAAATTTCGTCATCCTGAGGTTGAATTGGAGGGGGCAGTCCTGTGGTCCCGCCTTTTAAGGGGTTTGGATTGAGGTAAGAAGCCCCCTTTTGCCATCATTTGAGGCAAGCCGCTTCTTTTCTTCTCTTCTAGGGGACGCAGTTGAAGGGAAGCCTACATTTCTGTGCCCTTGTTGGGGTGAGGTGAGCGCCGGAGCATGGCGTCAGTGTCGGGCCTTCAGAGGAAGGGAGCTGCAGCCGTGGCAGCGCTGGCAGGGCGGGGATCGGGCTGTGCCGCTGCATTCGGGGCGCTTCTTCTGCCCCCGGCCCGGCAGCGAAGGGTGCGGCGCGGAGCCCTGGCGGCAGTGCCGGGGCTGGCCGGGGCGGAAGGGGAGCTGGGCGCGGCTGGGCTGCCGCGGGCCCGCCGGAGCCGCGCCGGTGCGAGCCGTGCGGAGCCGAGCGGAGCTTTGGCCGGGCCGGCGGGCGGGGGAGGCGGCGCGGGCGCCGCGCCGGTGCCGGCCGGTGCCGCCGCTCCGTCCGCTCCGGGCGCGGGGCTCGGGCGCCGCCGGGGCCCCCCGGGCCCGGTGCCGGCCCCGCCGGGCCGGGGGCAGCGGGCGGGGGTCTGCCGGCGCGGCGCCGCCTCTGCCTGCCGGAGGAGCCGCTTTCCTGCCGGAGCCGCGCTGCGCCCGGGGCCGGGAGCGCGGCTCCGCATCTTCCAGCCTCCCTCGCTGCGCTGCTTTTGAGGCGCTCCTGAGGAGCTCCTGGGATCGGTGGCTTTTGATCGGCGTCGCTGTAGGAGAAGGGCCCCGGGCACTTCTTGGTTGTTACGGTTCTTGCTTCGGGTGCTCGTGACAAGGTTTTTTTTTGGGTTGAGTGTTGTTGTTTGATTTCTTTTTGATCGGTTCTTATGTTTTTTAAGGATGCGTTTCTAAAGGTTTACACTGGTTTTTATGGGTCGGAGCATGGAGTAGAGGGTCGTTTTTCAATTCGGTTGTGGAGGCTTTTATTAGCGCGAGTGCGTAGTGGTTTTTTTGGTGGGCTTGAGGGAGTGCCCTGGAGTTAATCGGTGAGGTTTTCTTTAATATTGATGAATGCATTCTTATTTATTATATTATAGGGGTTTCATTCATTTGGCTTATTTGATTGCCGTGTATGTTTCATTGTTGCAGAGAACTTGGGAGATATTGTTTGTAGTTACATTTCTCTTTTGGCGACGTGTTTATTTCTAGGTGGTTTTTTTGTTTTGAGGCAATTTTTGTTTCTTGAGTTAGGAACTTATTTTGTTGTTGTTAATATGTATTTTTTTGTCGTTTGATGTGTTTGGTTGTTGTTTTTTATTGGTTTTATTTTTGTGAACATGGGCATTTCCATGGTGGATCTCTTTAGGTGTTTATTTTATCTGGGGGGTGAATTTTTTGTTTCTTCGTGGTTCCCTTATTTTTATATCTGTAATTATTTGGTGGGGTTTTTTTAGTTAATTTTATAGAGCATTGGGTTCTCTTTATGAGTTAGTGTAGTGGTAGAATTTTGGTTACTATTTTTTTTAGGATCGTTGGGAGTCTCTTGTATGGTTTGAAGTATGGTAAGTTAGTTGGCTTTTTTTTTTTTTTTCCTTTATAGTGGTTTTTGTGATTTGCTGTGTGGGTTTCTATAGGGTTTTTTTAAATGTTTGTTTCGTTTTTGTGACGTGATAAGAGCTGCTAATGAAAGGAGTGTAGTGCGGGTTTTTTTGCTGGTAGTTGGTTGGCTGGTGGAGCCTTTCTGAATTTTTTGGACGGTATTGGTGGGAATTTGATGCTGTTTGTTTTGGCATTTTATTTTTAGGAATTAGATTATAACTGCAAAGTTTTAACTATAATTCTAATGAAATAGAACACATGCATAAACATGATAATGGGAATATAAAACTTCAATTTTAAATGTAAATGGAAAACATATAAATGAAACATGTAACATAAATAATGCTGTCCATTACTATTAGGTATAACCTTGTTTGATATGGAGTATTTTATATGTTTATATGCATATAAATATCGATTATAAACATAAATGTCCATATAGAAATGTATAATTAATACATGTGGATATATGAATATTACAAAACAATAGGAATCAATACAGTACCTAATGCATATTTTACTGTATGTGTCTTATTACAACGCATTTCATGTCATAAATACTATATATTGAAATATAGTACCTCAATATGTTGTGATAGAATAGATAAGTACTTGTAAAAATCAAAAATAGAAGTATAGAAATATTTAAATATAATTTAGAATAACGGGGATTTTTATTTTCTATTTGGTATTAGGTAGGGGTTTTATTATTAAAATTATGAATAGAAATAAAATTAGAAGTCTTTGTATAGAAATATATCCTAAATACGTTAAGATCTATATGAAAATTCAAAGGTAAGTAAATATAAATATTAGCAGTGTGTACGAAATAGAATTTAAAAAATAATTTATCTATCTCGCTAACTTATTATATATATATATATAAAATATATTTATAAATACATCTATATAAAGTAGAAGTTCAAGTGTGACTATAATGATGAAAAAAAAAAAATTCGAAAATCGTTTAAAGAAAGGGCTTTTTTTGTTTTTATTTGGTTGGAGGCAGGGTTTTAATGGAAAAGAGATGAATATACATTTTAGTTTGATATCATTCTAAATATGGAAATATATAATCAATGTATACAGGTGTATATATAAAAATATAAAATAGAAATTAAAATTAGTATTAGGAAGAGATAGACTATAAATAGCATCATACATCAATCTACATTTAAAATATAAATTTGAATATAAATGCGAAAAATAGAGATACATTTAAATGGAGTTTAAATAAAGGGGGTTTTTTAAAAGATTTTTACTTGGATAGAGGCAGGGTTTTATTTTAAGCAATATAAACCTTTTAGAAATCTAAATCTAACTATAGAAATATGTAAGCAATCTAATAAGATATGTATAAAAAAATAGAATAGGAATAAATGTAAGAAATTATAAAAATACAGTTTTCCATCAGTATCCATTACAAATCCGACTGTGAGTATAAATCTGAAAAATATAAAAACAAACCCTGTTGCAATGCAGTTTAAGAGGAAAGCTTTTTTCTTTCGGTTCCTGTCGGGTCGCAGGCAGGCTTTTTGTTCCGTTCTTTCCCGCGCGGACGCTTTGGGGCGTTCGCTGCCGAGGCCGTGCCGGCGGGGACGGCGCGGTGCTGCCGCCGTGTGGGCAGAGAGCGGTACTGCAGCCCGCGGCCGCCATCTTGGGAGTGGCGTGGCGCGGCCTCGCTTGACCTTCTCGAGAGGGCGCGAAAACGAGGACGTTGAAATTCGAGGACCCGTGTCTGTTTTTTACACTGCCTGAATTACCCGCACGGCCGGCGCCCCCCGACGGGATTTTCCGCGGCGGTTCGGGTGCCGTGCACACGGGCTGTGGGGTCAGCAGCACCGCGAGCGTGCGGGTTTTTGGCGGGAGCCGACAGGCATGGGCAAAAACGCCTTTCTCCGTCAAGGTCCCCACGGGCCGCCATCGTGTCGCGGACCCTCTGGACAAGTGCTGCCGCCTTGTGGGCACAGGGCGGTACTGCAGCCCCCCAGCCGGAGCCCGGCCGAAGCGGCGGGAGGGGCGGGAGCGAGGGGCGAGCGGCGAGCGGGGCGGTGTCTGTGAGTGAGGGGTGGGCTGGAGGCGGCCCCGCGGGCCGAGGGCGGCCGGGGCCGGTGCCGGCGGGCGGCGGAGGCGCGGTCGCAGCGCTCCCGGGCCGCGGCCGAGCGGCATCGGAGCAGGGCTGCGCCGCCTTTCCCGGCCCCGCGCCCCTCTCCAGACGCCGGGAGCGGCCGCGTGCCGGAAAATGCCGCCGGGGCGGCTGAGCGGGGCCCTGGCTCTGCCCGCCCCTCCTGCCGCCCTCCCTGGAATGGTTCGAGGCATTATAGGTTTATTGAGGTAGAAATAGTTATCTTGTTGTTACTAATTTAAGGGTTTTTTTTTTTTGTTTGTTTGTTTGGTTGGTTGGTTTTATCTTCGGTTTTGTTTTGTTTTGGGTTTTTTTTGGGGGGGAACTAGAAAGATACCTTGTGTTCCTGGAATGTTGCATTCTACCTCTGTTGTTTTCCCAGTTAGTCTGGGTCCTCTGCTTACATTTTTTCCTTCACTTATTAGATGTCGTGGATATGCTGGCTGTTCTGATGGAGGGTAGTGATGGCTTAGATGAAGGAATTGGCTTCTCTTTAAATGAAGACGTGATTATCCAAAGAGTTCCCTGCAGTGCTGTTGTCCCTGCTGCATTAGCAGCCAGGAACATGCTGTTGCTTCAGTCTGAAAACGGAACAGGTACTGGGTTATTTCTTATGTTTTGTGTCATTTCCAGCAGTGGAGTGAAAGTAGGAGAAGGAGAAGATTTTAACTAATTGCATTCATCCATACAGATGTCTTTTGTGGACCCATTTGGGCTAGTTGACTAAAGCTGGCATAAAAGATTGCACAGGGATTTTAACTGTTGAAAAACTCTGAGCAGGAAGTGTTCCCACAGTGCAAGAATCCTTTGAGTCAGGGTGCTTTAATACTGTAATTCATAAGTTGTCTAGAGGAGGAATAGAAGAAAGTTAAACTAAGCTACCTTTTCAGGAAGATGAACTAAACCTCATTAGAAGTCTGTATGGACACTCATTCTGCAAATTAAAGGAGCAGGAAGGAAGGCAATTGATGGTGCTTCAATTCTCCATCAGAGGCCTAAGACGAATGTATCTTAACAGATTTTTCTTCTTAATTCAGTTAGTGTATTTTCATTTCCCTGAATGACTCCAGGTAGACAAAGGCACAAGGGAATAGTGGGTTTTGAATTGCCCGGGGTACTACAGGTGGAGGTCCTCAGGAGGTGGCACGTGCTTTTTGGCTGTTGCCACAAACCATGGAGCTTTGAGCCATCCCAGGTGCCAGCAGCACCCTGAGCAGTGCTTACCAGCACCTGGCACTGGTAAACGTTCCTGGCACAAAAGATTTTCTCTGTGGCTGAGCTGTGTTCATGCAGGTAGCAGGGACAGCCACGCCATGGTCAGGGTTGCTGCTGCAGCACGTCCCATTCTGTCCTGGTAGGATTTGCTGAGCGCTAGTCACAAGAAGAGTGTCTAAAGTGATTTCTAAGAGAAAAGCTGCACGGGGTCAAACACGATCTTTCCTGTGGTTTTTGTAGCCAGATCACCGTCGGTTCCCAGCACTGAACCAGGGCAGGGTGTGCCGTAGCTTGGCTCGTCCCTGAACGGGTGCCACCGTGCCTCTCCCTTCTTACTGCCCAAAGCTTTGTGTCCAGGCACAAGGGGAGTAGAGAAGCTTCCTGCCAGGAGATTGAGAGGCAGCCTGTGTGCTCATTCTTCTGCTCCATGAGCCTTTCCTGGCAGAGACGGGGCTGCATGGTGCTCCCTGCATTTGCAGCACTGGTACTTGCTGATAGCACAGCTTCTTCTCCCATCCTCTTGCTGGCTGCGAGGTCCTGTTACCTTCCTTCATGTTACCTTCTGGCTCTTTTCATCCCTAACTGAATTTAATTTTCCCTTGGGAGTGATCCTTGGGGTTCTGGTGCTTGCCCGTTTCTCTCTGCATGCTATAGAATTTTATTGTTCTGGGAAGACTTAAGTTTCCGCTTAAGCTAACAGGGTGATCAAAAAAATGTATATAAAATGTCTTAGCTTTGGCCTTCTCTGCAGCAGGTGCACTGAGAAGGGAAAGAATTGTGAAAGGTATGGAGCTGCCTTCTCTGGCATACCACCAAGCCCCCATCCCCAGGCTTCTGCTCTCCTGCTCTCTGGTTTCCAGTGCAGAATCAGCTGCCCACGGGTGCAGCGTGGTGACAGTGCACTGGTGGCACAACTGCTCTGTGGTGTATTTCTTCCAGAAATAAAAAGGGCTAATTTCTTGTAATTTGCCAAAGAGAGGGGAATGATGGAATGAGTCTCTTGGAGGCATCTTTTCTCCCGTGGTGAGTAGACACTGTTACTTGCCTTCTGTCAGTAATTTCACAGTCTTACCCTTCATTTTGTTGCAGATGCAGAAGAAACAGCTATGTAACAAGGTGCTATGTGATGCGTGCTGTGAAATTCATTAACTTGCCACTACCTGATTATTGCAAGCAATGAAAAGGTAAAGAGATAATCGTGTTAGTAGAGCAGGGCTCAGATCACGTTATTTGATTTAAACCATTATCTGTTGTGAATCTTCTGTTACCAGTGAGCTACACGGCAGTGGCAGCAAAACTTGTGTAGCACACGGGTACGGTGATGTGCCAGATTGCGCCAGCTGTGTGGGCAGCTCTGCCCAGTGCCCCCAGTTATGGCTTTGGCATGATCCCCAAGTGGCTGGCCATGGCTGTGCTTTGGCTGAGAATGGGCATCCACCAAGAAGAGGGTGGAAGCTGTGGTGGGACAAGGCAGGTACCCAGGGAGGGAACGTGCTCTTGAGAGTGGATCCAGAGGCCTCTGGTTTGAAGTCATTAGGCAGAGCCTTGTGCTTTGATGCTTTTATGATCCACAGGCAAAGCAAAAAGCAAGGGTACTTCCTCTGACAAGAGGAAGAGCCATCATTTAGCCTGGCTGAAATCTGTCAGAAAAGTGCTTTGTAAAATGCAGTTGTACTTGGAGTGGCTGTTGCATACAACAGATGAAATTTTGTTTGAGGAAGAGCTAAGAACTGTCAGCTGCTTGTGCTACTGGACACCAGATATCCCTAAGCCTCCCTCATTGCTAGACAAGAGTCTTCTTGCTGCATGAGCACTGCATAAACACAGTGAAGGCATGGTCTCTGCACTACGGATTGTGCAGCCTGATACATGAGAGTAGATGTATCTGGATGGACAAATGGGGAATGGCAAGAAACAAGGAGAGAAATATCACAAAAGTGATTTTTATGACTGTTAAAATAATAATATATCGATGACCTGAGTGGTCAGAAGTCCCCTAGAGGGGCTTCCTTGTTGTCTTGTCGGTTGATTGTTGGGCTCCAAGAAAAAAATACTTCCCTCATTCCTTCTGTACCACTCATGAGCCTTGTTCAGTTGAAGAGAAGAAAGCCTTGGAACAAGCAGTGAGATATTTCTCTCGTTTCTCCTCTGAACACATGAGAACAGATGTCCAGGCATTATGAAGTTGATGCAGGTCTGCTAAAGCCCTTGTGTATAAAGGTGGAATTGGGTAATAGTTGCCTTAAAAGCTGTAGAACGTGGTTGTACATAGAGCCATGTTGATAATGTTTAAAACAGAAGCAAGGAGAAGACTTGCTCCCTGGACATGGCTATGTGATAGTATGTGGGTTAAATTAAAGCACTAGCCGGCACTGAGGGGAAAAAAAGAAATTTGTTTCAGTAGTAGTCACACTGCCAAGAGATAGGTCGGGGCATCTGTTGGTTTCCATTGCATGCAGCTGTCTATGGTTGTTGTAAGAATTCTGAACACTGTGAATTTTGCCGGAGTGTGGAGTTGCCATGTCCTTGTCAGGTGATGGATGAGGCAAAGCCCTTCAGAGCCACTGCTGATGGCTAATGCTAATCCACAGATTGTTTCTGTTTGGGGAGTGCACTGGCTACAAACTCACATTTTGTATGCTAGTATTTCTTTGCTTTCTCTACACATTGGGTTGCTGATAAAAAGGGTATTGGCTCTAGATCAAAGTAGTTACTTTCTGAGTATTTTGAATTAGCAAAGACTTTTTTCTTGAAATGAAAATGTTATGTAGGAATGCAATGCTTTCAGCTGTGTAATTTGTAATTAATTTTGGGAAGTACCCAAAGTTTTCTAGGCTTTTGCAACAAGCCAAGTGGGCTGCCTCCAGCCCAGGCTTCCAGGGTCCTGGATTCCTAAACTCATGTGTTCTGGGACTCATGGCAGCTCAGCCTCCTCAAGAGTAGCTGCAAAGTGTCAAGACAGACAGGTGATCTGCTCCTCTCTGGCTCACAGGGATGGATACTGGTGATGAAAATGGTGTTGCTACCAGAAATAGTAAAACTTTAAAAAAATCCAGAAGGCACAGCTGACATGTCTGCTCAGTCTATTCGAGTGTATTTCAGAAAAGGAGAAAATTCTTGGAGTAGATTCAGTCACCTTGGAAGGGTGAAGCACCTTGGAGGATGCTCATTAATGATTTCAAAGGGAAGTGTCACTGAAAGGCAATGTCAGAAATCCTCACAAGTGAGTAACAGCAGTCAGGTTAATGTTTGTGGCTCTTCAAAAGCTTTACTTGGATGTCTCTTCAAAACAGTCTGGACGCACTGAAGGAGGGCTGTGCCTTCCTTTTTTCTTTTTGAGTAGCTGCCTGAAGATAAATATAAGATGGACTTTCTTAAAACATAAATGAGAAAACACCCAAGGCTGGGTGAAAGTCTTGAATGCTCAGACTTAAAAGTCCTCAATTCCCCAGCAATGTTAGATGAGCCTAAAGTGTATAGGTCAGCAACAACTTCAGCAGGCAGCCTAAAAAACACAAGAAGATTTATTCTCTTGGATATTAAACATGGCATCTTATTCTTTGGCAGCTCATAGGTGATCTCTGCATGGGGCTGCACATGCCTTTCTCTGTGTGTGTGTATTTGCCTGCAAGTGTAATGTGATGGTCCTAAAGCATTTGTGGATGCAGATAAACTAAGTCCAGCTCAAATATATTCCATAAACAGCTCTTGAGGTACACTCATCTTTGTGTTGTTTCATTTGTTCAGTTCTTGGAAAGTCACAGGAGCTTATTAGACTGCTCTGGCCTATGCCCAGGGGAGTCACTTAGGTGGGAATTGGACACCTCTAGCCGTAAACCTATAAAAGGAAGAAATGCATACCATTATTTTTGTTGGGTCTTATTGAATGAACTGGCTGCTCAGCTTCTGCCAAATCCTAAGCACTGTATTTAAAGCCTCCGAGTAAGTTCCTTACTTTGAATAATTTAATATCTTTCACTGGTCCTTCTGCTTTTTCTTTTGCAGTCCCATATAGAATGTTTTATGACAGTTTAAAGAAACATCAGTCATTGGATATCTGTAGGTCAGGCAAAGACTAGCCTGCTTTTAGTGTTTTAGTGTTTGGTTCTGTCTGGAAAGAAAATTCCCATTGCTGCCTATGCTTGTGCAGCCAAGGCGTTTGAAAAACTCACCAGCTGAACACAAACTATGGCTGGGTGTTTTGTCTTCCTTATCTTTTGTCTGTGCCTCATTGCCACCAGTGAATGGAAGGAGGAGACAGAGCAGCTTCTCACACTGACATAATTTGGCACTTGCTGGAGATGAAAGTGAGTAGAGCAAGATCTTTCTTTCTGAGGCAGTAACAGGGATCTGAAGTGCTGACTTCTGTCAATATGGCAATGGCAAGCTCCTCTGCCTCTCCCTCCAGTGACTGCTGTTGCTATAAGAAAAGCAAGAGGTACAGGCTTTACCAATATGCCAATGCTTTAGGATAAAATGAGGAGAGGAAAAAATAATGTGAGGCAAGGCTCTCGAGGGCTCATAACAGTACAGCCATGAACGATGCGGGTGCATCTGTCCAGCATGTGCAGAAAGGATACCAATACCTAGGGATGAACATGTAATGCATCAGGCACGGCTTCCCATGGTTGTAAACCGGTATAAAAACATTAACCTAACAGGGGTTTTTCTAACTTGGTGTATATAAGAGTGTGTGATGTACCAGTCCTGCTTTTCCCACCTCGTTCTGCCATGAGGTAATGCCTGTTTGCAAACACACATAATACAGTCTGAGAGGGTTACTGCAAGTGAGTCCAGTGTGAATTCTCAGCCCCCTCCACTGGGCTCAAAGAGCCCTCTCAGAGGGCAAACTGCATTCTTCAAGCTTGTTCCAGGCTGCAAAGGTGTGGCTTCTGTTTCTTCCCAGCCCAGGCACATTTTCTCATTTTGCCTTTGGACTGTGGTAGAGGAACCCCCACGGGGAAGGGGGCATGCAGACTTCCAGCAGAGCAGGTTGGCTTAGTAAACACAGGCTTCATCAAAGCAAAATGTAGTCCCTTATTGAAGCAGTTTTGGTTCTGTTTTGAATCTATTTCCTAAAGGGTAAAAAATGGCAGAGTTGTTTGCTTGGGATGAAAGTAGCATGAGTCATCAGGGAAAACCAGGAGGAAGTACCCAAAGTTTTCTAGGCAAACAAAGCCTGGCAAACATGGACAAGTGGGCTAGAACCAGGAGCAGGTACATTAAATTCTCAGTCTTTCCCTTGTTCCCATTTACTTGGATGCAGGGCATTTAATTAGCCAGTTGTCTCTCCACAATGCATCGGTTGATCTCGTAATCCCTCGCAGTGAGTTTATTCAGCACTTTTATGGGACTTGAATCTCTCAAGTGGAGTCCTCCAGAAATGCTGAGCCCCGTTGGAACTACTAGAACTTGTGCAAACAGTGTGCCCTGGCTGCAGGGATGGCCAGTGATCTCCTGGGCTGCATTAGACAAAGTATTGTCAGCAGGGCAGGGAGGTGGTCCTGCCCCTCTGCTCTGCGCTGCTGAGGCCACGTCTGGAGTGCTGTGTGCAGCTCTGGGCTCCTCGGGACAGGAGAGACACGGACCTCCTTGAGAGAGTCTGACAGAGCACTGTGAAGGTGGTAAAGGGACAGGAGGAAAGACTGAGAGAGCTGAGGCTGTTCAGCATGGAGAAGAGATGTCTCAGGGGCGTCTAGTTACAAATACTTGAAGAGAGAATGTAGAAAAGATGGAGCCAAACTCTTCTCAGTGGTGCTGAGTGTCAGTGGTCACAAACTGAAGCAAATGGAGGTCCTCTGAACATCAGGAAGCATTGTCTTTGAGGGTGACTGAGCAGAAGGATTGAGAACTGCATTCACCCAACTGCTAAATAGAGAAGCTGCAACCACACAAGAAGAGCACTTTGCAAAAGTACCACAGAGATCCATCCTCTCCTCTGTTCAGAGGAATCAATAGCTGAGTTGGTTCTTTATTTCTGGAAGTTAGTTATTTTATCAGTTATTGGCAACCTTCATCTCGATTGTTAAACCATTTCTAGCACAGCTTGTTTATGCTTTAGGGCTACTGCAAAGTCCCATGCAGCAAGTTTTTACATCCCTGTTTGCTAGAAGCACCAGCATATCCTCCAAGAAAGCCTGCACTCAGCATGGCCTATTTCCTTTCTTTGCCTGTGCATTTCTCCTGCTATCGCTGTTAGCAAGAAAATGTTGGATTTAGTTAACTTTTAGGTCTGAAGCTGCGTGGCTGATTTTCTGCATTGCGTTGTCCTTGGTGTCAAGTTAGCAAAAGCTGAGAAGAATCCATTGTCACATTAATACTTGGGTGAGTTTACTCATCAGTTTGTACTGTGTGCATGTGTAAATGGAGGCCAGATGTTGCTACCAAATGGAGTCTAATACTGCTGTATAAATGCGTGTAATACTGGGGCATTTGCCCTGCAGGACTGACATGCTGGAACAAGGCGGGCACTGGGGGTGAGAGAGCCCAGTGCTTCCTCCTCCTCGTGTGCGAGTTCCTGCAGTGCTGTAAGAGCCAGAGCTGTGAGCTTTTCCTTCGAGGGCTGGGCACGGCCATGGCAGATGGAGGCACGGGAGCAGGAGGCTTCAGGACAGGGCTCTGTGGTGCAGGGAGAGCAGCAGCTCCTGAGCAGCTCTGCGCTACAGGAAGGCTCCAGCTCCTGGCAGCACTTGCTGCTCCAAGGACCACTGTGGTCTCATCCAGAGCATGTGCTGGGTGGGCTTAGGCAAGCAAACAGTGCTGTAGAGCAAACAAAAGCTGTAGAGAGCTGGTGACAACTCCTGAGGCCTCTTCTCCACTAAGTAAGCCATAATGTAACTTCGCTGCCATAGGTTTGTCTGTGAGTGGTCTGTGATTTTGTCTTGAAGATTGGTGCAAATTGGATGATTGGCTGTAGAGTGTGTGCATCTGTCTCTTCTAAGGCTGATGGAGGACTGCAGATCTCCATCCAGAGTGTGACCCACAGTGTAACTGGGAGCATATGCTGTGCCATTGGTGATGCATGTGGCAAGGACTAGTGGCCCATTTGTCTGCAGCTTGTCCCCATATGATTTCTTGCATGCCCCGAGGCAGGGTTGGTCTGTGTTACTTGAGTTCCAGAAGGCTGTGATGCAGTGAGAGTGGCATAACAAGTAGTTCTGACCTGTAAGGGCACTGGTTCCCAAATGCCTCACAAGCAAGGGTGCTGCTCTCTCTTGGCTATGCCAAGCAGCACATCTTGCTGCATATGTGGTCACCAGGGTGTGCAGATTGCACTGCACCAAAAGTCTCCACCACCAGTGCTGGCTGAATAATGTATTTTCACAACAGATAATATTCTGCATCTGCCTTGTGACTTTTAATTTCAGTTTTCTCTGGGAGCGTTTGGGCAATGATTGTTATCCGGTATGTGCCAGATTCTCACCATTGCCTGAGTGTTTCTTTTTGTCAGATTGAGTTTTCCTTTTCTCCAAGGAATTTGCGGCTTTTAAGCAGAAAATAGTTACATTTCTTAGCTGTTTGCCTGTGTGGTTAAAACAGGGCAATGCATGAGGCCAGGACCTCGCTTTGCTTTCAGAACTGATCCCGTCAATGCTTCCTGGCAGTGTTTCCTTTCGCACAGCACCAGGTCAGGACTGTTTCAGCATTTTGCTGGTAGTCAAAGGTGAGTCCAGCCATCCAGGTTGCCCCTGCTGTCCCCATATGGAGGATGCTCCAGCAGACTGAGGTCAGAGTGTGTTATGTGGCCGTGAGCTGAGCCATACACAGTCACTTCTTGTCTCTGGGCAGAGGACTTTGCTCCTCTGTTCCATTAAGTTACCAAGAGTGATCGTTGCTGAAATTACTTTGTTAAATAATCCAGAAGTTTGCCTTTTCCTCCTTTCTTCCCTGAGTTCAGAAGTTGGTAACCTAAGCACCCAGCCGTGCTGTGCATCCCTTAGTGCTGTGTGTGTTACTGGCAGGGCTTGGGGCTTGGGTCCGGAAGGTCTGGCTTGTTTGTTCCCCTGGGTCTGGAGGAATACAGATTTTATTTATTTTATTTTTTGATTTTTTTAATTTAAAAGCTATCCAGCAGTTTGTCAGTTGAAGCAGAAGACAATCCTTTGCATCGATACGTACTCATGTGCACATGCTGATCAGCTGAAGTGTTAAAGCTCAAGGTGAGTGCTCCAGCCTTTAATCAGTGACCAGTCATTGATTTAGCACATCCATCAGTTTCAGGAAGTAGTTCCTCCATTGCATCCAGCTTTTAGAGTACCTTTAGACACTAGAGATACTTTTCAATGTGTAATTGATTAGGTAAATGGTCTCTTAATAGCATGTGCTAAAGAGAGATGTGAAAAGCAGCTGAGCAATATTGCCACTTCTGGGGGTTACAGGTGGTGGGTACTATTAGTCAGAACTGGAAAACACAGAACTGTGACCTTTTATAAGTACTGAGCGAAACACTGAGTTACGGCTGGTCAATTAAAAGCAGTTTGGGTGCTTAATAGTTGTTTCTGATGATACTCATACACAGATGAGTGAGGAGCTACTTGAGGCAATGTGTGTGCAGCTGTCCAGCCAGAACTGAAGCAGCCTCTGGTGAAGGTGAATGCAGAGAGGCTTATGTGGCAGAGGAGCTCAGCAGATGACAGGGGGCTTGTCCGTGGACTGAAAGAGGAGCCCGGGATGGGTGTGGGGTATTACAAAACAGCAGATGTCACAGGGATGGAGCAAAGGTTTAAAATGGAAGGAATCAGCCATGAGAGAGTGATGGCCAGATGGAAATCCAGCTAAGGCCCTGAAGTGGAATTATGTAAGGCAAACATCAATGAGAATCAGCTGGGGAGCAAGAACAGCCAGCAGCCAGGCTTGTTTCTGGTCTCTTGCCATAGATCAGACATGCTTTAGGGTGTGCATGATGACTAGAGGCTGTGATAGCTTTAGCTGTAGCTCTTTTGTCTCCAGCCATTGTGAGTGAGTTCTGTGCTTAGTTCTCTGCTCTTGTGCATTGCAGGATTTTTAGGGTAAATATTTTTTCCATCAGTGTAACCCACCAATTGCCAACATCTCGAGGCAGCTGGATGGCGTGGTGAATATGTCATTCTTCTGCTGGTGGCTATCAGAAACGCTTAAGAGGAATATTTCATCTTTGTTCTACATAGTGCTGTGCTAGCAAGTGCTTTCCAATAGGCTGTAATTCCCAGAGCAGTGGGGCAGGAGCTGCTCCATGATCCAGGAGCAGGCTCCCATGTAGTGGGTTGGATGCAAGGCACCCACCAAAGCCTCTCTTATCACTTGCCGCCAGAGCTGGACAGAGGAGAGAAAATACAAAAAAGGGTTGAGATAAGGACCCGGAGAGATCGCTCGTCAAATACCGTCACAGGCGAAAGAGAGTCTTATTAGAGATACTAATTGAATTTATGGCTAAATAGAGCAGGATAATGAGAAACAACATAAAACCTTAAAAACATCATCTTCCCACACCCTCCTTCCCAGCTCTACCTCCTACCCCATCTGTGCAGGGACACAGGCAATGGGGGTGACAATCAGTTCATCAGGGAAAGCAGCGGCTCCCTTGCTGCTCCATGGGGTCTCTCCCATGGGAGACAGTTCTCCATGAACTTTTGCAGCATGAGTCCGTCTCGCAGGCAGCAGATCCCTGTGAATTGCTGCAGTGTGAGTCCATCCCACAGGCAACACTCCCCATCACACTGCTGCAGTCTGTGTCCCTCCAGTGGGTGAAAGTCCCTTCAGGCTGCTGCAGCGTGGGCCACCCTACCACGGGTACAGCCTTTCAGGGACAAGCTGCTCCAGGAGGGGCTCCTCCTTCCACAGGCCTCCCACGGGGTCACAGCCTCCTCGCAGGCATCCCTCTGCTCTGGCATGGGTCTCCTCCACAGGCTGCAGGTGGATCTTTGCATCCCCATGGATCTCCATGGGCTGCAGGGGCACAGCTGCCTCACCATGGTCGCAGAGGAATCCCAGCTCCTGTGCCTGGAACACCTTCTCCCCCTCCTTCTTCACTGACCTCGGTGTCTGCAGAGTTGTTCCTTTCACGTACTCTCACTCCACTCTTCTCTGGCTGCAATTACAACTGTGCAGAAACTTATTTTTTTCTTTTTTCTGAAACACATGATCACAGAGGCACCACCACCATTTCTCATGGGCTCAGCCTCATCCTGAAGCACATCCATCTTTGGAGCTGCCAGGGACTGGTTCTGCCAGACATGGAGGAAGCTGCCAGCAGCTTCTTGCAGAAGCCGCCGCTCTGCCCCCCACCCTGCTACCAAAGCTTTGCCTTGCAAACCCAGTACAGTTGTATTTCATTGTTGGTCTGTCTGCACAGGCTATTAATGGTGGGGATCTGCCACCTCTTTGTTCCCCAGTACAAAGGTAAAAAGGATGTCTGCAGCTCCACGTCCAGTTTTTGGGGGTAAGGAGAGGAGTAAGCAGCAAAGGATGCACAAACCCAACTCCCATTCTGCCACGTGCCAGGTTTCCACAAGACAGGAACATAACGCACCCTACCTCTGCTCAGAAGAGTGTGGGGAGCCTAAAATTCTCTGTGCTAATTCAGTCAGACTGCCCAATGATACGGGCCGAACTGTCAGCAGCTTAAATAGTTTTCATGGCTGTCATTGTGGTTGGGGAATTGCTTCATGTCTGGGTTTCTTGCCAGAGCCTGAGGAAAGGAAGTAGCCAAGATCAGGTGAGAAGCGGTGTAAGGTAGGCGATTAATTTCTGGATTCCTTTGCCACTCACAGAACAGCTCCTAATGGGCTGGGCTTGGGGAGTCTGGTTTACAGGCACTTGGAAGTGCTGATACCATCTGGTGAAATGTTAGGTGTCTTTTTAAGAGAAAAAAAATGAAAGTATTTCTGTTACAACGGTGAATAATGAGCCTGGGCGCAGCAGGGACTACCTAGTAGCAGAGGGACAGAGGCTGCAGGCAGGTTTGTATCCTCCATGGAGTTGGAGCAATGGCAGGATTACTTGCCTGCACGTTCACTGCTTTGAGGGAGGAACAGGGTAGGAGAAATTAATGTAATAGGAAACAGAAGCACAGACTTGAGACTGTGCTTATTTCGTTGCTGTGGTGAAATAAAGCAGGGACATTTGATGATTTTTAAAAATGTATTTATTTAAAGAAAAAAATGTGGCAAATCTTATCAGAAGAGTTTAGGTTCCTGGCAGCTTTACAAGTCAGGTACCCTGTGCCTACATACAGTATTAATAATGGCTTTGCAGTATTTTTGGTTAAAATTTACGTTCATTAAAAATTCTTCAAAGCACTCTGTAATTGGTGAGCAGCATATGAAAGGTTAATGAACATTGAACATGTTTTACAGTTACCTTTGAGAAGGACCCTTTACATCCGTAAATGCCTGCCTGAGGTGGCCTCTGCTTTAGGACTTTAAAGCTTAAAGAAATATATATACAGAAGAAATTCTTCCCTGTTACGGTGACGAGGCCCTAGCAGATGTTGCCCAGAGAAGCTGAGGCAGCCCCACCCCTGGAATTGTCCAAGGCCAGGTTGGATGGGGTTTGGAACAACCTGCTGTAGTGGAAGGTGTCCCTGCAGGGGATGGGATGAGAAAAGCTTTGAGGTCCCTTCCAACCCAAACCATTCTCTCATACTACGATTGTACATGTTGAAAAAGGAGGCTGTGGCCTTATGTGCTTAGGTACAAACCTCCCACCGATTCTTCTGAACATACCTGTTTAGTCATTTATTCTTTCCTTTGTGCTTTCACAAGAAGCCCTTGTGCCCTTCAAAATCTCCGTAGGAGTTTGTGGTCAGTTTCCAGAATAAACAGGGATGGAAACCCGAGCAGTTTGGTGCATCCCTACTTGCTGGAATGATTGTGGATTTGACTGACGGGGTTTTGTTCCTAAACACAAGAAAAGTTTTATTCCAGTGCCACACTCAAGCGTAGCAGTGGGGCCGTGTGCGTGGCTGACCCAGCAGATGGGGCAGTGTCTTCATAAAGTAAATATATAGTAGCAGTCCTTAAGGATGTGGCCCTTCTGGGAGTGCTTGCATATTTATGTATCAAAACCATTTACAGAGAGGGAGGGCCCTTTTAATGCAGTTGAACTGCTACGGAAAAATTTTGGTTTCAAAACCATTTAATTAAGGTTAATGAAGTCTGGGACTTGGGCACTGTATCTCGTGCAGTAACGCACGTCTCTGTTCTTGATAGATGTCTTCCATTTGCAACAGTAGTTACATACTGGGGACTCAAATCCCCATTGTCCCCATGCCTTCAGAGTAGGGCAGGCTCTTGTCTTAATTTTACATTATAATCCTTTCCAAATGGAGACATAATGACATAATTCATTGTTGCATTTTGAAACAGTGTGGTCAGCATGAGGATTTGATCGAGCAGTTCCACTCTTCCAAAAGTACTAAGGTGCTTGCAGATATTTGATATTGAGCTATTTTGGCTCTCAATTGCAAAATGAATAGGTCAGGCAAGGCCTTTGAAAGGAACTTAATAGATACATCTCACAGTCACAGAGAAGCAGGAAACTCTTCTGCTAAAATGAGACTGGGTTTATGAAAGGTCGCAGTTAACCTTTTAAAGTAAGTTTTTGCAGGTCTGCAGAGCAAATACTGCATTTTTAATGGGTATGGGTAGAATCTCTGTTTTACTGATAATGCTCCAAGTTTTATTTTTTCTCCAAATTGGAACAGAGCTTCTTGTAAGCTAAGCAAGCCAGCCTTAAGGCTTTTGCTTTATTGCTTCATAGTGAACTACTGAAATAGCAAGGCATTGAGCAGTAAGTACAAGAAGCAGCATAAGCTGCCAAAATAGCAGCAAAATACTTTATTACTGTTGTTATTATTATTACTATTGGTGACTTTTAAGTGCTGTCATCATTTTTTCAGAGACTGTTGTGACACAAATAGCCACCCAAGTTGGCTTAACTTAAAAGTTCATTTTGTTTGCCTCTATAAGCACCAATCACTTAGAAATTTGGGGAGGGGTCTAAAAAGGACTTCATATAGATACCGGTGTAGGTGGGTGTACAGATGTCTGTACATATTTAGCTATCTATTTAGCTATCTTTACATACAGATATATGAAACACTTATAATAACTATACTTTCCTCCATTCCTAAGCTTCTCCCAGAAGTGCTTTTCTGCTGAATTTGGTGTTGCACATGTGACATGGGGGATGGGTTAGAAACCTCTGTTGGGGAGACAGGAGTTCAAATGCAGTCTTGGGCCTGGCATCTAAACCAAAACAAGCTTCTTCCAGGCTCCTAAAGCTTGCTCTGAGCCAACAGACACTTCTCTAGGCTACGTGGGCTGGGGTTCTCAGTAAATAAGTGACAGTGTCATTGCATCATATGGAAAGTTTAGATTGGGAAAGCTGAACTTGTCCTCGCTAAACATTGGCATGTACTTGTATTTGGTAACATAGAGGCCCAGAGGATGTTTGTCATTGAGTGTCACAGCAGGAAGGAATGCAGGAAAAACCCCTCTTTGGTGGGTTCAGGACAGGATCTGCACCCTGTTATGCTCCTGCCCTGACAGAAGCTCAGCAAGCTCCTGTTGCTCCGTCAGGCCCCTGCAGGAAAGCTTTGAACAATGGTCAATGCAGGAGAGATGTCACAGGTGATGGAGCGTGTTTGTGCCAAGGCACAGTGCAGAAGTGAGCCCTGGCTCCAGTGAATGCCACGTATTTTTATGAGTTTTCAGTGTGTTTTCAAAAGTATCCCTTGGAATGCAGAACTGAGGATTAAAACTAATAGCTGGCTGTGTCAATACTGAGTGGTTTTACTCTGTAATGGTAGAATTCAGTGGCCTCTTCACTTCAAAGGTGTCAACTGAAAGATGTTGCAATGAAAAAGAGGTGGAGATGAACAGTGCTTGGAGAGAGCAGAAATGAAGGTTGCGGGCAATACTGAAGAAGAAGCAGATGCAGGTGGTGAGGGAGTTGGATTTTTGCGAGAAGAGAGTATTTCGCAGGAGCAGAGAGCCAGCGGGCTCTCCGGGGACAGCAGTGCTGGGGATGAGGTGAGTCTGTGCCCTGCACAGCTCCCTGGCCCCGTGATGGAGAGTTGTCCCAGTGGCTGTAGCTTGGGGGCCGAGTCTCCATCCTCTCAGCTTACCATGGGAGCCTATCCCAGCCCAGCAGAGCTCCTGGAAATCTCCCTGTATTCCTGCTTAGACTCTGGTCTTTGGTTTGGTCTGGGCAGTGCCCGGTGCTTTGCTCAGGGACCGTCCAGCCTTGCCCTGTACTTGCACTGCTGACCCCAGCATTTGCCACACTCTTCCCCAGGCTTTGATTGTGTTTCTGGACTCAAAGCTGTGCTGACACTCGGTTTCCTTTGGCCTCGCTATGTGTTAGCTCAGTCTTTTGCTACCAGCCTGCTTCCCTGCTCAAGATTTCAATTGCTGGAGAGATGTGCAGACTCCCTGTAGAGTGTAGATTGGAGAAGCTCAGAAGCCATCTGAGGGCCTCCCCCAGAAATAAGCCAAGGGTTTGGTGCCTGTTTAGCTTCTCCGTGTTTGGCAAGTTCAGCTGTGCAGCCTGCCCTACAAGCAGGCATTTAAGCTAGATCATACTCAGAAGTCTCTGTTAGGCAGAGATAAATAATTGCTTCTACACTCAAGTCTCCCACCTCAGCCTGGGAACACAAGATGTGGGGCAGAATCAGTGAGGAGGGACCCAACACCAACTGCCTGAAACGCACGATATACCCTCAGAGAATGCAGCTGCAGTGGCTGAGGGGATCTTTGAGGTCCAGGAAATGAAATGTCTTAGGAACAGGCTATCAGACTGTCCCTCTGGAATTGCAGCTAAATTTAGGTTGCAGATTATCAGAGCATCCATTTGCTCTCTCCCTGGCCATGGCAATGCCTGCACAATTCCACAGCACATTCAAGAGGATGTTAGCAACTTGCTCAGTCTGAGGATCATCTGTTTCCTACCGATGGGTCTTTGCCCACCCTCTCCTTGCTGGAGGGCATGAGGAGCCCTCAGTCTCAACGAGCTCTTGCCTTATTTGGCCCTGTGGAAACCACAGGAGAGAGTGGAGCTCTTGCTGAAATTGGATCCAGTATATTACAGGAGTGATGACTTCCAAAAGTGTCCTAAGGTGGTACAAGTCAGCATGCTGGCACCCTCAGTCTCTACCCTCATTATTTCTGACAAACACTGTTCTGTTTCCTCAATTATTCTTGTATTTGGAGAAAAAGAGTGTTCACAGCCTTGTTCTAAGGACACGGTGCAGGGATAAAGATAAGTTTCAAACCATTACGTAAGAATATATAACATAACCCCAAACGTAACAAACACAGTGGATCATATAGTGCCTCCACACACCTTCTTCCCTCAAGGAACTTTAAATGTTTTAAGAGTCATAAGCATATTTAATTACTGGGGAATGTTTAAGCACAGTTTCTTGCAAAGGAGGAAAGGATCCTTCCCGCTGGAGGTTTTGCGTGGTTAGTGCCTTCTGCTCTGATGGAAGGCCTTGGTATAGAGGATTCCTCTGGCGGAATCCTCTGGTATGCTGGCAATTAATTAACTTTTCCTACCTTGCACACATGGAGATAGTGAACAAAAATCCTCCTCTATTTGTGTCAGAAGGTTATTGAGAGACTGGGTTTGAGAGAGAGACTGCCTAAGAGAAATTCTCCTAGCAGCTACCTCAGAAAGCCTCAAGAAGGAAGCAGCCTTGGCTTCAGTGTTCCCACTTGTCCAGCACAGGCACCTGGTGTGGGTTGGCTTCACCTTCTCACAGGCACGGTGAGGGGCACTGCCTGTCCTGGGGCGCTGGGGCACTGCAGCCCAGCACATCCAATTGGCTTTTACATTTCCAGCTCTTAGGAGTGAGTTCTTCAAAGTCACAGCTCTAGCAGCAGCAGGAGAAAAATCTAGAGGCTTTCATGAGCAGCACTTAGGCTCTTCAGAAAACAGAGTCCAAGGCCACTTCACTAGGACTACTCTGGAGAAGGACAGAAAAGAGAAATTCAGCCTAGCCTCACCCCCACGACTTTGATTACCAGCTGAGGTAGGGTTAAATGAGTATTTAAAGAGGTTGGGTTCACTGACACCTGCTGGGATGCATTACCTCTTGTTAGGATGAACTAAGAGTTCTGCTGAGCTGAAGTAAAAGGCTTATATTTGTCCTCTTTGGGATGAAGGGACTCTCAGTTGGCTTCAGTTCTTGTAAGTTGCCCTGATGATGCTGTAATGGAACAGGCTGACCTGTGGTTTAGAGCTTGCTGAATTAAATTAGTCACAGGTGACAAATGCAGTGTCCACAGAAGTCCCTCTCTGTCTGCTGAGCTGCAGCTCTACTTTGGGGGGTAATGAGTAAGTAAGGAATAAACGCATTTTGACTTTCAGGGTTCGAGCTGCACTTCCAGCTTTTTTAATTAAATAAAACATTATAAACTCAGCAGGCTTGCTCTGAAGACCCTGAAAATCACAAAATTATTAAGGTTGAAAGGGACCCACCAGTGGAGTCATCTTGTACAATGTCCCTGCTCAAGCAGGAGGAAAATGTCTGAAATCAGAGTTCAGTTCCCTATTGCAACAGTGGTAGGGTGGAATTTTGTCTCTTTTTCGAGTTTATGTTAAAAGGTGTAGGCAGCTGTGATGGAAAATTGTAAAACTGGACGTCTTACTGACCAAGCCCAGTGTTCCTTGACTTTAAATACTGCACAGATATGAGACTACCTAAGTTTGTGATCCTCCTGCTAGTAATCCGAGTGCAAGTGTGTCAGGGATATGGAAGTCCTAGAGACCAAGCACTGAGTCATTACAAAGGAGAAATACATGTCAAAGAGAATCGTGCAGGTTCTTGCCAAAATGTATTTATTAAGAGATGGACCCTGAATTTTTCAAATCCTGCTGTAGGGCAGTGTCACTTGGGCTTTGCCCTAAG
The DNA here is from genome assembly GCF_050655825.1 of Lonchura striata. Lineage (NCBI taxonomy): Eukaryota > Metazoa > Chordata > Aves > Passeriformes > Estrildidae > Lonchura > Lonchura striata. The sequence goes on from NC_140743.1 coordinate 43,524,168, forward strand.
GTGGAATTCTGAGTATGCCAGGTATTCCTCTTTATTCCTCCCACTGTTAGGATAAACTGTGGCACTTTGTGTCCTAATCCAAGAATAAAAAGCTGTTCTTTCCCTGGCTGGGATGGGTTCCTCAGTCCTATGAGGGTAATACAGAGCAACAGACAGCACTCAAAGCTCCTGTCATATGGTACTGGAGGGTGCACATTGTGCAAGCAAAAGGAACTGGAGACTATAGGAGATCAACCTAATGAACAGCTCCTGAGCTCTGCGGAGAAGTGATACAGCTCCCTGGAGCACTGCTGGAAGTAGCAGAATAATTGGCTGCAAATAATGCTGTCCAAATGGAGGGCTTTTCTGTCACAGAAATGGAGAAAATGACTTTCATTATTCAGTTAGCTCCTGGCAAGCTGGTTTCAGTGGTGCTTTTGACTCAATCTGAGCCTCCAAGGTGTGGTACCAGAAGAGGTGTTGCCAGCTTCTCCTAAGGCCACCATACAGACATGCGAGTATGTGAAAGTAACTGATAGCTCTAGCTCTAGTTCTGGTTAGAGATGTAGGGAATGCCCCTTTACTATGATAATATGCTGTAAGAGCATCTTCAAAAGGAAGGTGTCAGAAATTCTTTAGTGTTATTTTTGTGCTGTGGTCTGCAGAGGTGTAGCTGTCATTCCAGAACTATTTTTGTTTTGATGGCTTGAGGCATTGTGGGTTTGAGTCAGGAATAATTTTTTGTTAAGTTTATTTGTGATATTTAAAAACCCAGCTCCACGTGGGCCTGGATGCTGATCCCTTTTGCTGGTCAGTGAGAGCATCTGACAGCTCATATTTCCAAGTGCTTTATTTAACAGGAAGCTGGTTTGTTCCTTCTTGTGAGTAGGATCGTTGGCTTTGCATGGGCAAAGCCACTCCGGAATTTCAGGCTAAGAAAAGAGTTAGGGAACTCTTTTCAAACATAGTCCTGGAGGTAGCAAGCAGCTTGGCTTGGTAATCCTGTGGGGAAATAGAAGAATATATGTTCTGATTTTTGTCTTGTCTTTCTTCCACAGCTGATTCTGTATCCCTGACTTCCCTTCACGTCAGGGAGACACGTGGCTTGGAGCACAGGAGCTGGATTTGTCACTTAGCTGCGGCAGGTTGGTGCAGGTAACGAATTACAGGTGACTTGGAAACTGGGGAACAAAGGGAAGGATCTGTTGTGTCTCTTAGCAAAAAAATTGGCTCCATCAGGGCATTAATTCAGGGGACTGACACTTCACCTTTAACGTTCTGCCCTGCTCCATCCTCATCACCGTGAGCCATGAGAGCCTCCTGAGCTGTTCTCCTATAGACCTACCTTGTCTGGTCAAAAAAAAAAAATCAGTATTTTATTACTGGGTGCAAACTCAGGGGGAAGATTTTATTCAACATCTCTCAGTGGGACATTAAAGCTCCAATTTCCCTTTTCTGGAACACTTTGAGAGACAATATTACTTCTGTAATTTTTATTGCAGGCATTTTTATCTTTTTGAAGAACCAAAAAGACTGCATGCGTGTGCCCTTCATATCCATCCTCTGTCTAATACAGGACAGGAGAAGAAGGCTGCAGAGCTTCCTACACTGGGGTGTAAGTAGCCAGTATGAATAGAAGACTGGGCTAGGGAATTAGGACGGTTTGCTTGGGTTTAAAAACCTTGAATGGCACTTCAAGACATTTATGTCAGACATGGTTTGTTATTACCCTTTTTTTAATTAAAAAAAAAACAAAAAAACACACGCACACAAAAAAACCACAAACCAAAACAAAACCCTAATCCATCCCTGCTGCTGCGATGTGGGACCAAAACCCGCGTCCCCAGCGCTCGGAACAGGTGAGAGGTGGAACTAAAGCCCAAAGGATTTTCTGCTCAGTGACTGTAGCTGAGTTTTACTGGGAGCTCTCTGGGAAATCTGGCACATCGTTCGGGGATGTGGCCATGAGGGAAGCGGAGCCCAGCTGCAAACAGGCAGTGCCGGAGCGAGAACCTCTGCAATGCAAACCGGGCTTTCTTCCGTGGAATCCCGGCTGTGTGCTGCCCCAGGGCCTTTGTACAAATAGCGTCACCGGAGCTGCACATTCTTTGTGGTAGGGATGGGATTTTGGGGGGGGTCAATAAAAAGGAGATTTAAAATGAGGGAATTGCTTTTACGTGTAACTATTCTTGTCCTAAAGGGGCCATCAGCTCTGTCCCGAGAGCTGAGTTATGAGTGTGTGTGTTGAAAGAGCCGCAAGCCTTTAGGGGCTGCAGTTTGTGTGCCCTGTGCTGAGGTGCCCTGAGGAAATGTGTGAGCCGGAGGGAGCCGGGGCCGGGCGGAGGGAGCCGAGCTGTGGGAATGGGCGAAGGAAGGCGGGTGCGGGCGGGACTAGGCGAGCGTGGGCGAAAGCGGCCGAAAGGGGCCGAGGAGGCGAGCGGAGCCGAGCTTTGCCGAGTTCAGCCGAGGCGAGCCGAGCTTTGCCGAAGAGGCGAATGGAGGCGAATGCGGCCGGAAATAGCCGAGCGTGGCCGACAGTAGCCGAAGCTGGCCGAGGAGCCGAGTCCAGCCGAACGGAGCCGAGCTCTGCCGAGCGCAGCAGCCCGGGCGGGGCGGAGCCGGGGCGCCGGGAGGATCCCCTCCTGTCCCTCTCTCTCCCGCTCCATGCTCCTGCCCGTATTCAGTTACCTCTCTTTCCCCCGTTTCCATGTCCCCCCCAAACCCGGCTCCTTCCTGTCCTGTCCCTGCCCCGCTGCTCCGTTCCATTCCCCCTCTCTCCCTCCTCTGTGCCCCGTCCCTCTTGCTGCCCTGCCGGCCTTTCCCTTCCCCGCCCGCTTTCCTCCGCAGCCCGACCTCCCTCCCCGCCCTTTCGCATGCCCCGCTCTCCCTCCTCTCTTCCCGTCGCCCCTTCGCTTCTTTCCCCCGCAGCCGCGGGGCTCGGGGCGCCGGAGAATAAAGCCCCGAGGGCCGGAGCCCGGCGCCCCCCGGGCCTTGCGGGAGTCCCCGCACGGGGCCGGAGCTCTCGGCGGATCCCCCGCGCCGCTCGGACCCCGCCCCGGCGCTGCCGGACCTGCGGCTCCGCCGGCATCGCGCTGCGAGCGGCCCCCGCTCTGTGCCGTGCCGGCCGTGCCGCGTCCCCGCCGCCTCTGCCGCTCCCTCTTTCTGCCCCTGGCCCGCGACAGCGAGGCGGGGCGGGAGCTTCGAGCCTTCTGGGGGCTGCCCCCCCCTTTCTTGTTGCGGCGGAGTCCCTTTCTGGGGGGATGGAGGTGTGGGAAGGGCTGGAAGGGAGTGCTGGGCTGCTGTCCGGGGCAGTTGGACTCGTCCTGTGCCTTCTTCGGGGGTCAGGGTTAGGGGCTGAAGCCTCGGGCCTCTGATGGCATTTGGGGCACCCCAAGGTCGCTAGGAGAGGGACGCACACTGCGGTGGAGGAGCGGGTGGGTGGCGAATGAGGGGAGGGGGTCACGCTGGGTGCCGTCCCGCAGAGGGACCCAAAGCTGCCCCAAAATTCCCAGGGAGGGGTGTGTGTAGAATACTAAAACCTGGCAAGTGTTTCGTTTTCACAGGTATTGGTAAAGAATAGGAAGCTATGGCTAACCTCATTTGGAAAGAAGCCCTCTCTCGATCCACTCATTTGTACCCAGGAATGTAGGAAACTCTGACTGTGGATGGGCAGTAGTTTTGAAAATCATGCCCTAGCCTTTTTCTCTAGGAACGAACCAAGCAAGTGCCCTGAAACCAGCGGAGCAGCTGCAGGGGCTGAAGGGAACAGAAAGGGCTCCCGGCACCTTTTGCCTTCGTTCTCTGCCATTCCCCCAAACGTGTCGCAGTCCCGGAAGAGGCGTTTGTCATGCAGCCTGCCAAAATAAAGACCTGTAAAATCCTAGTTCTGCCTTTTGTTTAACGTGTTTTTACTTCCTATTTATGTCATCACAGAAAGCAAGGAAAGAATAAATATGTCTGGTTCCCACTATTGCTCCGTGCATGCATTTTTAAAGGCTGCTGTACTTCTGTCCTCTTTTTCCACTCCAAGCTTGACTTTTCCCCTCCTTTTTCGAGGTCTGCTGCTTTGGGTGTCCCAAGCAGGGCTGGGTTCCTCGGCAGGGGTCTTAGGAGTCGGTGCCGATTCTGCTTTTTCCGAAGGTGTAGCAAAGTGTGCCAGCAAAAGGACTGTTTTCTCCAGGGGAAAGCTTTCTTTCAATCACCATCAGTGCATGTATGTGTTTTAATTGTGTAACCAGGTGGATTAAGAAAAGCCGACAGCCGTAGCAGATTTCTGTTGAATCTGTATCTGTGAGAAGTGGGCTGTGTGCTGGAGACGGAGAGACGCTTTTGGAGAGTGGAAACAGCGGCAGGTGTGAGCTGTTAGGATGATGAGGGCTCAGAGCAGGCCCCAAGTGTGAGCTGTGAGGATGATGAGGAGGGCTCAGAGCAGCCCCAGGTGTGAGTTATTAGGATGATGAGGGCTCAGACCAGCCACAGGTGTGAGTTGTTAAGATGATGAGGGCTCAGAGCAGCCACAGGTGTGAGCTGAGAGGATGATGAGGAGGGAGCGGCTCCTCCGGCGGCTGATTTAGGGGGTTTTCCTCCCATCGGTTTTGCACAAAGCTGCTGGAGAAGCGGAGTTTATGAGGGGCTCCCGGGGCTGTCTCCTGGAAGGACGGTGAGTGCTTTGGACAGGGTCCGGGGGATCACCTGGATTCGTGGAGCATTGCTCAAAGGAGGAGCCGAGGGACAAACCTTTGTGCCGAGAAGCAGCAGCTGAGCAGGTGAGCTGGTGCGCTTTTTTAGCCGGGACTTTTCTCCTTTCCCTTGAAATTTCGTCATCCTGAGGTTGAATTGGAGGGGGCAGTCCTGTGGTCCCGCCTTTTAAGGGGTTTGGATTGAGGTAAGAAGCCCCCTTTTGCCATCATTTGAGGCAAGCCGCTTCTTTTCTGCTCTTCTAGGGGACGCAGTTGAAGGGGATCCCACATTTCTTTTCCCTTGTTGGAGGGAGGTGAGCGCCGGAGCGTGGCGTCACTGTCGGGGCTTCAGAGGAAGGGAGCTGCAGCCGTGGCAGCGCTGGCAGGGCGGGGATCGGGCTGTGCCGCTGCATTCGGGGCGCTTCTTCTGCCCCCGGCCCGGCAGCGAAGGGTCCGGCGCGGAGCCCTGGCGGCAGTGCCGGGGCTGGCCGGGGCGGAAGGGGAGCTGGGCGCGGCTGGGCTGCCGCGGGCCCGCCGGAGCCGCGCCGGTGCGAGCCGTGCGGAGCCGAGCGGAGCTTTGGCCGGGCCGGCGGGCGGGGGAGGCGGCGCGGGCGCCGCGCCGGTGCCGGCCGGTGCCGCCGCTCCGTCCGCTCCGGGCGCGGGGCTCGGGCGCCGCCGGGGCCCCCCGGGCCCGGTGCCGGCCCCGCCGGGCCGGGGGCAGCGGGCGGGGGTCTGCCGGCGCGGCGCCGCCTCTGCCTGCCGGAGGAGTCGCTTTCCTGCCGGAGCCGCGCTGCGCCCGGGGCCGGGAGCGCGGCTCCGCATCTTCCAGCCTTCCTCGCTGCGCTGCTTTTGAGGCGCTCCTGAGGAGTTTATTGGGTCGTTTTCTTTTGTTCGTAGTTGGTGTATGAGAAGGGTCACGGTGTACTTGTTGGTTGTTACGGTTCTTGGTTCAGGTGCTGTGACAAGGGTTTTTTTGGATTGAGTTTGTTGTTGGATTTTTTTTTTTTTGTGCGATATGTTGGATTTTTTTTTTCGTTGTTTTTATATTATAATAATATAATTGTTGTTATCTTCTTAAAGGATATTTTTTTTAAGGTTTACAATAGTTTTTATGGGTCGTAGCATGAAGTACAGGGTTGGTTTTTAATTAGGTTGTGGTGGCTTTTATTAGCGCGAGTATGTAGTGTTAGTTTTGGTGGGTTTGAGGTAGTGTCCTGTAGTGAATTAGTGAGGGTTTTTTTTTAAATGTTGAGTATTGCTTTTTTAAAAATTCTCTTATAGAGGTTTTATTCATTTGGTTTGTTTAATTGTCGTGGATGTTATATTGTTACCGGTAATTTGGGAGTTATCGTTTATGGTTACATTTATCTTTTGGTGACGTGTTTATTTCTTGGTGGTATTTGTATTTTGATGGATTGAGGCATTATGGGTTTATTGAGTTAGGAGTAATTTTTTTGGTTGTTAATTTCAGTTTATTTATTTGAGTTTTTGTTTTAGTTTGATGTATTTGTTGGTTGCTTTTTATTAGTGGTTTTTTTTAGGAACTTGTGTATTTATACGGTGGATTTTTTAGGTAGTTTTTTATTTGGGTGCTTTTTATTGTCTAGTGGTTTAGATTTTTTTAATATCGTTTATTACTTTGGTTTTTAAAGATAACTTAGCAGAGTACTGGTTACTCTTTGAGTTAGTGTAGAGATCTGGTTTTCATTTTTAGTAGCTTTCAGGGTCTCTTGTATGGTTTGAAGTTTAGTATGTTGGTTGGACTTCTTTTTCTAGGGGGTTTTGTGATTTGTGGGTTTCTATAGGGCTATTTTTTATTTTTGTTTCATTTCTGTGATGTGCTTCACTAACAACTGGTAGTAAAAAGAGTAGTTTGGGGTTTTTTTTGCTGGTAGTTGGTTCTATGGTGGTGTATTTTTAGTTTCTGTTGTTTGTTTTTGGGTTTCTTTTGTTAGAGATTAAAGTTTTTATTTTGGGGTTAATTTGTAATTATTTTTAAGGTTTTAGGGCGATTGAGATTTTTTATATGGATGTCCTGTATGATAACAGTTAATTTATTTGCTTTATGTGGCATTGATGGCAGGGTAGAGGACATTTTTGTCTGTGTTTTATTGTTTGTTTCTGAGGTGGTTTGGCATTTTCTTATAGGTTGGGGTTCTTTTTGTTGGCTCATGGAGCCATTCTGGCTGTTTTTGATGAAATTGGTGGGAATTTGATGTTTCTTTTGTTATTTTATTTTTAGGAATTGGATCTTTTCAGTAGGCTTTTTGATATTCCTTTTTTTTTTTTTTTTGGTGGTGTAATAGTCTTTTAGAAGAATTTGGATGATTTTAAAAAATATTTTTGTTATACTTTTCATCTAATGTTGTTGGATTATTACAGATGTTTTGGAGTTTTATTTTTTTAAGTTTCATTTGGATGAATTTATGCTAGATGGTAGGATTGTGTTTTTATTTTTGGGGTAGTTGGTTGTAGGTGTATTGTATGTTTTTCAAGTGAAGGTAAATTGAGGTTTGTATTCAGTTGTTAGAGGAATGGAGAAAAATATTGGTAATGTTAACAGTGGTGTGTTATTTTGTGGTTTTTGATTTATAGTAAGTCTGGTACAGTAGTGTTTAATGGTGGCGTTATTTAAGGTATGATAGTTTATAGTTAATTCTTATTTGTTTTAGATTTGTGTGTAGGTTAGAGGAGGTTGTTGAAGGGTGAGTGGGTTTTGTAGATTAATTTTAGTGTTTCAGTTTATAGAGCATTTTTTGGATGGGAGTTACGGTATTTTGAGTTGTTTGGTATTGCTGGTGATGTATTGTTGAAGTCGTAAGGGGTATTTGTTGTTTTTTTTTCAAGAAGGTTTATTGTAGATAGTTTTAGATAGTTGTGGTGGGTTGCTTAATTGTTTTATGTTTTTTGGCTTTTTAGTAGTTGTTTGAAATATGTTAGAGTTTTTTGGGTTTATTGAAATACTTGATTTTGAGGAAGTTCCTGTTTAGAATGTATGATTTTTTTTTTTGCTTAAAATAAAAATTTTATATTTTATTTTTAGTGAGGTTTATTTTTTTTTTCTTTTCTTACTGCTATATTTTGTGATATTTGTGTTAGGTTAGTAATAGGAATAGCTTTACTCTTATACGTTGAAATGAGAGTAGTGTGTAATGCGTACTGGTGTTCATAAAAGTTTAATATTTTTATGCTTCTGATGTGTTAGGTTAATGAATTTATAAAGTTTACAAGACTTTTTTTTTTTTTATTTCGATACAGGCAGGGTTATCTTAGTTTCAAGGATTTTTTGGCATAGATTAAGAGGTCTTATTGAGGGGATAGGACAGGGTGTCTCTGTCAATCTATTTGGATACTGGGTAAATAAAATTAATATTTTGGTAGAATTTTTGGATTTTGTTAGTTTATTTATTTATGAATTTGTGTGCCTGCAGTTGTAGTGTCTCTCAGTATCCATTCATGTTTGTGTGTGTTAGGCAGTCCACTCGTGTACCAGCGAGTCCCCCCTGCAAGCGGCCGCAGAGCCGCTCCTTCGCTCTCCTGGGAATTCGGGAAGCGGCACATGGCTCTGCGACGAAGCCTTGATCTTTGTCACTTGAAGGTGGCACCAGGGAGCCTCAGGAGCAGACGAGGAGTTGCTGTAAGTCGGGGAACTACTAGTGAGGGGGACCAGGGTCCACTCGAGTTTTGGGAACGCCACCTCACCTCGCCTGCTCTTCAGCCAGGCAGACCCTGCCAGGAGAGCGTGGGTGAAGCGTGTGGCCCGAGGAGCGCGGCGTTCTCAGGAGAATAATGGTGAGCAGCAGGATTGCTGGGTTTTGTCCATTGTGCAGCTAAGATCATGCAGTGATGTTTGGTGTTCTCGATTGTAGCTGAGCACGGGACCACAGCCCCGTGACCATAGGACATTCCCCGCAGGCGAGGCAGCCTCCATTGGCACGCGATGTGGATTCTCATCCCCAGATGCCTGAGAGATAAGTTGAGTGCTCAGGCCCACAGTGGGGGTGAAAGCGGGGTGCTCTCATCCCCAGATGCCTGAGAGATAAGTTGAGGGCTCAGGCCCACATTGGGGGTGAAAGTGGGGTGCTGGGAGGGCCTTATGAATGAGCTTTGGGGGCAGGGATGTGCAAGAAGCATCTCCTAAGGCCATCTAAAGGCAAAAAGTGTCTGTTTTGATCACAGTGCTGAGGTGCACAGGGCAGAGCAGTTGCGGTGTGTGTCCTGTCACTTGTCTCTGGTGCACTGTGTGTTCTTTGGGTCTCTCGGTCCTTTCTTCTCCTCAAAAGCTCTCTCTCCCTTTCCTGTGTCACGGATGTCTGCACGTATTTTTCCTGGAGCTGTTCTGCCCTGCTGCATAGCCTGTAACAACACAAGTCCTGGGGACTTGAAATTGGCAGTGCAGGGTGTAGTTGGGCTCTAGATTGTATGGGGAGATTGGCTTAATATGTTTAGTCGTGTTAAGTTGTCCTGCAGCCGTTTGACACCAGTCCTAACTTTCTTTCAGATGCTGACAGTTCAAATCTGTGGCCAAGGGCCCCAGTCCTGGGTCAGGGTTTTCCCATGAGCAGGTCAGTCATTTTTTGCATTTTCAGGGGATGCTTGAATGGTGTCTTTGTCACAGCGGTGTTCTTTGCCTTTATTTTCAGGAGGTCCAGGCAGATAGCAGCAGTCAAGGCCAAGGGTGCCAGGTGAGCAGTGGGCCAAAGCAGTTGTTTGTGCTCAGGTTTCAGGTTTTGGAGCAATTGTATGTATCTGTTCTTGTTTGTGTGTTTAGGGAATCCACCCAGAGTATGCCAAGCCCCTGTCACCAACAGCTGATAGCCTGGATTTCCTGTGCTTGTGAGCCCTCTGGAAGTATTTTAGGACTCTGAGATGAAGCCTTGAAATTTTGTATTTCACGATGGCATCCAGGGAGCCTTTGGCAATGGCTGAGGAGTTGCGGTGAGTTGCCGAGGTAGGGAGGGGGAGCCAAGGTCCACTCGTGTTTCAGCCATGTCGAATCACTTTGTCTCTTCTTAACCCAGGCAGACCCTGCGATGACGGTGGCAGCCTCCGAGCCTGGCCAAAGTGAGCGGCCCGAGCATTCTTAGGAGAGCGGTGAGTAGCAGGATTGCTGGGTTTTCTCCATTGTGCAGCTAAGATCATGCAGTGATGTTTGGTGTTCTCGATTGTAGCTGAGCGCGGGACCACAGCCTGGTGACCACTGGACATTCCCCGCAGGCGAGGCAGCCTCCATTGGCACGCGATGTGGATTCTCATCCCCAGATGCCTGAGAGATAAGTTGAGTGCTCAGGCCCACAGTGGGGGTGAAAGCGGGGTGCTCTCATCCCCAGATGCCTGAGAGATAACTATAGGGGTCAGGCCCACATTGGGGGTGAAAGTGGGGTGCTGGGAGGGCCTTATGAATGAGCTTTGGGGGCAGGGATGTGCAAGAAGCATCTCCTAAGGCCATCTAAAGGCAAAAAGTGTCTGTTTTGATTACAGTGCTGAGGTGCTCTGGGCAGAGCAGTTGCGGTGTGTGTCCTGTCACTTGTCTCTGGTGCACTGTGTGTTCTTTGGGTCTCTCGGTCCTTTCTTCTCCTCAAAAGCTCTCTCTCCCTGTCCTCTGTCGTGGATGTCTGCACGTATTTTTCCTGGAGCTGTTCTGCCCTGCTGCATAGCCTGTAACAACACAAGTCCTGGGGACTTGAAATTGGCAGTGCAGGGTGTAGTTGGGCTCTAGATTGTATGGGGAGATTGGCTTAATATGTTTAGTTGTGTTAAGTTGTCCTGCAGCCGTTTGACACTAGTCCTAACTTTCTTTCAGATGCTGACAGTTCAAATCTGTGGCCAAGGGCCCCAGTCCTGGGTCAGGGTTTTCCCATGAGCAGGTCAGTCATTTTTTGCATTTGCAGGGGATGCTTGAATGGTGTCTTTGTCACAGCGGTGTTCTTTGCCTTTATTTTCAGGAGGTCCAGGCAGATAGCAGCAGTCAAGGCCAAGTGTGCCAGGTGAGCAGTGGGCCAAAGCAGTTGTTTGTGCTCAGGTTTCAGGTTTTGGAGCAATTGTATGTATCTGTTCTTGTTTGTGTGTTTAGGGAATCCACCCAGAGTATGCCAAGCCCCTGTCACCAACAGCTGATGGCCTGGATTTCCTGTGCTTGTGAGCCCTCTGGATGTATTTTAGGACTCTGAGATGAAGCCTTGAAATTTTGAATTTCACGATGGCATCCAGGGAGCCTTTGGCAATGGCTGAGGAGTTGCGGTGAGTTGCCGAGGTAGGGAGGGGGAGCCAAGGTCCACTCGTGTTTCAGCAATGCCGAGTCACTTTGTCTCTTCTTAACCCAGGCAGACCCTGCGATGACGGTGGCAGCCTCCGAGCCTGGCCAAAGTGCGTGGCCCGAGCATTCTTAGGAGAACGGTGAGTAGCAGGATTGCTGGGTTTTGTCCATTGTGCAGCTAAGATCATGCAGTGATGTTTGGTGTTCTCGATTGTAGCTGAGCATGGGACCACAGCCCGGTGACCATTGGACATTCCCCGCAGGCGAGGCAGCCTCCATTGGCACGCGATGTGGATTCTCATCCCCACATGGCTGAGAGATAAGTATAGGGCTCAGGCCCACATTGGGGGTGAAAGTGGGGTGCTTTCATCCCCAGATGGCTGAGAGATAAGTTGAGGGCTCAGGCCCACATTGGGGGTGAAAGTGGGGTGCTGGGAGGGCCTTATGAATGAGCTTTGGGGGCAGGGATGTGCAAGAAGCATCTCCTAAGGCCATCTAAAGGCAAAAAGTGTCTGTTTTGATTACAGTGCTGAGGTGCTCTGGGCAGAGCAGTTGCGGTGTGTGTCCTGTCACTTGTCTCTGGTGCACTGTGTGTTCTTTGGGTCTCTCGGTCCTTTCTTCTCCTCAAAAGCTCTCTCTCCCTTTCCTGTGTCACGGATGTCTGCACGTATTTTTCCTGGAGCTGTTCTGCCCTGCTGCATAGCCTGTAACAACACAAGTCCTGGGGACTTGAAATTGGCAGTGCAGGGTGTAGTTGGGCTCTAGATTGTATGGGGAGATTGGCTTAATATGTTTAGTCGTGTTAAGTTGTCCTGCAGCCGTTTGACACCAGTCCTAACTTTCTTTCAGATGCTGACAGTTCAAATCTGTGGCCAAGAGCCCCAGTCCTGGGTCAGGGTTTTCCCATGAGCAGGTCAGTCATTTTTTGCATTTGCAGGGGATGCTTGAATGGTGTCTTTGTCACAGCGGTGTTCTTTGCCTTTATTTTCAGGAGGTCCAGGCAGATAGCAGACAGTCAAGGCCAAGGGTGCCAGGTGAGCAGTGGGCCAAAGCAGTTGTTTGTGCTCAGGTTTCAGGTTTTGGAGCAATTGTATGTATCTGTTCTTGTTTGTGTGTTTAGGGAATCCACCCAGAGTATGCCAAGCCCCTGTCACCAACAGCTGATAGCCTGGATTTCCTGTGCTTGTGAGCCCTCTGGAAGTATTTTAGGACTGTGAGATGAAGCCTTGAAATTTTGTATTTCACGATGGCATCCAGGGAGCCTTTGGCAATGGCTGAGGAGTTGCGGTGAGTTGCCGAGGTAGGGAGGGGGAGCCAAGGTCCACTCGTGTTTCAGCCATGTCGAATCACTTTGTCTCTTCTTAACCCAGGCAGACCCTGCGATGACGGTGGCAGCCTCCGAGCCTGGCAAAAGTGAGCCTCCCGAGCATTCTTAGGAGAGCGGTGAGTAGCAGGATTGCTGGGTTTTCTCCATTGTGCAGCTAAGATCATGCAGTGATGTTTGGTGTTCTCGATTGTAGCTGAGCGCGGGACCACAGCCTGGTGACCACTGGACATTCCCCGCAGGCGAGGCAGCCTCCATTGGCACGCGATGTGGATTCTCATCCCCAGATGCCTGAGAGATAAGTTGAGTGCTCAGGCCCACAGTGGGGGTGAAAGCGGGGTGCTCTCATCCCCAGATGCCTGAGAGATAAGTTGAGGGCTCAGGCCCACATTGGGGGTGAAAGTGGGGTGCTGGGAGGGCCTTATGAATGAGCTTTGGGGGCAGGGATGTGCAAGAAGCATCTCCTAAGGCCATCTAAAGGCAAAAAGTGTCTGTTTTGATTACAGTGCTGAGGTGCTCTGGGCAGAGCAGTTGCGGTGTGTGTCCTGTCACTTGTCTCTGGTGCACTGTGTGTTCTTTGGGTCTCTCGGTCCTTTCTTCTCCTCAAAAGCTCTCTCTCCCTGTCCTGTGTCGTGGATGTCTGCACGTATTTTTCCTGGAGCTGTTCTGCCCTGCTGCATAGCCTGTAACAACACAAGTCCTGGGGACTTGAAATTGGCAGTGCAGGGTGTAGTTGGGCTCTAGATTGTATGGGGAGATTGGCTTAATATGTTTAGTTGTGTTAAGTTGTCCTGCAGCCGTTTGACACTAGTCCTAACTTTCTTTCAGATGCTGACAGTTCAAATCTGTGGCCAAGGGCCCCAGTCCTGGGTGAGGGTTTTCCCATGAGCAGGTCAGTCATTTTTTGCATTTGCAGGGGATGCTTGAATGGTGTCTTTGTCACAGCGGTGTTCTTTGCCTTTATTTTCAGGAGGTCCAGGCAGATAGCAGCAGTCAAGGCCAAGTGTGCCAGGTGAGCAGTGGGCCAAAGCAGTTGTTTGTGCTCAGGTTTCAGGTTTTGGAGCAATTGTATGTATCTGTTCTTGTTTGTGTGTTTAGGGAATCCACCCAGAGTATGCCAAGCCCCTGTCACCAACAGCTGATGGCCTGGATTTCCTGTGCTTGTGAGCCCTCTGGATGTATTTTAGGACTGTGAGATGAAGCCTTGAAATTTTGAATTTCACGATGGCATCCAGGGAGCCTTTGGCAATGGCTGAGGAGTTGCGGTGAGTTGCCGAGGTAGGGAGGGGGAGCCAAGGTCCACTCGTGTTTCAGCAATGCCGAGTCACTTTGTCTCTTCTTAACCCAGGCAGACCCTGCGATGACGGTGGCAGCCTCTGAGCCTGGCCAAAGTGCGTGGCCCGAGCATTCTTAGGAGAACGGTGAGTAGCAGGATTGCTGGGTTTTGTCCATTGTGCAGCTAAGATCATGCAGTGATGTTTGGTGTTCTCGATTGTAGCTGAGCACGGGACCACAGCCCGGTGACCATTGGACATTCCCCGCAGGCGAGGCAGCCTCCATTGGCACGCGATGTGGATTCTCATCCCCACATGGCTGAGAGATAAGTATAGGGCTCAGGCCCACATTGGGGGTGAAAGTGGGGTGCTTTCATCCCCAGATGGCTGAGAGATAAGTTGAGGGCTCAGGCCCACATTGGGGGTGAAAGTGGGGTGCTGGGAGGGCCTTATGAATGAGCTTTGGGGGCAGGGATGTGCAAGAAGCATCTCCTAAGGCCATCTAAAGGCAAAAAGTGTCTGTTTTGATTACAGTGCTGAGGTGCTCTGGGCAGAGCAGTTGCGGTGTGTGTCCTGTCACTTGTCTCTGGTGCACTGTGTGTTCTTTGGGTCTCTCGGTCCTTTCTTCTCCTCAAAAGCTCTCTCTCCCTTTCCTGTGTCACGGATGTCTGCACGTATTTTTCCTGGAGCTGTTCTGCCCTGCTGCATAGCCTGTAACAACACAAGTCCTGGGGACTTGAAATTGGCAGTGCAGGGTGTAGTTGGGCTCTAGATTGTATGGGGAGATTGGCTTAATATGTTTAGTCGTGTTAAGTTGTCCTGCAGCCGTTTGACACCAGTCCTAACTTTCTTTCAGATGCTGACAGTTCAAATCTGTGGCCAAGGGCCCCAGTCCTGGGTCAGGGTTTTCCCATGAGCAGGTCAGTCATTTTTTGCATTTGCAGGGGATGCTTGAAGGGTGTCTTTGTCACAGCGGTGTTCTTTGCCTTTATTTTCAGGAGGTCCAGGCAGATAGCAGCAGTCAAGGCCAAGGGTGCCAGGTGAGCAGTGGGCCAAAGCAGTTGTTTGTGCTCAGGTTTCAGGTTTTGGAGCAATTGTATGTATCTGTTCTTGTTTGTGTGTTTAGGGAATCCACCCAGAGTATGCCAAGCCCCTGTCACCAACAGCTGATAGCCTGGATTTCCTGTGCTTGTGAGCCCTCTGGAAGTATTTTAGGACTCTGAGATGAAGCCTTGAAATTTTGTATTTCACGATGGCATCCAGGGAGCCTTTGGCAATGGCTGAGGAGTTGCGGTGAGTTGCCGAGGTAGGGAGGGGGAGCCAAGGTCCACTCGTGTTTCAGCCATGTCGAATCACTTTGTCTCTTCTTAACCCAGGCAGACCCTGCGATGACGGTGGCAGCCTCCGAGCCTGGCCAAAGTGCGTGGCCCGAGCATTCTTAGGAGAGCGGTGAGTAGCAGGATTGCTGGGTTTTGTCCATTGTGCAGCTAAGATCATGCAGTGATGTTTGGTGTTCTCGATTGTAGCTGAGCGCGGGACCACAGCCTGGTGACCACTGGACATTCCCCGCAGGCGAGGCAGCCTCCATTGGCACGCGATGTGGATTCTCATCCCCAGATGCCTGAGAGATAAGTTGAGTGCTCAGGCCCACAGTGGGGGTGAAAGCGGGGTGCTCTCATCCCCAGATGCCTGAGAGATAACTATAGGGGTCAGGCCCACATTGGGGGTGAAAGTGGGGTGCTGGGAGGGCCTTATGAATGAGCTTTGGGGGCAGGGATGTGCAAGAAGCATCTCCTAAGGCCATCTAAAGGCAAAAAGTGTCTGTTTTGATTACAGTGCTGAGGTGCTCTGGGCAGAGCAGTTGCGGTGTGTGTCCTGTCACTTGTCTCTGGTGCACTGTGTGTTCTTTGGGTCTCTCGGTCCTTTCTTCTCCTCAAAAGCTCTCTCTCCCTGTCCTGTGTCACGGATGTCTGCACGTATTTTTCCTGGAGCTGTTCTGCCCTGCTGCATAGCCTGTAACAACACAAGTCCTGGGGACTTGAAATTGGCAGTGCAGGGTGTAGTTGGGCTCTAGATTGTATGGGGAGATTGGCTTAATATGTTTAGTTGTGTTAAGTTGTCCTGCAGCCGTTTGACACCAGTCCTAACTTTCTTTCAGATGCTGACAGTTCAAATCTGTGGCCAAGGGCCCCAGTCCTGGGTCAGGGTTTTCCCATGAGCAGGTCAGTCATTTTTTGCATTTGCAGGGGATGCTTGAAGGGTGTCTTTGCCACAGCAGTGTTCTTTGCCTTTATTTTCAGGAGGTCCAGGCAGATAGCAGCAGTCAAGGCCAAGTGTGCCAGGTGAGCAGTGGGCCAAAGCAGTTGTTTGTGCTCAGGTTTCAGGTTTTGGAGCAATTGTATGTATCTGTTCTTGTTTGTGTGTTTAGGGAATCCACCCAGAGTATGCCAAGCCCCTGTCACCAACAGCTGATGGCCTGGATTTCCTGTGCTTGTGAGCCCTCTGGATGTATTTTAGGACTGTGAGATGAAGCCTTGAAATTTTGTATTTCACGATGGCATCCAGGGAGCCTTTGGCAATGGCTGAGGAGTTGCGGTGAGTTGCCGAGGTAGGGAGGGGGAGCCAAGGTCCACTCGTGTTTCAGCAATGCCGAGTCACTTTGTCTCTTCTTAACCCAGGCTGACCCTGCGTTGACGGTGGCAGCCTCCGAGCCTGGCCAAAGTGCGTGGCCCGAGCATTCTTAGGAGAACGGTGAGTAGCAGGATTGCTGGGTTTTGTCCATTGTGCAGCTAAGATCATGCAGTGATGTTTGGTGTTCTCGATTGTAGCTGAGCACGGGACCACAGCCCGGTGACCATTGGACATTCCCCGCAGGCGAGGCAGCCTCCATTGGCACGCGATGTGGATTCTCATCCCCAGATGCCTGAGAGATAAGTTGAGTGCTCAGGCCCACAGTGGGGATGAAAGCGGGGTGCTCTCATCCCCAGATGGCTGAGAGATAAGTTGAGGGCTCAGGCCCACATTGGGGGTGAAAGTGGGGTGCTGGGAGGGCCTTATGAATGAGCTTTGGGGGCAGGGATGTGCAAGAAGCATCTCCTAAGGCCATCTAAAGGCAAAAAGTGTCTGTTTTGATCACAGTGCTGAGGTGCTCAGGGCAGAGCAGTTGCGGTGTGTGTCCTGTCACTTGTCTCTGGTGCACTGTGTGTTCTTTGGGTCTCTCGGTCCTTTCTTCTCCTCAAA
This sequence comes from Lonchura striata, assembly GCF_050655825.1. NCBI lineage: Eukaryota > Metazoa > Chordata > Aves > Passeriformes > Estrildidae > Lonchura > Lonchura striata. The sequence goes on from NC_140743.1 coordinate 43,540,920, forward strand.
AGCTCTCTCTCCCTGTCCTGTGTCGTGGATGTCTGCACGTATTTTTCCTGGAGCTGTTCTGCCCTGCTGCATAGCCTGTAACAACACAAGTCCTGGGGACTTGAAATTGGCAGTGCAGGGTGTAGTTGGGCTCTAGATTGTATGGGGAGATTGGCTTAATATGTTTAGTTGTGTTAAGTTGTCCTGCAGCCGTTTGACACCAGTCCTAACTTTCTTTCAGATGCTGACAGTTCAAATCTGTGGCCAAGGGCCCCAGTCCTGGGTGAGGGTTTTCCCATGAGCAGGTCTGTGGGATGAGTATTCCTCTGCAACACAGGTCAGTCATTTTTTGCATTTGCAGGGGATGCTTGAAGGGTGTCTTTGCCACAGCAGTGTTCTTTGCCTTTATTTTCAGGAGGTCCAGGCAGATAGCAGCAGTCAAGGCCAAGTGTGCCAGGTGAGCAGTGGGCCAAAGCAGTTGTTTGTGCTCAGGTTTCAGGTTTTGGAGCAATTGTATGTATCTGTTCTTGTTTGTGTGTTTAGGGAATCCACCCAGAGTATGCCAAGCCCCTGTCACCAACAGCTGATGGCCTGGATTTCCTGTGCTTGTGAGCCCTCTGGATGTATTTTAGGACTGTGAGATGAAGCCTTGAAATTTTGTATTTCACGATGGCATCCAGGGAGCCTTTGGCAATGGCTGAGGAGTTGCGGTGAGTTGCCGAGGTAGGGAGGGGGAGCCAAGGTCCACTCGTGTTTCAGCAATGCCGAGTCACTTTGTCTCTTCTTAACCCAGGCAGACCCTGCGAAGACGGTGGCAGCCTCTGAGCCTGGCCAAAGTGCGTGGCCCGAGCATTCTTAGGAGAGCGGTGAGTAGCAGGATTGCTGGGTTTTGTCCATTGTGCAGCTAAGATCATGCAGTGATGTTTGGTGTTCTCGATTGTATCTGAGCACGGGACCACAGCCCGGTGACCATAGGACATTCCCTGCAGGCGAGGCAACCTCCATTGGCACGCGATGTGGATTCTCATCCCCAGATGCCTGAGAGATAAGTTGAGTGCTCAGGCCCACAGTGGGGGTGAAAGCGGGGTGCTCTCATCCCCAGATGGCTGAGAGATAAGTTGAGGGCTCAGGCCCACATTGGGGGTGAAAGTGGGGTGCTGGGCGTGCCTTATGAATGAGCTTTGGGGGCAGGGATGTGCAAGAAGCATCTCCTAAGGCCATCTAAAGGCAAAAAGTGTCTGTTTTGATCACAGTGCTGAGGTGCTCAGGGCAGAGCAGTTGCGGTGTGTGTCCTGTCACTTGTCTCTGGTGCACTGTGTGTTCTTTGGGTCTCTCGGTCCTTTCTTCTCCTCAAAAGCTCTCTCTCCCTGTCCTCTGTCGTGGATGTCTGCACGTATTTTTCCTGGAGCTGTTCTGCCCTGCTGCATAGCCTGTAACAACACAAGTCCTGGGGACTTGAAATTGGCAGTGCAGGGTGTAGTTTGGCTCTAGATTGTATGGGGAGATTGGCTTAATATGTTTAGTTGTGTTAAGTTGTCCTGCAGCCGTTTGACACCAGTCCTAACTTTCTTTCAGATGCTGACAGTTCAAATCTGTGGCCAAGGGCCCCAGTCCTGGGTGAGGGTTTTCCCATGAGCAGGTCAGTCATTTTTTGCATTTGCAGGGTATGCTTGAAGGGTGTCTTTGCCACAGCAGTGTTCTTTGCCTTTATTTTCAGGAGGTCCAGGCAGATAGCAGCAGTCAAGGCCAAGTGTGCCAGGTGAGCAGTGGGCCAAAGCAGTTGTTTGTGCTCAGGTTTCAGGTTTTGGAGCAATTGTATGTATCTGTTCTTGTTTGTGTGTTTAGGGAATCCACCCAGAGTATGCCAAGCCCCTGTCACCAACAGCTGATGGCCTGGATTTCCTGTGCTTGTGGGCTCTCTGGATGTATTTTAGGACTCTGAGATGAAGCCTTGAAATTTTGTATTTCACGATGGCATCCAGGGAGCCTTTGGCAATGGCTGAGGAGTTGCGGTGAGTTGCCGAGGTAGGGAGGGGGAGCCAAGGTCCACTCGTGTTTCAGCAATGCCGAGTCACTTTGTCTCTTCTTAACCCAGGCAGACCCTGCGATGACGGTGGCAGCCTCCGAGCCTGGCCAAAGTGCGTGGCCCGAGCATTCTTAGGAGAACGGTGAGTAGCAGGATTGCTGGGTTTTGTCCATTGTGCAGCTAAGATCATGCAGTGATGTTTGGTGTTCTCGATTGTAGCTGAGCACGGGACCACAGCCCGGTGACCATTGGACATTCCCCGCAGGCGAGGCAGCCTCCATTGGCACGCGATGTGGATTCTCATCCCCAGATGCCTGAGAGATAAGTTGAGTGCTCAGGCCCACAGTGGGGGTGAAAGCGGGGTGCTTTCATCCCCAGATGGCTGAGAGATAAGTTGAGGGCTCAGGCCCACATTGGGGGTGAAAGTGGGGTGCTGGGAGGGCCTTATGAATGAGCTTTGGGGGCAGGGATGTGCAAGAAGCATCTCCTAAGGCCATCTAAAGGCAAAAAGTGTCTGTTTTGATCACAGTGCTGAGGTGCTCAGGGCAGAGCAGTTGCGGTGTGTGTCCTGTCACTTGTCTCTGGTGCACTGTGTGTTCTTTGGGTCTCTCGGTCCTTTCTTCTCCTCAAAAGCTCTCTCTCCCTGTCCTGTGTCGTGGATGTCTGCACGTATTTTTCCTGGAGCTGTTCTGCCCTGCTGCATAGCCTGTAACAACACAAGTCCTGGGGACTTGAAATTGGCAGTGCAGGGTGTAGTTGGGCTCTAGATTGTATGGGGAGATTGGCTTAATATGTTTAGTCGTGTTAAGTTGTCCTGCAGCCGTTTGACACCAGTCCTAACTTTCTTTCAGATGCTGACAGTTCAAATCTGTGGCCAAGGGCCCCAGTCCTGGGTCAGGGTTTTCCCATGAGCAGGTCTGTGGGATGAGTATTCCTCTGCAACACAGGTCAGTCATTTTTTGCATTTGCAGGGGATGCTTGAAGGGTGTCTTTGTCACAGCGGTGTTCTTTGCCTTTATTTTCAGGAGGTCCAGGCAGATAGCAGCAGTCAAGGCCAAGTGTGCCAGGTGAGCAGTGGGCCAAAGCAGTTGTTTGTGCTCAGGTTTCAGGTTTTGGAGCAATTGTATGTATCTGTTCTTGTTTGTGTGTTTAGGGAATCCACCCAGAGTATGCCAAGCCCCTGTCACCAACAGCTGATGGCCTGGATTTCCTGTGCTTGTGAGCCCTCTGGATGTATTTTAGGACTGCGAGATGAAGCCTTGAAATTTTGTATTTCACGATGGCATCCAGGGAGCCTTTGGCAATGGCTGAGGAGTTGCGGTGAGTTGCCGAGGTAGGGAGGGGGAGCCAAGGTCCACTCGTGTTTCAGCAATGCCGAGTCACTTTGTCTCTTCTTAACCCAGGCAGACCCTGCGATGACGGTGGCAGCCTCTGAGCCTGGCCAAAGTGCGTGGCCCGAGCATTCTTAGGAGAGCGGTGAGTAGCAGGATTGCTGGGTTTTGTCCATTGTGCAGCTAAGATCATGCAGTGATGTTTGGTGTTCTCGATTGTAGCTGAGCACGGGACCACAGCCCGGTGACCATTGGACATTCCCCGCAGGCGAGGCAGCCTCCATTGGCACGCGATGTGGATTCTCATCCCCAGATGCCTGAGAGATAAGTTGAGTGCTCAGGCCCACAGTGGGGGTGAAAGCGGGGTGCTCTCATCCCCAGATGGCTGAGAGATATGTTGAGGGCTCAGGCCCACATTGGGGGTGAAAGTGGGGTGCTGGGAGGGCCTTATGAATGAGCTTTGGGGGCAGGGATGTGCAAGAAGCATCTCCTAAGGCCATCTAAAGGCAAAAAGTGTCTGTTTTGATCACAGTGCTGAGGTGCTCAGGGCAGAGCAGTTGCGGTGTGTGTCCTGTCACTTGTCTCTGGTGCACTGTGTGTTCTTTGGGTCTCTCGGTCCTTTCTTCTCCTCAAAAGCTCTCTCTCCCTGTCCTGTGTCGTGGATGTCTGCACGTATTTTTCCTGGAGCTGTTCTGCCCTGCTGCATAGCCTGTAACAACACAAGTCCTGGGGACTTGAAATTGGCAGTGCAGGGTGTAGTTGGGCTCTAGATTGTATGGGGAGATTGGCTTAATATGTTTAGTTGTGTTAAGTTGTCCTGCAGCCGTTTGACACCAGTCCTAACTTTCTTTCAGATGCTGACAGTTCAAATCTGTGGCCAAGGGCCCCAGTCCTGGGTGAGGGTTTTCCCATGAGCAGGTCAGTCAGTTTTTGCATTTGCAGGGGATGCTTGAATGGTGTCTTTGTCACAGCGGTGTTCTTTGCCTTTATTTTCAGGAGGTCCAGGCAGATAGCAGCAGTCAAGGCCAAGTGTGCCAGGTGAGCAGTGGGCCAAAGCAGTTGTTTGTGCTCAGGTTTCAGGTTTTGGAGCAATTGTATGTATCTGTTCTTGTTTGTGTGTTTAGGGAATCCACCCAGAGTATGCCAAGCCCCTGTCACCAACAGCTGATGGCCTGGATTTCCTGTGCTTGTGAGCCCTCTGGATGTATTTTAGGACTGTGAGATGAAGCCTTGAAATTTTGTATTTCACGATGGCATCCAGGGAGCCTTTGGCAATGGCTGAGGAGTTGCGGTGAGTTGCCGAGGTAGGGAGGGGGAGCCAAGGTCCACTCGTGTTTCAGCAATGCCGAGTCACTTTGTCTCTTCTTAACCCAGGCAGACCCTGCGAAGACGGTGGCAGCCTCTGAGCCTGGCCAAAGTGCGTGGCCCGAGCATTCTTAGGAGAGCGGTGAGTAGCAGGATTGCTGGGTTTTGTCCATTGTGCAGCTAAGATCATGCAGTGATGTTTGGTGTTCTCGATTGTATCTGAGCACGGGACCACAGCCCGGTGACCATAGGACATTCCCTGCAGGCGAGGCAGCCTCCATTGGCACGCGATGTGGATTCTCATCCCCAGATGCCTGAGAGATAAGTTGAGTGCTCAGGCCCACAGTGGGGGTGAAAGCGGGGTGCTCTCATCCCCAGATGGCTGAGAGATAAGTTGAGGGCTCATGCCCACATTGGGGGTGAAAGTGGGGTGCTGGGAGGGCCTTATGAATGAGCTTTGGGGGCAGGGATGTGCAAGAAGCATCTCCTAAGGCCATCTAAAGGCAAAAAGTGTCTGTTTTGATCACAGTACTGAGGTGCTCAGGGCAGAGCAGTTGCGGTGTGTGTCCTGTCACTTGTCTCTGGTGCACTGTGTGTTCTTTGGGTCTCTCGGTCCTTTCTTCTCCTCAAAAGCTCTCTCTCCCTGTCCTGTGTCGTGGATGTCTGCACGTATTTTTCCTGGAGCTGTTCTGCCCTGCTGCATAGCCTGTAACAACACAAGTCCTGGGGACTTGAAATTGGCAGTGCAGGGTGTAGTTTGGCTCTAGATTGTATGGGGAGATTGGCTTAATATGTTTAGTTGTGTTAAGTTGTCCTGCAGCCGTTTGACACCAGTCCTAACTTTCTTTCAGATGCTGACAGTTCAAATCTGTGGCCAAGGGCCCCAGTCCTGGGTGAGGGTTTTCCCATGAGCAGGTCAGTCATTTTTTGCATTTGCAGGGGATGCTTGAAGGGTGTCTTTGCCACAGCAGTGTTCTTTGCCTTTATTTTCAGGAGGTCCAGGCAGATAGCAGCAGTCAAGGCCAAGTGTGCCAGGTGAGCAGTGGGCCAAAGCAGTTGTTTGTGCTCAGGTTTCAGGTTTTGGAGCAATTGTATGTATCTGTTCTTGTTTGTGTGTTTAGGGAATCCACCCAGAGTATGCCAAGCCCCTGTCACCAACAGCTGATGGCCTGGATTTCCTGTGCTTGTGGGCTCTCTGGATGTATTTTAGGACTCTGAGATGAAGCCTTGAAATTTTGTATTTCACGATGGCATCCAGGGAGCCTTTGGCAATGGCTGAGGAGTTGCGGTGAGTTGCCGAGGTAGGGAGGGGGAGCCAAGGTCCACTCGTGTTTCAGCAATGCCGAGTCACTTTGTCTCTTCTTAACCCAGGCAGACCCTGCGATGACGGTGGCAGCCTCCGAGCCTGGCCAAAGTGCGTGGCCCGAGCATTCTTAGGAGAGCGGTGAGTAGCAGGATTGCTGGGTTTTGTCCATTGTGCAGCTAAGATCATGCAGTGATGTTTGGTGTTCTCGATTGTAGCTGAGCACGGGACCACAGCCCGGTGACCATTGGACATTCCCCGCAGGCGAGGCAGCCTCCATTGGCACGCGATGTGGATTCTCATCCCCAGATGCCTGAGAGATAAGTTGAGTGCTCAGGCCCACAGTGGGGGTGAAAGCGGGGTGCTCTCATCCCCAGATGGCTGAGAGATAAGTTGAGGGCTCAGGCCCACATTGGGGGTGAAAGTGGGGTGCTGGGAGGGCCTTATGAATGAGCTTTGGGGGCAGGGATGTGCAAGAAGCATCTCCTAAGGCCATCTAAAGGCAAAAAGTGTCTGTTTTGATCACAGTGCTGAGGTGCTCAGGGCAGAGCAGTTGCGGTGTGTGTCCTGTCACTTGTCTCTGGTGCACTGTGTGTTCTTTGGGTCTCTCGGTCCTTTCTTCTCCTCAAAAGCTCTCTCTCCCTGTCCTGTGTCGTGGATGTCTGCACGTATTTTTCCTGGAGCTGTTCTGCCCTGCTGCATAGCCTGTAACAACACAAGTCCTGGGGACTTGAAATTGGCAGTGCAGGGTGTAGTTGGGCTCTAGATTGTATGGGGAGATTGGCTTAATATGTTTAGTCGTGTTAAGTTGTCCTGCAGCCGTTTGACACCAGTCCTAACTTTCTTTCAGATGCTGACAGTTCAAATCTGTGGCCAAGGGCCCCAGTCCTGGGTCAGGGTTTTCCCATGAGCAGGTCTGTGGGATGAGTATTCCTCTGCAACACAGGTCAGTCATTTTTTGCATTTGCAGGGGATGCTTGAAGGGTGTCTTTGTCACAGCGGTGTTCTTTGCCTTTATTTTCAGGAGGTCCAGGCAGATAGCAGCAGTCAAGGCCAAGTGTGCCAGGTGAGCAGTGGGCCAAAGCAGTTGTTTGTGCTCAGGTTTCAGGTTTTGGAGCAATTGTATGTATCTGTTCTTGTTTGTGTGTTTAGGGAATCCACCCAGAGTATGCCAAGCCCCTGTCACCAACAGCTGATGGCCTGGATTTCCTGTGCTTGTGAGCCCTCTGGATGTATTTTAGGACTCTGAGATGAAGCCTTGAAATTTTGTATTTCACGATGGCATCCAGGGAGCCTTTGGCAATGGCTGAGGAGTTGCGGTGAGTTGCCGAGGTAGGGAGGGGGAGCCAAGGTCCACTCGTGTTTCAGCAATGCCGAGTCACTTTGTCTCTTCTTAACCCAGGCAGACCCTGCGAAGACGGTGGCAGCCTCTGAGCCTGGCCAAAGTGCGTGGCCCGAGCATTCTTAGGAGAGCGGTGAGTAGCAGGATTGCTGGGTTTTGTCCATTGTGCAGCTAAGATCATGCAGTGATGTTTGGTGTTCTCGATTGTAGCTGAGCACGGGACCACAGCCCGGTGACCATAGGACATTCCCTGCAGGCGAGGCAGCCTCCATTGGCACGCGATGTGGATTCTCATCCCCAGATGCCTGAGAGATAAGTTGAGTGCTCAGGCCCACAGTGGGGATGAAAGCGGGGTGCTTTCATCCCCAGATGGCTGAGAGATAAGTTGAGGGCTCAGGCCCACATTGGGGGTGAAAGTGGGGTGCTGGGAGGGCCTTATGAATGAGCTTTGGGGGCAGGGATGTGCAAGAAGCATCTCCTAAGGCCATCTAAAGGCAAAAAGTGTCTGTTTTGATCACAGTGCTGAGGTGCTCAGGGCAGAGCAGTTGTGGTGTGTGTCCTGTCACTTGTCTCTGGTGCACTGTGTGTTCCTTGGGTCTCTCGGTCCTTTCTTCTCCTCAAAAGCTCTCTCTCCCTGTCCTGTGTTGTGGATGTCTGCACGTATTTTTCCTGGAGCTGTTCTGCCCTGCTTCATAGCCTGTAACAACACAAGTCCTGGGGACTTGAAATTGGCAGTGCAGGGTGTAGTTGGGCTCTAGATTGTATGGGGAGATTGGCTTAATATGTTTAGCCGTGTTAAGTTGTCCTGCAGCCGTTTGACACCAGTCCTAACTTTCTTTCAGATGCTGACAGTTCAAATCTGTGGCCAAGGGCCCCAGTCCTGGGTCAGGGTTTTCCCATGAGCAGGTCTGTGGGATGAGTATTCCTCTGCAACACAGGTCAGTCATTTTTTGCATTTGCAGGGGATGCTTGAAGGGTGTCTTTGTCACAGCGGTGTTCTTTGCCTTTATTTTCAGGAGGTCCAGGCAGATAGCAGCAGTCAAGGCCAAGTGTGCCAGGTGAGCAGTGGGCCAAAGCAGTTGTTTGTGCTCAGGTTTCAGGTTTTGGAGCAATTGTATGTATCTGTTCTTGTTTGTGTGTTTAGGGAATCCACCCAGAGTATGCCAAGCCCCTGTCACCAACAGCTGATGGCCTGGATTTCCTGTGCTTGTGAGCCCTCTGGATGTATTTTAGGACTGCGAGATGAAGCCTTGAAATTTTGTATTTCACGATGGCATCCAGGGAGCCTTTGGCAATGGCTGAGGAGTTGCGGTGAGTTGCCGAGGTAGGGAGGGGGAGCCAAGGTCCACTCGTGTTTCAGCAATGCCGAGTCACTTTGTCTCTTCTTAACCCAGGCAGACCCTGCGATGACGGTGGCAGCCTCTGAGCCTGGCCAAAGTGCGTGGCCCGAGCATTCTTAGGAGAGCGGTGAGTAGCAGGATTGCTGGGTTTTGTCCATTGTGCAGCTAAGATCATGCAGTGATGTTTGGTGTTCTCGATTGTAGCTGAGCACGGGACCACAGCCCGGTGACCATTGGACATTCCCCGCAGGCGAGGCAGCCTCCATTGGCACGCGATGTGGATTCTCATCCCCAGATGCCTGAGAGATAAGTTGAGTGCTCAGGCCCACAGTGGGGGTGAAAGCGGGGTGCTCTCATCCCCAGATGGCTGAGAGATATGTTGAGGGCTCAGGCCCACATTGGGGGTGAAAGTGGGGTGCTGGGAGGGCCTTATGAATGAGCTTTGGGGGCAGGGATGTGCAAGAAGCATCTCCTAAGGCCATCTAAAGGCAAAAAGTGTCTGTTTTGATCACAGTGCTGAGGTGCTCAGGGCAGAGCAGTTGCGGTGTGTGTCCTGTCACTTGTCTCTGGTGCACTGTGTGTTCTTTGGGTCTCTCGGTCCTTTCTTCTCCTCAAAAGCTCTCTCTCCCTGTCCTGTGTCGTGGATGTCTGCACGTATTTTTCCTGGAGCTGTTCTGCCCTGCTGCATAGCCTGTAACAACACAAGTCCTGGGGACTTGAAATTGGCAGTGCAGGGTGTAGTTGGGCTCTAGATTGTATGGGGAGATTGGCTTAATATGTTTAGTTGTGTTAAGTTGTCCTGCAGCCGTTTGACACCAGTCCTAACTTTCTTTCAGATGCTGACAGTTCAAATCTGTGGCCAAGGGCCCCAGTCCTGGGTGAGGGTTTTCCCATGAGCAGGTCAGTCAGTTTTTGCATTTGCAGGGGATGCTTGAATGGTGTCTTTGTCACAGCGGTGTTCTTTGCCTTTATTTTCAGGAGGTCCAGGCAGATAGCAGCAGTCAAGGCCAAGTGTGCCAGGTGAGCAGTGGGCCAAAGCAGTTGTTTGTGCTCAGGTTTCAGGTTTTGGAGCAATTGTATGTATCTGTTCTTGTTTGTGTGTTTAGGGAATCCACCCAGAGTATGCCAAGCCCCTGTCACCAACAGCTGATGGCCTGGATTTCCTGTGCTTGTGAGCCCTCTGGATGTATTTTAGGACTGTGAGATGAAGCCTTGAAATTTTGTATTTCACGATGGCATCCAGGGAGCCTTTGGCAATGGCTGAGGAGTTGCGGTGAGTTGCCGAGGTAGGGAGGGGGAGCCAAGGTCCACTCGTGTTTCAGCAATGCCGAGTCACTTTGTCTCTTCTTAACCCAGGCAGACCCTGCGAAGACGGTGGCAGCCTCTGAGCCTGGCCAAAGTGCGTGGCCCGAGCATTCTTAGGAGAGCGGTGAGTAGCAGGATTGCTGGGTTTTGTCCATTGTGCAGCTAAGATCATGCAGTGATGTTTGGTGTTCTCGATTGTATCTGAGCACGGGACCACAGCCCGGTGACCATAGGACATTCCCTGCAGGCGAGGCAGCCTCCATTGGCACGCGATGTGGATTCTCATCCCCAGATGCCTGAGAGATAAGTTGAGTGCTCAGGCCCACAGTGGGGGTGAAAGCGGGGTGCTCTCATCCCCAGATGGCTGAGAGATAAGTTGAGGGCTCATGCCCACATTGGGGGTGAAAGTGGGGTGCTGGGAGGGCCTTATGAATGAGCTTTGGGGGCAGGGATGTGCAAGAAGCATCTCCTAAGGCCATCTAAAGGCAAAAAGTGTCTGTTTTGATCACAGTACTGAGGTGCTCAGGGCAGAGCAGTTGCGGTGTGTGTCCTGTCACTTGTCTCTGGTGCACTGTGTGTTCTTTGGGTCTCTCGGTCCTTTCTTCTCCTCAAAAGCTCTCTCTCCCTGTCCTGTGTCGTGGATGTCTGCACGTATTTTTCCTGGAGCTGTTCTGCCCTGCTGCATAGCCTGTAACAACACAAGTCCTGGGGACTTGAAATTGGCAGTGCAGGGTGTAGTTTGGCTCTAGATTGTATGGGGAGATTGGCTTAATATGTTTAGTTGTGTTAAGTTGTCCTGCAGCCGTTTGACACCAGTCCTAACTTTCTTTCAGATGCTGACAGTTCAAATCTGTGGCCAAGGGCCCCAGTCCTGGGTGAGGGTTTTCCCATGAGCAGGTCAGTCATTTTTTGCATTTGCAGGGGATGCTTGAAGGGTGTCTTTGCCACAGCAGTGTTCTTTGCCTTTATTTTCAGGAGGTCCAGGCAGATAGCAGCAGTCAAGGCCAAGTGTGCCAGGTGAGCAGTGGGCCAAAGCAGTTGTTTGTGCTCAGGTTTCAGGTTTTGGAGCAATTGTATGTATCTGTTCTTGTTTGTGTGTTTAGGGAATCCACCCAGAGTATGCCAAGCCCCTGTCACCAACAGCTGATGGCCTGGATTTCCTGTGCTTGTGGGCTCTCTGGATGTATTTTAGGACTCTGAGATGAAGCCTTGAAATTTTGTATTTCACGATGGCATCCAGGGAGCCTTTGGCAATGGCTGAGGAGTTGCGGTGAGTTGCCGAGGTAGGGAGGGGGAGCCAAGGTCCACTCGTGTTTCAGCAATGCCGAGTCACTTTGTCTCTTCTTAACCCAGGCAGACCCTGCGATGACGGTGGCAGCCTCCGAGCCTGGCCAAAGTGCGTGGCCCGAGCATTCTTAGGAGAGCGGTGAGTAGCAGGATTGCTGGGTTTTGTCCATTGTGCAGCTAAGATCATGCAGTGATGTTTGGTGTTCTCGATTGTAGCTGAGCACGGGACCACAGCCCGGTGACCATTGGACATTCCCCGCAGGCGAGGCAGCCTCCATTGGCACGCGATGTGGATTCTCATCCCCAGATGCCTGAGAGATAAGTTGAGTGCTCAGGCCCACAGTGGGGGTGAAAGCGGGGTGCTCTCATCCCCAGATGGCTGAGAGATAAGTTGAGGGCTCAGGCCCACATTGGGGGTGAAAGTGGGGTGCTGGGAGGGCCTTATGAATGAGCTTTGGGGGCAGGGATGTGCAAGAAGCATCTCCTAAGGCCATCTAAAGGCAAAAAGTGTCTGTTTTGATCACAGTGCTGAGGTGCTCAGGGCAGAGCAGTTGCGGTGTGTGTCCTGTCACTTGTCTCTGGTGCACTGTGTGTTCTTTGGGTCTCTCGGTCCTTTCTTCTCCTCAAAAGCTCTCTCTCCCTGTCCTGTGTCGTGGATGTCTGCACGTATTTTTCCTGGAGCTGTTCTGCCCTGCTGCATAGCCTGTAACAACACAAGTCCTGGGGACTTGAAATTGGCAGTGCAGGGTGTAGTTGGGCTCTAGATTGTATGGGGAGATTGGCTTAATATGTTTAGTCGTGTTAAGTTGTCCTGCAGCCGTTTGACACCAGTCCTAACTTTCTTTCAGATGCTGACAGTTCAAATCTGTGGCCAAGGGCCCCAGTCCTGGGTCAGGGTTTTCCCATGAGCAGGTCTGTGGGATGAGTATTCCTCTGCAACACAGGTCAGTCATTTTTTGCATTTGCAGGGGATGCTTGAAGGGTGTCTTTGTCACAGCGGTGTTCTTTGCCTTTATTTTCAGGAGGTCCAGGCAGATAGCAGCAGTCAAGGCCAAGTGTGCCAGGTGAGCAGTGGGCCAAAGCAGTTGTTTGTGCTCAGGTTTCAGGTTTTGGAGCAATTGTATGTATCTGTTCTTGTTTGTGTGTTTAGGGAATCCACCCAGAGTATGCCAAGCCCCTGTCACCAACAGCTGATGGCCTGGATTTCCTGTGCTTGTGAGCCCTCTGGATGTATTTTAGGACTCTGAGATGAAGCCTTGAAATTTTGTATTTCACGATGGCATCCAGGGAGCCTTTGGCAATGGCTGAGGAGTTGCGGTGAGTTGCCGAGGTAGGGAGGGGGAGCCAAGGTCCACTCGTGTTTCAGCAATGCCGAGTCACTTTGTCTCTTCTTAACCCAGGCAGACCCTGCGAAGACGGTGGCAGCCTCTGAGCCTGGCCAAAGTGCGTGGCCCGAGCATTCTTAGGAGAGCGGTGAGTAGCAGGATTGCTGGGTTTTGTCCATTGTGCAGCTAAGATCATGCAGTGATGTTTGGTGTTCTCGATTGTAGCTGAGCACGGGACCACAGCCCGGTGACCATAGGACATTCCCTGCAGGCGAGGCAGCCTCCATTGGCACGCGATGTGGATTCTCATCCCCAGATGCCTGAGAGATAAGTTGAGTGCTCAGGCCCACAGTGGGGATGAAAGCGGGGTGCTTTCATCCCCAGATGGCTGAGAGATAAGTTGAGGGCTCAGGCCCACATTGGGGGTGAAAGTGGGGTGCTGGGAGGGCCTTATGAATGAGCTTTGGGGGCAGGGATGTGCAAGAAGCATCTCCTAAGGCCATCTAAAGGCAAAAAGTGTCTGTTTTGATCACAGTGCTGAGGTGCTCAGGGCAGAGCAGTTGTGGTGTGTGTCCTGTCACTTGTCTCTGGTGCACTGTGTGTTCCTTGGGTCTCTCGGTCCTTTCTTCTCCTCAAAAGCTCTCTCTCCCTGTCCTGTGTTGTGGATGTCTGCACGTATTTTTCCTGGAGCTGTTCTGCCCTGCTTCATAGCCTGTAACAACACAAGTCCTGGGGACTTGAAATTGGCAGTGCAGGGTGTAGTTGGGCTCTAGATTGTATGGGGAGATTGGCTTAATATGTTTAGCCGTGTTAAGTTGTCCTGCAGCCGTTTGACACCAGTCCTAACTTTCTTTCAGATGCTGACAGTTCAAATCTGTGGCCAAGGGCCCCAGTCCTGGGTGAGGGTTTTCCCATGAGCAGGTCAGTCATTTTTTGCATTTGCAGGGGATGCTTGAAGGGTGTCTTTGTCACAGCGGTGTTCTTTGCCTTTATTTTCAGGAGGTCCAGGCAGATAGCAGCAGTCAAGGCCAAGTGTGCCAGGTGAGCAGTGGGCCAAAGCAGTTGTTTGTGCTCAGGTTTCAGGTTTTGGCGCAATTGTATGTATCTGTTCTTGTTTGTGTGTTTAGGGAATCCACCCAGAGTATGCCAAGCCCCTGTCACCAACAGCTGATGGCCTGGATTTCCTGTGCTTGTGGGCTCTCTGGATGTATTTTAGGACTCTGAGATGAAGCCTTGAAATTTTGTATTTCACGATGGCATCCAGGGAGCCTTTGGCAATGGCTGAGGAGTTGCGGTGAGTTGCCGAGGTAGGGAGGGGGAGCCAAGGTCCACTCGTGTTTCAGCCATGTCGAATCACTTTGTCTCTTCTTAACCCAGGCAGACCCTGCGATGACGGTGGCAGCCTCCGAGCCTGGCCAAAGTGCGTGGCCCGAGCATTCTTAGGAGAACGGTGAGTAGCAGGATTGCTGGGTTTTCTCCATTGTGCAGCTAAGATCATGCAGTGATGTTTGGTGTTCTCGATTGTAGCTGAGCGCGGGACCACAGCCCGGTGACCATAGGACATTCCCCGCAGGTGAGGCAGCCTCCATTGGCACGCGATGTGGATTCTCATCCCCAGATGCCTGAGAGATAAGTTGAGTGCTCAGGCCCACAGTGGGGATGAAAGCGGGGTGCTTTCATCCCCAGATGGCTGAGAGATAAGTTGAGGGCTCAGGCCCACATTGGGGGTGAAAGTGGGGTGCTGGGCGTGCCTTATGAATGAGCTTTGGGGGCAGGGATGTGCAAGAAGCATCTCCTAAGGCCATCTAAAGGCAAAAAGTGTCTGTTTTGATTACAGTGCTGAGGTGCACAGGGCAGAGCAGTTCTGGTGTGTGTCCTGTCACTTGTCTCTGGTGCACTGTGTGTTCTTTGGGTCACTCGGTCCTTTCTTCTCCTCAAAAGCTCTCTCTCCCTGTCCTGTGTCGTGGATGTCTGCACGTATTTTTCCTGGAGCTGTTCTGCCCTGCTGCATAGCCTGTAACAACACAAGTCCTGGGGACTTGAAATTGGCAGTGCAGGGTGTAGTTGGGCTCTAGATTGTATGGGGAGATTGGCTTAATATGTTTAGTTGTGTTAAGTTGTCCTGCAGCCGTTTGACACCAGTCCTAACTTTCTTTCAGATGCTGACAGTTCAAATCTGTGGCCAAGGGCCCCAGTCCTGGGTCAGGGTTTTCCCATGAGCAGGTCAGTCATTTTTTGCATTTGCAGGGGATGCTTGAAGGGTGTCTTTGTCACAGCGGTGTTCTTTGCCTTTTTTTTCAGGAGGTCCAGGCAGATAGCAGCAGTCAAGGCCAAGTGTGCCAGGTGAGCAGTGGGCCAAAGCAGTTGTTTGTGCTCAGGTTTCAGATTTTGGAGCAATTGTATGTATCTGTTCTTGTTTGTGTGTTTAGGGAATCCACCCAGAGTATGCCAAGCCCCTGTCACCAACAGCTGATGGCCTGGATTTCCTGTGCTTGTGAGCCCTCTGGATGTATTTTAGGACTGTGAGATGAAGCCTTGAAATTTTGTATTTCACGATGGCATCCAGGGAGCCTTTGGCAATGGCTGAGGAGTTGCGGTGAGTTGCCGAGGTAGGGAGGGGGAGCCAAGGTCCACTCGTGTTTCAGCAATGCCGAGTCACTTTGTCTCTTCTTAACCCAGGCAGACCCTGCGATGACGGTGGCAGCCTCTGAGCCTGGCCAAAGTGCGTGGCCCGAGCATTCTTAGGAGAGCGGTGAGTAGCAGGATTGCTGGGTTTTGTCCATTGTGCAGCTAAGATCATGCAGTGATGTTTGGTGTTCTCGATTGTAGCTGAGCACGGGACCACAGCCCCGTGACCATTGGACATTCCCCGCAGGCGAGGCAGCCTCCATTGGCACGCGATGTGGATTCTCATCCCCAGATGCCTGAGAGATAAGTTGAGTGCTCAGGCCCACAGTGGGGGTGAAAGCGGGGTGCTCTCATCCCCAGATGCCTGAGAGATAACTATAGGGGTCAGGCCCACATTGGGGGTGAAAGTGGGGTGCTGGGAGGGCCTTATGAATGAGCTTTGGGGGCAGGGATGTGCAAGAAGCATCTCCTAAGGCCATCTAAAGGCAAAAAGTGTCTGTTTTGATTACAGTGCTGAGGTGCTCTGGGCAGAGCAGTTGCGGTGTGTGTCCTGTCACTTGTCTCTGGTGCACTGTGTGTTCTTTGGGTCTCTCGGTCCTTTCTTCTCCTCAAAAGCTCTCTCTCCCTGTCCTGTGTCGTGGATGTCTGCACGTATTTTTCCTGGAGCTGTTCTGCCCTGCTGCATAGCCTGTAACAACACAAGTCCTGGGGACTTGAAATTGGCAGTGCAGGGTGTAGTTGGGCTCTAGATTGTATGGGGAGATTGGCTTAATATGTTTAGTTGTGTTAAGTTGTCCTGCAGCCGTTTGACACTAGTCCTAACTTTCTTTCAGATGCTGACAGTTCAAATCTGTGGCCAAGGGCCCCAGTCCTGGGTGAGGGTTTTCCCATGAGCAGGTCAGTCAGTTTTTGCATTTGCAGGGGATGCTTGAATGGTGTCTTTGTCACAGCGGTGTTCTTTGCCTTTATTTTCAGGAGGTCCAGGCAGATAGCAGCAGTCAAGGCCAAGTGTGCCAGGTGAGCAGTGGGCCAAAGCAGTTGTTTGTGCTCAGGTTTCAGGTTTTGGAGCAATTGTATGTATCTGTTCTTGTTTGTGTGTTTAGGGAATCCACCCAGAGTATGCCAAGCCCCTGTCACCAACAGCTGATGGCCTGGATTTCCTGTGCTTGTGAGCCCTCTGGATGTATTTTAGGACTCTGAGATGAAGCCTTGAAATTTTGAATTTCACGATGGCATCCAGGGAGCCTTTGGCAATGGCTGAGGAGTTGCGGTGAGTTGCCGAGGTAGGGAGGGGGAGCCAAGGTCCACTCGTGTTTCAGCAATGCCGAGTCACTTTGTCTCTTCTTAACCCAGGCAGACCCTGCGATGACGGTGGCAGCCTCCGAGCCTGGCCAAAGTGCGTGGCCCGAGCATTCTTAGGAGAACGGTGAGTAGCAGGATTGCTGGGTTTTGTCCATTGTGCAGCTAAGATCATGCAGTGATGTTTGGTGTTCTCGATTGTAGCTGAGCATGGGACCACAGCCCGGTGACCATTGGACATTCCCCGCAGGCGAGGCAGCCTCCATTGGCACGCGATGTGGATTCTCATCCCCACATGGCTGAGAGATAAGTATAGGGCTCAGGCCCACATTGGGGGTGAAAGTGGGGTGCTTTCATCCCCAGATGGCTGAGAGATAAGTTGAGGGCTCAGGCCCACATTGGGGGTGAAAGTGGGGTGCTGGGAGGGCCTTATGAATGAGCTTTGGGGGCAGGGATGTGCAAGAAGCATCTCCTAAGGCCATCTAAAGGCAAAAAGTGTCTGTTTTGATTACAGTGCTGAGGTGCTCTGGGCAGAGCAGTTGCGGTGTGTGTCCTGTCACTTGTCTCTGGTGCACTGTGTGTTCTTTGGGTCTCTCGGTCCTTTCTTCTCCTCAAAAGCTCTCTCTCCCTTTCCTGTGTCACGGATGTCTGCACGTATTTTTCCTGGAGCTGTTCTGCCCTGCTGCATAGCCTGTAACAACACAAGTCCTGGGGACTTGAAATTGGCAGTGCAGGGTGTAGTTGGGCTCTAGATTGTATGGGGAGATTGGCTTAATATGTTTAGTCGTGTTAAGTTGTCCTGCAGCCGTTTGACACCAGTCCTAACTTTCTTTCAGATGCTGACAGTTCAAATCTGTGGCCAAGGGCCCCAGTCCTGGGTCAGGGTTTTCCCATGAGCAGGTCAGTCATTTTTTGCATTTGCAGGGGATGCTTGAATGGTGTCTTTGTCACAGCGGTGTTCTTTGCCTTTATTTTCAGGAGGTCCAGGCAGATAGCAGCAGTCAAGGCCAAGTGTGCCAGGTGAGCAGTGGGCCAAAGCAGTTGTTTGTGCTCAGGTTTCAGGTTTTGGAGCAATTGTATGTATCTGTTCTTGTTTGTGTGTTTAGGGAATCCACCCAGAGTATGCCAAGCCCCTGTCACCAACAGCTGATAGCCTGGATTTCCTGTGCTTGTGAGCCCTCTGGAAGTATTTTAGGACTCTGAGATGAAGCCTTGAAATTTTGTATTTCACGATGGCATCCAGGGAGCCTTTGGCAATGGCTGAGGAGTTGCGGTGAGTTGCCGAGGTAGGGAGGGGGAGCCAAGGTCCACTCGTGTTTCAGCCATGTCGAATCACTTTGTCTCTTCTTAACCCAGGCAGACCCTGCGATGACGGTGGCAGCCTCCGAGCCTGGCCAAAGTGCGTGGCCCGAGCATTCTTAGGAGAACGGTGAGTAGCAGGATTGCTGGGTTTTCTCCATTGTGCAGCTAAGATCATGCAGTGATGTTTGGTGTTCTCGATTGTAGCTGAGCGCGGGACCACAGCCCGGTGACCATAGGACATTCCCCGCAGGTGAGGCAGCCTCCATTGGCACGCGATGTGGATTCTCATCCCCAGATGCCTGAGAGATAAGTTGAGTGCTCAGGCCCACAGTGGGGATGAAAGCGGGGTGCTTTCATCCCCAGATGGCTGAGAGATAAGTTGAGGGCTCAGGCCCACATTGGGGGTGAAAGTGGGGTGCTGGGCGTGCCTTATGAATGAGCTTTGGGGGCAGGGATGTGCAAGAAGCATCTCCTAAGGCCATCTAAAGGCAAAAAGTGTCTGTTTTGATTACAGTGCTGAGGTGCACAGGGCAGAGCAGTTCTGGTGTGTGTCCTGTCACTTGTCTCTGGTGCACTGTGTGTTCTTTGGGTCACTCGGTCCTTTCTTCTCCTCAAAAGCTCTCTCTCCCTGTCCTGTGTCGTGGATGTCTGCACGTATTTTTCCTGGAGCTGTTCTGCCCTGCTGCATAGCCTGTAACAACACAAGTCCTGGGGACTTGAAATTGGCAGTGCAGGGTGTAGTTGGGCTCTAGATTGTATGGGGAGATTGGCTTAATATGTTTAGTTGTGTTAAGTTGTCCTGCAGCCGTTTGACACCAGTCCTAACTTTCTTTCAGATGCTGACAGTTCAAATCTGTGGCCAAGGGCCCCAGTCCTGGGTCAGGGTTTTCCCATGAGCAGGTCAGTCATTTTTTGCATTTGCAGGGGATGCTTGAAGGGTGTCTTTGTCACAGCGGTGTTCTTTGCCTTTTTTTTCAGGAGGTCCAGGCAGATAGCAGCAGTCAAGGCCAAGTGTGCCAGGTGAGCAGTGGGCCAAAGCAGTTGTTTGTGCTCAGGTTTCAGATTTTGGAGCAATTGTATGTATCTGTTCTTGTTTGTGTGTTTAGGGAATCCACCCAGAGTATGCCAAGCCCCTGTCACCAACAGCTGATGGCCTGGATTTCCTGTGCTTGTGAGCCCTCTGGATGTATTTTAGGACTGTGAGATGAAGCCTTGAAATTTTGTATTTCACGATGGCATCCAGGGAGCCTTTGGCAATGGCTGAGGAGTTGCGGTGAGTTGCCGAGGTAGGGAGGGGGAGCCAAGGTCCACTCGTGTTTCAGCAATGCCGAGTCACTTTGTCTCTTCTTAACCCAGGCAGACCCTGCGATGACGGTGGCAGCCTCTGAGCCTGGCCAAAGTGCGTGGCCCGAGCATTCTTAGGAGAGCGGTGAGTAGCAGGATTGCTGGGTTTTGTCCATTGTGCAGCTAAGATCATGCAGTGATGTTTGGTGTTCTCGATTGTAGCTGAGCACGGGACCACAGCCCCGTGACCATTGGACATTCCCCGCAGGCGAGGCAGCCTCCATTGGCACGCGATGTGGATTCTCATCCCCAGATGCCTGAGAGATAAGTTGAGTGCTCAGGCCCACAGTGGGGGTGAAAGCGGGGTGCTCTCATCCCCAGATGCCTGAGAGATAACTATAGGGGTCAGGCCCACATTGGGGGTGAAAGTGGGGTGCTGGGAGGGCCTTATGAATGAGCTTTGGGGGCAGGGATGTGCAAGAAGCATCTCCTAAGGCCATCTAAAGGCAAAAAGTGTCTGTTTTGATTACAGTGCTGAGGTGCTCTGGGCAGAGCAGTTGCGGTGTGTGTCCTGTCACTTGTCTCTGGTGCACTGTGTGTTCTTTGGGTCTCTCGGTCCTTTCTTCTCCTCAAAAGCTCTCTCTCCCTGTCCTGTGTCGTGGATGTCTGCACGTATTTTTCCTGGAGCTGTTCTGCCCTGCTGCATAGCCTGTAACAACACAAGTCCTGGGGACTTGAAATTGGCAGTGCAGGGTGTAGTTGGGCTCTAGATTGTATGGGGAGATTGGCTTAATATGTTTAGTTGTGTTAAGTTGTCCTGCAGCCGTTTGACACTAGTCCTAACTTTCTTTCAGATGCTGACAGTTCAAATCTGTGGCCAAGGGCCCCAGTCCTGGGTGAGGGTTTTCCCATGAGCAGGTCAGTCAGTTTTTGCATTTGCAGGGGATGCTTGAATGGTGTCTTTGTCACAGCGGTGTTCTTTGCCTTTATTTTCAGGAGGTCCAGGCAGATAGCAGCAGTCAAGGCCAAGTGTGCCAGGTGAGCAGTGGGCCAAAGCAGTTGTTTGTGCTCAGGTTTCAGGTTTTGGAGCAATTGTATGTATCTGTTCTTGTTTGTGTGTTTAGGGAATCCACCCAGAGTATGCCAAGCCCCTGTCACCAACAGCTGATGGCCTGGATTTCCTGTGCTTGTGAGCCCTCTGGATGTATTTTAGGACTCTGAGATGAAGCCTTGAAATTTTGAATTTCACGATGGCATCCAGGGAGCCTTTGGCAATGGCTGAGGAGTTGCGGTGAGTTGCCGAGGTAGGGAGGGGGAGCCAAGGTCCACTCGTGTTTCAGCAATGCCGAGTCACTTTGTCTCTTCTTAACCCAGGCAGACCCTGCGATGACGGTGGCAGCCTCCGAGCCTGGCCAAAGTGCGTGGCCCGAGCATTCTTAGGAGAACGGTGAGTAGCAGGATTGCTGGGTTTTGTCCATTGTGCAGCTAAGATCATGCAGTGATGTTTGGTGTTCTCGATTGTAGCTGAGCATGGGACCACAGCCCGGTGACCATTGGACATTCCCCGCAGGCGAGGCAGCCTCCATTGGCACGCGATGTGGATTCTCATCCCCACATGGCTGAGAGATAAGTATAGGGCTCAGGCCCACATTGGGGGTGAAAGTGGGGTGCTTTCATCCCCAGATGGCTGAGAGATAAGTTGAGGGCTCAGGCCCACATTGGGGGTGAAAGTGGGGTGCTGGGAGGGCCTTATGAATGAGCTTTGGGGGCAGGGATGTGCAAGAAGCATCTCCTAAGGCCATCTAAAGGCAAAAAGTGTCTGTTTTGATTACAGTGCTGAGGTGCTCTGGGCAGAGCAGTTGCGGTGTGTGTCCTGTCACTTGTCTCTGGTGCACTGTGTGTTCTTTGGGTCTCTCGGTCCTTTCTTCTCCTCAAAAGCTCTCTCTCCCTTTCCTGTGTCACGGATGTCTGCACGTATTTTTCCTGGAGCTGTTCTGCCCTGCTGCATAGCCTGTAACAACACAAGTCCTGGGGACTTGAAATTGGCAGTGCAGGGTGTAGTTGGGCTCTAGATTGTATGGGGAGATTGGCTTAATATGTTTAGTCGTGTTAAGTTGTCCTGCAGCCGTTTGACACCAGTCCTAACTTTCTTTCAGATGCTGACAGTTCAAATCTGTGGCCAAGGGCCCCAGTCCTGGGTCAGGGTTTTCCCATGAGCAGGTCAGTCATTTTTTGCATTTTCAGGGGATGCTTGAATGGTGTCTTTGTCACAGCGGTGTTCTTTGCCTTTATTTTCAGGAGGTCCAGGCAGATAGCAGCAGTCAAGGCCAAGGGTGCCAGGTGAGCAGTGGGCCAAAGCAGTTGTTTGTGCTCAGGTTTCAGGTTTTGGAGCAATTGTATGTATCTGTTCTTGTTTGTGTGTTTAGGGAATCCACCCAGAGTATGCCAAGCCCCTGTCACCAACAGCTGATAGCCTGGATTTCCTGTGCTTGTGAGCCCTCTGGAAGTATTTTAGGACTCTGAGATGAAGCCTTGAAATTTTGTATTTCACGATGGCATCCAGGGAGCCTTTGGCAATGGCTGAGGAGTTGCGGTGAGTTGCCGAGGTAGGGAGGGGGAGCCAAGGTCCACTCGTGTTTCAGCCATGTCGAATCACTTTGTCTCTTCTTAACCCAGGCAGACCCTGCGATGACGGTGGCAGCCTCCGAGCCTGGCAAAAGTGAGCGGCCCGAGCATTCTTAGGAGAGCGGTGAGTAGCAGGATTGCTGGGTTTTCTCCATTGTGCAGCTAAGATCATGCAGTGATGTTTGGTGTTCTCGATTGTAGCTGAGCGCGGGACCACAGCCTGGTGACCACTGGACATTCCCCGCAGGCGAGGCAGCCTCCATTGGCACGCGATGTGGATTCTCATCCCCAGATGCCTGAGAGATAAGTTGAGTGCTCAGGCCCACAGTGGGGGTGAAAGCGGGGTGCTCTCATCCCCAGATGCCTGAGAGATAACTATAGGGGTCAGGCCCACATTGGGGGTGAAAGTGGGGTGCTGGGAGGGCCTTATGAATGAGCTTTGGGGGCAGGGATGTGCAAGAAGCATCTCCTAAGGCCATCTAAAGGCAAAAAGTGTCTGTTTTGATTACAGTGCTGAGGTGCTCTGGGCAGAGCAGTTGCGGTGTGTGTCCTGTCACTTGTCTCTGGTGCACTGTGTGTTCTTTGGGTCTCTCGGTCCTTTCTTCTCCTCAAAAGCTCTCTCTCCCTGTCCTGTGTCGTGGATGTCTGCACGTATTTTTCCTGGAGCTGTTCTGCCCTGCTGCATAGCCTGTAACAACACAAGTCCTGGGGACTTGAAATTGGCAGTGCAGGGTGTAGTTGGGCTCTAGATTGTATGGGGAGATTGGCTTAATATGTTTAGTTGTGTTAAGTTGTCCTGCAGCCGTTTGACACTAGTCCTAACTTTCTTTCAGATGCTGACAGTTCAAATCTGTGGCCAAGGGCCCCAGTCCTGGGTGAGGGTTTTCCCATGAGCAGGTCAGTCATTTTTTGCATTTGCAGGGGATGCTTGAATGGTGTCTTTGTCACAGCGGTGTTCTTTGCCTTTATTTTCAGGAGGTCCAGGCAGATAGCAGCAGTCAAGGCCAAGTGTGCCAGGTGAGCAGTGGGCCAAAGCAGTTGTTTGTGCTCAGGTTTCAGGTTTTGGAGCAATTGTATGTATCTGTTCTTGTTTGTGTGTTTAGGGAATCCACCCAGAGTATGCCAAGCCCCTGTCACCAACAGCTGATGGCCTGGATTTCCTGTGCTTGTGAGCCCTCTGGATGTATTTTAGGACTCTGAGATGAAGCCTTGAAATTTTGAATTTCACGATGGCATCCAGGGAGCCTTTGGCAATGGCTGAGGAGTTGCGGTGAGTTGCCGAGGTAGGGAGGGGGAGCCAAGGTCCACTCGTGTTTCAGCAATGCCGAGTCACTTTGTCTCTTCTTAACCCAGGCAGACCCTGCGATGACGGTGGCAGCCTCCGAGCCTGGCCAAAGTGCGTGGCCCGAGCATTCTTAGGAGAACGGTGAGTAGCAGGATTGCTGGGTTTTGTCCATTGTGCAGCTAAGATCATGCAGTGATGTTTGGTGTTCTCGATTGTAGCTGAGCATGGGACCACAGCCCGGTGACCATTGGACATTCCCCGCAGGCGAGGCAGCCTCCATTGGCACGCGATGTGGATTCTCATCCCCACATGGCTGAGAGATAAGTATAGGGCTCAGGCCCACATTGGGGGTGAAAGTGGGGTGCTTTCATCCCCAGATGGCTGAGAGATAAGTTGAGGGCTCAGGCCCACATTGGGGGTGAAAGTGGGGTGCTGGGAGGGCCTTATGAATGAGCTTTGGGGGCAGGGATGTGCAAGAAGCATCTCCTAAGGCCATCTAAAGGCAAAAAGTGTCTGTTTTGATTACAGTGCTGAGGTGCTCTGGGCAGAGCAGTTGCGGTGTGTGTCCTGTCACTTGTCTCTGGTGCACTGTGTGTTCTTTGGGTCTCTCGGTCCTTTCTTCTCCTCAAAAGCTCTCTCTCCCTTTCCTGTGTCACGGATGTCTGCACGTATTTTTCCTGGAGCTGTTCTGCCCTGCTGCATAGCCTGTAACAACACAAGTCCTGGGGACTTGAAATTGGCAGTGCAGGGTGTAGTTGGGCTCTAGATTGTATGGGGAGATTGGCTTAATATGTTTAGTCGTGTTAAGTTGTCCTGCAGCCGTTTGACACCAGTCCTAACTTTCTTTCAGATGCTGACAGTTCAAATCTGTGGCCAAGGGCCCCAGTCCTGGGTCAGGGTTTTCCCATGAGCAGGTCAGTCATTTTTTGCATTTTCAGGGGATGCTTGAATGGTGTCTTTGTCACAGCGGTGTTCTTTGCCTTTATTTTCAGGAGGTCCAGGCAGATAGCAGCAGTCAAGGCCAAGTGTGCCAGGTGAGCAGTGGGCCAAAGCAGTTGTTTGTGCTCAGGTTTCAGGTTTTGGAGCAATTGTATGTATCTGTTCTTGTTTGTGTGTTTAGGGAATCCACCCAGAGTATGCCAAGCCCCTGTCACCAACAGCTGATGGCCTGGATTTCCTGTGCTTGTGAGCCCTCTGGAAGTATTTTAGGACTCTGAGATGAAGCCTTGAAATTTTGTATTTCACGATGGCATCCAGGGAGCCTTTGGCAATGGCTGAGGAGTTGCGGTGAGTTGCCGAGGTAGGGAGGGGGAGCCAAGGTCCACTCGTGTTTCAGCCATGTCGAATCACTTTGTCTCTTCTTAACCCAGGCAGACCCTGCGATGACGGTGGCAGCCTCCGAGCCTGGCCAAAGTGCGTGGCCCGAGCATTCTTAGGAGAGCGGTGAGTAGCAGGATTGCTGGGTTTTGTCCATTGTGCAGCTAAGATCATGCAGTGATGTTTGGTGTTCTCGATTGTAGCTGAGCGCGGGACCACAGCCTGGTGACCACTGGACATTCCCCGCAGGCGAGGCAGCCTCCATTGGCACGCGATGTGGATTCTCATCCCCAGATGCCTGAGAGATAAGTTGAGTGCTCAGGCCCACAGTGGGGGTGAAAGCGGGGTGCTCTCATCCCCAGATGCCTGAGAGATAACTATAGGGGTCAGGCCCACATTGGGGGTGAAAGTGGGGTGCTGGGAGGGCCTTATGAATGAGCTTTGGGGGCAGGGATGTGCAAGAAGCATCTCCTAAGGCCATCTAAAGGCAAAAAGTGTCTGTTTTGATCACAGTGCTGAGGTGCTCAGGGCAGAGCAGTTGCGGTGTGTGTCCTGTCACTTGTCTCTGGTGCACTGTGTGTTCTTTGGGTCTCTCGGTCCTTTCTTCTCCTCAAAAGCTCTCTCTCCCTGTCCTCTGTCGTGGATGTCTGCACGTATTTTTCCTGGAGCTGTTCTGCCCTGCTGCATAGCCTGTAACAACACAAGTCCTGGGGACTTGAAATTGGCAGTGCAGGGTGTAGTTGGGCTCTAGATTGTATGGGGAGATTGGCTTAATATGTTTAGTCGTGTTAAGTTGTCCTGCAGCCGTTTGACACCAGTCCTAACTTTCTTTCAGATGCTGACAGTTCAAATCTGTGGCCAAGGGCCCCAGTCCTGGGTGAGGGTTTTCCCATGAGCAGGTCTGTGGGATGAGTATTCCTCTGCAACACAGGTCAGTCATTTTTTGCATTTGCAGGGGATGCTTGAAGGGTGTCTTTGTCACAGCGGTGTTCTTTGCCTTTATTTTCAGGAGGTCCAGGCAGATAGCAGCAGTCAAGGCCAAGTGTGCCAGGTGAGCAGTGGGCCAAAGCAGTTGTTTGTGCTCAGGTTTCAGGTTTTGGAGCAATTGTATGTATCTGTTCTTGTTTGTGTGTTTAGGGAATCCACCCAGAGTATGCCAAGCCCCTGTCACCAACAGCTGATGGCCTGGATTTCCTGTGCTTGTGAGCCCTCTGGATGTATTTTAGGACTGTGAGATGAAGCCTTGAAATTTTGTATTTCACGATGGCATCCAGGGAGCCTTTGGCAATGGCTGAGGAGTTGCGGTGAGTTGCCGAGGTAGGGAGGGGGAGCCAAGGTCCACTCGTGTTTCAGCAATGCCGAGTCACTTTGTCTCTTCTTAACCCAGGCAGACCCTGCGATGACGGTGGCAGCCTCTGAGCCTGGCCAAAGTGCGTGGCCCGAGCATTCTTAGGAGAGCGGTGAGTAGCAGGATTGCTGGGTTTTGTCCATTGTGCAGCTAAGATCATGCAGTGATGTTTGGTGTTCTCGATTGTAGCTGAGCACGGGACCACAGCCCGGTGACCATTGGACATTCCCCGCAGGCGAGGCAGCCTCCATTGGCACGCGATGTGGATTCTCATCCCCAGATGCCTGAGAGATAAGTTGAGTGCTCAGGCCCACAGTGGGGGTGAAAGCGGGGTGCTCTCATCCCCAGATGGCTGAGAGATATGTTGAGGGCTCAGGCCCACATTGGGGGTGAAAGTGGGGTGCTGGGAGGGCCTTATGAATGAGCTTTGGGGGCAGGGATGTGCAAGAAGCATCTCCTAAGGCCATCTAAAGGCAAAAAGTGTCTGTTTTGATCACAGTGCTGAGGTGCTCAGGGCAGAGCAGTTGCGGTGTGTGTCCTGTCACTTGTCTCTGGTGCACTGTGTGTTCTTTGGGTCTCTCGGTCCTTTCTTCTCCTCAAAAGCTCTCTCTCCCTGTCCTGTGTCGTGGATGTCTGCACGTATTTTTCCTGGAGCTGTTCTGCCCTGCTGCATAGCCTGTAACAACACAAGTCCTGGGGACTTGAAATTGGCAGTGCAGGGTGTAGTTGGGCTCTAGATTGTATGGGGAGATTGGCTTAATATGTTTAGTTGTGTTAAGTTGTCCTGCAGCCGTTTGACACCAGTCCTAACTTTCTTTCAGATGCTGACAGTTCAAATCTGTGGCCAAGGGCCCCAGTCCTGGGTGAGGGTTTTCCCATGAGCAGGTCTGTGGGATGAGTATTCCTCTGCAACACAGGTCAGTCATTTTTTGCATTTGCAGGGGATGCTTGAAGGGTGTCTTTGCCACAGCAGTGTTCTTTGCCTTTATTTTCAGGAGGTCCAGGCAGATAGCAGCAGTCAAGGCCAAGTGTGCCAGGTGAGCAGTGGGCCAAAGCAGTTGTTTGTGCTCAGGTTTCAGGTTTTGGAGCAATTGTATGTATCTGTTCTTGTTTGTGTGTTTAGGGAATCCACCCAGAGTATGCCAAGCCCCTGTCACCAACAGCTGATGGCCTGGATTTCCTGTGCTTGTGAGCCCTCTGGATGTATTTTAGGACTGTGAGATGAAGCCTTGAAATTTTGTATTTCACGATGGCATCCAGGGAGCCTTTGGCAATGGCTGAGGAGTTGCGGTGAGTTGCCGAGGTAGGGAGGGGGAGCCAAGGTCCACTCGTGTTTCAGCAATGCCGAGTCACTTTGTCTCTTCTTAACCCAGGCAGACCCTGCGAAGACGGTGGCAGCCTCTGAGCCTGGCCAAAGTGCGTGGCCCGAGCATTCTTAGGAGAGCGGTGAGTAGCAGGATTGCTGGGTTTTGTCCATTGTGCAGCTAAGATCATGCAGTGATGTTTGGTGTTCTCGATTGTAGCTGAGCACGGGACCACAGCCCGGTGACCATTGGACATTCCCCGCAGGCGAGGCAGCCTCCATTGGCACGCGATGTGGATTCTCATCCCCAGATGCCTGAGAGATAAGTTGAGTGCTCAGGCCCACAGTGGGGGTGAAAGCGGGGTGCTCTCATCCCCAGATGGCTGAGAGATAAGTTGAGGGCTCAGGCCCACATTGGGGGTGAAAGTGGGGTGCTGGGAGGGCCTTATGAATGAGCTTTGGGGGCAGGGATGTGCAAGAAGCATCTCCTAAGGCCATCTAAAGGCAAAAAGTGTCTGTTTTGATTACAGTGCTGAGGTGCTCTGGGCAGAGCAGTTGCGGTGTGTGTCCTGTCACTTGTCTCTGGTGCACTGTGTGTTCTTTGGGTCTCTCGGTCCTTTCTTCTCCTCAAAAGCTCTCTCTCCCTGTCCTGTGTCGTGGATGTCTGCACGTATTTTTCCTGGAGCTGTTCTGCCCTGCTGCATAGCCTGTAACAACACAAGTCCTGGGGACTTGAAATTGGCAGTGCAGGGTGTAGTTTGGCTCTAGATTGTATGGGGAGATTGGCTTAATATGTTTAGTTGTGTTAAGTTGTCCTGCAGCCGTTTGACACCAGTCCTAACTTTCTTTCAGATGCTGACAGTTCAAATCTGTGGCCAAGGGCCCCAGTCCTGGGTGAGGGTTTTCCCATGAGCAGGTCAGTCATTTTTTGCATTTGCAGGGGATGCTTGAAGGGTGTCTTTGCCACAGCAGTGTTCTTTGCCTTTATTTTCAGGAGGTCCAGGCAGATAGCAGCAGTCAAGGCCAAGTGTGCCAGGTGAGCAGTGGGCCAAAGCAGTTGTTTGTGCTCAGGTTTCAGGTTTTGGAGCAATTGTATGTATCTGTTCTTGTTTGTGTGTTTAGGGAATCCACCCAGAGTATGCCAAGCCCCTGTCACCAACAGCTGATGGCCTGGATTTCCTGTGCTTGTGGGCTCTCTGGATGTATTTTAGGACTCTGAGATGAAGCCTTGAAATTTTGTATTTCACGATGGCATCCAGGGAGCCTTTGGCAATGGCTGAGGAGTTGCGGTGAGTTGCCGAGGTAGGGAGGGGGAGCCAAGGTCCACTCGTGTTTCAGCAATGCCGAGTCACTTTGTCTCTTCTTAACCCAGGCAGACCCTGCGATGACGGTGGCAGCCTCCGAGCCTGGCCAAAGTGCGTGGCCCGAGCATTCTTAGGAGAACGGTGAGTAGCAGGATTGCTGGGTTTTGTCCATTGTGCAGCTAAGATCATGCAGTGATGTTTGGTGTTCTCGATTGTAGCTGAGCACGGGACCACAGCCCGGTGACCATTGGACATTCCCCGCAGGCGAGGCAGCCTCCATTGGCACGCGATGTGGATTCTCATCCCCAGATGCCTGAGAGATAAGTTGAGTGCTCAGGCCCACAGTGGGGGTGAAAGCGGGGTGCTTTCATCCCCAGATGGCTGAGAGATAAGTTGAGGGCTCAGGCCCACATTGGGGGTGAAAGTGGGGTGCTGGGAGGGCCTTATGAATGAGCTTTGGGGGCAGGTATGTGCAAGAAGCATCTCCTAAGGCCATCTAAAGGCAAAAAGTGTCTGTTTTGATCACAGTGCTGAGGTGCTCAGGGCAGAGCAGTTGCGGTGTGTGTCCTGTCACTTGTCTCTGGTGCACTGTGTGTTCTTTGGGTCTCTCGGTCCTTTCTTCTCCTCAAAAGCTCTCTCTCCCTTTCCTGTGTCGTGGATGTCTGCACGTATTTTTCCTGGAGCTGTTCTGCCCTGCTGCATAGCCTGTAACAACACAAGTCCTGGGGACTTGAAATTGGCAGTGCAGGGTGTAGTTGGGCTCTAGATTGTATGGGGAGATTGGCTTAATATGTTTAGTCGTGTTAAGTTGTCCTGCAGCCGTTTGACACCAGTCCTAACTTTCTTTCAGATGCTGACAGTTCAAATCTGTGGCCAAGGGCCCCAGTCCTGGGTCAGGGTTTTCCCATGAGCAGGTCTGTGGGATGAGTATTCCTCTGCAACACAGGTCAGTCATTTTTTGCATTTGCAGGGGATGCTTGAAGGGTGTCTTTGTCACAGCGGTGTTCTTTGCCTTTATTTTCAGGAGGTCCAGGCAGATAGCAGCAGTCAAGGCCAAGTGTGCCAGGTGAGCAGTGGGCCAAAGCAGTTGTTTGTGCTCAGGTTTCAGGTTTTGGAGCAATTGTATGTATCTGTTCTTGTTTGTGTGTTTAGGGAATCCACCCAGAGTATGCCAAGCCCCTGTCACCAACAGCTGATGGCCTGGATTTCCTGTGCTTGTGAGCCCTCTGGATGTATTTTAGGACTGCGAGATGAAGCCTTGAAATTTTGTATTTCACGATGGCATCCAGGGAGCCTTTGGCAATGGCTGAGGAGTTGCGGTGAGTTGCCGAGGTAGGGAGGGGGAGCCAAGGTCCACTCGTGTTTCAGCAATGCCGAGTCACTTTGTCTCTTCTTAACCCAGGCAGACCCTGCGATGACGGTGGCAGCCTCCGAGCCTGGCCAAAGTGCGTGGCCCGAGCATTCTTAGGAGAACGGTGAGTAGCAGGATTGCTGGGTTTTGTCCATTGTGCAGCTAAGATCATGCAGTGATGTTTGGTGTTCTCGATTGTAGCTGAGCACGGGACCACAGCCCGGTGACCATTGGACATTCCCCGCAGGCGAGGCAGCCTCCATTGGCACGCGATGTGGATTCTCATCCCCAGATGCCTGAGAGATAAGTTGAGTGCTCAGGCCCACAGTGGGGGTGAAAGCGGGGTGCTCTCATCCCCAGATGGCTGAGAGATAAGTTGAGGGCTCATGCCCACATTGGGGGTGAAAGTGGGGTGCTGGGAGGGCCTTATGAATGAGCTTTGGGGGCAGGGATGTGCAAGAAGCATCTCCTAAGGCCATCTAAAGGCAAAAAGTGTCTGTTTTGATCACAGTGCTGAGGTGCTCAGGGCAGAGCAGTTGCGGTGTGTGTCCTGTCACTTGTCTCTGGTGCACTGTGTGTTCTTTGGGTCTCTCGGTCCTTTCTTCTCCTCAAAAGCTCTCTCTCCCTGTCCTGTGTCGTGGATGTCTGCACGTATTTTTCCTGGAGCTGTTCTGCCCTGCTGCATAGCCTGTAACAACACAAGTCCTGGGGACTTGAAATTGGCAGTGCAGGGTGTAGTTGGGCTCTAGATTGTATGGGGAGATTGGCTTAATATGTTTAGTCGTGTTAAGTTGTCCTGCAGCCGTTTGACACCAGTCCTAACTTTCTTTCAGATGCTGACAGTTCAAATCTGTGGCCAAGGGCCCCAGTCCTGGGTCAGGGTTTTCCCATGAGCAGGTCTGTGGGATGAGTATTCCTCTGCAACACAGGTCAGTCATTTTTTGCATTTGCAGGGGATGCTTGAAGGGTGTCTTTGTCACAGCGGTGTTCTTTGCCTTTATTTTCAGGAGGTCCAGGCAGATAGCAGCAGTCAAGGCCAAGTGTGCCAGGTGAGCAGTGGGCCAAAGCAGTTGTTTGTGCTCAGGTTTCAGGTTTTGGAGCAATTGTATGTATCTGTTCTTGTTTGTGTGTTTAGGGAATCCACCCAGAGTATGCCAAGCCCCTGTCACCAACAGCTGATGGCCTGGATTTCCTGTGCTTGTGAGCCCTCTGGATGTATTTTAGGACTCTGAGATGAAGCCTTGAAATTTTGTATTTCACGATGGCATCCAGGGAGCCTTTGGCAATGGCTGAGGAGTTGCGGTGAGTTGCCGAGGTAGGGAGGGGGAGCCAAGGTCCACTCGTGTTTCAGCAATGCCGAGTCACTTTGTCTCTTCTTAACCCAGGCAGACCCTGCGAAGACGGTGGCAGCCTCTGAGCCTGGCCAAAGTGCGTGGCCCGAGCATTCTTAGGAGAACGGTGAGTAGCAGGATTGCTGGGTTTTGTCCATTGTGCAGCTAAGATCATGCAGTGATGTTTGGTGTTCTCGATTGTATCTGAGCACGGGACCACAGCCCGGTGACCATAGGACATTCCCCGCAGGCGAGGCAGCCTCCATTGGCACGCGATGTGGATTCTCATCCCCAGATGCCTGAGAGATAAGTTGAGTGCTCAGGCCCACAGTGGGGATGAAAGCGGGGTGCTTTCATCCCCAGATGGCTGAGAGATAAGTTGAGGGCTCAGGCCCACATTGGGGGTGAAAGTGGGGTGCTGGGAGGGCCTTATGAATGAGCTTTGGGGGCAGGGATGTGCAAGAAGCATCTCCTAAGGCCATCTAAAGGCAAAAAGTGTCTGTTTTGATCACAGTGCTGAGGTGCTCAGGGCAGAGCAGTTGTGGTGTGTGTCCTGTCACTTGTCTCTGGTGCACTGTGTGTTCCTTGGGTCTCTCGGTCCTTTCTTCTCCTCAAAAGCTCTCTCTCCCTGTCCTGTGTTGTGGATGTCTGCACGTATTTTTCCTGGAGCTGTTCTGCCCTGCTTCATAGCCTGTAACAACACAAGTCCTGGGGACTTGAAATTGGCAGTGCAGGGTGTAGTTGGGCTCTAGATTGTATGGGGAGATTGGCTTAATATGTTTAGCCGTGTTAAGTTGTCCTGCAGCCGTTTGACACCAGTCCTAACTTTCTTTCAGATGCTGACAATTCAAATCTGTGGCCAAGGGCCCCAGTCCTGGGTGAGGGTTTTCCCATGAGCAGGTCAGTCATTTTTTGCATTTGCAGGGGATGCTTGAAGGGTGTCTTTGTCACAGCGGTGTTCTTTGCCTTTATTTTCAGGAGGTCCAGGCAGATAGCAGCAGTCAAGGCCAAGTGTGCCAGGTGAGCAGTGGGCCAAAGCAGTTGTTTGTGCTCAGGTTTCAGGTTTTGGCGCAATTGTATGTATCTGTTCTTGTTTGTGTGTTTAGGGAATCCACCCAGAGTATGCCAAGCCCCTGTCACCAACAGCTGATAGCCTGGATTTCCTGTGCTTGTGAGCCCTCTGGATGTATTTTAGGACTCTGAGATGAAGCCTTGAAATTTTGTATTTCACGATGGCATCCAGGGAGCCTTTGGCAATGGCTGAGGAGTTGCGGTGAGTTGCCGAGGTAGGGAGGGGGAGCCAAGGTCCACTCGTGTTTCAGCCATGTCGAATCACTTTGTCTCTTCTTAACCCAGGCAGACCCTGCGATGACGGTGGCAGCCTCCGAGCCTGGCCAAAGTGCGTGGCCCGAGCATTCTTAGGAGAACGGTGAGTAGCAGGATTGCTGGGTTTTGTCCATTGTGCAGCTAAGATCATGCAGTGATGTTTGGTGTTCTCGATTGTAGCTGAGCGCGGGACCACAGCCCGGTGACCATAGGACATTCCCCGCAGGTGAGGCAGCCTCCATTGGCACGCGATGTGGATTCTCATCCCCACATGGCTGAGAGATAAGTATAGGGCTCAGGCCCACATTGGGGGTGAAAGTGGGGTGCTGGGAGGGTTTTATGAATGAGCTTTGGGGGCAGGGATGTGCAAGAAGCATCTCCTAAGGCCATCTAAAGGCAAAAAGTTTCTGTTTCAATCACAGTGCTGAGGTGCTCAGGGCAGAGCAGTTGCGGTGTGTGTCCTGTCACTTGTCTCTGGTGCACTGTGTGTTCTTTGGGTCACTCGGTCCTTTCTGCTCCTCAAAAGCTCTCTCTCCCTGTCCTGTGTCGTGGATGTCTGCACGTATTTTTCCTGGAGCTGTTCTGCCCTGCTGCATAGCCTGTAACAACACAAGTCCTGGGGACTTGAAATTGGCAGTGCAGGGTGTAGTTGGGCTCTAGATTGTATGGGGAGATTGGCTTAATATGTTTAGTTGTGTTAAGTTGTCCTGCAGCCGTTTGACACCAGTCCTAACTTTCTTTCAGATGCTGACAGTTCAAATCTGTGGCCAAGGGCGCCAGTCCTGGGTGAGGGTTTTCCCATGAGCAGGTCAGTCATTTTTTGCATTTGCAGGGGATGCTTGAATGGTGTCTTTGTCACAGCGGTGTTCTTTGCCTTTATTTTCAGGAGGTCCAGGCAGATAGCAGCAGTCAAGGCCAAGTGTGCCAGGTGAGCAGTGGGCCAAAGCAGTTGTTTGTGCTCAGGTTTCAGGTTTTGGAGCAATTGTATGTATCTGTTCTTGTTTGTGTGTTTAGGGAATCCACCCAGAGTATGCCAAGCCCCTGTCACCAACAGCTGATGGCCTGGATTTCCTGTGCTTGTGAGCCCTCTGGATGTATTTTAGGACTCTGAGATGAAGCCTTGAAATTTTGTATTTCACGATGGCATCCAGGGAGCCTTTGGCAATGGCTGAGGAGTTGCGGTGAGTTGCCGAGGTAGGGAGGGGGAGCCAAGGTCCACTCGTGTTTCAGCAATGCCGAGTCACTTTGTCTCTTCTTAACCCAGGCAGACCCTGCGATGACGGTGGCAGCCTCCGAGCCTGGCCAAAGTGCGTGGCCCGAGCATTCTTAGGAGAACGGTGAGTAGCAGGATTGCTGGGTTTTGTCCATTGTGCAGCTAAGATCATGCAGTGATGTTTGTTGTTCTCGATTGTAGCTGAGCGAGGGACCACAGCCCGGTGACCATTGGACATTCCCCGCAGGCGAGGCAGCCTCCATTGGCACGCGATGTGGATTCTCATCCCCAGATGCCTGAGAGATAAGTTGAGTGCTCAGGCCCACAGTGGGGGTGAAAGCGGGGTGCTCTCATCCCCAGATGGCTGAGAGATAAGTTGAGGGCTCAGGCCCACATTGGGGGTGAAAGTGGGGTGCTGGGAGGGCCTTATGAATGAGCTTTGGGGGCAGGGATGTGCAAGAAGCATCTCCTAAGGCCATCTAAAGGCAAAAAGTTTCTGTTTCGATCACAGTGCTGAGGTGCTCAGGGCAGAGCAGTTGCGGTGTGTGTCCTGTCACTTGTCTCTGGTGCACTGTGTGTTCTTTGGGTCACTCGGTCCTTTCTGCTCCTCAAAAGCTCTCTCTCCCTGTCCTGTGTCGTGGATGTCTGCACGTATTTTTCCTGGAGCTGTTCTGCCCTGCTGCATAGCCTGTAACAACACAAGTCCTGGGGACTTGAAATTGGCAGTGCAGGGTGTAGTTGGGCTCTAGATTGTATGGGGAGATTGGCTTAATATGTTTAGTCGTGTTAAGTTGTCCTGCAGCCGTTTGACACCAGTCCTAACTTTCTTTCAGATGCTGACAGTTCAAATCTGTGGCCAAGGGCCCCAGTCCTGGGTCAGGGTTTTCCCATGAGCAGGTCAGTCATTTTTTGCATTTGCAGGGGATGCTTGAATGGTGTCTTTGTCACAGCGGTGTTCTTTGGCCTTTATTTTCAGGAGGTCCAGGCAGATAGCAGCAGTCAAGGCCAAGTGTGCCAGGTGAGCAGTGGGCCAAAGCAGTTGTTTGTGCTCAGGTTTCAGGTTTTGGAGCAATTGTATGTATCTGTTCTTGTTTGTGTGTTTAGGGAATCCACCCAGAGTATGCCAAGCCCCTGTCACCAACAGCTGATGGCCTGGATTTCCTGTGCTTGTGGGCTCTCTGGATGTATTTTAGGACTCTGAGATGAAGCCTTGAAATTTTGTATTTCACGATGGCATCCAGGGAGCCTTTGGCAATGGCTGAGGAGTTGCGGTGAGTTGCCGAGGTAGGGAGGGGGAGCCAAGGTCCACTCGTGTTTCAGCAATGCCGAGTCACTTTGTCTCTTCTTAACCCAGGCAGACCCTGCGTTGACGGTGGCAGCCTCCGAGCCTGGCCAAAGTGCGTGGCCCGAGCATTCTTAGGAGAACGGTGAGTAGCAGGATTGCTGGGTTTTGTCCATTGTGCAGCTAAGATCATGCAGTGATGTTTGGTGTTCTCGATTGTATCTGAGCACGGGTCCACAGCCCCGTGACCATTGGACATTCCCCGCAGGCGAGGCAGCCTCCATTGGCACGCGATGTGGATTCTCATCCCCAGATGCCTGAGAGATAAGTTGAGTGCTCAGGCCCACAGTGGGGATGAAAGCGGGGTGCTTTCATCCCCAGATGGCTGAGAGATAAGTTGAGGGCTCAGGCCCACATTGGGGGTGAAAGTGGGGTGCTGGGCGTGCCTTATGAATGAGCTTTGGGGGCAGGGATGTGCAAGAAGCATCTCCTAAGGCCATCTAAAGGCAAAAAGTGTCTGTTTTGATTACAGTGCTGAGGTGCACAGGGCAGAGCAGTTCTGATGTGTGTCCTGTCACTTGTCTCTGGTGCACTGTGTGTTCTTTGGGTCACTCGGTCCTTTCTTCTCCTCAAAAGCTCTCTCTCCCTGTCCTGTGTCGTGGATGTCTGCACGTATTTTTCCTGGAGCTGTTCTGCCCTGCTGCATAGCCTGTAACAACACAAGTCCTGGGGACTTGAAATTGGCAGTGCAGGGTGTAGTTGGGCTCTAGATTGTATGGGGAGATTGGCTTAATATGTTTAGTTGTGTTAAGTTGTCCTGCAGCCGTTTGACACCAGTCCTAACTTTCTTTCAGATGCTGACAGTTCAAATCTGTGGCCAAGGGCCCCAGTCCTGGGTGAGGGTTTTCCCATGAGCAGGTCAGTCATTTTTTGCATTTGCAGGGGATGCTTGAAGGGTGTCTTTGTCACAGCGGTGTTCTTTGCCTTTATTTTCAGGAGGTCCAGGCAGATAGCAGCAGTCAAGGCCAAGTGTGCCAGGTGAGCAGTGGGCCAAAGCAGTTGTTTGTGCTCAGGTTTCAGGTTTTGGAGCAATTGTATGTATCTGTTCTTGTTTGTGTGTTTAGGGAATCCACCCAGAGTATGCCAAGCCCCTGTCACCAACAGCTGATGGCCTGGATTTCCTGTGCTTGTGAGCCCTCTGGATGTATTTTAGGACTGTGAGATGAAGCCTTGAAATTTTGTATTTCACGATGGCATCCAGGGAGCCTTTGGCAATGGCTGAGGAGTTGCGGTGAGTTGCCGAGGTAGGGAGGGGGAGCCAAGGTCCACTTGTGTTTCAGCAATGCCGAGTCACTTTGTCTCTTCTTAACCCAGGCAGACCCTGCGAAGACGGTGGCAGCCTCTGAGCCTGGCCAAAGTGCGTGGCCCGAGCATTCTTAGGAGAGCGGTGAGTAGCAGGATTGCTGGGTTTTGTCCATTGTGCAGCTAAGATCATGCAGTGATGTTTGGTGTTCTCGATTGTAGCTGAGCACGGGACCACAGCCCGGTGACCATTGGACATTCCCCGCAGGCGAGGCAGCCTCCATTGGCACGCGATGTGGATTCTCATCCCCAGATGCCTGAGAGATAAGTTGAGTGCTCAGGCCCACAGTGGGGGTGAAAGCGGGGTGCTGGGAGGGCCTTATGAATGAGCTTTGGGGGCAGGGATGTGCAAGAAGCATCTCCTAAGGCCATCTAAAGGCAAAAAGTGTCTGTTTTGATCACAGTGCTGAGGTGCTCAGGGCAGAGCAGTTGCGGTGTGTGTCCTGTCACTTGTCTCTGGTGCACTGTGTGTTCTTTGGGTCTCTCGGTCCTTTCTTCTCCTCAAAAGCTCTCTCTCCCTGTCCTGTGTTGTGGATGTCTGCACGTATTTTTCCTGGAGCTGTTTTGCCCTGCTGCATAGCCAGTAACAACAGAAGTCCTGGGGACTTGAAATTGGCAGTGCAGGGTGTAGTTGGGCTCTAGATTGTATGGGGAGATTGGCTTAATATGTTTAGTCGTGTTAAGTTGTCCTGCAGCCGTTTGACACCAGTCCTAACTTTCTTTCAGATGCTGACAATTCAAATCTGTGGCCAAGGGCCCCAGTCCTGGGTGAGGGTTTTCCCATGAGCAGGTCAGTCATTTTTTGCATTTGCAGGGGATGCTTGAATGGTGTCTTTGTCACAGCGGTGTTCTTTGCCTTTATTTTCAGGAGGTCCAGGCAGATAGCAGCAGTCAAGGCCAAGTGTGCCAGGTGAGCAGTGGGCCAAAGCAGTTGTTTGTGCTCAGGTTTCAGGTTTTGGCGCAATTGTATGTATCTGTTCTTGTTTGTGTGTTTAGGGAATCCACCCAGAGTATGCCAAGCCCCTGTCACCAACAGCTGATGGCCTGGATTTCCTGTGCTTGTGAGCCCTCTGGATGTATTTTAGGACTCTGGAGATGAAGCCTTGAAATTTTGTATTTCACGATGGCATCCAGGGAGCCTTTGGCAATGGCTGAGGAGTTGCGGTGAGTTGCCGAGGTAGGGAGGGGGAGCCAAGGTCCACTCGTGTTTCAGCCATGTCGAATCACTTTGTCTCTTCTTAACCCAGGCAGACCCTGCGAAGACGGTGGCAGCCTCCGAGCCTGGCCAAAGTGCGTGGCCCGAGCATTCTTAGGAGAACGGTGAGTAGCAGGATTGCTGGGTTTTGTCCATTGTGCAGCTAAGATCATGCAGTGATGTTTGGTGTTCTCGATTGTAGCTGAGCGCGGGTCCACAGCCCGGTGACCATAGGACATTCCCCGCAGGTGAGGCAGCCTCCATTGGCACGCGATGTGGATTCTCATCCCCAGATGCCTGAGAGATAAGTTGAGTGCTCAGGCCCACAGTGGGGATGAAAGCGGGGTGCTTTCATCCCCAGATGGCTGAGAGATAAGTTGAGGGCTCAGGCCCACATTGGGGGTGAAAGTGGGGTGCTGGGCGTGCCTTATGAATGAGCTTTGGGGGCAGGGATGTGCAAGAAGCATCTCCTAAGGCCATCTAAAGGCAAAAAGTGTCTGTTTTGATTACAGTGCTGAGGTGCACAGGGCAGAGCAGTTCTGATGTGTGTCCTGTCACTTGTCTCTGGTGCACTGTGTGTTCTTTGGGTCACTCGGTCCTTTCTTCTCCTCAAAAGCTCTCTCTCCCTGTCCTGTGTCGTGGATGTCTGCACGTATTTTTCCTGGAGCTGTTCTGCCCTGCTGCATAGCCTGTAACAACACAAGTCCTGGGGACTTGAAATTGGCAGTGCAGGGTGTAGTTGGGCTCTAGATTGTATGGGGAGATTGGCTTAATATGTTTAGTTGTGTTAAGTTGTCCTGCAGCCGTTTGACACCAGTCCTAACTTTCTTTCAGATGCTGACAGTTCAAATCTGTGGCCAAGGGCCCCAGTCCTGGGTCAGGGTTTTCCCATGAGCAGGTCAGTCATTTTTTGCATTTGCAGGGGATGCTTGAAGGGTGTCTTTGTCACAGCGGTGTTCTTTGCCTTTATTTTCAGGAGGTCCAGGCAGATAGCAGCAGTCAAGGCCAAGTGTGCCAGGTGAGCAGTGGGCCAAAGCAGTTGTTTGTGCTCAGGTTTCAGATTTTGGAGCAATTGTATGTATCTGTTCTTGTTTGTGTGTTTAGGGAATCCACCCAGAGTATGCCAAGCCCCTGTCACCAACAGCTGATGGCCTGGATTTCCTGTGCTTGTGAGCCCTCTGGATGTATTTTAGGACTGTGAGATGAAGCCTTGAAATTTTGTATTTCACGATGGCATCCAGGGAGCCTTTGGCAATGGCTGAGGAGTTGCGGTGAGTTGCCGAGGTAGGGAGGGGGAGCCAAGGTCCACTCGTGTTTCAGCAATGCCGAGTCACTTTGTCTCTTCTTAACCCAGGCAGACCCTGCGAAGACGGTGGCAGCCTCTGAGCCTGGCCAAAGTGCGTGGCCCGAGCATTCTTAGGAGAGCGGTGAGTAGCAGGATTGCTGGGTTTTGTCCATTGTGCAGCTAAGATCATGCAGTGATGTTTGGTGTTCTCAATTGTATCTGAGCACGGGACCACAGCCCCGTGACCATTGGACATTCCCCGCAGGCGAGGCAGCCTCCATTGGCACGCGATGTGGATTCTCATCCCCAGATGCCTGAGAGATAAGTTGAGTGCTCAGGCCCACAGTGGGGGTGAAAGCGGGGTGCTCTCATCCCCAGATGGCTGAGAGATAAGTTGAGGGCTCAGGCCCACATTGGGGGTGAAAGTGGGGTGCTGGGAGGGCCTTATGAATGAGCTTTGGGGGCAGGGATGTGCAAGAAGCATCTCCTAAGGCCATCTAAAGGCAAAAAGTGTCTGTTTTAATCACAGTGCTGAGGTGCTCAGGGCAGAGCAGTTGCGGTGTGTGTCCTGTCACTTGTCTCTGGTGCACTGTGTGTTCCTTGGGTCTCTCGGTCCTTTCTTCTCCTCAAAAGCTCTCTCTCCCTGTCCTGTGTTGTGGATGTCTGCACGTATTTTTCCTGGAGCTGTTTTGCCCTGCTGCATAGCCAGTAACAACAGAAGTCCTGGGGACTTGAAATTGGCAGTGCAGGGTGTAGTTGGGCTCTAGATTGTATGGGGAGATTGGCTTAATATGTTTAGTCGTGTTAAGTTGTCCTGCAGCCGTTTGACACCAGTCCTAACTTTCTTTCAGATGCTGACAGTTCAAATCTGTGGCCAAGGGCCCCAGTCCTGGGTGAGGGTTTTCCCATGAGCAGGTCAGTCATTTTTTGCATTTGCAGGGGATGCTTGAAGGGTGTCTTTGTCACAGCGGTGTTCTTTGCCTTTATTTTCAGGAGGTCCAGGCAGATAGCAGCAGTCAAGGCCAAGTGTGCCAGGTGAGCAGTGGGCCAAAGCAGTTGTTTGTGCTCAGGTTTCAGGTTTTGGCGCAATTGTATGTATCTGTTCTTGTTTGTGTGTTTAGGGAATCCACCCAGAGTATGCCAAGCCCCTGTCACCAACAGCTGATGGCCTGGATTTCCTGTGCTTGTGAGCCCTCTGGATGTATTTTAGGACTCTTGAGATGAAGCCTTGAAATTTTGTATTTCACGATGGCATCCAGGGAGCCTTTGGCAATGGCTGAGGAGTTGCGGTGAGTTGCCGAGGTAGGGAGGGGGAGCCAAGGTCCACTCGTGTTTCAGCCATGTCGAATCACTTTGTCTCTTCTTAACCCAGGCAGACCCTGCGAAGACGGTGGCAGCCTCCGAGCCTGGCCAAAGTGCGTGGCCCGAGCATTCTTAGGAGAACGGTGAGTAGCAGGATTGCTGGGTTTTGTCCATTGTGCAGCTAAGATCATGCAGTGATGTTTGGTGTTCTCGATTGTAGCTGAGCGCGGGTCCACAGCCCGGTGACCATAGGACATTCCCCGCAGGTGAGGCAGCCTCCATTGGCACGCGATGTGGATTCTCATCCCCAGATGCCTGAGAGATAAGTTGAGTGCTCAGGCCCACAGTGGGGATGAAAGCGGGGTGCTTTCATCCCCAGATGGCTGAGAGATAAGTTGAGGGCTCAGGCCCACATTGGGGGTGAAAGTGGGGTGCTGGGCGTGCCTTATGAATGAGCTTTGGGGGCAGGGATGTGCAAGAAGCATCTCCTAAGGCCATCTAAAGGCAAAAAGTGTCTGTTTTGATTACAGTGCTGAGGTGCACAGGGCAGAGCAGTTCTGATGTGTGTCCTGTCACTTGTCTCTGGTGCACTGTGTGTTCTTTGGGTCACTCGGTCCTTTCTTCTCCTCAAAAGCTCTCTCTCCCTGTCCTGTGTCGTGGATGTCTGCACGTATTTTTCCTGGAGCTGTTCTGCCCTGCTGCATAGCCTGTAACAACACAAGTCCTGGGGA
Organism: Lonchura striata; assembly: GCF_050655825.1. NCBI lineage: Eukaryota > Metazoa > Chordata > Aves > Passeriformes > Estrildidae > Lonchura > Lonchura striata. The sequence goes on from NC_140743.1 coordinate 43,581,536, forward strand.
CTTGAAATTGGCAGTGCAGGGTGTAGTTGGGCTCTAGATTGTATGGGGAGATTGGCTTAATATGTTTAGTTGTGTTAAGTTGTCCTGCAGCCGTTTGACACCAGTCCTAACTTTCTTTCAGATGCTGACAGTTCAAATCTGTGGCCAAGGGCCCCAGTCCTGGGTCAGGGTTTTCCCATGAGCAGGTCAGTCATTTTTTGCATTTGCAGGGGATGCTTGAAGGGTGTCTTTGTCACAGCGGTGTTCTTTGCCTTTATTTTCAGGAGGTCCAGGCAGATAGCAGCAGTCAAGGCCAAGTGTGCCAGGTGAGCAGTGGGCCAAAGCAGTTGTTTGTGCTCAGGTTTCAGATTTTGGAGCAATTGTATGTATCTGTTCTTGTTTGTGTGTTTAGGGAATCCACCCAGAGTATGCCAAGCCCCTGTCACCAACAGCTGATGGCCTGGATTTCCTGTGCTTGTGAGCCCTCTGGATGTATTTTAGGACTGTGAGATGAAGCCTTGAAATTTTGTATTTCACGATGGCATCCAGGGAGCCTTTGGCAATGGCTGAGGAGTTGCGGTGAGTTGCCGAGGTAGGGAGGGGGAGCCAAGGTCCACTCGTGTTTCAGCAATGCCGAGTCACTTTGTCTCTTCTTAACCCAGGCAGACCCTGCGAAGACGGTGGCAGCCTCTGAGCCTGGCCAAAGTGCGTGGCCCGAGCATTCTTAGGAGAGCGGTGAGTAGCAGGATTGCTGGGTTTTGTCCATTGTGCAGCTAAGATCATGCAGTGATGTTTGGTGTTCTCAATTGTATCTGAGCACGGGACCACAGCCCCGTGACCATTGGACATTCCCCGCAGGCGAGGCAGCCTCCATTGGCACGCGATGTGGATTCTCATCCCCAGATGCCTGAGAGATAAGTTGAGTGCTCAGGCCCACAGTGGGGGTGAAAGCGGGGTGCTCTCATCCCCAGATGGCTGAGAGATAAGTTGAGGGCTCAGGCCCACATTGGGGGTGAAAGTGGGGTGCTGGGAGGGCCTTATGAATGAGCTTTGGGGGCAGGGATGTGCAAGAAGCATCTCCTAAGGCCATCTAAAGGCAAAAAGTGTCTGTTTTAATCACAGTGCTGAGGTGCTCAGGGCAGAGCAGTTGCGGTGTGTGTCCTGTCACTTGTCTCTGGTGCACTGTGTGTTCCTTGGGTCTCTCGGTCCTTTCTTCTCCTCAAAAGCTCTCTCTCCCTGTCCTGTGTTGTGGATGTCTGCACGTATTTTTCCTGGAGCTGTTTTGCCCTGCTGCATAGCCAGTAACAACAGAAGTCCTGGGGACTTGAAATTGGCAGTGCAGGGTGTAGTTGGGCTCTAGATTGTATGGGGAGATTGGCTTAATATGTTTAGTCGTGTTAAGTTGTCCTGCAGCCGTTTGACACCAGTCCTAACTTTCTTTCAGATGCTGACAGTTCAAATCTGTGGCCAAGGGCCCCAGTCCTGGGTGAGGGTTTTCCCATGAGCAGGTCAGTCATTTTTTGCATTTGCAGGGGATGCTTGAAGGGTGTCTTTGTCACAGCGGTGTTCTTTGCCTTTATTTTCAGGAGGTCCAGGCAGATAGCAGCAGTCAAGGCCAAGTGTGCCAGGTGAGCAGTGGGCCAAAGCAGTTGTTTGTGCTCAGGTTTCAGGTTTTGGCGCAATTGTATGTATCTGTTCTTGTTTGTGTGTTTAGGGAATCCACCCAGAGTATGCCAAGCCCCTGTCACCAACAGCTGATGGCCTGGATTTCCTGTGCTTGTGAGCCCTCTGGATGTATTTTAGGACTCTTGAGATGAAGCCTTGAAATTTTGTATTTCACGATGGCATCCAGGGAGCCTTTGGCAATGGCTGAGGAGTTGCGGTGAGTTGCCGAGGTAGGGAGGGGGAGCCAAGGTCCACTCGTGTTTCAGCCATGTCGAATCACTTTGTCTCTTCTTAACCCAGGCAGACCCTGCGATGACGGTGGCAGCCTCCGAGCCTGGCCAAAGTGCGTGGCCCGAGCATTCTTAGGAGAACGGTGAGTAGCAGGATTGCTGGGTTTTGTCCATTGTGCAGCTAAGATCATGCAGTGATGTTTGGTGTTCTCGATTGTAGCTGAGCGCGGGACCACAGCCCGGTGACCATAGGACATTCCCCGCAGGCGAGGCAGCCTCCATTGGCACGCGATGTGGATTCTCATCCCCAGATGCCTGAGAGATAAGTTGAGTGCTCAGGCCCACAGTGGGGATGAAAGCGGGGTGCTTTCATCCCCAGATGGCTGAGAGATAAGTTGAGGGCTCAGGCCCACATTGGGGGTGAAAGTGGGGTGCTGGGAGGGCCTTATGAATGAGCTTTGGGGGCAGGGATGTGCAAGAAGCATCTCCTAAGGCCATCTAAAGGCAAAAAGTTTCTGTTTCGATCACAGTGCTGAGGTGCTCAGGGCAGAGCAGTTGCGGTGTGTGTCCTGTCACTTGTCTCTGGTGCACTGTGTGTTCTTTGGGTCACTCGGTCCTTTCTGCTCCTCAAAAGCTCTCTCTCCCTGTCCTGTGTCGTGGATGTCTGCACGTATTTTTCCTGGAGCTGTTCTGCCCTGCTGCATAGCCTGTAACAACACAAGTCCTGGGGACTTGAAATTGGCAGTGCAGGGTGTAGTTGGGCTCTAGATTGTATGGGGAGATTGGCTTAATATGTTTAGTCGTGTTAAGTTGTCCTGCAGCCGTTTGACACCAGTCCTAACTTTCTTTCAGATGCTGACAGTTCAAATCTGTGGCCAAGGGCCCCAGTCCTGGGTGAGGGTTTTCCCATGAGCAGGTCAGTCATTTTTTGCATTTGCAGGGGATGCTTGAATGGTGTCTTTGTCACAGCGGTGTTCTTTGCCTTTATTTTCAGGAGGGCCAGGCAGATAGCAGCAGTCAAGGCCAAGTGTGCCAGGTGAGCAGTGGGCCAAAGCAGTTGTTTGTGCTCAGGTTTCAGGTTTTGGAGCAATTGTATGTATCTGTTCTTGTTTGTGTGTTTAGGGAATCCACCCAGAGTATGCCAAGCCCCTGTCACCAACAGCTGATGGCCTGGATTTCCTGTGCTTGTGAGCCCTCTGGATGTATTTTAGGACTGTGAGATGAAGCCTTGAAATTTTGTATTTCACGATGGCATCCAGGGAGCCTTTGGCAATGGCTGAGGAGTTGCGGTGAGTTGCCGAGGTAGGGAGGGGGAGCCAAGGTCCACTCGTGTTTCAGCCATGTCGAATCACTTTGTCTCTTCTTAACCCAGGCAGACCCTGCGATGATGGTGGCAGCCTCCGAGCCTGGCCAAAGTGCGTGGCCCGAGCATTCTTAGGAGAACGGTGAGTAGCAGGATTGCTGGGTTTTGTCCATTGTGCAGCTAAGATCATGCAGTGATGTTTGGTGTTCTCGATTGTAGCTGAGCGAGGGACCACAGCCCGGTGACCATTGGACATTCCCCGCAGGCGAGGCAGCCTCCATTGGCACGCGATGTGGATTCTCATCCCCAGATGCCTGAGAGATAAGTTGAGTGCTCAGGCCCACAGTGGGGGTGAAAGCGGGGTGCTCTCATCCCCAGATGGCTGAGAGATAAGTTGAGGGCTCAGGCCCACATTGGGGGTGAAAGTGGGGTGCTGGGAGGGCCTTATGAATGAGCTTTGGGGGCAGGGATGTGCAAGAAGCATCTCCTAAGGCCATCTAAAGGCAAAAAGTGTCTGTTTTGATCACAGTGCTGAGGTGCTCAGGGCAGAGCAGTTGCGGTGTGTGTCCTGTCACTTGTCTCTGGTGCACTGTGTGTTCTTTGGGTCTCTCGGTCCTTTCTTCTCCTCAAAAGCTCTCTCTCCCTGTCCTGTGTCGTGGATGTCTGCACGTATTTTTCCTGGAGCTGTTCTGCCCTGCTGCATAGCCTGTAACAACACAAGTCCTGGGGACTTGAAATTGGCAGTGCAGGGTGTAGTTGGGCTCTAGATTGTATGGGGAGATTGGCTTAATATGTTTAGTTGTGTTAAGTTGTCCTGCAGCCGTTTGACACCAGTCCTAACTTTCTTTCAGATGCTGACAGTTCAAATCTGTGGCCAAGGGCCCCAGTCCTGGGTGAGGGTTTTCCCATGAGCAGGTCAGTCATTTTTTGCATTTGCAGGGGATGCTTGAATGGTGTCTTTGTCACAGCGGTGTTCTTTGGCCTTTATTTTCAGGAGGTCCAGGCAGATAGCAGCAGTCAAGGCCAAGTGTACCAGGTGAGCAGTGGGCCAAAGCAGTTGTTTGTGCTCAGGTTTCAGGTTTTGGAGCAATTGTATGTATCTGTTCTTGTTTGTGTGTTTAGGGAATCCACCCAGAGTATGCCAAGCCCCTGTCACGAACAGCTGATGTCCTGGATTTCCTGTGCATTTGGGCTCTCTGGATGTATTTTAGGACTCTGAGATGAAGCCTTGAAATTTTGTATTTCACGATAGCATCCAGGGAGCCTTTGGCAATGTCTGAGGAGTTGCGGTGAGTTGCCGAGGTAGGGAGGGGGAGCCAAGGTCCACTCGTGTTTCAGCAATGCCGAGTCACTTTGTCTCTTCTTAACCCAGGCAGACCCTGCGATGACGGTGGCAGCCTCCGAGCCTGGCCAAAGTGCGTGGCCCGAGCATTCTTAGGAGAGCGGTGAGTAGCAGGATTGCTGGGTTTTGTCCATTGTGCAGCTAAGATCATGCAGTGATGTTTGGTGTTCTCGATTGTAGCTGAGCGCGGGACCACAGCCTGGTGATCATTGGACATTCCCCGCAGGCGAGGCAGCCTCCATTGGCACGCGATGTGGATTCTCATCCCCAGATGCCTGAGAGATAAGTTGAGTGCTCAGGCCCACAGTGGGGGTGAAAGCGGGGTGCTCTCATCCCCAGATGGCTGAGAGATATGTTGAGGGCTCAGGCCCACATTGGGGGTGAAAGTGGGGTGCTGGGAGGGCCTTATGAATGAGCTTTGGGGGCAGGGATGTGCAAGAAGCATCTCCTAAGGCCATCTAAAGGCAAAAAGTGTCTGTTTTGATCACAGTGCTGAGGTGCACAGGGCAGAGCAGTTCTGATGTGTGTCCTGTCACTTGTCTCTGGTGCACTGTGTGTTCTTTGGGTCACTCGGTCCTTTCTTCTCCTCAAAAGCTCTCTCTCCCTGTCCTGTGTCGTGGATGTCTGCACGTATTTTTCCTGGAGCTGTTCTGCCCTGCTGCATAGCCTGTAACAACACAAGTCCTGGGGACTTGAAATTGGCAGTGCAGGGTGTAGTTGGGCTCTAGATTGTATGGGGAGATTGGCTTAATATGTTTAGTTGTGTTAAGTTGTCCTGCAGCCGTTTGACACCAGTCCTAACTTTCTTTCAGATGCTGACAGTTCAAATCTGTGGCCAAGGGCCCCAGTCCTGGGTGAGGGTTTTCCCATGAGCAGGTCAGTCATTTTTTGCATTTGCAGGGGATGCTTGAAGGGTGTCTTTGCCACAGCAGTGTTCTTTGCCTTTATTTTCAGGAGGTCCAGGCAGATAGCAGCAGTCAAGGCCAAGTGTGCCAGGTGAGCAGTGGGCCAAAGCAGTTGTTTGTGCTCAGGTTTCAGGTTTTGGAGCAATTGTATGTATCTGTTCTTGTTTGTGTGTTTAGGGAATCCACCCAGAGTATGCCAAGCCCCTGTCACCAACAGCTGATGGCCTGGATTTCCTGTGCTTGTGAGCCCTCTGGATGTATTTTAGGACTGTGAGATGAAGCCTTGAAATTTTGTATTTCACGATGGCATCCAGGGAGCCTTTGGCAATGGCTGAGGAGTTGCGGTGAGTTGCCGAGGTAGGGAGGGGGAGCCAAGGTCCACTCGTGTTTCAGCAATGCCGAGTCACTTTGTCTCTTCTTAACCCAGGCAGACCCTGCGAAGACGGTGGCAGCCTCTGAGCCTGGCCAAAGTGCGTGGCCCGAGCATTCTTAGGAGAGCGGTGAGTAGCAGGATTGCTGGGTTTTGTCCATTGTGCAGCTAAGATCATGCAGTGATGTTTGGTGTTCTCGATTGTAGCTGAGCGAGGGACCACAGCCCGGTGACCATTGGACATTCCCCGCAGGCGAGGCAGCCTCCATTGGCACGCGATGTGGATTCTCATCCCCAGATGCCTGAGAGATAAGTTGAGTGCTCAGGCCCACAGTGGGCGTGAAAGCGGGGTGCTGGGAGGGCCTTATGAATGAGCTTTGGGGGCAGGGATGTGCAAGAAGCATCTCCTAAGGCCATCTAAAGGCAAAAAGTGTCTGTTTTGATCACAGTGCTGAGGTGCTCAGGGCAGAGCAGTTGCGGTGTGTGTCCTGTCACTTGTCTCTGGTGCACTGTGTGTTCTTTGGGTCTCTCGGTCCTTTCTTCTCCTCAAAAGCTCTCTCTCCCTGTCCTGTGTTGTGGATGTCTGCACGTATTTTTCCTGGAGCTGTTTTGCCCTGCTGCATAGCCAGTAACAACAGAAGTCCTGGGGACTTGAAATTGGCAGTGCAGGGTGTAGTTGGGCTCTAGATTGTATGGGGAGATTGGCTTAATATGTTTAGTCGTGTTAAGTTGTCCTGCAGCCGTTTGACACCAGTCCTAACTTTCTTTCAGATGCTGACAGTTCAAATCTGTGGCCAAGGGCCCCAGTCCTGGGTGAGGGTTTTCCCATGAGCAGGTCAGTCATTTTTTGCATTTGCAGGGGATGCTTGAAGGGTGTCTTTGCCACAGCAGTGTTCTTTGCCTTTATTTTCAGGAGGTCCAGGCAGATAGCAGCAGTCAAGGCCAAGTGTGCCAGGTGAGCAGTGGGCCAAAGCAGTTGTTTGTGCTCAGGTTTCAGGTTTTGGCGCAATTGTATGTATCTGTTCTTGTTTGTGTGTTTAGGGAATCCACCCAGAGTATGCCAAGCCCCTGTCACCAACAGCTGATGGCCTGGATTTCCTGTGCTTGTGAGCCCTCTGGATGTACTTTAGGACTCTTGAGATGAAGCCTTGAAATTTTGTATTTCACGATGGCATCCAGGGAGCCTTTGGCAATGGCTGAGGAGTTGCGGTGAGTTGCCGAGGTAGGGAGGGGGAGCCAAGGTCCACTCGTGTTTCAGCCATGTCGAATCACTTTGTCTCTTCTTAACCCAGGCAGACCCTGCGATGACGGTGGCAGCCTCCGAGCCTGGCCAAAGTGCGTGGCCCGAGCATTCTTAGGAGAACGGTGAGTAGCAGGATTGCTGGGTTTTGTCCATTGTGCAGCTAAGATCATGCAGTGATGTTTGGTGTTCTCGATTGTAGCTGAGCGCGGGACCACAGCCCGGTGACCATAGGACATTCCCCGCAGGCGAGGCAGCCTCCATTGGCACGCGATGTGGATTCTCATCCCCAGATGCCTGAGAGATAAGTTGAGTGCTCAGGCCCAAAGTGGGGATAAAAGCGGGGTGCTTTCATCCCCAGATGGCTGAGAGATAAGTTGAGGGCTCAGGCCCACATTGGGGGTGAAAGTGGGGTGCTGGGAGGGCCTTATGAATGAGCTTTGGGGGCAGGGATGTGCAAGAAGCATCTCCTAAGGCCATCTAAAGGCAAAAAGTGTCTGTTTTGATTACAGTGCTGAGGTGCACAGGGCAGAGCAGTTCTGATGTGTGTCCTGTCACTTGTCTCTGGTGCACTGTGTGTTCTTTGGGTCTCTCGGTCCTTTCTTCTCCTCAAAAGCTCTCTCTCCCTGTCCTGTGTCGTGGATGTCTGCACGTATTTTTCCTGGAGCTGTTCTGCCCTGCTGCATAGCCTGTAACAACACAAGTCCTGGGGACTTGAAATTGGCAGTGCAGGGTGTAGTTGGGCTCTAGATTGTATGGGGAGATTGGCTTAATATGTTTAGTTGTGTTAAGTTGTCCTGCAGCCGTTTGACACCAGTCCTAACTTTCTTTCAGATGCTGACAGTTCAAATCTGTGGCCAAGGGCCCCAGTCCTGGGTCAGGGTTTTCCCATGAGCAGGTCAGTCATTTTTTGCATTTGCAGGGGATGCTTGAAGGGTGTCTTTGTCACAGCGGTGTTCTTTGCCTTTATTTTCAGGAGGTCCAGGCAGATAGCAGCAGTCAAGGCCAAGTGTGCCAGGTGAGCAGTGGGCCAAAGCAGTTGTTTGTGCTCAGGTTTCAGGTTTTGGAGCAATTGTATGTATCTGTTCTTGTTTGTGTGTTTAGGGAATCCACCCAGAGTATGCCAAGCCCCTGTCACCAACAGCTGATGGCCTGGATTTCCTGTGCTTGTGAGCCCTCTGGATGTATTTTAGGACTCTGAGATGAAGCCTTGAAATTTTGAATTTCACGATGGCATCCAGGGAGCCTTTGGCAATGGCTGAGGAGTTGCGGTGAGTTGCCGAGGTAGGGAGGGGGAGCCAAGGTCCACTCGTGTTTCAGCAATGCCGAGTCACTTTGTCTCTTCTTAACCCAGGCAGACCCTGCGATGATGGTGGCAGCCTCCGAGCCTGGCCAAAGTGCGTGGCCCGAGCATTCTTAGGAGAGCGGTGAGTAGCAGGATTGCTGGGTTTTGTCCATTGTGCAGCTAAGATCATGCAGTGATGTTTGGTGTTCTCGATTGTAGCTGAGCGCAGGACCACAGCCCGGTGACCATTGGACATTCCCCGCAGGCGAGGCAGCCTCCATTGGCACGCGATGTGGATTCTCATCCCCAGATGCCTGAGAGATAAGTTGAGTGCTCAGGCCCACAGTGGGGGTGAAAGCGGGGTGCTCTCATCCCCAGATGGCTGAGAGATAAGTTGAAGGCTCAGGCCCACATTGGGGGTGAAAGTGGGGTGCTGGGAGGGCCTTATGAATGAGCTTTGGGGGCAGGGATGTGCAAGAAGCATCTCCTAAGGCCATCTAAAGGCAAAAAGTGTCTGTTTTGATCACAGTGCTGAGGTGCTCAGGGCAGAGCAGTTGCGGTGTGTGTCCTGTCACTTGTCTCTGGTGCACTGTGTGTTCTTTGGGTCTCTCGGTCCTTTCTTCTCCTCAAAAGCTCTCTCTCCCTTTCCTGTGTCGTGGATGTCTGCACGTATTTTTCCTGGAGCTGTTCTGCCCTGCTGCATAGCCTGTAACAACACAAGTCCTGGGGACTTGAAATTGGCAGTGCAGGGTGTAGTTGGGCTCTAGATTGTATGGGGAGATGGCCAGAACATGTTTGGTGATGCTAAGTTGTTCTCCCCCCTGCCAGTCCCTCTGGGACTCCCCCTTCCTCCCCATATCTCAATTGGGAGATCTGACCCCTTGGACCCTACAAAACTCTCTCGGTACCCCTAAAAAGATCCCCCAGGGACCTACCTTGATCTTTTTGGGACCCTCTGAATGATCCCCAGTAACCCTAAGGGATCCCTCGTACCCCCCAGTGGTCCCCAGGACACCCTGGGATGCCCTTGGGACCCCTCCCCATATGACCATTGAGAGACCCCCTTGAACACTCCATGCCCCCCTCCCGAAATCCATCTGGATTTCCAACCCCCAGAGTGACATCGCTGGGACCCCTGCATCCCTCCCCACCATCCCCAAGAACCCGCAGAGCCTTCCTGTGGTGTCAGTAAGAGCTACAAGCAGTGACAGAACTGCTTCTACTGCGTCCTGTACCTGCTATGGGAGCACTGGGAGGGACCCTGGGAAAATCAGGAGGGAAGTGGGAATGTTGGGTGGCACACTGGGAGGGAACTGGGGCAGCTGAGACGACTTGGGGACACCTGGGAGAGATCTCCTGTGGAAAAGGAGACAAAGGGAGCCGAAGTCATCCCAGTGCCATGGGATATTCCAGACGGAGATCCCGGGGCCACCCAGGACCACGGCAAGAGCAGTCAGGCCATGAGCCGGGGGCAGCTTTGGTGTGGAAGGCATCTGGCATCCCATTTGGAATTTCAGGAGGCCCAGTGGTGTCCACAAGGCCGTGAGCACAAACAGTGCTTCTTTTCCCTGGGAAAGAAAACTCACTAGTCCAGGTTCCTGATGTCAGTTTGTAGGGCTCCCTTGGGTCTATCAGGGCAGCACAAGTTATAAGTTGGGGCAGATGAAGTCTCGGAGATCTCCTTTGATGTTTGTACTTGTTGCTGTCAGGGCCCAGCCCAAGGCCACAGGATCTTGTGAGCAAATTGCAGACTTTTTGAATGGGAAAGAAAACTCACAAATCCAGGATCCTGATGTCAGTTTGTAGGTCTCCCTTGGCACTGTAGTGGCAGCACAAATTTGAGGTGGGGACAGCTTTGTTCTGGGAGATATTCTTTGATGTTCCTATTTGTTGCAGTCAGCCTCCCACCCTGGGTCAGGGGGTCCTGTGCGCTAATTCCAGCCTTTTTCCGTGGGAAAGAAAACTCACCAGTCCAAGTTCCTGATGTCAGTTCGTAGGGATGCCTTGGGTCTATCAGGGCAACACAAGTTTGAGGCCGGGACAGCTTTGTTCTGGGATGCATCCTTTGATGTTTGGCGTTTTTGGAGTGAGGTGACAGCTCAGGGCCTGGGGCACCTGGGCACATTTCCCAGCCTTTTCCCTGAAAAGGAAACTCACCAGTCCAGGTTCCTAATGTCAGTTTGTAGGGCTCCCTTGGGACTCTCAGGGCAGCGCAAGTTTGAGGTGGGGACAGCTTTGTTCTGGGATGCATCCTTCGAAGTTTTGATTTTTTGCATTCAGGTGCCCACCCAGAGCCGGGGGCCCCTGGGCACATTTCCCAGACTTTTCCCTGGAAAGAAAACTCACCAGTCCAGGTACTGATGTCAGTTTGTAGGGCTCCCTTTGCACTGTACAAGCAGCACAAGTTTGAGGTGGGGATAACTTCGGTTTGGGGTCCATCCTTAGATATAAGGATTTTTTGCGGTCAGGGTCCAGAACAGGGCTGGGGGCCCCTGGGCACATACTTTGGCCATTTTCCCTGGAAAGAAAACTCAGCAGTCCAGATTCCTGATGTCAGTTTGTAGGGCTCCCTTGGCACTGTACTGGCAGCACAAGTTAGAGGTGGGGACAGCTTTGTTCTGGGATGCATCCTTTGATGTTTGGAGTTTTTGGAGTGAGGTGCCAGCTCAGGGCCTGGGGCACCTGGGCATATTTCCCAGCCTTTTCCCTGGAAAGAAAACTCACCAGTCGAGGTTCCTGATGTCAGTTTGTAGGTCTCCCTTGGCACTGTACTGGCAGCACAAATTTGAGGTGGGGACAGCTTTGTTCTGGGAGATATTCTTTGATGTTCCTATTTGTTGCAGTCAGGTGCCCACCCGGGGTCAGGGGGTCCTGTGCGGTAATTCCAGCCTTTTTGCCTGGGAAAGAAAACTCACCAGTCCAAGTTCCTGATTTCAGTTTGTAGGGCTCCCTTGGGACTCTCAGGGCAGCGCAAGTTTGAGGTGGGGGCAGATGAAGTCTCGGAGATATCCTTTGATGTTCTTATGAGTTGCAGCCAGGCGCCTGCCCAAGGCCAGGGGGACCTTTTCTCTAATTCCAGCCCTTTTCCCGGGAAAGGAAACTCACCAGGCCAGGTTCCTGATGTCAGTTTCTAGGGAACCATTGGAACTGTCACGGCAGCACAAGTTCGAGGCGGGGACAGCTGTGTTCTGGGATGCAGCCTTTGATGTTTGGAGTTTTTGGAGTGAGGTGCCAGCTCAGGGCCTGGGGCACCTGGGCACATTTCCCAGCCTTTTCCCTGGAAAGAAAACTCACCAGTCCAGGTTCCTGATGTCAGTTTGTAGGGCTCGCTTGGCACTCTCAGGGCAGCGCAAGTTTGAGGTGGGGGCAGATGAAGTCTCGGAGATATCCTTTGATGTTCTTATGACTTGCAGTCAGGTGCCTGCCCAAGGCCAGGGGGACCTTTGTTCTAATTCCAGCCTTTTTCCCTGGAAAGGAAACTCACCAGGCCAGGTTCCTGATGTCAGTTTGTAGGGAACCATTGGAACTGTCAGGGCAGCGCAAGTTTGAGGCCGGGACAGCTTTGTTCTGGGATGCATCCTTTGATGTTTGGAGTTTTTGGAGTGAGGTGCCAGCTCAGGGCCTGGGGCACCTGGGCACATTTCCCAGCCTTTTCCCGGGAAAGAAAACTCACCAGTCCAGGTTCCTAATGTCAGTTTGTAGGGCTCCCTTGGGACTCTCAGGGCAGCGCAAGTTTGAGGTGGGGGCAGATGAAGTCTCGGAGATATCCTTTGATGTTCTTATGAGTTGCAGTCAGGCGCCCACCCGGGGTCAGGGGACCTGTGCGCCAATTCCAGACTTTTTCCCTGGGAAAGAAACCTCACCAGTCCAGCTTCCTGATGTCAGTTTGTAGGTCTCCCTTGGCACTGTACTGGCAACACAAGTTAGAGGTGGGGACAGCTTTGTTCTGGGATGCATCCTTTGATGTTTGGAGTTTTTGGAGTGAGGCGCCAGCTCAGGGCCTGGGGCACCTGGGCACATTTCCCAGCCTTTTCCCTGGAAAGAAAACTCACCAGTCCAGGTTCCTAATGTCACTTTCTAGGGCTCCCTTGGGACCATCAGGGCCGTGCAAGTTTGAGGTGGGGGCAGATGAAGTCTCGGAGATATATGTTCTTCTTTTTGTATTCAGGCGCCCACCCTGGGTCAGGGGACCTGTGCACCAATTCCAGCCTTTTTCCCTGGGAAAGAAAACTCACCAGTCCAGGATCCTGATGTCAGTTTGTAGGTCTCCCTTTGCACTGTACAAGCAGCACAAGTTTGAGGTGGGGATAACTTCGGTTTGGGGTCCATCCTTAGATAAAAGGATTTTTTGCGGTCAGGGTCCAGAACAGGGCTGGGGGCCCCTGGGCACATACTTTGGCCATTTTCCCTGGAAAGAAAACTCAGCAGTCCAGATTCCTGATGTCAGTTTGTAGGGCTCCCTTGGCACTGTACTGGCAGCACAAGTTAGAGGTGGGGACAGCTTTGTTCTGGGATGCATCCTTTGATGTTTGGAGTTTTTGGAGTGAGGTGCCAGCTCAGGGCCTGGGGCACTTGGGCATATTTCCCAGCCTTTTCCCTGGAAAGAAAACTCACCAGTCGAGGTTCCTGATGTCAGTTTGTAGGTCTCCCTTGGCACTGTACTGGCAGCACAAATTTGAGGTGGGGAAAGCTTTGTTCTGGGAGATATTCTTTGATGTTCCTATTTGTTGCAGTCAGGTGCCCACCCGGGGTCAGGGGGTCCTGTGCGGTAATTCCAGCCTTTTTGCCTGGGAAAGAAAACTCACCAGTCCAAGTTCCTGATTTCAGTTTGTAGGGCTCCCTTGGGACTCTCAGGGCAGCGCAAGTTTGAGGTGGGGGCAGATGAAGTCTCGGAGATATCCTTTGATGTTCTTATGAGTTGCAGCCAGGCGCCTGCCCAAGGCCAGGGGGACCTTTTCTCTAATTCCAGCCCTTTTCCCGGGAAAGGAAAGTCACCAGGCCAGGTTCCTGATGTCAGTTTCTAGGGAACCATTGGAACTGTCACGGCAGCACAAGTTCGAGGCGGGGACAGCTTTGTTCTGGGATGCATCCTTTGATGTTTGGAGTTTTTGGAGTGAGGTGCCAGCTGAGGGCCTGGGGCACTTGGGCACATTTCCCAGCCTTTTCCCTGGAAAGAAAACTCACCAGTCCAGGTTCCTAATGTCAGTTTGTAGGGCTCCCTTGGGACTCTCAGGGCAGCGCAAGTTTGAGGTGGGGGCAGATGAAGTCTCGGAGATATCCTTTGATGTTCTTATGAGTTGCAGTCAGGCGCCTGCCCAAGGCCAGGGGGACCTTTGCTCTAATTCCAGCCTTTTTCCCTGAAAAGGAAACTCACCAGTCCAGGTTCCTGATGTCAGTTTGTAGGGCTCCCTTGGGACTCTCAGGGCAGCGCAAGTTTGAGGTGGGGATAGCTGTGTTCTGGGATGCAGCCTTTGATGTTTGGAGTTTTTGGAGTGAGGTGCCAGCTCAGGGCCTGGGGCACCTGGGCACATTTCCCAGCCTTTTCCCTGGAAAGAAAACTCACCAGTCCAGGTTCCTGATGTCAGTTTGTAGGGCTCGCTTGGCACTCTCAGGGCAGCGCAAGTTTGAGGTGGGGGCAGATGAAGTCTCGGAGATATCCTTTGATGTTCTTATGACTTGCAGTCAGGTGCCTGCCCAAGGCCAGGGGGACCTTTGTTCTAATTCCAGCCTTTTTCCCTGGAAAGGAAACTCACCAGGCCAGGTTCCTGATGTCAGTTTGTAGGGAACCATTGGAACTGTCAGGGCAGCGCAAGTTTGAGGCCGGGACAGCTTTGTTCTGGGATGCATCCTTTGATGTTTGGAGTTTTTGGAGTGAGGTGCCAGCTCAGGGCCTGGGGCACCTGGGCACATTTCCCAGCCTTTTCCCGGGAAAGAAAACTCACCAGTCCAGGTTCCTAATGTCAGTTTGTAGGGCTCCCTTGGGACTCTCAGGGCAGCGCAAGTTTGAGGTGGGGGCAGATGAAGTCTCGGAGATATCCTTTGATGTTCTTATGAGTTGCAGTCAGGCGCCCACCCGGGGTCAGGGGACCTGTGCGCCAATTCCAGACTTTTTCCCTGGGAAAGAAACCTCACCAGTCCAGCTTCCTGATGTCAGTTTGTAGGTCTCCCTTGGCACTGTACTGGCAACACAAGTTAGAGGTGGGGACAGCTTTGTTCTGGGATGCATCCTTTGATGTTTGGAGTTTTTGGAGTGAGGCGCCAGCTCAGGGCCTGGGGCACCTGGGCACATTTCCCAGCCTTTTCCCTGGAAAGAAAACTCACCAGTCCAGGTTCCTAATGTCACTTTCTAGGGCTCCCTTGGGACCATCAGGGCCGTGCAAGTTTGAGGTGGGGGCAGATGAAGTCTCGGAGATATATGTTCTTCTTTTTGTATTCAGGCGCCCACCCTGGGTCAGGGGACCTGTGCACCAATTCCAGCCTTTTTCCCTGGGAAAGAAAACTCACCAGTCCAGGATCCTGATGTCAGTTTGTAGGTCTCCCTTTGCACTGTACAAGCAGCACAAGTTTGAGGTGGGGATAACTTCGGTTTGGGGTCCATCCTTAGATAAAAGGATTTTTTGCGGTCAGGGTCCAGAACAGGGCTGGGGGCCCCTGGGCACATACTTTGGCCATTTTCCCTGGAAAGAAAACTCAGCAGTCCAGATTCCTGATGTCAGTTTGTAGGGCTCCCTTGGCACTGTACTGGCAGCACAAGTTAGAGGTGGGGACAGCTTTGTTCTGGGATGCATCCTTTGATGTTTGGAGTTTTTGGAGTGAGGTGCCAGCTCAGGGCCTGGGGCACTTGGGCATATTTCCCAGCCTTTTCCCTGGAAAGAAAACTCACCAGTCGAGGTTCCTGATGTCAGTTTGTAGGTCTCCCTTGGCACTGTACTGGCAGCACAAATTTGAGGTGGGGACAGATTGTTCTGGGATGAATCCTTCAATGTTTGTAGTTTCTGCAGTCACGCACTAGCTCAGGGTCAGGGGCCCCTGGGCACATACTTTGGCCATTTTCCCTGGGAAAGAAAACTCACCAGTCCAGGTTCCTGATGTCAGTTTGTAGGTCTCCCTTGGCACTGTAGTGGCAGCACAAATTTTCTGGTGGGGACAGCTTTGTTCTGGGAGATATTCTTTGATGTTCCTATTTGTTGCAGTCAGGTGCCCACCCGGGGTCAGGGGGTCCTGTGCGGTAATTCCAGCCTTTTCCCTGGAAAGAAAACTCACCAGTCGAGGATCCTGATTTCAGTTTGTAGGGCTCCCTTGGGACTCTCAGGGCAGCGCAAGTTTGAGGTGGGGGCAGATGAAGTCTCGGAGATATCCTTTGATGTTCTTATGAGTTGCAGCCAGGCGCCTGCCCAAGGCCAGGGGGACCTTTTCTCTAATTCCAGCCCTTTTCCCTGGAAAGGAAAGTCACCAGGCCAGGTTCCTGATGTCAGTTTCTAGGGAACCATTGGAACTGTCACGGCAGCACAAGTTCGAGGCGGGGACAGCTTTGTTCTGGGATGCATCCTTCGATGTTTGGAGTTTTTGGAGTGAGGCGCCAGCTCAGGGCCAGGGGCACCTGGGCACATTTCCCAGCCTTTTCCCTGGAAAGAAAACTCACCAGTCCAGGTTCCTAATGTCAGTTTGTAGGGCTCCCTTGGGACTCTCAGGGCAGCGCAAGTTTGAGGTGGGGGCAGATGAAGTCTTGGAGATATCCTTTGATGTTCTTATGAGTTGCAGTCAGGCGCCTGCCCAAGGCCAGGGGGACCTTTGCTCTAATTCCAGCCTTTTTCCCTGAAAAGGAAACTCACCAGTCCAGGTTCCTGATGTCAGTTTGTAGGGCTCCCTTGGGACTCTCAGGGCAGCGCAAGTTTGATGTGGGGGCAGATGAAGTCTCGGAGATATACTTTGATGTTCTTACTTTTGCAGTCAGGCGCCCACCCGGGGTCAGGGGACCTGTGCGCCAATTCCAGACTTTTTCCCTGGGAAAGAAAACTCACCAGTCCAGCTTCCTGATGTCAGTTTGTAGGTCTCCCTTGGCACTGTACTGGCAGCGCAAGTTAGAGGTGGGGACAGCTTTGTTCTGGGAGATATTCTTTGATGTTCCTATTTCTTGCAGTCAGCCTCCCCCCCGGGGTCAAGGGGTCCTGTGCGCTAATTCCAGCCTTTTTGCCTGGGAAAGAAAACTCACCAGTCCAAGTTCCTGATGTCAGTCTGTAGGGCTCCCTTGGGACTCTCAGGGCAGCGCAAGTTTGAGGTGGGGACAGATGAAGTCTCGGAGATATATGTTCTTCCTTTTGTATTCAGGCGCCCACCCTGGGTCAGGGGACCTGTGCACCAATTCCAGCCTTTTTCCCTGGGAAAGAAAACTCACCAGTCCAGGATCCTGATGTCAGTTTGTAGGTCTCCCTTTGCACTGTACAAGCAGCACAAGTTTGAGGTGGGGATAACTTCGGTTTGGCGTCCATCCTTAGATAAAAGGATTTTTTGCGGTCAGGGTCCAGAACAGGGCTGGGGGCCCCTGGGCACATACTTTGGCCATTTTCCCTGGAAAGAAAACTCAGCAGTCCAGATTCCTGATGTCAGTTTGTAGGGCTCCCTTGGCACTGTACTGGCAGCACAAGTTAGAGGTGGGGACAGCTTTGTTCTGGGATGCATCCTTTGATGTTTGGAGTTTTTGGAGTGAGGTGCCAGCTCAGGGCCTGGGGCACTTGGGCATATTTCCCAGCCTTTTCCCTGGAAAGAAAACTCACCAGTCGAGGTTCCTGATGTCAGTTTGTAGGTCTCCCTTGGCACTGTACTGGCAGCACAAATTTGAGGTGGGGACAGCTTTGTTCTGGGATGAATCCTTCGATGTTTGTAGTTTCTGCAGTCACGCACTAGCTCAGGGTCAGGGGCCCCTGGGCACATACTTTGGCCATTTTCCCTGGGAAAGAAAACTCACCAGTCCAGGTTCCTGATGTCAGTTTGTAGGTCTCCCTTGGCACTGTAGTGGCAGCACAAATTTTCTGGTGGGGACAGCTTTGTTCTGGGAGATATTCTTTGATGTTCCTATTTGTTGCAGTCAGGTGCCCACCCGGGGTCAGGGGGTCCTGTGCGGTAATTCCAGCCTTTTCCCTGGAAAGAAAACTCACCAGTCGAGGATCCTGATTTCAGTTTGTAGGGCAGCGCAAGTTTGAGGTGGGGGCAGATGAAGTCTCGGAGATATCCTTTGATGTTCTTATGAGTTGCAGCCAGGCGCCTGCCCAAGGCCAGGGGGACCTTTGCTCTAATTCCAGCCCTTTTCCCTGGAAAGGAAACTCACCAGGCCAGGTTCCTGATGTCAGTTTCTAGGGAACCATTGGAACTGTCACGGCAGCACAAGTTCGAGGCGGGGACAGCTTTGTTCTGGGATGCATCCTTCGATGTTTGGAGTTTTTGGAGTGAGGCGCCAGCTCAGGGCCTGGGGCACTTGGGCATATTTCCCAGCCTTTTCCCTGGAAAGAAAACTCACCAGTCGAGGTTCCTGATGTCAGTTTGTAGGGCTCCCTTGGGACTCTCAGGGCAGCGCAAGTTTGAGGTGGGGGCAGATGAAGTCTCGGAGATATCCTTTGATGTTCTTATGAGTTGCAGTCAGGCGCCTGCCCAAGGCCAGGGGGACCTTTTCTCTAATTCCAGCCCTTTTCCCTGGAAAGGAAACTCACCAGGCCAGGTTCCTGATGTCAGTTTCTAGGGAACCATTGGAACTGTCACGGCAGCACAAGTTCGAGGCGGGGACAGCTTTGTTCTGGGATGCATCCTTCGATGTTTGGAGTTTTTGGAGTGAGGCGCCAGCTCAGGGCCAGGGGCACCTGGGCACATTTCCCAGCCTTTTCCCTGGAAAGAAAACTCACCAGTCCAGGTTCCTAATGTCAGTTTGTAGGGCTCCCTTGGGACTCTCAGGGCAGCGCAAGTTTGGGGTGGGGGCAGATGAAGTCTCGGAGATATCCTTTGATGTTCTTATGAGTTGCAGTCAGGCGCCTGCCCAAGGCCAGGGGGACCTTTGCTCTAATTCCAGCCTTTTTCCCTGAAAAGGAAACTCACCAGTCCAGGTTCCTGATGTCAGTTTGTAGGGCTCCCTTGGGACTCTCAGGGCAGCGCAAGTTTGAGGTGGGGATAGCTGTGTTCTGGGATGCAGCCTTTGATGTTTGGAGTTTTTGGAGTGAGGTGCCAGCTCAGGGCCTGGGGCACCTGGGCACATTTCCCAGCCTTTTCCCTGGAAAGAAAACTCACCAGTCCAGGTTCCTGATGTCAGTTTGTAGGGCTCGCTTGGCACTCTCAGGGCAGCGCAAGTTTGAGGTGGGAGCAGATGAAGTCTCGGAGATATCCTTTGATGTTCTTAAGAGTTGCAGTCAGGTGCCTGCCCAAGGCCCGGGGGACCTTTGTTCTAATTCCAGCCTTTTTCCCTGGAAAGGAAACTCACCAGGCCAGGTTCCTGATGTCAGTTTGTAGGGAACCATTGGAACTGTCAGGGCAGCGCAAGTTTGAGGCCGGGACAGCTTTGTTCTGGGATGCATCCTTTGATGTTTGGAGTTTTTGGAGTGAGGTGCCAGCTCAGGGCCTGGGGCACCTGGGCACATTTCCCAGCCTTTTCCCTGGAAAGAAAACTCACCAGTCCAGGTTCCTAATGTCAGTTTGTAGGGCTCCCTTGGGACTCTCAGGGCAGCGCAAGTTTGAGGTGGGGGCAGATGAAGTCTCGGAGATATCCTTTGATGTTCTTACTTTTGCAGTCAGGCGCCCACCCGGGGTCAGGGGACCTGAGCGCCAATTCCAGACTTTTTCCCTGGGAAAGAAAGCTCACCAGTCCAGGTTCCTGATGTCAGTTTGTAGGTCTGCCTTGGCACTGTAGTGGCAGCACAAATTTTCTGGTGGGGACAGCTTTGTTCTGGGAGATATTCTTTGATGTTCCTATTTGTTGCAGTCAGGTGCCCACCCGGGGTCAGGGGGTCCTGTGCGCTAATTCCAGCCTTTTTGCCTGGGAAAGAAAACTCACCAGTCCAAGTTCCTGATGTCAGTTTGTAGGTCTCCCTTTGCACTGTACAAGCAGCACAAGTTTGAGGTGGGGATAACTTCGGTTTGGGGTCCATCCTTAGATATAAGGATTTTTTGCGGTCAGGGTCCAGAACAGGGCTGGGGGCCCCTGGGCACATACTTTGGCCATTTTCCCTGGAAAGAAAACTCAGCAGTCCAGATTCCTGATGTCAGTTTGTAGGGCTCCCTTGGCACTGTACTGGCAGCACAAGTTAGAGGTGGGGACAGCTTTGTTCTGGGATGCATCCTTTGATGTTTGGAGTTTTTGGAGTGAGGTGCCAGCTGAGGGCCTGGGGCACTTGGGCATATTTCCCAGCCTTTTCCCTGGAAAGAAAACTCACCAGTCGAGGTTCCTGATGTCAGTTTGTAGGTCTCCCTTGGCACTGTACTGGCAGCACAAATTTGAGGTGGGGACAGCTTTGTTCTGGGATGAATCCTTCGATGTTTGTAGTTTCTGCAGTCACGCACTAGCTCAGGGTCAGGGGCCCCTGGGCACATACTTTGGCCATTTTCCCTGGGAAAGAAAACTCACCAGTCCAGGTTCCTGATGTCAGTTTGTAGGTCTCCCTTGGCACTGTAGTGGCAGCACAAATTTTCTGGTGGGGACAGCTTTGTTCTGGGAGATATTCTTTGATGTTCCTATTTGTTGCAGTCAGGTGCCCACCCGGGGTCAGGGGGTCCTGTGCGGTAATTCCAGCCTTTTTGCCTGGGAAAGAAAACTCACCAGTCCAAGTTCCTGATTTCAGTTTGTAGGGCTCCCTTGGGACTCTCAGGGCAGCGCAAGTTTGAGGTGGGGGCAGATGAAGTCTCGGAGATATCCTTTGATGTTCTTATGAGTTGCAGCCAGGCGCCTGCCCAAGGCCAGGGGGACCTTTTCTCTAATTCCAGCCCTTTTCCCGGGAAAGGAAACTCACCAGGCCAGGTTCCTGATGTCAGTTTCTAGGGAACCATTGGAACTGTCACGGCAGCACAAGTTCGAGGCGGGGACAGCTTTGTTCTGGGATGCATCCTTCGATGTTTGGAGTTTTTGGAGTGAGGCGCCAGCTCAGGGCCAGGGGCACCTGGGCACATTTCCCAGCCTTTTCCCTGGAAAGAAAACTCACCAGTCCAGGTTCCTGATGTCACTTTCTAGGGCTCCCTTGGGACCATCAGGGCAGTGTAAGTTTGAGGTGGGGGCAGATGAAGTCTCGGAGATATATGTTCTTCCTTTTGTATTCAGGCGCCCACCCTGGGTCAGGGGACCTGTGCACCAATTCCAGCCTTTTTCCCTGGGAAAGAAAACTCACCAGTCCAGGATCCTGATGTCAGTTTGTAGGTCTCCCTTTGCACTGTACAAGCAGCACAAGTTTGAGGTGGGGATAACTTCGGTTTGGGGTCCATCCTTAGATATAAGGATTTTTTGCGGTCAGGGTCCAGAACAGGGCTGGGGGCCCCTGGGCACATACTTTGGCCATTTTCCCTGGAAAGAAAACTCAGCAGTCCAGATTCCTGATGTCAGTTTGTAGGGCTCCCTTGGCACTGTACTGGCAGCACAAGTTAGAGGTGGGGACAGCTTTGTTCTGGGATGCATCCTTTGATGTTTGGAGTTTTTGGAGTGAGGTGCCAGCTCAGGGCCTGGGGCACTTGGGCATATTTCCCAGCCTTTTCCCTGGAAAGAAAACTCACCAGTCGAGGTTCCTGATGTCAGTTTGTAGGTCTCCCTTGGCACTGTACTGGCAGCACAAATTTGAGGTGGGGACAGCTTTGTTCTGGGATGAATCCTTCGATGTTTGTAGTTTCTGCAGTCACGCACTAGCTCAGGGTCAGGGGCCCCTGGGCACATACTTTGGCCATTTTCCCTGGGAAAGAAAACTCACCAGTCCAGGTTCCTGATGTCAGTTTGTAGGTCTCCCTTGGCACTGTAGTGGCAGCACAAATTTTCTGGTGGGGACAGCTTTGTTCTGGGAGATATTCTTTGATGTTCCTATTTGTTGCAGTCAGGTGCCCACCCGGGGTCAGGGGGTCCTGTGCGGTAATTCCAGCCTTTTCCCTGGAAAGAAAACTCACCAGTCGAGGATCCTGATTTCAGTTTGTAGGGCTCCCTTGGGACTCTCAGGGCAGCGCAAGTTTGAGGTGGGGGCAGATGAAGTCTCGGAGATATCCTTTGATGTTCTTATGAGTTGCAGCCAGGCGCCTGCCCAAGGCCAGGGGGACCTTTTCTCTAATTCCAGCCCTTTTCCCTGGAAAGGAAACTCACCAGGCCAGGTTCCTGATGTCAGTTTCTAGGGAACCATTGGAACTGTCACGGCAGCACAAGTTCGAGGCGGGGACAGCTTTGTTCTGGGATGCATCCTTCGATGTTTGGAGTTTTTGGAGTGAGGCGCCAGCTCAGGGCCAGGGGCACCTGGGCACATTTCCCAGCCTTTTCCCTGGAAAGAAAACTCACCAGTCCAGGTTCCTAATGTCAGTTTGTAGGGCTCCCTTGGGACTCTCAGGGCAGCGCAAGTTTGAGGTGGGGGCAGATGAAGTCTTGGAGATATCCTTTGATGTTCTTATGAGTTGCAGTCAGGCGCCTGCCCAAGGCCAGGGGGACCTTTGCTCTAATTCCAGCCTTTTTCCCTGAAAAGGAAACTCACCAGTCCAGGTTCCTGATGTCAGTTTGTAGGGCTCCCTTGGGACTCTCAGGGCAGCGCAAGTTTGATGTGGGGGCAGATGAAGTCTCGGAGATATACTTTGATGTTCTTACTTTTGCAGTCAGGCGCCCACCCGGGGTCAGGGGACCTGTGCGCCAATTCCAGACTTTTTCCCTGGGAAAGAAAACTCACCAGTCCAGCTTCCTGATGTCAGTTTGTAGGTCTCCCTTGGCACTGTACTGGCAGCGCAAGTTAGAGGTGGGGACAGCTTTGTTCTGGGAGATATTCTTTGATGTTCCTATTTCTTGCAGTCAGCCTCCCCCCCGGGGTCAAGGGGTCCTGTGCGCTAATTCCAGCCTTTTTGCCTGGGAAAGAAAACTCACCAGTCCAAGTTCCTGATGTCAGTCTGTAGGGCTCCCTTGGGACTCTCAGGGCAGCGCAAGTTTGAGGTGGGGGCAGATGAAGTCTCGGAGATATATGTTCTTCCTTTTGTATTCAGGCGCCCACCCTGGGTCAGGGGACCTGTGCACCAATTCCAGCCTTTTTCCCTGGGAAAGAAAACTCACCAGTCCAGGATCCTGATGTCAGTTTGTAGGTCTCCCTTTGCACTGTACAAGCAGCACAAGTTTGAGGTGGGGATAACGTCGGTTTGGGGTCCATCCTTAGATATAAGGATTTTTTGCGGTCAGGGTCCAGAACAGGGCTGGGGGCCCCTGGGCACATACTTTGGCCATTTTCCCTGGAAAGAAAACTCAGCAGTCCAGATTCCTGATGTCAGTTTGTAGGGCTCCCTTGGCACTGTACTGGCAGCACAAGTTAGAGGTGGGGACAGCTTTGTTCTGGGATGCATCCTTTGATGTTTGGAGTTTTTGGAGTGAGGTGCCAGCTCAGGGCCTGGGGCACTTGGGCATATTTCCCAGCCTTTTCCCTGGAAAGAAAACTCACCAGTCGAGGTTCCTGATGTCAGTTTGTAGGTCTCCCTTGGCACTGTACTGGCAGCACAAATTTGAGGTGGGGACAGCTTTGTTCTGGGATGAATCCTTCGATGTTTGTAGTTTCTGCAGTCACGCACTAGCTCAGGGTCAGGGGCCCCTGGGCACATACTTTGGCCATTTTCCCTGGGAAAGAAAACTCACCAGTCCAGGTTCCTGATGTCAGTTTGTAGGTCTCCCTTGGCACTGTAGTGGCAGCACAAATTTTCTGGTGGGGACAGCTTTGTTCTGGGAGATATTCTTTGATGTTCCTATTTGTTGCAGTCAGGTGCCCACCCGGGGTCAGGGGGTCCTGTGCGGTAATTCCAGCCTTTTCCCTGGAAAGAAAACTCACCAGTCGAGGATCCTGATTTCAGTTTGTAGGGCAGCGCAAGTTTGAGGTGGGGGCAGATGAAGTCTCGGAGATATCCTTTGATGTTCTTATGAGTTGCAGCCAGGCGCCTGCCCAAGGCCAGGGGGACCTTTGCTCTAATTCCAGCCCTTTTCCCTGGAAAGGAAACTCACCAGGCCAGGTTCCTGATGTCAGTTTCTAGGGAACCATTGGAACTGTCACGGCAGCACAAGTTCGAGGCGGGGACAGCTTTGTTCTGGGATGCATCCTTCGATGTTTGGAGTTTTTGGAGTGAGGCGCCAGCTCAGGGCCTGGGGCACTTGGGCATATTTCCCAGCCTTTTCCCTGGAAAGAAAACTCACCAGTCGAGGTTCCTGATGTCAGTTTGTAGGGCTCCCTTGGGACTCTCAGGGCAGCGCAAGTTTGAGGTGGGGGCAGATGAAGTCTCGGAGATATCCTTTGATGTTCTTATGAGTTGCAGTCAGGCGCCTGCCCAAGGCCAGGGGGACCTTTTCTCTAATTCCAGCCCTTTTCCCTGGAAAGGAAACTCACCAGGCCAGGTTCCTGATGTCAGTTTCTAGGGAACCATTGGAACTGTCACGGCAGCACAAGTTCGAGGCGGGGACAGCTTTGTTCTGGGATGCATCCTTCGATGTTTGGAGTTTTTGGAGTGAGGCGCCAGCTCAGGGCCAGGGGCACCTGGGCACATTTCCCAGCCTTTTCCCTGGAAAGAAAACTCACCAGTCCAGGTTCCTAATGTCAGTTTGTAGGGCTCCCTTGGGACTCTCAGGGCAGCGCAAGTTTGGGGTGGGGGCAGATGAAGTCTCGGAGATATCCTTTGATGTTCTTATGAGTTGCAGTCAGGCGCCTGCCCAAGGCCAGGGGGACCTTTGCTCTAATTCCAGCCTTTTTCCCTGAAAAGGAAACTCACCAGTCCAGGTTCCTGATGTCAGTTTGTAGGGCTCCCTTGGGACTCTCAGGGCAGCGCAAGTTTGAGGTGGGGATAGCTGTGTTCTGGGATGCAGCCTTTGATGTTTGGAGTTTTTGGAGTGAGGTGCCAGCTCAGGGCCTGGGGCACCTGGGCACATTTCCCAGCCTTTTCCCTGGAAAGAAAACTCACCAGTCCAGGTTCCTGATGTCAGTTTGTAGGGCTCGCTTGGCACTCTCAGGGCAGCGCAAGTTTGAGGTGGGAGCAGATGAAGTCTCGGAGATATCCTTTGATGTTCTTAAGAGTTGCAGTCAGGTGCCTGCCCAAGGCCCGGGGGACCTTTGTTCTAATTCCAGCCTTTTTCCCTGGAAAGGAAACTCACCAGGCCAGGTTCCTGATGTCAGTTTGTAGGGAACCATTGGAACTGTCAGGGCAGCGCAAGTTTGAGGCCGGGACAGCTTTGTTCTGGGATGCATCCTTTGATGTTTGGAGTTTTTGGAGTGAGGTGCCAGCTCAGGGCCTGGGGCACCTGGGCACATTTCCCAGCCTTTTCCCTGGAAAGAAAACTCACCAGTCCAGGTTCCTAATGTCAGTTTGTAGGGCTCCCTTGGGACTCTCAGGGCAGCGCAAGTTTGAGGTGGGGGCAGATGAAGTCTCGGAGATATCCTTTGATGTTCTTACTTTTGCAGTCAGGCGCCCACCCGGGGTCAGGGGACCTGAGCGCCAATTCCAGACTTTTTCCCTGGGAAAGAAAGCTCACCAGTCCAGGTTCCTGATGTCAGTTTGTAGGTCTGCCTTGGCACTGTAGTGGCAGCACAAATTTTCTGGTGGGGACAGCTTTGTTCTGGGAGATATTCTTTGATGTTCCTATTTGTTGCAGTCAGGTGCCCACCCGGGGTCAGGGGGTCCTGTGCGCTAATTCCAGCCTTTTTGCCTGGGAAAGAAAACTCACCAGTCCAAGTTCCTGATGTCAGTTTGTAGGTCTCCCTTTGCACTGTACAAGCAGCACAAGTTTGAGGTGGGGATAACTTCGGTTTGGGGTCCATCCTTAGATATAAGGATTTTTTGCGGTCAGGGTCCAGAACAGGGCTGGGGGCCCCTGGGCACATACTTTGGCCATTTTCCCTGGAAAGAAAACTCAGCAGTCCAGATTCCTGATGTCAGTTTGTAGGGCTCCCTTGGCACTGTACTGGCAGCACAAGTTAGAGGTGGGGACAGCTTTGTTCTGGGATGCATCCTTTGATGTTTGGAGTTTTTGGAGTGAGGTGCCAGCTGAGGGCCTGGGGCACTTGGGCATATTTCCCAGCCTTTTCCCTGGAAAGAAAACTCACCAGTCGAGGTTCCTGATGTCAGTTTGTAGGTCTCCCTTGGCACTGTACTGGCAGCACAAATTTGAGGTGGGGACAGCTTTGTTCTGGGATGAATCCTTCGATGTTTGTAGTTTCTGCAGTCACGCACTAGCTCAGGGTCAGGGGCCCCTGGGCACATACTTTGGCCATTTTCCCTGGGAAAGAAAACTCACCAGTCCAGGTTCCTGATGTCAGTTTGTAGGTCTCCCTTGGCACTGTAGTGGCAGCACAAATTTTCTGGTGGGGACAGCTTTGTTCTGGGAGATATTCTTTGATGTTCCTATTTGTTGCAGTCAGGTGCCCACCCGGGGTCAGGGGGTCCTGTGCGGTAATTCCAGCCTTTTTGCCTGGGAAAGAAAACTCACCAGTCCAAGTTCCTGATTTCAGTTTGTAGGGCTCCCTTGGGACTCTCAGGGCAGCGCAAGTTTGAGGTGGGGGCAGATGAAGTCTCGGAGATATCCTTTGATGTTCTTATGAGTTGCAGCCAGGCGCCTGCCCAAGGCCAGGGGGACCTTTTCTCTAATTCCAGCCCTTTTCCCGGGAAAGGAAACTCACCAGGCCAGGTTCCTGATGTCAGTTTCTAGGGAACCATTGGAACTGTCACGGCAGCACAAGTTCGAGGCGGGGACAGCTTTGTTCTGGGATGCATCCTTCGATGTTTGGAGTTTTTGGAGTGAGGCGCCAGCTCAGGGCCAGGGGCACCTGGGCACATTTCCCAGCCTTTTCCCTGGAAAGAAAACTCACCAGTCCAGGTTCCTGATGTCACTTTCTAGGGCTCCCTTGGGACCATCAGGGCAGTGTAAGTTTGAGGTGGGGGCAGATGAAGTCTCGGAGATATATGTTCTTCCTTTTGTATTCAGGCGCCCACCCTGGGTCAGGGGACCTGTGCACCAATTCCAGCCTTTTTCCCTGGGAAAGAAAACTCACCAGTCCAGGATCCTGATGTCAGTTTGTAGGTCTCCCTTTGCACTGTACAAGCAGCACAAGTTTGAGGTGGGGATAACTTCGGTTTGGGGTCCATCCTTAGATATAAGGATTTTTTGCGGTCAGGGTCCAGAACAGGGCTGGGGGCCCCTGGGCACATACTTTGGCCATTTTCCCTGGAAAGAAAACTCAGCAGTCCAGATTCCTGATGTCAGTTTGTAGGGCTCCCTTGGCACTGTACTGGCAGCACAAGTTAGAGGTGGGGACAGCTTTGTTCTGGGATGCATCCTTTGATGTTTGGAGTTTTTGGAGTGAGGTGCCAGCTCAGGGCCTGGGGCACTTGGGCATATTTCCCAGCCTTTTCCCTGGAAAGAAAACTCACCAGTCGAGGTTCCTGATGTCAGTTTGTAGGTCTCCCTTGGCACTGTACTGGCAGCACAAATTTGAGGTGGGGACAGCTTTGTTCTGGGATGAATCCTTCGATGTTTGTAGTTTCTGCAGTCACGCACTAGCTCAGGGTCAGGGGCCCCTGGGCACATACTTTGGCCATTTTCCCTGGGAAAGAAAACTCACCAGTCCAGGTTCCTGATGTCAGTTTGTAGGTCTCCCTTGGCACTGTAGTGGCAGCACAAATTTTCTGGTGGGGACAGCTTTGTTCTGGGAGATATTCTTTGATGTTCCTATTTGTTGCAGTCAGGTGCCCACCCGGGGTCAGGGGGTCCTGTGCGGTAATTCCAGCCTTTTCCCTGGAAAGAAAACTCACCAGTCGAGGATCCTGATTTCAGTTTGTAGGGCTCCCTTGGGACTCTCAGGGCAGCGCAAGTTTGAGGTGGGGGCAGATGAAGTCTCGGAGATATCCTTTGATGTTCTTATGAGTTGCAGCCAGGCGCCTGCCCAAGGCCAGGGGGACCTTTTCTCTAATTCCAGCCCTTTTCCCTGGAAAGGAAACTCACCAGGCCAGGTTCCTGATGTCAGTTTCTAGGGAACCATTGGAACTGTCACGGCAGCACAAGTTCGAGGCGGGGACAGCTTTGTTCTGGGATGCATCCTTCGATGTTTGGAGTTTTTGGAGTGAGGCGCCAGCTCAGGGCCAGGGGCACCTGGGCACATTTCCCAGCCTTTTCCCTGGAAAGAAAACTCACCAGTCCAGGTTCCTAATGTCAGTTTGTAGGGCTCCCTTGGGACTCTCAGGGCAGCGCAAGTTTGAGGTGGGGGCAGATGAAGTCTTGGAGATATCCTTTGATGTTCTTATGAGTTGCAGTCAGGCGCCTGCCCAAGGCCAGGGGGACCTTTGCTCTAATTCCAGCCTTTTTCCCTGAAAAGGAAACTCACCAGTCCAGGTTCCTGATGTCAGTTTGTAGGGCTCCCTTGGGACTCTCAGGGCAGCGCAAGTTTGATGTGGGGGCAGATGAAGTCTCGGAGATATACTTTGATGTTCTTACTTTTGCAGTCAGGCGCCCACCCGGGGTCAGGGGACCTGTGCGCCAATTCCAGACTTTTTCCCTGGGAAAGAAAACTCACCAGTCCAGCTTCCTGATGTCAGTTTGTAGGTCTCCCTTGGCACTGTACTGGCAGCGCAAGTTAGAGGTGGGGACAGCTTTGTTCTGGGAGATATTCTTTGATGTTCCTATTTCTTGCAGTCAGCCTCCCCCCCGGGGTCAAGGGGTCCTGTGCGCTAATTCCAGCCTTTTTGCCTGGGAAAGAAAACTCACCAGTCCAAGTTCCTGATGTCAGTCTGTAGGGCTCCCTTGGGACTCTCAGGGCAGCGCAAGTTTGAGGTGGGGGCAGATGAAGTCTCGGAGATATATGTTCTTCCTTTTGTATTCAGGCGCCCACCCTGGGTCAGGGGACCTGTGCACCAATTCCAGCCTTTTTCCCTGGGAAAGAAAACTCACCAGTCCAGGATCCTGATGTCAGTTTGTAGGTCTCCCTTTGCACTGTACAAGCAGCACAAGTTTGAGGTGGGGATAACGTCGGTTTGGGGTCCATCCTTAGATATAAGGATTTTTTGCGGTCAGGGTCCAGAACAGGGCTGGGGGCCCCTGGGCACATACTTTGGCCATTTTCCCTGGAAAGAAAACTCAGCAGTCCAGATTCCTGATGTCAGTTTGTAGGGCTCCCTTGGCACTGTACTGGCAGCACAAGTTAGAGGTGGGGACAGCTTTGTTCTGGGATGCATCCTTTGATGTTTGGAGTTTTTGGAGTGAGGTGCCAGCTCAGGGCCTGGGGCACTTGGGCATATTTCCCAGCCTTTTCCCTGGAAAGAAAACTCACCAGTCGAGGTTCCTGATGTCAGTTTGTAGGTCTCCCTTGGCACTGTACTGGCAGCACAAATTTGAGGTGGGGACAGCTTTGTTCTGGGATGAATCCTTCGATGTTTGTAGTTTCTGCAGTCACGCACTAGCTCAGGGTCAGGGGCCCCTGGGCACATACTTTGGCCATTTTCCCTGGGAAAGAAAACTCACCAGTCCAGGTTCCTGATGTCAGTTTGTAGGTCTCCCTTGGCACTGTAGTGGCAGCACAAATTTTCTGGTGGGGACAGCTTTGTTCTGGGAGATATTCTTTGATGTTCCTATTTGTTGCAGTCAGGTGCCCACCCGGGGTCAGGGGGTCCTGTGCGGTAATTCCAGCCTTTTCCCTGGAAAGAAAACTCACCAGTCGAGGTTCCTGATTTCAGTTTGTAGGGCAGCGCAAGTTTGAGGTGGGGGCAGATGAAGTCTCGGAGATATCCTTTGATGTTCTTATGAGTTGCAGCCAGGCGTCTGCCCAAGGCTAGGGGGACCTTTGCTCTAATTCCAGCCCTTTTCCCTGGAAAGGAAACTCACCAGGCCAGGTTCCTGATGTCAGTTTCTAGGGAACCATTGGAACTGTCACGGCAGCACAAGTTCGAGGCGGGGACAGCTTTGTTCTGGGATGCATCCTTCGATGTTTGGAGTTTTTGGAGTGAGGCGCCAGCTCAGGGCCAGGGGCACCTGGGCACATTTCCCAGCCTTTTCCCTGGAAAGAAAACTCACCAGTCCAGGTTCCTAATGTCAGTTTGTAGGGCTCCCTTGGGACTCTCAGGGCAGCGCAAGTTTGGGGTGGGGGCAGATGAAGTCTCGGAGATATCCTTTGATGTTCTTATGAGTTGCAGTCAGGCGCCTGCCCAAGGCCAGGGGGACCTTTGCTCTAATTCCAGCCTTTTTCCCTGAAAAGGAAACTCACCAGTCCAGGTTCCTGATGTCAGTTTGTAGGGCTCCCTTGGGACTCTCAGGGCAGCGCAAGTTTGAGGTGGGGATAGCTGTGTTCTGGGATGCAGCCTTTGATGTTTGGAGTTTTTGGAGTGAGGTGCCAGCTCAGGGCCTGGGGCACCTGGGCACATTTCCCAGCCTTTTCCCTGGAAAGAAAACTCACCAGTCCAGGTTCCTGATGTCAGTTTGTAGGGCTCGCTTGGCACTCTCAGGGCAGCGCAAGTTTGAGGTGGGGGCAGATGAAGTCTCGGAGATATCCTTTGATGTTCTTAAGAGTTGCAGTCAGGTGCCTGCCCAAGGCCAGGGGGACCTTTGTTCTAATTCCAGCCTTTTTCCCTGGAAAGGAAACTCACCAGGCCAGGTTCCTGATGTCAGTTTGTAGGGAACCATTGGAACTGTCAGGGCAGCGCAAGTTTGAGGCCGGGACAGCTTTGTTCTGGGATGCATCCTTTGATGTTTGGAGTTTTTGGAGTGAGGTGCCAGCTCAGGGCCTGGGGCACCTGGGCACATTTCCCAGCCTTTTCCCTGGAAAGAAAACTCACCAGTCCAGGTTCCTAATGTCAGTTTGTAGGGCTCCCTTGGGACTCTCAGGGCAGCGCAAGTTTGAGGTGGGGGCAGATGAAGTCTCGGAGATATCCTTTGATGTTCTTACTTTTGCAGTCAGGCGCCCACCCGGGGTCAGGGGACCTGAGCGCCAATTCCAGACTTTTTCCCTGGGAAAGAAAGCTCACCAGTCCAGGTTCCTGATGTCAGTTTGTAGGTCTGCCTTGGCACTGTAGTGGCAGCACAAATTTTCTGGTGGGGACAGCTTTGTTCTGGGAGATATTCTTTGATGTTCCTATTTCTTGCAGTCAGCCTCCCACCCGGGGTCAGGGGGTCCTGTGCGCTAATTCCAGCCTTTTTGCCTGGGAAAGAAAACTCACCAGTCCAAGTTCCTGATGTCAGTTTGTAGGGCTCCTTTGGGACTCTCAGGGCAGCGCAAGTTTGAGGTGGGGACAGATGAAGTCTCGGAGATATATGTTCTTCCTTTTGTATTCAGGCACCCACCCTGGGTCAGGGGACCTGTGCACCAATTCCAGCCTTTTTCCCTGGGAAAGAAAACTCACCAGTCCAGGATCCTGATGTCAGTTTGTAGGTCTCCCTTTGCACTGTACAAGCAGCACAAGTTTGAGGTGGGGATAACTTCGGTTTGGCGTCCATCCTTAGATAAAAGGATTTTTTGCGGTCAGGGTCCAGAACAGGGCTGGGGGCCCCTGGGCACATACTTTGGCCATTTTCCCTGGAAAGAAAACTCAGCAGTCCAGATTCCTGATGTCAGTTTGTAGGGCTCCCTTGGCACTGTACTGGCAGCACAAGTTAGAGGTGGGGACAGCTTTGTTCTGGGATGCATCCTTTGATGTTTGGAGTTTTTGGAGTGAGGTGCCAGCTGAGGGCCTGGGGCACTTGGGCATATTTCCCAGCATTTTCCCTGGAAAGAAAACTCACCAGTCGAGGTTCCTGATGTCAGTTTGTAGGTCTCCCTTGGCACTGTACTGGCAGCACAAATTTGAGGTGGGGACAGCTTTGTTCTGGGATGAATCCTTCGATGTTTGTAGTTTCTGCAGTCACGCACTAGCTCAGGGTCAGGGGCCCCTGGGCACATACTTTGGCCATTTTCCCTGGGAAAGAAAACTCACCAGTCCAGGTTCCTGATGTCAGTTTGTAGGTCTCCCTTGGCACTGTAGTGGCAGCACAAATTTTCTGGTGGGGACAGCTTTGTTCTGGGAGATATTCTTTGATGTTCCTATTTGTTGCAGTCAGGTGCCCACCCGGGGTCAGGGGGTCCTGTGCGGTAATTCCAGCCTTTTTGCCTGGGAAAGAAAACTCACCAGTCCAAGTTCCTGATTTCAGTTTGTAGGGCTCCCTTGGGACTCTCAGGGCAGCGCAAGTTTGAGGTGGGGGCAGATGAAGTCTCGGAGATATCCTTTGATGTTCTTATGAGTTGCAGCCAGGCGCCTGCCCAAGGCCAGGGGGACCTTTTCTCTAATTCCAGCCCTTTTCCCTGGAAAGGAAACTCACCAGGCCAGGTTCCTGATGTCAGTTTCTAGGGAACCATTGGAACTGTCAAGGCAGCACAAGTTCGAGGCGGGGACAGCTTTGTTCTGGGATGCATCCTTCGATGTTTGGAGTTTTTGGAGTGAGGCGCCAGCTCAGGGCCAGGGGCACCTGGGCACATTTCCCAGCCTTTTCCCTGGAAAGAAAACTCACCAGTCCAGGTTCCTGATGTCACTTTCTAGGGCTCCCTTGGGACCATCAGGGCAGTGTAAGTTTGAGGTGGGGGCAGATGAAGTCTCGGAGATATATGTTCTTCCTTTTGTATTCAGGCGCCCACCCTGGGTCAGGGGACCTGTGCACCAATTCCAGCCTTTTTCCCTGGGAAAGAAAACTCACCAGTCCAGGATCCTGATGTCAGTTTGTAGGTCTCCCTTTGCACTGTACAAGCAGCACAAGTTTGAGGTGGGGATAACTTCGGTTTGGGGTCCATCCTTAGATATAAGGATTTTTTGCGGTCAGGGTCCAGAACAGGGCTGGGGGCCCCTGGGCACATACTTTGGCCATTTTCCCTGGAAAGAAAACTCAGCAGTCCAGGTTCCTAATGTCAGTTTGTAGGGCTCCCTTGGGACTCTCAGGGCAGCGCAAGTTTGAGGTGGGGGCAGATGAAGTCTTGGAGATATCCTTTGATGTTCTTATGAGTTGCAGTCAGGCGCCTGCCCAAGGCCAGGGGGACCTTTGCTCTAATTCCAGCCTTTTTCCCTGAAAAGGAAACTCACCAGTCCAGGTTCCTGATGTCAGTTTGTAGGGCTCCCTTGGGACTCTCAGGGCAGCGCAAGTTTGATGTGGGGGCAGATGAAGTCTCGGAGATATACTTTGATGTTCTTACTTTTGCAGTCAGGCGCCCACCCGGGGTCAGGGGACCTGTGCGCCAATTCCAGACTTTTTCCCTGGGAAAGAAAACTCACCAGTCCAGCTTCCTGATGTCAGTTTGTAGGTCTCCCTTGGCACTGTACTGGCAGCGCAAGTTAGAGGTGGGGACAGCTTTGTTCTGGGAGATATTCTTTGATGTTCCTATTTCTTGCAGTCAGCCTCCCCCCCGGGGTCAAGGGGTCCTGTGCGCTAATTCCAGCCTTTTTGCCTGGGAAAGAAAACTCACCAGTCCAAGTTCCTGATGTCAGTCTGTAGGGCTCCCTTGGGACTCTCAGGGCAGCGCAAGTTTGAGGTGGGGACAGATGAAGTCTCGGAGATATATGTTCTTCCTTTTGTATTCAGGCACCCACCCTGGGTCAGGGGACCTGTGCACCAATTCCAGCCTTTTTCCCTGGGAAAGAAAACTCACCAGTCCAGGATCCTGATGTCAGTTTGTAGGTCTCCCTTTGCACTGTACAAGCAGCACAAGTTTGAGGTGGGGATAACTTCGGTTTGGCGTCCATCCTTAGATAAAAGGATTTTTTGCGGTCAGGGTCCAGAACAGGGCTGGGGGCCCCTGGGCACATACTTTGGCCATTTTCCCTGGAAAGAAAACTCAGCAGTCCAGATTCCTGATGTCAGTTTGTAGGGCTCCCTTGGCACTGTACTGGCAGCACAAGTTAGAGGTGGGGACAGCTTTGTTCTGGGATGCATCCTTTGATGTTTGGAGTTTTTGGAGTGAGGTGCCAGCTGAGGGCCTGGGGCACTTGGGCATATTTCCCAGCCTTTTCCCTGGAAAGAAAACTCACTAGTCGAGGTTCCTGATGTCAGTTTGTAGGTCTCCCTTGGCACTGTACTGGCAGCACAAATTTGAGGTGGGGACAGCTTTGTTCTGGGATGAATCCTTCGATGTTTGTAGTTTCTGCAGTCACGCACTAGCTCAGGGTCAGGGGCCCCTGGGCACATACTTTGGCCATTTTCCCTGGGAAAGAAAACTCACCAGTCCAGGTTCCTGATGTCAGTTTGTAGGTCTCCCTTGGCACTGTAGTGGCAGCACAAATTTTCTGGTGGGGACAGCTTTGTTCTGGGAGATATTCTTTGATGTTCCTATTTGTTGCAGTCAGGTGCCCACCCGGGGTCAGGGGGTCCTGTGCGGTAATTCCAGCCTTTTCCCTGGAAAGAAAACTCACCAGTCGAGGATCCTGATTTCAGTTTGTAGGGCAGCGCAAGTTTGAGGTGGGGGCAGATGAAGTCTCGGAGATATCCTTTGATGTTCTTATGAGTTGCAGCCAGGCGCCTGCCCAAGGCCAGGGGGACCTTTGCTCTAATTCCAGCCCTTTTCCCGGGAAAGGAAACTCACCAGGCCAGGTTCCTGATGTCAGTTTCTAGGGAACCATTGGAACTGTCACGGCAGCACAAGTTCGAGGCGGGGACAGCTTTGTTCTGGGATGCATCCTTCGATGTTTGGAGTTTTTGGAGTGAGGCGCCAGCTCAGGGCCTGGGGCACCTCGGCACATTTCCCAGCCTTTTCCCTGGAAAGAAAACTCACCAGTCCAGGTTCCTAATGTCACTTTCTAGGGCTCCCTTGGGACCATCAGGGCCGTGCAAGTTTGAGGTGGGGGCAGATGAAGTCTCGGAGATATATGTTCTTCTTTTTGTATTCAGGCGCCCACCCTGGGTCAGGGGACCTGTGCACCAATTCCAGCCTTTTTCCCTGGGAAAGAAAACTCACCAGTCCAGGATCCTGATGTCAGTTTGTAGGGCTCCCTTGGCACTGTAGTGGCAGCACAAATTTGAGGTGGGGACAGCTTTGTTCTGGGAGATATTCTTTGATATTCCTATTTGTTGCAGACAGGTGCCCACCCGGGATCAGGGGGTCCTGTGCGGTAATTCCAGCCTTTTTGCCTGGGAAAGAAAACTCACCAGTCCAAGTTCCTGATTTCAGTTTGTACGGCTCCTTTGGGACTCTCAGGGCAGCGCAAGTTTGAGGTGGGGGCAGATGAAATCTCGGAGATATCCTTTGATGTTCTTATGAGTTGCAGCCAGGCGCCTGCCCAAGGCCAGGGGAACCTTTTCTCTAATTCCAGCTCTTTTCCCTGGAAAGGAAACTCACCAGGCCAGGTTCCTGATGTCAGTTTCTAGGGAACCATTGGAACTGTCATGGCAGCACAAGTTCGAGGCGGGGACAGCTTTGTTCTGGGATGCATCCTTCGATGTTTGGAGTTTTTGGAGTGAGGCTACAGCTCAGGGCCAGGGGCACCTGGGCACATTTCCCAGCCTTTTCCCTGGAAAGAAAACTCACCAGTCCAGGTTCCTAATGTCAGTTTGTAGGGCTCCCTTGGGACTCTCAGGGCAGCGCAAGTTTGAGGTGGGGGCAGATGAAGTCTCGGAGATATCCTTTGATGTTCTTATGAGTTGCAGTCAGGCGCCTGCCCAAGGCCAGGGGGACCTTTGCTCTAATTCCAGCCTTTTTCCCTGAAAAGGAAACTCACCAGTCCAGGTTCCTGATGTCAGTCTGTAGGGCTCCCTTGGGACTCTCAGGGCAGCGCAAGTTTGAGGTGGGGGCAGATGAAGTCTCGGAGATATCCTTTGATGTTCTTATGAGTTGCAGTGAGGCGCCTCCCCACGGCCAGGGGGACCTTTGCTCTAATTCCAACCATTTTCCCTGAAAAGGAAACTCACCAGTCCAGGTTTCTGATGTCAGTTTGTAGGGCTCGCTTGGCACTCTCAGGGTAGCGCAAGTTTGAGGTGGGGGCAGATGAAGTCTCGGAGATATCCTTTGATGTTCTTATTTTTGCAGTCAGGCGCCCACCCGGGGTCAGGGGACCTGTGCGCCAATTCCAGACTTTTTCCCTGGGAAAGAAAGCTCACCAGTCCAGGTTCCTGATGTCAGTTTGTCGGTCTGCCTTGGCACTGTACTGGCAGCACAACTTTGAGGTGGGGACAGCTTTGTTCTGGGATGCATCCTTCGATGTTTTGATTTTTTGCATTCAGGTGCCCACCCAGGGCCGGGGGCCCCTGTGCACATACTTTGGCCATTTTCCCTGGGAAAGAAAACTCACGAGTCCAGGTTCCTGATGTCAGTTTGTAGGTCTCCCTTGGCACTGTAGTGGCAGCACAAATTTTCTGGTGGGGACAGCTTTGTTCTGGGAGATATTCTTTGATGTTCCTATTTGTTGCAGTCAGGTGCCCACCCGGGGTCAGGGGGTCCTGTGCGGTAATTCCAGCCTTTTTGCCTGGGAAAGAAAACTCACCAGTCCAGCTTCCTGATGTCAGTTTGTAGGTCTCCCTTGGCACTG
Source organism: Lonchura striata (assembly GCF_050655825.1). NCBI lineage: Eukaryota > Metazoa > Chordata > Aves > Passeriformes > Estrildidae > Lonchura > Lonchura striata. Next base: position 43,617,533 of record NC_140743.1, read on the forward strand.
TACTGGCAGCGCAAGTTTGAGGTGGGGACAGCTTTGTTCTGGGATGCATCTTTCGATGTTTTGATTTTTTGCATTCAGGTGCCCACCCAGGGCCGGGGGCCCCTGGGCACATTTCCTAGCCTTTTCCCTGGAAAGAAAACTCACCAGTCCAGGTTCCTGATGTCAGTTTGTAGGGCTCCTTTGGGACTCTCAGGGCAGCGCAAGTTTGAGGTGGGGGCAGATGAAGTCTCGGAGATATCCTTTGATGTTCTTATGAGTTGCAGCCAGGCGCCTGCCCAAGGCCAGGGGAACCTTTTCTCTAATTCCAGCCCTTTTCTCTGGAAAGGAAACTCACCAGGCCAGGTTCCTGATGTCAGTTTCTAGGGAACCATTGGAACTGTCACGGCAGCACAAGTTCGAGGCGGGGACAGCTTTGTTCTGGGATGCATCCTTTGATGTTTGGAGTTTTTGGAGTGAGGTGCCAGCTCAGGGCCTGGGGCACCTGGGCACATTTCCCAGCCTTTTCCCTGGAAAGAAAACTCACCAGTCCAGGTTCCTAATGTCAGTTTGTAGGGCTCCCTTGGGACTCTCAGGGCAGCGCAAGTTTGAGGTGGGGGCAGATGAAGTCTTGGAGATATCCTTTGATGTTCTTATGAGTTGCAGTCAGGCGCCTGCCCAAGGCCAGGGGGACCTTTGCTCTAATTCCAGCCTTTTTCCCTGAAAAGGAAACTCACCAGTCCAGGTTCCTGATGTCAGTTTGTAGGGCTCCCTTGGGACTCTCAGGGCAGCGCAAGTTTGAGGTGGGGACAGCTTTGTTCTGGGAGATATTCTTTGATGTTCCTATTTCTTGCAATCAGCCTCCCCCCCGGGGTCAAGGGGTCCTGTGCGCTAATTCCAGCCTTTTTGCCTGGGAAAGAAAACTCACCAGTCCAAGTTCCTGATGTCAGTCTGTAGGGCTCCCTTGGGACTCTCAGGGCAGCGCAAGTTTGAGGTGGGGACAGATGAAGTCTCGGAGATATCCTTTGATGTTCTTATGAGTTGCAGCCAGGCGCCTGCCCAAGGCTAGGGGGACCTTTTCTCTAATTCCAGCCCTTTTCCCTGGAAAGGAAACTCACCAGGCCAGGTTCCTGATGTCAGTTTCTAGGGAACCATTGGAACTGTCACGGCAGCACAAGTTCGAGGCGGGGACAGCTTTGTTCTGGGATGCATCCTTCGATGTTTGGAGTTTTTGGAGTGAGGCGCCAGCTCAGGGCCAGGGGCACCTGGGCACATTTCCCAGCCTTTTCCCTGGAAAGAAAACTCACCAGTCCAGGTTCCTGATGTCACTTTCTAGGGCTCCCTTGGGACCATCAGGGCATTGTAAGTTTGAGGTGGGGGCAGATGAAGTCTCGGAGATATCCTTTGATGTTCTTATGAGTTGCAGCCAGGCGCCTGCCCAAGGCCAGGGGGACCTTTGCTCTAATTCCAGCCTTTTTCCCTGAAAAGGAAACTCACCAGTCCAGGTTCCTGATGTCAGTTTGTAGGGCTCCCTTGGGACTCTCAGGGCAGCGCAAGTTTGATGTGGGGGCAGATGAAGTCTCGGAGATATACTTTGATGTTCTTACTTTTGCAGTCAGGCGCCCACCCGGGGTCAGGGGACCTGTGCGCCAATTCCAGACTTTTTCCCTGGGAAAGAAAACTCACCAGTCCAGCTTCCTGATGTCAGTTTGTAGGTCTCCCTTGGCACTGTACTGGCAGCGCAAGTTAGAGGTGGGGACAGCTTTGTTCTGGGAGATATTCTTTGATGTTCCTATTTCTTGCAGTCAGCCTCCCCCCCGGGGTCAAGGGGTCCTGTGCGCTAATTCCAGCCTTTTTGCCTGGGAAAGAAAACTCACCAGTCCAAGTTCCTGATGTCAGTCTGTAGGGCTCCCTTGGGACTCTCAGGGCAGCGCAAGTTTGAGGTGGGGACAGATGAAGTCTCGGAGATATATGTTCTTCCTTTTGTATTCAGGCACCCACCCTGGGTCAGGGGACCTGTGCACCAATTCCAGCCTTTTTCCCTGGGAAAGAAAACTCACCAGTCCAGGATCCTGATGTCAGTTTGTAGGTCTCCCTTTGCACTGTACAAGCAGCACAAGTTTGAGGTGGGGATAACTTCGGTTTGGCGTCCATCCTTAGATAAAAGGATTTTTTGCGGTCAGGGTCCAGAACAGGGCTGGGGGCCCCTGGGCACATACTTTGGCCATTTTCCCTGGAAAGAAAACTCAGCAGTCCAGGTTCCTGATGTCAGTTTGTAGGGCTCCCTTGGCACTGTACTGGCAGCACAAGTTAGAGGTGGGGACAGCTTTGTTCTGGGATGCATCCTTTGATGTTTGGAGTTTTTGGAGTGAGGTGCCAGCTGAGGGCCTGGGGCACTTGGGCATATTTCCCAGCCTTTTCCCTGGAAAGAAAACTCACTAGTCGAGGTTCCTGATGTCAGTTTGTAGGTCTCCCTTGGCACTGTACTGGCAGCACAAATTTGAGGTGGGGACAGCTTTGTTCTGGGATGAATCCTTCGATGTTTGTAGTTTCTGCAGTCACGCACTAGCTCAGGGTCAGGGGCCCCTGGGCACATACTTTGGCCATTTTCCCTGGGAAAGAAAACTCACCAGTCCAGGTTCCTGATGTCAGTTTGTAGGTCTCCCTTGGCACTGTAGTGGCAGCACAAATTTTCTGGTGGGGACAGCTTTGTTCTGGGAGATATTCTTTGATGTTCCTATTTGTTGCAGTCAGGTGCCCACCCGGGGTCAGGGGGTCCTGTGCGGTAATTCCAGCCTTTTCCCTGGAAAGAAAACTCACCAGTCGAGGATCCTGATTTCAGTTTGTAGGGCAGCGCAAGTTTGAGGTGGGGGCAGATGAAGTCTCGGAGATATCCTTTGATGTTCTTATGAGTTGCAGCCAGGCGCCTGCCCAAGGCCAGGGGGACCTTTGCTCTAATTCCAGCCCTTTTCCCGGGAAAGGAAACTCACCAGGCCAGGTTCCTGATGTCAGTTTCTAGGGAACCATTGGAACTGTCACGGCAGCACAAGTTCGAGGCGGGGACAGCTTTGTTCTGGGATGCATCCTTCGATGTTTGGAGTTTTTGGAGTGAGGCGCCAGCTCAGGGCCTGGGGCACCTCGGCACATTTCCCAGCCTTTTCCCTGGAAAGAAAACTCACCAGTCCAGGTTCCTAATGTCACTTTCTAGGGCTCCCTTGGGACCATCAGGGCCGTGCAAGTTTGAGGTGGGGGCAGATGAAGTCTCGGAGATATATGTTCTTCTTTTTGTATTCAGGCGCCCACCCTGGGTCAGGGGACCTGTGCACCAATTCCAGCCTTTTTCCCTGGGAAAGAAAACTCACCAGTCCAGGATCCTGATGTCAGTTTGTAGGGCTCCCTTGGCACTGTAGTGGCAGCACAAATTTGAGGTGGGGACAGCTTTGTTCTGGGAGATATTCTTTGATATTCCTATTTGTTGCAGACAGGTGCCCACCCGGGATCAGGGGGTCCTGTGCGGTAATTCCAGCCTTTTTGCCTGGGAAAGAAAACTCACCAGTCCAAGTTCCTGATTTCAGTTTGTAGGGCTCCCTTGGGACTCTCAGGGCAGCGCAAGTTTGAGGTGGGGGCAGATGAAATCTCGGAGATATCCTTTGATGTTCTTATGAGTTGCAGCCAGGCGCCTGCCCAAGGCCAGGGGAACCTTTTCTCTAATTCCAGCCCTTTTCCCTGGAAAGGAAACTCACCAGGCCAGGTTCCTGATGTCAGTTTCTAGGGAACCATTGGAACTGTCATGGCAGCACAAGTTCGAGGCGGGGACAGCTTTGTTCTGGGATGCATCCTTCGATGTTTGGAGTTTTTGGAGTGAGGCTACAGCTCAGGGCCAGGGGCACCTGGGCACATTTCCCAGCCTTTTCCCTGGAAAGAAAACTCACCAGTCCAGGTTCCTAATGTCAGTTTGTAGGGCTCCCTTGGGACTCTCAGGGCAGCGCAAGTTTGAGGTGGGGGCAGATGAAGTCTCGGAGATATCCTTTGATGTTCTTATGAGTTGCAGTCAGGCGCCTGCCCAAGGCCAGGGGGACCTTTGCTCTAATTCCAGCCTTTTTCCCTGAAAAGGAAACTCACCAGTCCAGGTTCCTGATGTCAGTCTGTAGGGCTCCCTTGGGACTCTCAGGGCAGCGCAAGTTTGAGGTGGGGGCAGATGAAGTCTCGGAGATATCCTTTGATGTTCTTATGAGTTGCAGTGAGGCGCCTCCCCACGGCCAGGGGGACCTTTGCTCTAATTCCAACCATTTTCCCTGAAAAGGAAACTCACCAGTCCAGGTTTCTGATGTCAGTTTGTAGGGCTCGCTTGGCACTCTCAGGGTAGCGCAAGTTTGAGGTGGGGGCAGATGAAGTCTCGGAGATATCCTTTGATGTTCTTATTTTTGCAGTCAGGCGCCCACCCGGGGTCAGGGGACCTGTGCGCCAATTCCAGACTTTTTCCCTGGGAAAGAAAGCTCACCAGTCCAGGTTCCTGATGTCAGTTTGTCGGTCTGCCTTGGCACTGTACTGGCAGCACAACTTTGAGGTGGGGACAGCTTTGTTCTGGGATGCATCCTTCGATGTTTTGATTTTTTGCATTCAGGTGCCCACCCAGGGCCGGGGGCCCCTGTGCACATACTTTGGCCATTTTCCCTGGGAAAGAAAACTCACGAGTCCAGGTTCCTGATGTCAGTTTGTAGGTCTCCCTTGGCACTGTAGTGGCAGCACAAATTTTCTGGTGGGGACAGCTTTGTTCTGGGAGATATTCTTTGATGTTCCTATTTGTTGCAGTCAGGTGCCCACCCGGGATCAGGGGGTCCTGTGCGCTAATTCCAGCCTTTTTGCCTGGGAAAGAAAACTCACCAGTCCAAGTTCCTGATGTCAGTTTGTAGGGCTCCCTTGGGACTCTCAGGGCAGCGCAAGTTTGAGGTGGGGGCAGATGAAGTCTCAGAGATATCCTTTGATGTTCTTATGAGTTGCAGCCAGGCGCCTGCCCAAGGCCAGGGGGACCTTTGCTCTAATTCCAGCCCTTTTCCCTGAAAAGGAAACTCACCAATCCAGGTTCCTGATGTCAGTTTGTAGGTCTCCCTTGGGACTCTCAGGGCAGCGCAAGTTCGAGGCGGGGACAGCGTTGTTCTGGGATGCAGCCTTCGATGTTTTGATTTTTTGCATTTAGGTGCCCACCCAGGGCCAGGGGCCCCTGGGCTAATTTCCCAGACTTTTCCCTGGAAAGAAAACTCACCAGTCCAGGTTCCTGATGTCAGTTTGTAGGGCTCCTTTGGGACTCTCAGGGCAGCGCAAGTTTGAGGTGGGGGCAGATGAAGTCTCGGAGATATCCTTTGATGTTCTTATGAGTTGCAGTGAGGCGCCTGCCCAAGGCCAGGGGGACCTTTTTTCTAATTCCAGCCCTTTTCCCTGAAAAGGAAACTCACCAGTCCAGGTTCCTGATGTCAGTTTGTAGGGCTCCCTTGGGACTCTCAGGGCAGCGCAAGTTTGAGGTGGGGGCAGACGAAGTCTCGGAGATATGCTTTGATATTCTTAAGAGTTGCAGTCAGGCGCCTGCCCAAGGCCTGGGGGACCTTTGCCCTAATTCCAGCCCTTTTCCCTGAAAAGGAAACTCATCAGTCCAGGTTCCTGATGTCAGTTTGTAGGGCTCGCTTGGCACTCTCAGGGCAGCACAAGTTACACGTTGGGGCTGATGAAGTCTCGGAGATATCCTGTGATGTTCTTATGTGTTGCAGTCAGGCGCCTGCCCAAGGCCAGGAGGACCTTTGTTCTAATTCCAGCCTTTTTCCCTGGAAAGAAAACTCTCCAGTCTAGGTTCCTGATGTCAGTTTGTAGGGCTCCTTTGGGACTCTCAGGGCAGCGCAAGTTTGAGGTGGGGGCAGATGAAGTCTCGGAGATATCCTTTGATGTTCTTATTTTTGCAGTCAGGCGCCCACCCGGGGTCAGGGGACCTGTGCGCCAATTCCAGACTTTTTCCCTGGGAAAGAAAGCTCACCAGTCCAGGTTCCTGATGTCAGTTTGTAGGTCTGCCTTGGCACTGTAGTGGCAGCACAAATTTTCTGGTGGGGACAGCTTTGTTCTGGGAGATATTCTTTGATGTTCCTATTTGTTGCAGTCAGGTGCCCACCCGGGGTCAGGGGGTCCTGTGCGCTAATTCCAGCCTTTTTGCCTGGGAAAGAAAACTCACCAGTCCAAGTTCCTGATGTCAGTTTGTAGGGCTCCCTTGGGACTCTCAGGGCAGCGCAAGTTTGAGGTGGGGGCAGATGAAGTCTCGGAGATATCCTTTGATGTTCTTATGAGTTGCAGCCAGGCGCCTGCCCAAGGCCAGGGGAACCTTTTCTCTAATTCCAGCCCTTTTCTCTGGAAAGGAAACTCACCAGGCCAGGTTCCTGATGTCAGTTTCTAGGGAACCATTGGAACTGTCACGGCAGCACAAGTTCGAGGCGGGGACAGCTTTGTTCTGGGATGCATCCTTCGATGTTTGGAGTTTTTGGAGTGAGGCGCCAGCTCAGGGCCAGGGGCACCTGGGCACATTTCCCAGACTTTTCCCTGGAAAGAAAACTCACCAGTCCAGGTTCCTAATGTCAGTTTGTAGGGCTCCCTTGGGACTCTCAGGGCAGCGCAAGTTTGAGGTGGGGGCAGATGAAGTCTCGGAGATATCCTTTGATGTTCTTATGAGTTGCAGCCAGGCGCCTGCCCAAGGCCAGGGGGACCTTTGCTCTAATTCCAGCCTTTTTCCCTGAAAAGGAAACTCACCAGTCCAGGTTCCTGATGTCAGTTTGTAGGGCTCCCTTGGGACTCTCAGGGCAGCGCAAGTTTGAGGTGGGGGCAGATGAAGTCTCGGAGATATACTTTGATGTTCTTACTTTTGCAGTCAGGCGCCCACCCGGGGTCAGGGGACCTGTGCGCCAATTCCAGACTTTTTCCCTGGGAAAGAAACCTCACCAGTCCAGCTTCCTGATGTCAGTTTGTAGGTCTCCCTTGGCACTGTACTGGCAGCGCAAGTTTGAGGTGGGGGCAGCTTTGTTCTGGGATGCATCCTTCGATGTTTGGAGTTTTTGGAGTGAGGCGCCAGCTCAGGGCCAGGGGCCCCTGAGGACATTTCCCAGCCTTTTCCCTGGAACGAAAACTCACCAGTCGAGGTTCCTGATGTCAGTTTGTAGGTCTCCCTTGGCACTGTACTGGCAGCACAAGTTTGAGGTGGGGACAGCTTTGTTCTGGGATGCATCCTTCGATGTTTTGATTTTTTGCATTCAGGTGCCCACCCAGGGCCGGGGGCCCCTGGGCACATTTCCTAGCCTTTTCCCTGGAAAGAAAACTCACCAGTCCAGGTTCCTAATGTCAGTTTCTAGGGCTCCCTTGGGACCATCAGGGCAGTGCAAGTTTGAGGTGGGGGCAGATGAAGTCTCGGAGATATATGTTCTTCTTTTTGTATTCAGGCGCCCACCCTGGGTCAGGGGACCTGTGCACCAATTCCAGCCTTTTTCCCTGGGAAAGAAAACTCACCAGTCCAGGATCCTGATGTCAGTTTGTAGGTCTCCCTTTGCACTGTACAAGCAGCACAAGTTTGAGGTGGGGATAACTTCAGTTTGGGGTCCATCCTTAGATAAAAGGATTTTTTGCGGTCAGGGTCCAGAACAGGGCTGGGGGCCCCTGGGCACATACTTTGGCCATTTTCCCTGGAAAGAAAACTCACCAGTCCAGGTTCCTGATGTCAGTTTGTAGGGCTCCCTTGGCACTGTACTGGCAGCACAAATTTGAGGTGGGGACAGCTTTGTTCTGGGATGAATCCTTCAATGTTTGTAGTTTCTGTAGTCACGCACTAGCTCAGGGTCAGGGGCCCCTGGGCACATACTTTGGCCATTTTCCCTGGGAAAGAAAACTCACCAGTCGAGGTTCCTGATGTCAGTTTGTAGGTCTCCCTTGGCACTGTAGTGGCAGCACAAATTTTCTGGTGGGGACAGCTTTGTTCTGGGAGATATTCTTTGATGTTCCTATTTGTTGCAGTCAGGTGCCCACCCGGGGTCAGGGGGTCCTGTGCGGTAATTCCAGCCTTTTTGCCTGGGAAAGAAAACTCACCAGTCCAAGTTCCTGATTTCAGTTTGTAGGGCTCTCTTGGGACTCTCAGGGCAGCGCAGGTTTGAGGTGGGGACAGCTGTGTTCTGGGATGCATCCTTTGATGTTTGGAGTTTTTGGAGTGAGGCGCCAGCTCAGGGCCTGGGGCACCTGGGCACATTTCCCAGACTTATCCCTGGAAAGAAAACTCACCAGTCCAGGTTCCTGATGTCACTTTGTAGGGCTCCTTTGGGACTCTCAGGGCAGCGCAAGTTTGAGGTGGGGGCAGATGAAGTCTCGGAGATATCCTTTGATGTTCTTATGTGTTGCAGTCAGGCGCCTGCCCAAGGCCAGGGGGACCTTTGTTCTAATTCCAGCCTTTTTCCCTGGAAAGAAAACTCACCAGTCCAGGTTCCTGATGTCAGTTTGTAGGGCTCCTTTGGGACTCTCAGGGCAGCGCAAATTTGAGGTGGGGGCAGATGAAGTCTCGGAGATATCCTTTGATGTTCTTATGAGTTGCAGTCAGGCGCCTGCCCAAGGCCAGGGGGACCTTTGCTCTAATTCCAGCCCTTTTCCCTGAAAAGGAAACTCACCAGGCCAGGTTCCTGATGTCAGTTTGTACGTCTCCCTTGGGACTCTCAGGGCAGTGCAAGTTTGAGGTGGGGACAGCTTTGTTCTAGGATGCATCCTTCGATGTTTTGATTTTTTGCATTCAGGTGCCCACCCAGGGCCGGGGGCCCCAGGGCACATTTCCCAGACTTTTCCCTGGAAAGAAAACTCACCAGTCCAGGTTCCTGATGTCAGTTTGTAGGGCTCACTTGGCACTGTACTGGCAGCACAAATTTGAGGTGGGGACAGCTTTGTTCTGGGATGCATCCTTCGATGTTTGGAGTTTTTGGAGTGAGGCGCCAGCTCAGGGCCAGGGGCACCTGGGCACATTTCCCAGCCTTTTCCCTGGAAAGAAAACTCACCAGTCCAGGTTCCTGATGTCAGTTTGTAGGGCTCCCTTGGGACTCTCAGGGCAGCGCAAGTTTGAGGTGGGGGCAGATGAAGTCTCGGAGATATCCTTTGATGTTCTTATGAGTTGCAGCCAGGCGCCTGCCCAAGGCCAGGGGGACCTTTGCTCTAATTCCAGCCTTTTTCCCTGAAAAGGAAACTCACCAGGCCAGGTTCCTGATGTCAGTTTCTAGGGAACCATTGGAACTGTCACAGCAGCACAAGTTCGAGGCGGGGACAGCTTTGTTCTGGGATGCAGCCTTCGATGTTTTGATTTTTTGCATTCAGGTGCCCACCCAGGGCCGGGGGCCCCTGGGCTCATTTCCCAGACTTTTCCCTGGAAAGAAAACTCACCAGTCCAGGATCCTGATGTCAGTTTGTAGGGCTCCTTTGGGACTCTCAGGGCAGCGCAAGTTTGAGGTGGGGGCAGATGAAGTCTTGGAGATATCCTTTGATGTTCTTATGAGTTGCAGTCAGGCGCCTGCCCAAGGCCAGGGGGACCTTTGTTCTAATTCCAGCCTTTTTCCCTGGAAAGAAAACTCACCAGTCCAGGTTCCTGATGTCAGTTTGTAGGGCTCCTTTGGGACTCTCAGGGCAGCGCAAATTTGAGGTGGGGGCAGATGAAGTCTCGGAGATATCCTTTCATGTTCTTATGAGTTGCAGTCAGGCGCCTGCCCAAGGCCAGGGGGACCTTTGCTCTAATTCCAGCCCTTTTCCCTGAAAAGGAAACTCACCAGGCCAGGTTCCTGATGTCAGTTTGTACGTCTCCCTTGGGACTCTCAGGGCAGTGCAAGTTTGAGGTGGGGACAGCTTTGTTCTAGGATGCATCCTTCGATGTTTTGATTTTTTGCATTCAGGTGCCCACCCAGGGCCGGGGGCCCCAGGGCACATTTCCCAGACTTTTCCCTGGAAAGAAAACTCACCAGTCCAGGTTCCTGATGTCAGTTTGTAGGGCTCACTTGGCACTGTACTGGCAGCACAAATTTGAGGTGGGGACAGCTTTGTTCTGGGATGCATCCTTCGATGTTTGGAGTTTTTGGAGTGAGGCGCCAGCTCAGGGCCAGGGGCACCTGGGCACATTTCCCAGCCTTTTCCCTGGAAAGAAAACTCACCAGTCCAGGTTCCTGATGTCAGTTTGTAGGGCTCCCTTGGGACTCTCAGGGCAGCGCAAGTTTGAGGTGGGGGCAGATGAAGTCTCGGAGATATCCTTTGATGTTCTTATGAGTTGCAGCCAGGCGCCTGCCCAAGGCCAGGGGGACCTTTGCTCTAATTCCAGCCTTTTTCCCTGAAAAGGAAACTCACCAGGCCAGGTTCCTGATGTCAGTTTCTAGGGAACCATTGGAACTGTCACAGCAGCACAAGTTCGAGGCGGGGACAGCTTTGTTCTGGGATGCAGCCTTCGATGTTTTGATTTTTTGCATTCAGGTGCCCACCCAGGGCCGGGGGCCCCTGGGCTCATTTCCCAGACTTTTCCCTGGAAAGAAAACTCACCAGTCCAGGATCCTGATGTCAGTTTGTAGGGCTCCTTTGGGACTCTCAGGGCAGCGCAAGTTTGAGGTGGGGGCAGATGAAGTCTTGGAGATATCCTTTGATGTTCTTATGAGTTGCAGTCAGGCGCCTGCCCAAGGCCAGGGGGACCTTTGCTCTAATTCCAGCCCTTTTCCCTGAAAAGGAAACTCACCAGTCCAGGTTCCTGATGTCAGTTTGTAGGGCTCCCTTGGCACTCTCAGGGCAGCACAAGTTACATGTTGGGGCAGATGAAGTCTCGGAGATATCCTTTGATGTTCTTATGTGTTGCAGTCAGGTGCCTGCCCAAGGCCAGGGGGACCTTTGTTCTAATTCCAGCCTTTTTCCCTGGAAAGAAAACTCACCAGTCCAGGTTCCTGATGTCACTTTGTAGGGCTCCTTTGGGACTCTCAGGGCAGCGCAAGTTTGAGGTGGGGGCAGATGAAGTCTCGGAGATATCCTTTGATGTTCTTATTTTTGCAGTCAGGCGCCCACCCGGGGTCAGGGGACCTGTGCGCCAATTCCAGACTTTTTCCCTGGGAAAGAAAGCTCACCAGTCCAGGTTCCTGATGTCAGTTTGTAGGTCTGCCTTGGCACTGTAGTGGCAGCACAAATTTTCTGGTGGGGACAGCTTTGTTCTGGGAGATATTCTTTGATGTTCCTATTTGTTGCAGTCAGGTGCCCACCCGGGGTCAGGGGGTCCTGTGCGCTAATTCCAGCCTTTTTGCCTGGGAAAGAAAACTCACCAGTCCAAGTTCCTGATGTCAGTCTGTAGGGCTCCCTTGGGACTCTCAGGGCAGCGCAAGTTTGAGGTGGGGGCAGATGAAGTCTCGGAGATATCCTTTGATGTTCTTATGAGTTGCAGCCAGGCGCCTGCCCAAGGCCAGGGGGACCTTTGCTCTAATTCCAGCCCTTTTCCCTGAAAAGGAAACTCACCAGTCCAGGTTCCTGATGTCAGTTTGTAGGTCTCCCTTGGGACTCTCAGGGCAGTGTAAGTTTGAGGTGGGGACAGCTTTGTTCTGGGATGCATCCTTCGAAGTTTTGATTTTTTGCATTCAGGTGCCCACCCAGGGCCGCGGGCCCCTGGGCACATTTCTCAGACTTTTCCGTGGAAAGAAAACTCACCAGTCCAGGTTCCTGATGTCAGTTTGTAGGGCTCTCTTGGCACTGTACTGGCAGCACAAATTTGAGGTGGGGACAGCTTTGTTCTGGGATGAATCCTTCGATGTTTGTAGTTTCTGCAGTCACGCACTAGCTCAGGGTCAGGGGCCCCTGGGCACATACTTTGGCCATTTTCCCTGGGAAAGAAAACTCACCAGTCCAGGTTCCTGATGTCAGTTTGTAGGTCTCCCTTGGCATTGTAGTGGCAGCACAAATTTTCTGGTGGGGACAGCTTTGTTCTGGGAGATATTCTTTGATGTTCCTATTTGTTGCAGTCAGGTGCCCACCCGGGGTCAGGGGGTCCTGTGCGGTAATTCCAGCCTTTTTGCCTGGGAAAGAAAACTCACCAGTCCAAGTTCCTGATTTCAGTTTGTAGGGCTCCCTTGGGACTCTCAGGGCAGCGCAAGTTTGAGGTGGGGGCAGATGAAGTCTCGGAGATATCCTTTGATGTTCTTATGAGTTGCAGCCAGGCGCCTGCCCAAGGCCAGGGGGACCTTTTCTCTAATTCCAGCCCTTTTCCCTGGAAAGGAAACTCACCAGGCCAGGTTCCTGATGTCAGTTTCTAGGGAACCATTGGAACTGTCACGGCAGCACAAGTTCGAGGCGGGGACAGCTTTGTTCTGGGATGCATCCTTCGATGTTTGGAGTTTTTGGAGTGAGGCGCCAGCTCAGGGCCAGGGGCACCTGGGCACATTTCCCAGCCTTTTCCCTGGAAAGAAAACTCACCAGTCCAGGTTCCTGATGTCAGTTTGTAGGGCTCCCTTGGGACTCTCAGGGCAGCGCAAGTTTGAGGTGGGGGCAGATGAAGTCTCGGAGATATCCTTTGATGTTCTTATGAGTTGCAGCAAGGCGCCTGCCCAAAGCCAGGGGGACCTTTGCTCTAATTCCAGCCTTTTTCCCTGAAAAGGAAACTCACCAGGCCAGGTTCCTGATGTCAGTTTCTAGGGAACCATTGGAACTGTCACAGCAGCACAAGTTCGAGGCGGGGACAGCTTTGTTCTGGGATGCAGCCTTCGATGTTTTGATTTTTTGCATTCAGGTGCCCACCCAGGGCCGGGGGCCCCTGGGCTCATTTCCCAGACTTTTCCCTGGAAAGAAAACTCACCAGTCCAGGATCCTGATGTCAGTTTGTAGGGCTCCTTTGGGACTCTCAGGGCAGCGCAAGTTTGAGGTGGGGGCAGATGAAGTCTTGGAGATATCCTTTGATGTTCTTATGAGTTGCAGTCAGGCGCCTGCCCAAGGCCAGGGGGACCTTTGCTCTAATTCCAGCCCTTTTCCCTGAAAAGGAAACTCACCAGTCCAGGTTCCTGATGTCAGTTTGTAGGGCTCCCTTGGCACTCTCAGGGCAGCACAAGTTACATGTTGGGGCAGATGAAGTCTCGGAGATATCCTTTGATGTTCTTATGTGTTGCAGTCAGGTGCCTGCCCAAGGCCAGGGGGACCTTTGTTCTAATTCCAGCCTTTTTCCCTGGAAAGAAAACTCACCAGTCCAGGTTCCTGATGTCACTTTGTAGGGCTCCTTTGGGACTCTCAGGGCAGCGCAAGTTTGAGGTGGGGGCAGATGAAGTCTCGGAGATATCCTTTGATGTTCTTATTTTTGCAGTCAGGCGCCCACCCGGGGTCAGGGGACCTGTGCGCCAATTCCAGACTTTTTCCCTGGGAAAGAAAGCTCACCAGTCCAGGTTCCTGATGTCAGTTTGTAGGTCTGCCTTGGCACTGTAGTGGCAGCACAAATTTTCTGGTGGGGACAGCTTTGTTCTGGGAGATATTCTTTGATGTTCCTATTTGTTGCAGTCAGGTGCCCACCCGGGGTCAGGGGGTCCTGTGCGGTAATTCCAGCCTTTTTGCCTGGGAAAGAAAACTCACCAGTCCAAGTTCCTGATTTCAGTTTGTAGGGCTCCCTTGGGACTCTCAGGGCAGCGCAAGTTTGAGGTGGGGGCAGATGAAGTCTCGGAGATATCCTTTGATGTTCTTATGAGTTGCAGCCAGGCGCCTGCCCAAGGCCAGGGGGACCTTTTCTCTAATTCCAGCCCTTTTCCCTGGAAAGGAAACTCACCAGGCCAGGTTCCTGATGTCAGTTTCTAGGGAACCATTGGAACTGTCACGGCAGCACAAGTTCGAGGCGGGGACAGCTTTGTTCTGGGATGCATCCTTCGATGTTTGGAGTTTTTGGAGTGAGGCGCCAGCTCAGGGCCAGGGGCACCTGGGCACATTTCCCAGCCTTTTCCCTGGAAAGAAAACTCACCAGTCCAGGTTCCTGATGTCAGTTTGTAGGGCTCCCTTGGGACTCTCAGGGCAGCGCAAGTTTGAGGTGGGGGCAGATGAAGTCTTGGAGATATCCTTTGATGTTCTTATGAGTTGCAGTCAGGCGCCTGCCCAAGGCCAGGGGGACCTTTGCTCTAATTCCAGCCCTTTTCCCTGAAAAGGAAACTCACCAGTCCAGGTTCCTGATGTCAGTTTGTAGGGCTCCCTTGGCACTCTCAGGGCAGCACAAGTTACATGTTGGGGCAGATGAAGTCTCGGAGATATCCTTTGATGTTCTTATGTGTTGCAGTCAGGTGCCTGCCCAAGGCCAGGGGGACCTTTGTTCTAATTCCAGCCTTTTTCCCTGGAAAGAAAACTCACCAGTCCAGGTTCCTGATGTCACTTTGTAGGGCTCCTTTGGGACTCTCAGGGCAGCGCAAGTTTGAGGTGGGGGCAGATGAAGTCTCGGAGATATCCTTTGATGTTCTTATTTTTGCAGTCAGGCGCCTGCCCAAGGCCAGGGGGACCTTTGCTCTAATTCCAGCCCTTTTCCCTGAAAAGGAAACTCACCAGTCCAGGTTCCTGATGTCAGTTTGTAGGGCTCCCTTGGCACTCTCAGGGCAGCACAAGTTACATGTTGGGGCAGATGAAGTCTCGGAGATATCCTTTGATGTTCTTATGTGTTGCAGTCAGGCGCCTGCCCAAGGCCAGGGGGACCTTTGTTCTAATTCCAGCCTTTTTCCCTGGAAAGAAAACTCACCAGTCCAGGTTCCTGATGTCACTTTGTAGGGCTCCTTTGGGACTCTCAGGGCAGCGCAAGTTTGAGGTGGGGGCAGATGAAGTCTCGGAGATATCCTTTGATGTTCTTATTTTTGCAGTCAGGCGCCCACCCGGGGTCAGGGGACCTGTGCGCCAATTCCAGACTTTTTCCCTGGGAAAGAAAGCTCACCAGTCCAGGTTCCTGATGTCAGTTTGTAGGTCTGCCTTGGCACTGTAGTGGCAGCACAAATTTTCTGGTGGGGACAGCTTTGTTCTGGGAGATATTCTTTGATGTTCCTATTTGTTGCAGTCAGGTGCCCACCCGGGGTCAGGGGGTCCTGTGCGCTAATTCCAGCCTTTTTGCCTGGGAAAGAAAACTCACCAGTCCAAGTTCCTGATGTCAGTCTGTAGGGCTCCCTTGGGACTCTCAGGGCAGCGCAAGTTTGAGGTGGGGGCAGATGAAGTCTCGGAGATATCCTTTGATGTTCTTATGAGTTGCAGCCAGGCGCCTGCCCAAGGCCAGGGGGACCTTTGCTCTAATTCCAGCCCTTTTCCCTGAAAAGGAAACTCACCAGTCCAGGTTCCTGATGTCAGTTTGTAGGTCTCCCTTGGGACTCTCAGGGCAGTGTAAGTTTGAGGTGGGGACAGCTTTGTTCTGGGATGCATCCTTCGAAGTTTTGATTTTTTGCATTCAGGTGCCCACCCAGGGCCGCGGGCCCCTGGGCACATTTCTCAGACTTTTCCCTGGAAAGAAAACTCACCAGTCCAGGTTCCTGATGTCAGTTTGTAGGGCTCTCTTGGCACTGTACTGGCAGCACAAATTTGAGGTGGGGACAGCTTTGTTCTGGGATGAATCCTTCGATGTTTGTAGTTTCTGCAGTCACGCACTAGCTCAGGGTCAGGGGCCCCTGGGCACATACTTTGGCCATTTTCCCTGGGAAAGAAAACTCACCAGTCCAGGTTCCTGATGTCAGTTTGTAGGTCTCCCTTGGCATTGTAGTGGCAGCACAAATTTTCTGGTGGGGACAGCTTTGTTCTGGGAGATATTCTTTGATGTTCCTATTTGTTGCAGTCAGGTGCCCACCCGGGGTCAGGGGGTCCTGTGCGGTAATTCCAGCCTTTTTGCCTGGGAAAGAAAACTCACCAGTCCAAGTTCCTGATTTCAGTTTGTAGGGCTCCCTTGGGACTCTCAGGGCAGCGCAAGTTTGAGGTGGGGGCAGATGAAGTCTCGGAGATATCCTTTGATGTTCTTATGAGTTGCAGCCAGGCGCCTGCCCAAGGCCAGGGGGGCCTTTTCACTAATTCCAGCCCTTTTCCCTGAAAAGGAAACTCACCAGGCCAGGTTCCTGATGTCAGTTTCTAGGGAACCATTGGAACTGTCACGGCAGCACAAGTTCGAGGCGGGGACAGCTTTGTTCTGGGATGCATCCTTCGATGTTTGGAGTTTTTGGAGTGAGGCGCCAGCTCAGGGCCAGGGGCACCTGGGCACATTTCCCAGCCTTTTCCCTGGAAAGAAAACTCACCAGTCCAGGTTCCTGATGTCAGTTTGTAGGGCTCCCTTGGGACTCTCAGGGCAGCGCAAGTTTGAGGTGGGGGCAGATGAAGTCTCGGAGATATCCTTTGATGTTCTTATGAGTTGCAGCCAGGCGCCTGCCCAAAGCCAGGGGGACCTTTGCTCTAATTCCAGCCTTTTTCCCTGAAAAGGAAACTCACCAGGCCAGGTTCCTGATGTCAGTTTCTAGGGAACCATTGGAACTGTCACGGCAGCACAAGTTCGAGGCGGGGACAGCTTTGTTCTGGGATGCAGCCTTCGATGTTTTGATTTTTTGCATTCAGGTGCCCACCCAGGGCCGGGGGCCCCTAGGCTCATTTCCCAGACTTTTCCCTGGAAAGAAAACTCACCAGTCCAGGATCCTGATGTCAGTTTGTAGGGCTCCTTTGGGACTCTCAGGGCAGCGCAAGTTTGAGGTGGGGGCAGATGAAGTCTTGGAGATATCCTTTGATGTTCTTATGAGTTGCAGTCAGGCGCCTGCCCAAGGCCAGGGGGACCTTTGCTCTAATTCCAGCCCTTTTCCCTGAAAAGGAAACTCACCAGTCCAGGTTCCTGATGTCAGTTTGTAGGGCTCGCTTGGCACTCTCAGGGCAGCACAAGTTACATGTTGGGGCAGATGAAGTCTCGGAGATATCCTTTGATGTTCTTATGTGTTGCAGTCAGGCGCCTGCCCAAGGCCAGGGGGACCTTTGTTCTAATTCCAGCCTTTTTCCCTGGAAAGAAAACTCTCCAGTCCAGGTTCCTGATGTCAGTTTGTAGGGCTCCTTTGGGACTCTCAGGGCAGCGCAAGTTTGAGGTGGGGGCAGATGAAGTCTCGGAGATATCCTTTGATGTTCTTATTTTTGCAGTCAGGCGCCCACCCGGGGTCAGGGGACCTGTGCGCCAATTCCAGACTTTTTCCCTGGGAAAGAAAGCTCACCAGTCCAGGTTCCTGATGTCAGTTTGTAGGTCTGCCTTGGCACTGTACTGGCAGCACAAATTTGAGGTGGGGACAGCTTTGTTCTGGGATGAATCCTTCGATGTTTGTAGTTTCTGCAGTCACGCACTAGCTCAGGGTCAGGGGCCCCTGGGCACATACTTTGGCCATTTTCCCTGGGAAAGAAAACTCACCAGTCCAGGTTCCTGATGTCAGTTTGTAGGTCTCCCTTGGCACTGTAGTGGCAGCACAAATTTTCTGGTGGGGACAGCTTTGTTCTGGGAGATATTCTTTGATGTTCCTATTTGTTGCAGTCAGGTGCCCACCTGGGGTCAGGGGGTCCTGTGCGGTAATTCCAGCCTTTTTGCCTGGGAAAGAAAACTCACCAGTCCAAGTTCCTGATTTGAGTTTGTAGGGCTCCCTTGGGACTCTCAGGGCAGCGCAAGTTTGAGGTGGGGGCAGATGAAGTCTCGGAGATATCCTTTGATGTTCTTATGAGTTGCAGCCAGGCGCCTGCCCAAGGCCAGGGGGGCCTTTTCTCTAATTCCAGCCCTTTTCCCTGAAAAGGAAACTCACCAGGCCAGGTTCCTGATGTCAGTTTCTAGGGAACCATTGGAACTGTTACGGCAGCACAAGTTCGAGGCGGGGACAGGTTTGTTCTGGGATGCATCCTTCGATGTTTTGATTTTTTGCATTCAGGTGCCCACCCAGGGCCAGGGGCCCCTGGGCTCATTTTTCAGACTTTTCCCTGGAAAGAAAACTCACTAGTCCAGGATCCTGATGTCAGTTTGTAGGGCTCCTTTGGGACTCTCAGGGCAGCGCAAGTTTGAGGTGGGGGCAGATGAAGTCTCGGAGATATCCTTTGATGTTCTTATTTTTGCAGTCAGGCGCCCACCCGGGGTCAGGGGACCTGTGCGCCAATTCCAGACTTTTTCCCTGGGAAAGAAAGCTCACCAGTCCAGGTTCCTGATGTCAGTTTGTAGGTCTGCCTTGGCACTGTAGTGGCAGCACAAATTTTCTGGTGGGGACAGCTTTGTTCTGGGAGATATTCTTTGATGTTCCTATTTGTTGCAGTCAGGTGCCCACCCGGGGTCAGGGGGTCCTGTGCGCTAATTCCAGCCTTTTTGCCTGGGAAAGAAAACTCACCAGTCCAAGTTCCTGATGTCAGTCTGTAGGGCTCCCTTGGGACTCTCAGGGCAGCGCAAGTTTGAGGTGGGGGCAGATGAAGTCTCGGAGATATCCTTTGATGTTCTTATGAGTTGCAGCCAGGCACCTGCCCAAGGCCAGGGGGACCTTTGCTCTAATTCCAGCCCTTTTCCCTGAAAAGGAAACTCACCAGTCCAGGTTCCTGATGTCAGTTTGTAGGGCTCCCTTGGCACTCTACTGGCAGCACAAATTTGAGGTGGGGACAGCTTTGTTCTGGGATGAATCCTTCGATGTTTGTAGTTTCTGCAGTCACGCACTAGCTCAGGGTCAGGGGCCCCTGGGCACATACTTTGGCCATTTTCCCTGGGAAAGAAAGCTCACCAGTCCAGGTTCCTGATGTCAGTTTGTAGGTCTGCCTTGGCACTGTAGTGGCAGCACAAATTTTCTGGTGGGGACAGCTTTGTTCTGGGAGATATTCTTTGATGTTCCTATTTGTTGCAGTCAGGTGCCCACCCGGGGTCAGGGGGTCCTGTGCGCTAATTCCAGCCTTTTTGCCTGGGAAAGAAAACTCACCAGTCCAAGTTCCTGATGTCAGTCTGTAGGGCTCCCTTGGGACTCTCAGGGCAGCGCAAGTTTGAGGTGGGGGCAGATGAAGTCTCGGAGATATCCTTTGATGTTCTTATGAGTTGCAGCCAGGCGCCTGCCCAAGGCCAGGGGGGCCTTTTCTCTAATTCCAGCCCTTTTCCCTGAAAAGGAAACTCACCAGGCCAGGTTCCTGATGTCAGTTTCTAGGGAACCATTGGAACTGTTACGGCAGCACAAGTTCGAGGCGGGGACAGGTTTGTTCTGGGATGCATCCTTCGATGTTTTGATTTTTTGCATTCAGGTGCCCACCCAGGGCCGGGGGCCCCTGGGCTCATTTTTCAGACTTTTCCCTGGAAAGAAAACTCACTAGTCCAGGATCCTGATGTCAGTTTGTAGGGCTCCTTTGGGACTCTCAGGGCAGCGCAAGTTTGAGGTGGGGGCAGATGAAGTCTCGGAGATATCCTTTGATGTTCTTATGTGTTGCAGTCAGGCGCCTGCCCAAGGCCAGGGGGACCTTTGTTCTAATTCCAGCCTTTTTCCCTGGAAAGAAAACTCTCCAGTCTAGGTTCCTGATGTCAGTTTGTAGGGCTCCTTTGGGACTCTCAGGGCAGCGCAAGTTTGAGGTGGGGGCAGATGAAGTCTCGGAGATATCCTTTGATGTTCTTATTTTTGCAGTCAGGCGCCCACCCGGGGTCAGGGGACCTGTGCGCCAATTCCAGACTTTTTCCCTGGGAAAGAAAGCTCACCAGTCCAGGTTCCTGATGTCAGTTTGTAGGTCTGCCTTGGCACTGTAGTGGCAGCACAAATTTTCTGGTGGGGACAGCTTTGTTCTGGGAGATATTCTTTGATGTTCCTATTTGTTGCAGTCAGGTGCCCACCCGGGGTCAGGGGGTCCTGTGCGCTAATTCCAGCCTTTTTGCCTGGGAAAGAAAACTCACCAGTCCAAGTTCCTGATGTCAGTCTGTAGGGCTCCCTTGGGACTCTCAGGGCAGCGCAAGTTTGAGGTGGGGGCAGATGAAGTCTCGGAGATATCCTTTGATGTTCTTATGAGTTGCAGCCAGGCACCTGCCCAAGGCCAGGGGGACCTTTGCTCTAATTCCAGCCCTTTTCCCTGAAAAGGAAACTCACCAGTCCAGGTTCCTGATGTCAGTTTGTAGGGCTCCCTTGGCACTCTACTGGCAGCACAAATTTGAGGTGGGGACAGCTTTGTTCTGGGATGAATCCTTCGATGTTTGTAGTTTCTGCAGTCACGCACTAGCTCAGGGTCAGGGGCCCCTGGGCACATACTTTGGCCATTTTCCCTGGGAAAGAAAACTCACCAGTCCAGGTTCCTGATGTCAGTTTGTAGGTCTCCCTTGGCACTGTAGTGGCAGCACAAATTTTCTGGTGGGGACAGCTTTGTTCTGGGAGATATTCTTTGATGTTCCTATTTGTTGCAGTCAGGTGCCCACCCGGGGTCAGGGGGTCCTGTGCGCTAATTCCAGCCTTTTTGCCTGGGAAAGAAAACTCACCAGTCCAAGTTCCTGATGTCAGTCTGTAGGGCTCCCTTGGGACTCTCAGGGCAGCGCAAGTTTGAGGTGGGGGCAGATGAAGTCTCGGAGATATCCTTTGATGTTCTTATGAGTTGCAGCCAGGCGCCTGCCCAAGGCCAGGGGGGCCTTTTCTCTAATTCCAGCCCTTTTCCCTGAAAAGGAAACTCACCAGGCCAGGTTCCTGATGTCAGTTTCTAGGGAACCATTGGAACTGTTACGGCAGCACAAGTTCGAGGCGGGGACAGGTTTGTTCTGGGATGCATCCTTCGATGTTTTGATTTTTTGCATTCAGGTGCCCACCCAGGGCCGGGGGCCCCTGGGCTCATTTTTCAGACTTTTCCCTGGAAAGAAAACTCACTAGTCCAGGATCCTGATGTCAGTTTGTAGGGCTCCTTTGGGACTCTCAGGGCAGCGCAAGTTTGAGGTGGGGGCAGATGAAGTCTCGGAGATATCCTTTGATGTTCTTATGTGTTGCAGTCAGGCGCCTGCCCAAGGCCAGGGGGACCTTTGTTCTAATTCCAGCCTTTTTCCCTGGAAAGAAAACTCTCCAGTCTAGGTTCCTGATGTCAGTTTGTAGGGCTCCTTTGGGACTCTCAGGGCAGCGCAAGTTTGAGGTGGGGGCAGATGAAGTCTCGGAGATATCCTTTGATGTTCTTATTTTTGCAGTCAGGCGCCCACCCGGGGTCAGGGGACCTGTGCGCCAATTCCGGGCTTTTTCCCTGGGAAAGAAAGCTCACCAGTCCAGGTTCCTGATGTCAGTTTGTAGGTCTGCCTTGGCACTGTAGTGGCAGCACAAATTTTCTGGTGGGGACAGCTTTGTTCTGGGAGATATTCTTTGATGTTCCTATTTGTTGCAGTCAGGTGCCCACCCGGGGTCAGGGGGTCCTGTGCGCTAATTCCAGCCTTTTTGCCTGGGAAAGAAAACTCACCAGTCCAAGTTCCTGATGTCAGTCTGTAGGGCTCCCTTGGGACTCTCAGGGCAGCGCAAGTTTGAGGTGGGGGCAGATGAAGTCTCGGAGATATCCTTTGATGTTCTTATGAGTTGCAGCCAGGCACCTGCCCAAGGCCAGGGGGACCTTTGCTCTAATTCCAGCCCTTTTCCCTGAAAAGGAAACTCACCAGTCCAGGTTCCTGATGTCAGTTTGTAGGTCTCCCTTGGCACTCTCAGGGCAGTGTAAGTTTGAGGTGGGGACAGCTTTGTTCTGGGATGCATCCTTCGAAGTTTTGATTTTTTGCATTCAGGTGCCCACCCAGGGCCGCGGGCCCCTGGGCACATTTCCCAGACTTTTCCCTGGAAAGAAAACTCATCAGTCCAGGTTCCTGATGTCAGTTTGTAGGGCTCCCTTGGCACTCTACTGGCAGCACAAGTTTGAGGTGGGGACAGCTTTGTTCTGGGATGAATCCTTCGATGTTTGTAGTTTCTGCAGTCACGCACTAGCTCAGGGTCAGGGGCCCCTGGGCACATACTTTGGCCATTTTCCCTGGGAAAGAAAACTCACCAGTCCAGGTTCCTGATGTCAGTTTGTAGGTCTCCCTTGGCACTGTAGTGGCAGCACAAATTTTCTGGTGGGGACAGCTTTGTTCTGGGAGATATTCTTTGATGTTCCTATTTGTTGCAGTCAGGTGCCCACCCGGGGTCAGGGGGTCCTGTGCGGTAATTCCAGCCTTTTTGCCTGGGAAAGAAAACTCACCAGTCCAAGTTCCTGATTTGAGTTTGTAGGGCTCCCTTGGGACTCTCAGGGCAGCGCAAGTTTGAGGTGGGGGCAGATGAAGTCTCGGAGATATCCTTTGATGTTCTTATGAGTTGCAGCCAGGCGCCTGCCCAAGGCCAGGGGGAGCTTTTCTCTAATTCCAGCCCTTTTCCCTGGAAAGGAAACTCACCAGGCCAGGTTCCTGATGTCAGTTTCTAGGGAACCATTGGAACTGTCACGGCAGCACAAGTTCGAGGCGGGGACAGCTTTGTTCTGGGATGCATCCTTCGATGTTTGGAGTTTTTGGAGTGAGGCGCCAGCTCAGGGCCAGGGGCACCTGGGCACATTTCCCAGCCTTTTCCCTGGAAAGAAAACTCACCAGTCCAGGTTCCTGATGTCAGTTTGTAGGGCTCCCTTGGGACTCTCAGGGCAGCGCAAGTTTGAGGTGGGGGCAGATGAAGTCTCGGAGATATGCTTTGATATTCTTAAGAGTTGCAGTCAGGCGCCTGCCCAAGGCCTGGGGGACCTTTGCCCTAATTCCAGCCGTTTTCCCTGAAAAGGAAACTCATCAGTCCAGGTTCCTGATGTCAGTTTCTAGGGCTCGCTTGGCACTCTCAGGGCAGCACAAGTTACATGTTGGGGCAGATGAAGTCTCGGAGATATCCTTTGATGTTCTTATGTGTTGCAGTCAGGCGCCTGCCCAAGGCCAGGGGGACCTTTGTTCTAATTCCAGCCTTTTTCCCTGGAAAGAAAACTCTCCAGTCTAGGTTCCTGATGTCAGTTTGTAGGGCTCCTTTGGGACTCTCAGGGCAGCGCAAGTTTGAGGTGGGGGCAGATGAAGTCTCGGAGATATCCTTTGATGTTCTTATTTTTGCAGTCAGGCGCCCACCCGGGGTCAGGGGACCTGTGCGCCAATTCCAGACTTTTTCCCTGGGAAAGAAAGCTCACCAGTCCAGGTTCCTGATGTCAGTTTGTAGGTCTGCCTTGGCACTGTAGTGGCAGCACAAATTTTCTGGTGGGGACAGCTTTGTTCTGGGAGATATTCTTTGATGTTCCTATTTGTTGCAGTCAGGTGCCCACCCGGGGTCAGGGGGTCCTGTGCGCTAATTCCAGCCTTTTTGCCTGGGAAAGAAAACTCACCAGTCCAAGTTCCTGATGTCAGTCTGTAGGGCTCCCTTGGGACTCTCAGGGCAGCGCAAGTTTGAGGTGGGGGCAGATGAAGTCTCGGAGATATCCTTTGATGTTCTTATGAGTTGCAGCCAGGCGCCTGCCCAAGGCCAGGGGGACCTTTGCTCTAATTCCAGCCCTTTTCCCTGAAAAGGAAACTCACCAGTCCAGGTTCCTGATGTCAGTTTGTAGGTCTCCCTTGGGACTCTCAGGGCAGTGTAAGTTTGAGGTGGGGACAGCTTTGTTCTGGGATGCATCCTTCGAAGTTTTGATTTTTTGCATTCAGGTGCCCACCCAGGGCCGCGGGCCCCTGGGCACATTTCTCAGACTTTTCCCTGGAAAGAAAACTCACCAGTCCAGGTTCCTGATGTCAGTTTGTAGGGCTCTCTTGGCACTGTACTGGCAGCACAAATTTTCTGGTGGGGACAGCTTTGTTCTGGGATGAATCCTTCGATGTTTGTAGTTTCTGCAGTCACGCACTAGCTCAGGGTCAGGGGCCCCTGGGCACATACTTTGGCCATTTTCCCTGGGAAAGAAAACTCACCAGTCCAGGTTCCTGATGTCAGTTTGTAGGTCTCCCTTGGCACTGTAGTGGCAGCACAAATTTTCTGGTGGGGACAGCTTTGTTCTGGGAGATATTCTTTGATGTTCCTATTTGTTGCAGTCAGGTGCCCACCCGGGGTCAGGGGGTCCTGTGCGGTAATTCCAGCCTTTTTGCCTGGGAAAGAAAACTCACCAGTCCAAGTTCCTGATTTCAGTTTGTAGGGCTCCCTTGGGACTCTCAGGGCAGCGCAAGTTTGAGGTGGGGGCAGATGAAGTCTCGGAGATATCCTTTGATGTTCTTATGAGTTGCAGCCAGGCGCCTGCCCAAGGCCAGGGGGAGCTTTTCTCTAATTCCAGCCCTTTTCCCTGGAAAGGAAACTCACCAGGCCAGGTTCCTGATGTCAGTTTCTAGGGAACCATTGGAACTGTCACGGCAGCACAAGTTCGAGGCGGGGACAGCTTTGTTCTGGGATGCATCCTTCGATGTTTGGAGTTTTTGGAGTGAGGCGCCAGCTCAGGGCCAGGGGCACCTGGGCACATTTCCCAGCCTTTTCCCTGGAAAGAAAACTCACCAGTCCAGGTTCCTGATGTCAGTTTGTAGGGCTCCCTTGGGACTCTCAGGGCAGCGCAAGTTTGAGGTGGGGGCAGATGAAGTCTCGGAGATATCCTTTGATGTTCTTATGAGTTGCAGCAAGGCGCCTGCCCAAAGCCAGGGGGACCTTTGCTCTAATTCCAGCCTTTTTCCCTGAAAAGGAAACTCACCAGGCCAGGTTCCTGATGTCAGTTTCTAGGGAACCATTGGAACTGTCACAGCAGCACAAGTTCGAGGCGGGGACAGCTTTGTTCTGGGATGCATCCTTCGATGTTTGGAGTTTTTGGAGTGAGGCGCCAGCTCAGGGCCAGGGGCACCTGGGCACATTTCCCAGCCTTTTCCCTGGAAAGAAAACTCACCAGTCCAGGTTCCTGATGTCAGTTTGTAGGGCTCCCTTGGGACTCTCAGGGCAGCGCAAGTTTGAGGTGGGGGCAGACGAAGTCTCGGAGATATGCTTTGATATTCTTAAGAGTTGCAGTCAGGCGCCTGCCCAAGGCCTGGGGGACCTTTGCCCTAATTCCAGCCCTTTTCCCTGAAAAGGAAACTCATCAGTCCAGGTTCCTGATGTCAGTTTCTAGGGCTCGCTTGGCACTCTCAGGGCAGCACAAGTTACATGTTGGGGCAGATGAAGTCTCGGAGATATCCTTTGATGTTCTTATGTGTTGCAGTCAGGCGCCTGCCCAAGGCCAGGGGGACCTTTGTTCTAATTCCAGCCTTTTTCCCTGGAAAGAAAACTCTCCAGTCTAGGTTCCTGATGTCAGTTTGTAGGGCTCCTTTGGGACTCTCAGGGCAGCGCAAGTTTGAGGTGGGGGCAGATGAAGTCTCGGAGATATCCTTTGATGTTCTTATTTTTGCAGTCAGGCGCCCACCCGGGGTCAGGGGACCTGTGCGCCAATTCCAGACTTTTTCCCTGGGAAAGAAAGCTCACCAGTCCAGGTTCCTGATGTCAGTTTGTAGGTCTGCCTTGGCACTGTAGTGGCAGCACAAATTTTCTGGTGGGGACAGCTTTGTTCTGGGAGATATTCTTTGATGTTCCTATTTGTTGCAGTCAGGTGCCCACCCGGGGTCAGGGGGTCCTGTGCGCTAATTCCAGCCTTTTTGCCTGGGAAAGAAAACTCACCAGTCCAAGTTCCTGATGTCAGTCTGTAGGGCTCCCTTGGGACTCTCAGGGCAGCGCAAGTTTGAGGTGGGGGCAGATGAAGTCTCGGAGATATCCTTTGATGTTCTTATGAGTTGCAGCCAGGCGCCTGCCCAAGGCCAGGGGGACCTTTGCTCTAATTCCAGCCCTTTTCCCTGGAAAGGAAACTCACCAGGCCAGGTTCCTGATGTCAGTTTCTAGGGAACCATTGGAACTGTCACGGCAGCACAAGTTCGAGGCGGGGACAGCTTTGTTCTGGGATGCATCCTTCGATGTTTGGAGTTTTTGGAGTGAGGCGCCAGCTCAGGGCCAGGGGCACCTGGGCACATTTCCCAGCCTTTTCCCTGAAAAGGAAACTCATCAGTCCAGGTTCCTGATGTCAGTTTCTAGGGCTCGCTTGGCACTCTCAGGGCAGCACAAGTTACATGTTGGGGCAGATGAAGTCTCGGAGATATCCTTTGATGTTCTTATGTGTTGCAGTCAGGCGCCTGCCCAAGGCCAGGGGGACCTTTGTTCTAATTCCAGCCTTTTTCCCTGGAAAGAAAACTCTCCAGTCTAGGTTCCTGATGTCAGTTTGTAGGGCTCCTTTGGGACTCTCAGGGCAGCGCAAGTTTGAGGTGGGGGCAGATGAAGTCTCGGAGATATCCTTTGATGTTCTTATTTTTGCAGTCAGGCGCCCACCCGGGGTCAGGGGACCTGTGCGCCAATTCCAGACTTTTTCCCTGGGAAAGAAAGCTCACCAGTCCAGGTTCCTGATGTCAGTTTGTAGGTCTGCCTTGGCACTGTAGTGGCAGCACAAATTTTCTGGTGGGGACAGCTTTGTTCTGGGAGATATTCTTTGATGTTCCTATTTGTTGCAGTCAGGTGCCCACCCGGGGTCAGGGGGTCCTGTGCGCTAATTCCAGCCTTTTTGCCTGGGAAAGAAAACTCACCAGTCCAAGTTCCTGATGTCAGTCTGTAGGGCTCCCTTGGGACTCTCAGGGCAGCGCAAGTTTGAGGTGGGGGCAGATGAAGTCTCGGAGATATCCTTTGATGTTCTTATGAGTTGCAGCCAGGCGCCTGCCCAAGGCCAGGGGGACCTTTGCTCTAATTCCAGCCCTTTTCCCTGAAAAGGAAACTCACCAGTCCAGGTTCCTGATGTCAGTTTGTAGGTCTCCCTTGGGACTCTCAGGGCAGTGTAAGTTTGAGGTGGGGACAGCTTTGTTCTGGGATGCATCCTTCGAAGTTTTGATTTTTTGCATTCAGGTGCCCACCCAGGGCCGCGGGCCCCTGGGCACATTTCTCAGACTTTTCCCTGGAAAGAAAACTCACCAGTCCAGGTTCCTGATGTCAGTTTGTAGGGCTCTCTTGGCACTGTACTGGCAGCACAAATTTGAGGTGGGGACAGCTTTGTTCTGGGATGAATCCTTCGATGTTTGTAGTTTCTGCAGTCACGCACTAGCTCAGGGTCAGGGGCCCCTGGGCACATACTTTGGCCATTTTCCCTGGGAAAGAAAACTCACCAGTCCAGGTTCCTGATGTCAGTTTGTAGGTCTCCCTTGGCATTGTAGTGGCAGCACAAATTTTCTGGTGGGGACAGCTTTGTTCTGGGAGATATTCTTTGATGTTCCTATTTGTTGCAGTCAGGTGCCCACCCGGGGTCAGGGGGTCCTGTGCGGTAATTCCAGCCTTTTTGCCTGGGAAAGAAAACTCACCAGTCCAAGTTCCTGATGTCAGTCTGTAGGGCTCCCTTGGGACTCTCAGGGCAGCGCAAGTTTGAGGTGGGGGCAGATGAAGTCTCGGAGATATCCTTTGATGTTCTTATGAGTTGCAGCCAGGCGCCTGCCCAAGGCCAGGGGGAGCTTTTCTCTAATTCCAGCCCTTTTCCCTGGAAAGGAAACTCACCAGGCCAGGTTCCTGATGTCAGTTTCTAGGGAACCATTGGAACTGTCACGGCAGCACAAGTTCGAGGCGGGGACAGCTTTGTTCTGGGATGCATCCTTCGATGTTTGGAGTTTTTGGAGTGAGGCGCCAGCTCAGGGCCAGGGGCACCTGGGCACATTTCCCAGCCTTTTCCCTGGAAAGAAAACTCACCAGTCCAGGTTCCTGATGTCAGTTTGTAGGGCTCCCTTGGGACTCTCAGGGCAGCGCAAGTTTGAGGTGGGGGCAGATGAAGTCTCGGAGATATCCTTTGATGTTCTTATGAGTTGCAGCAAGGCGCCTGCCCAAAGCCAGGGGGACCTTTGCTCTAATTCCAGCCTTTTTCCCTGAAAAGGAAACTCACCAGGCCAGGTTCCTGATGTCAGTTTCTAGGGAACCATTGGAACTGTCACAGCAGCACAAGTTCGAGGCGGGGACAGCTTTGTTCTGGGATGCAGCCTTCGATGTTTTGATTTTTTGCATTCAGGTGCCCACCCAGGGCCGGGGGCCCCTGGGCTCATTTCCCAGACTTTTCCCTGGAAAGAAAACTCACCAGTCCAGGTTCCTGATGTCAGTTTGTAGGGCTCCTTTGGGACTCTCAGGGCAGCGCAAGTTTGAGGTGGGGGCAGATGAAGTCTTGGAGATATCCTTTGATGTTCTTATGAGTTGCAGTCAGGCGCCTGCCCAAGGCCAGGGGGACCTTTGCTCTAATTCCAGCCCTTTTCCCTGAAAAGGAAACTCACCAGTCCAGGTTCCTGATGTCAGTTTGTAGGTCTCCCTTGGGACTCTCAGGGCAGTGTAAGTTTGAGGTGGGGACAGCTTTGTTCTGGGATGCATCCTTCGAAGTTTTGATTTTTTGCATTCAGGTGCCCACCCAGGGCCGCGGGCCCCTGGGCACATTTCTCAGACTTTTCCCTGGAAAGAAAACTCACCAGTCCAGGTTCCTGATGTCAGTTTGTAGGGCTCTCTTGGCACTGTACTGGCAGCACAAATTTGAGGTGGGGACAGCTTTGTTCTGGGATGAATCCTTCGATGTTTGTAGTTTCTGCAGTCACGCACTAGCTCAGGGTCAGGGGCCCCTGGGCACATACTTTGGCCATTTTCCCTGGGAAAGAAAACTCACCAGTCCAGGTTCCTGATGTCAGTTTGTAGGTCTCCCTTGGCACTGTAGTGGCAGCACAAATTTTCTGGTGGGGACAGCTTTGTTCTGGGAGATATTCTTTGATGTTCCTATTTGTTGCAGTCAGGTGCCCACCCGGGGTCAGGGGGTCCTGTGCGGTAATTCCAGCCTTTTTGCCTGGGAAAGAAAACTCACCAGTCCAAGTTCCTGATTTGAGTTTGTAGGGCTCCCTTGGGACTCTCAGGGCAGCGCAAGTTTGAGGTGGGGGCAGATGAAGTCTCGGAGATATCCTTTGATGTTCTTATGAGTTGCAGCCAGGCGCCTGCCCAAGGCCAGGGGGACCTTTGCTCTAATTCCAGCCCTTTTCCCTGGAAAGGAAACTCACCAGGCCAGGTTCCTGATGTCAGTTTCTAGGGAACCATTGGAACTGTCACGGCAGCACAAGTTCGAGGCGGGGACAGCTTTGTTCTGGGATGCATCCTTCGATGTTTGGAGTTTTTGGAGTGAGGCGCCAGCTCAGGGCCAGGGGCACCTGGGCACATTTCCCAGCCTTTTCCCTGGAAAGAAAACTCACCAGTCCAGGTTCCTGATGTCAGTTTGTAGGGCTCCCTTGGGACTCTCAGGGCAGCGCAAGTTTGAGGTGGGGGCAGACGAAGTCTCGGAGATATGCTTTGATATTCTTAAGAGTTGCAGTCAGGCGCCTGCCCAAGGCCAGGGGGACCTTTGTTCTAATTCCAGCCTTTTTCCCTGGAAAGAAAACTCTCCAGTCTAGGTTCCTGATGTCAGTTTGTAGGGCTCCTTTGGGACTCTCAGGGCAGCGCAAGTTTGAGGTGGGGGCAGATGAAGTCTCGGAGATATCCTTTGATGTTCTTATTTTTGCAGTCAGGCGCCCACCCGGGGTCAGGGGACCTGTGCGCCAATTCCAGACTTTTTCCCTGGGAAAGAAAGCTCACCAGTCCAGGTTCCTGATGTCAGTTTGTAGGTCTGCCTTGGCACTGTAGTGGCAGCACAAATTTTCTGGTGGGGACAGCTTTGTTCTGGGAGATATTCTTTGATGTTCCTATTTGTTGCAGTCAGGTGCCCACCCGGGGTCAGGGGGTCCTGTGCGCTAATTCCAGCCTTTTTGCCTGGGAAAGAAAACTCACCAGTCCAAGTTCCTGATGTCAGTCTGTAGGGCTCCCTTGGGACTCTCAGGGCAGCGCAAGTTTGAGGTGGGGGCAGATGAAGTCTCGGAGATATCCTTTGATGTTCTTATGAGTTGCAGCCAGGCGCCTGCCCAAGGCCAGGGGGACCTTTGCTCTAATTCCAGCCCTTTTCCCTGAAAAGGAAACTCACCAGTCCAGGTTCCTGATGTCAGTTTCTAGGGAACCATTGGAACTGTCACAGCAGCACAAGTTCGAGGCGGGGACAGCTTTGTTCTGGGATGCATCCTTCGAAGTTTTGATTTTTTGCATTCAGGTGCCCACCCAGGGCCGCGGGCCCCTGGGCACATTTCTCAGACTTTTCCCTGGAAAGAAAACTCACCAGGCCAGGTTCCTGATGTCAGTTTCTAGGGAACCATTGGAACTGTCACGGCAGCACAAGTTCGAGGCGGGGACAGCTTTGTTCTGGGATGCATCCTTCGATGTTTGGAGTTTTTGGAGTGAGGCGCCAGCTCAGGGCCAGGGGCACCTGGGCACATTTCCCAGCCTTTTCCCTGGAAAGAAAACTCACCAGTCCAGGTTCCTGATGTCAGTTTGTAGGGCTCCCTTGGGACTCTCAGGGCAGCGCAAGTTTGAGGTGGGGGCAGATGAAGTCTCGGAGATATCCTTTGATGTTCTTATGAGTTGCAGCAAGGCGCCTGCCCAAAGCCAGGGGGACCTTTGCTCTAATTCCAGCCTTTTTCCCTGAAAAGGAAACTCACCAGGCCAGGTTCCTGATGTCAGTTTCTAGGGAACCATTGGAACTGTCACAGCAGCACAAGTTCGAGGCGGGGACAGCTTTGTTCTGGGATGCAGCCTTCGATGTTTTGATTTTTTGCATTCAGGTGCCCACCCAGGGCCGGGGGCCCCTGGGCTCATTTCCCAGACTTTTCCCTGGAAAGAAAACTCACCAGTCCAGGATCCTGATGTCAGTTTGTAGGGCTCCTTTGGGACTCTCAGGGCAGCGCAAGTTTGAGGTGGGGGCAGATGAAGTCTTGGAGATATCCTTTGATGTTCTTATGAGTTGCAGTCAGGCGCCTGCCCAAGGCCAGGGGGACCTTTGCTCTAATTCCAGCCCTTTTCCCTGAAAAGGAAACTCACCAGTCCAGGTTCCTGATGTCAGTTTGTAGGGCTCCTTTGGGACTCTCAGGGCAGCACAAGTTACATGTTGGGGCAGATGAAGTCTCGGAGATATCCTTTGATGTTCTTATGTGTTGCAGTCAGGCGCCTGCCCAAGGCCAGGGGGACCTTTGTTCTAATTCCAGCCTTTTTCCCTGGAAAGAAAACTCACCAGTCCAGGTTCCTGATGTCACTTTGTAGGGCTCCTTTGGGACTCTCAGGGCAGCGCAAGTTTGAGGTGGGGGCAGATGAAGTCTTGGAGATATCCTTTGATGTTCTTATTTTTGCAGTCAGGCGCCCACCCGGGGTCAGGGGACCTGTGCGCCAATTCCAGACTTTTTCCCTGGGAAAGAAAGCTCACCAGTCCAGGTTCCTGATGTCAGTTTGTAGGTCTGCCTTGGCACTGTAGTGGCAGCACAAATTTTCTGGTGGGGACAGCTTTGTTCTGGGAGATATTCTTTGATGTTCCTATTTGTTGCAGTCAGGTGCCCACCCGGGGTCAGGGGGTCCTGTGCGCTAATTCCAGCCTTTTTGCCTGGGAAAGAAAACTCACCAGTCCAAGTTCCTGATGTCAGTCTGTAGGGCTCCCTTGGGACTCTCAGGGCAGCGCAAGTTTGAGGTGGGGGCAGATGAAGTCTCGGAGATATCCTTTGATGTTCTTATGAGTTGCAGCCAGGCGCCTGCCCAAGGCCAGGGGGACCTTTGCTCTAATTCCAGCCCTTTTCCCTGAAAAGGAAACTCACCAGTCCAGGTTCCTGATGTCAGTTTGTAGGTCTCCCTTGGGACTCTCAGGGCAGTGTAAGTTTGAGGTGGGGACAGCTTTGTTCTGGGATGCATCCTTCGAAGTTTTGATTTTTTGCATTCAGGTGCCCACCCAGGGCCGCGGGCCCCTGGGCACATTTCCCAGACTTTTCCCTGGAAAGAAAACTCACCAGTCCAGGTTCCTGATGTCAGTTTGTAGGGCTCTCTTGGCACTGTACTGGCAGCACAAATTTGAGGTGGGGACAGCTTTGTTCTGGGATGAATCCTTCGATGTTTGTAGTTTCTGCAGTCACGCACTAGCTCAGGGTCAGGGGCCCCTGGGCACATACTTTGGCCATTTTCCCTGGGAAAGAAAACTCACCAGTCCAGGTTCCTGATGTCAGTTTGTAGGTCTCCCTTGGCATTGTAGTGGCAGCACAAATTTTCTGGTGGGGACAGCTTTGTTCTGGGAGATATTCTTTGATGTTCCTATTTGTTGCAGTCAGGTGCCCACCCGGGGTCAGGGGGTCCTGTGCGGTAATTCCAGCCTTTTTGCCTGGGAAAGAAAACTCACCAGTCCAAGTTCCTGATTTGAGTTTGTAGGGCTCCCTTGGGACTCTCAGGGCAGCGCAAGTTTGAGGTGGGGGCAGATGAAGTCTCGGAGATATCCTTTGATGTTCTTATGAGTTGCAGCCAGGCGCCTGCCCAAGGCCAGGGGGAGCTTTTCTCTAATTCCAGCCCTTTTCCCTGGAAAGGAAACTCACCAGGCCAGGTTCCTGATGTCAGTTTCTAGGGAACCATTGGAACTGTCACGGCAGCACAAGTTCGAGGCGGGGACAGCTTTGTTCTGGGATGCATCCTTCGATGTTTGGAGTTTTTGGAGTGAGGCGCCAGCTCAGGGCCAGGGGCACCTGGGCACATTTCCCAGCCTTTTCCCTGGAAAGAAAACTCACCAGTCCAGGTTCCTGATGTCAGTTTGTAGGGCTCCCTTGGGACTCTCAGGGCAGCGCAAGTTTGAGGTGGGGGCAGACGAAGTCTCGGAGATATGCTTTGATATTCTTAAGAGTTGCAGTCAGGCGCCTGCCCAAGGCCAGGGGGACCTTTGTTCTAATTCCAGCCTTTTTCCCTGGAAAGAAAACTCTCCAGTCTAGGTTCCTGATGTCAGTTTGTAGGGCTCCTTTGGGACTCTCAGGGCAGCGCAAGTTTGAGGTGGGGGCAGATGAAGTCTCGGAGATATCCTTTGATGTTCTTATTTTTGCAGTCAGGCGCCCACCCGGGGTCAGGGGACCTGTGCGCCAATTCCAGACTTTTTCCCTGGGAAAGAAAGCTCACCAGTCCAGGTTCCTGATGTCAGTTTGTAGGTCTGCCTTGGCACTGTAGTGGCAGCACAAATTTTCTGGTGGGGACAGCTTTGTTCTGGGAGATATTCTTTGATGTTCCTATTTGTTGCAGTCAGGTGCCCACCCGGGGTCAGGGGGTCCTGTGCGCTAATTCCAGCCTTTTTGCCTGGGAAAGAAAACTCACCAGTCCAAGTTCCTGATGTCAGTCTGTAGGGCTCCCTTGGGACTCTCAGGGCAGCGCAAGTTTGAGGTGGGGGCAGATGAAGTCTCGGAGATATCCTTTGATGTTCTTATGAGTTGCAGCCAGGCGCCTGCCCAAGGCCAGGGGGACCTTTGCTCTAATTCCAGCCCTTTTCCCTGAAAAGGAAACTCACCAGTCCAGGTTCCTGATGTCAGTTTGTAGGTCTCCCTTGGGACTCTCAGGGCAGTGTAAGTTTGAGGTGGGGACAGCTTTGTTCTGGGATGCATCCTTCGAAGTTTTGATTTTTTGCATTCAGGTGCCCACCCAGGGCCGCGGGCCCCTGGGCACATTTCTCAGACTTTTCCCTGGAAAGAAAACTCACCAGTCCAGGTTCCTGATGTCAGTTTGTAGGGCTCTCTTGGCACTGTACTGGCAGCACAAATTTGAGGTGGGGACAGCTTTGTTCTGGGATGAATCCTTCGATGTTTGTAGTTTCTGCAGTCACGCACTAGCTCAGGGTCAGGGGCCCCTGGGCACATACTTTGGCCATTTTCCCTGGGAAAGAAAACTCACCAGTCCAGGTTCCTGATGTCAGTTTGTAGGTCTCCCTTGGCATTGTAGTGGCAGCACAAATTTTCTGGTGGGGACAGCTTTGTTCTGGGAGATATTCTTTGATGTTCCTATTTGTTGCAGTCAGGTGCCCACCCGGGGTCAGGGGGTCCTGTGCGGTAATTCCAGCCTTTTTGCCTGGGAAAGAAAACTCACCAGTCCAAGTTCCTGATTTCAGTTTGTAGGGCTCCCTTGGGACTCTCAGGGCAGCGCAAGTTTGAGGTGGGGGCAGATGAAGTCTCGGAGATATCCTTTGATGTTCTTATGAGTTGCAGCCAGGCGCCTGCCCAAGGCCAGGGGGACCTTTTCTCTAATTCCAGTCCTTTTCCCTGGAAAGGAAACTCACCAGGCCAGGTTCCTGATGTCAGTTTCTAGGGAACCATTGGAACTGTCACGGCAGCACAAGTTCGAGGCGGGGACAGCTTTGTTCTGGGATGCATCCTTCGATGTTTGGAGTTTTTGGAGTGAGGCGCCAGCTCAGGGCCAGGGGCACCTGGGCACATTTCCCAGCCTTTTCCCTGGAAAGAAAACTCACCAGTCCAGGTTCCTGATGTCAGTTTGTAGGGCTCCCTTGGGACTCTCAGGGCAGCGCAAGTTTGAGGTGGGGGCAGATGAAGTCTCGGAGATATCCTTTGATGTTCTTATGAGTTGCAGCAAGGCGCCTGCCCAAAGCCAGGGGGACCTTTGCTCTAATTCCAGCCTTTTTCCCTGAAAAGGAAACTCACCAGGCCAGGTTCCTGATGTCAGTTTCTAGGGAACCATTGGAACTGTCACAGCAGCACAAGTTCGAGGCGGGGACAGCTTTGTTCTGGGATGCAGCCTTCGATGTTTTGATTTTTTGCATTCAGGTGCCCACCCAGGGCCGGGGGCCCCTGGGCTCATTTCCCAGACTTTTCCCTGGAAAGAAAACTCACCAGTCCAGGATCCTGATGTCAGTTTGTAGGGCTCCTTTGGGACTCTCAGGGCAGCGCAAGTTTGAGGTGGGGGCAGATGAAGTCTTGGAGATATCCTTTGATGTTCTTATGTGTTGCAGTCAGGCGCCTGCCCAAGGCCAGGGGGACCTTTGTTCTAATTCCAGCCTTTTTCCCTGGAAAGAAAACTCACCAGTCCAGGTTCCTGATGTCACTTTGTAGGGCTCCTTTGGGACTCTCAGGGCAGCGCAAGTTTGAGGTGGGGGCAGATGAAGTCTCGGAGATATCCTTTGATGTTCTTATTTTTGCAGTCAGGCGCCCACCCGGGGTCAGGGGACCTGTGCGCCAATTCCAGACTTTTTCCCTGGGAAAGAAAGCTCACCAGTCCAGGTTCCTGATGTCAGTTTGTAGGTCTCCCTTGGCACTGTAGTGGCAGCACAAATTTTCTGGTGGGGACAGCTTTGTTCTGGGAGATATTCTTTGATGTTCCTATTTGTTGCAGTCAGGTGCCCACCCGGGGTCAGGGGGTCCTGTGCGCTAATTCCAGCCTTTTTGCCTGGGAAAGAAAACTCACCAGTCCAAGTTCCTGATGTCAGTCTGTAGGGCTCCCTTGGGACTCTCAGGGCAGCGCAAGTTTGAGGTGGGGGCAGATGAAGTCTCGGAGATATCCTTTGATGTTCTTATGAGTTGCAGCCAGGCGCCTGCCCAAGGCCAGGGGGACCTTTGCTCTAATTCCAGCCCTTTTCCCTGAAAAGGAAACTCACCAGTCCAGGTTCCTGATGTCAGTTTGTAGGTCTCCCTTGGGACTCTCAGGGCAGTGTAAGTTTGAGGTGGGGACAGCTTTGTTCTGGGATGCATCCTTCGAAGTTTTGATTTTTTGCATTCAGGTGCCCACCCAGGGCCGCGGGCCCCTGGGCACATTTCCCAGACTTTTCCCTGGAAAGAAAACTCACCAGTCCAGGTTCCTGATGTCAGTTTGTAGGGCTCTCTTGGCACTGTACTGGCAGCACAAATTTGAGGTGGGGACAGCTTTGTTCTGGGATGAATCCTTCGATGTTTGTAGTTTCTGCAGTCACGCACTAGCTCAGGGTCAGGGGCCCCTGGGCACATACTTTGGCCATTTTCCCTGGGAAAGAAAACTCACCAGTCCAGGTTCCTGATGTCAGTTTGTAGGTCTCCCTTGGCATTGTAGTGGCAGCACAAATTTTCTGGTGGGGACAGCTTTGTTCTGGGAGATATTCTTTGATGTTCCTATTTGTTGCAGTCAGGTGCCCACCCGGGGTCAGGGGGTCCTGTGCGGTAATTCCAGCCTTTTTGCCTGGGAAAGAAAACTCACCAGTCCAAGTTCCTGATTTGAGTTTGTAGGGCTCCCTTGGGACTCTCAGGGCAGCGCAAGTTTGAGGTGGGGGCAGATGAAGTCTCGGAGATATCCTTTGATGTTCTTATGAGTTGCAGCCAGGCGCCTGCCCAAGGCCAGGGGGGCCTTTTCTCTAATTCCAGCCCTTTTCCCTGAAAAGGAAACTCACCAGGCCAGGTTCCTGATGTCAGTTTGTAGGGAACCATTGGAACTGTTACGGCAGCACAAGTTCGAGGCGGGGACAGGTTTGTTCTGGGATGCATCCTTCGATGTTTTGATTTTTTGCATTCAGGTGCCCACCCAGGGCCGGGGGCCCCTGGGCTCATTTTTCAGACTTTTCCCTGGAAAGAAAACTCACTAGTCCAGGATCCTGATGTCAGTTTGTAGGGCTCCTTTGGGACTCTCAGGGCAGCGCAAGTTTGAGGTGGGGGCAGATGAAGTCTCGGAGATATCCTTTGATGTTCTTATGTGTTGCAGTCAGGCGCCTGCCCAAGGCCAGGGGGACCTTTGTTCTAATTCCAGCCTTTTTCCCTGGAAAGAAAACTCTCCAATCTAGGTTCCTGATGTCAGTTTGTAGGGCTCCTTTGGGACTCTCAGGGCAGCGCAAGTTTGAGGTGGGGGCAGATGAAGTCTCGGAGATATCCTTTGATGTTCTTATTTTTGCAGTCAGGCGCCCACCCGGGGTCAGGGGACCTGTGCGCCAATTCCAGACTTTTTCCCTGGGAAAGAAAGCTCACCAGTCCAGGTTCCTGATGTCAGTTTGTAGGTCTGCCTTGGCACTGTAGTGGCAGCACAAATTTTCTGGTGGGGACAGCTTTGTTCTGGGAGATATTCTTTGATGTTCCTATTTGTTGCAGTCAGGTGCCCACCCGGGGTCAGGGGGTCCTGTGCGCTAATTCCAGCCTTTTTGCCTGGGAAAGAAAACTCACCAGTCCAAGTTCCTGATTTGAGTTTGTAGGGCTCCCTTGGGACTCTCAGGGCAGCGCAAGTTTGAGGTGGGGGCAGATGAAGTCTCGGAGATATCCTTTGATGTTCTTATGAGTTGCAGCCAGGCGCCTGCCCAAGGCCAGGGGGACCTTTGCTCTAATTCCAGCCCTTTTCCCTGAAAAGGAAACTCACCAGTCCAGGTTCCTGATGTCAGTTTGTAGGTCTCCCTTGGGACTCTCAGGGCAGTGTAAGTTTGAGGTGGGGACAGCTTTGTTCTGGGATGCATCCTTCGAAGTTTTGATTTTTTGCATTCAGGTGCCCACCCAGGGCCGCGGGCCCCTGGGCACATTTCTCAGACTTTTCCCTGGAAAGAAAACTCACCAGTCCAGGTTCCTGATGTCAGTTTGTAGGGCTCCCTTGGCACTCTACTGGCAGCACAAATTTGAGGTGGGGACAGCTTTGTTCTGGGATGAATCCTTCGATGTTTGTAGTTTCTGCAGTCACGCACTAGCTCAGGGTCAGGGGCCCCTGGGCACATACTTTGGCCATTTTCCCTGGGAAAGAAAACTCACCAGTCCAGGTTCCTGATGTCAGTTTGTAGGTCTCCCTTGGCACTGTAGTGGCAGCACAAATTTTCTGGTGGGGACAGCTTTGTTCTGGGAGATATTCTTTGATGTTCCTATTTGTTGCAGTCAGGTTCCCACCCGGGGTCAGGGGGTCCTGTGCAGTAATTCCAGCCTTTTTGCCTGGGAAAGAAAACTCACCAGTCCAAGTTCCTGATTTCAGTTTGTGGGGCTCCCTTGGGACTCTCAGGGCAGCGCAAGTTTGAGGTGGGGGCAGATGAAGTCTCGGAGATATCCTTTGATGTTCTTATGAGTTGCAGCCAGACGCCTGCCCAAGGCCAGGGGGACCTTTGCTCTAATTCCAGCCCTTTTCCCTGAAAAGGAAACTCACCAGGCCAGGTTCCTGATGTCAGTTTCTAGGGAACCATTGGAACTGTCACAGCAGCACAAGTTTGAGGCGGGGACAGCTTTGTTCTGGGATGCATCCTTCGATGTTTGGAGTTTTTGGAGTCAGGCACCACCTCAGGGCCAGGGGCACCTGGGCACATTTCCCAGCCTTTTCCCTGGAAAGAAAACTCACCAGTCCAGGTTCCTAATGTCAGTTTGTAGGGCTCCCTTGGGACTCTCAGGGCAGCGCAAGCTTGAGGTGGGGGCAGATGAAGTCTCGGAGATATCCTTTGATGTTCTAATTTTTGCAGTCAGGCGCCCACCCGGGGTCAGGGGGACCTTTGCTCTAATTCCAGCCTTTTTCCCTGAAAAGGAAACTCACCAGTCCAGGTTCCTGATGTCAGTTTGTAGGGCTCCCTTGGGACTCTCAGGGCAGCGCAAGTTTGAGGTGGGGACAGCTTTGTTCTGGGATGCATCCTTTGATGTTTGGAGTTTTTGGAGTGAGGCGCCAGCTCAGGGCCTGGGGCACCTGGGCACATTTCCCAGACTTTTCCCTGGAAAGAAAACTCACCAGTCCAGGTTCCTGATGTCAGTTTGTAGGGCTCCTTTGGGACTCTCAGGGCGGCGCAAGTTTGAGGTGGGGGCAGATGAAGTCTCGGAGATATACTTTGATGTTCTTACTTTTGCAGTCAGGCGCCCACCCGGGGTCAGGGGACCTGTGCGTCAATTCCAGACTTTTTCCCTGGGAAAGAAAGCTCACCAGTCCAGCTTCCTGATGTCAGTTTGTCGGTCTCCCTTGGCACTGTACTGGCAACGCAAGTTTGAGGTGGGGACAGCTTTGTTCTGGGATGCATCCTTTGATGTTTGGAGTTTTTGGAGTGAGGCGCCAGCTCAGGGCCAGGGGCCCCTGAGCACATTTCCCAGCCTTTTCCCTGGAAAGAAAACTCACCAGTCCAGGTTCCTGATGTCAGTTTGTAGGTCTCCCTTGGCACTGTACTGGCAGCACAAGTTTGAGGTGGGGACAGCTTTGTTCTGGGATGCATCCTTCGATGTTTTGATTTTTTGCATTCAGGTGCCCACCCAGGGCCTGGGGCACCTGGGCACATTTCCCAGACTTTTCCCTGGAAAGAAAACTCACCAGTCCAGGTTCCTGATGTCAGTTTGTAGGGCTCCTTTGGGACTCTCAGGGCAGCGCAAGTTTGAGGTGGGGGCAGATGAAGTCTCGGAGATATATGTTCTTCTTTTTGTATTCAGGCGCCCACCCTGGGTCAGGGGACCTGTGCACCAATTCCAGCCTATTTCCCTGGGAAAGAAAACTCACCAGTCAAGGATCCTGATGTCAGTTTGTAGGTCTCCCTTTGCACTGTACAAGCAGCACAAGTTTGAGGTGGGGATAACTTCGGTTTGGGGTCCATCCTTAGATATAAGGATTTTTTGCGGTCAGGGTCCAGAACAGGGCTGGGGGCCCCTGGGCACATACTTTGGCCATTTTCCCTGGAAAGAAAACTCAGCAGACCAGATTCCTGATGTCAGTTTGTAGGTCTCCCTTGGCACTGTACTGGCAGCACAAGTTAGAGGCGGGGACAGCTTTGTTCTGGGATGCATCCTTTGATGTTTGGAGTTTTTGGAGTGAGGTGCCAGCTAAGGGCCTGGGGCACCTGGGCATATTTCCCAGCCTTTTCCCTGGAAAGAAAACTCACCAGTCGAGGTTCCTGATGTCAGTTTGTAGGTCTCCCTTGGCACTGTACTGGCAGCACAAATTTGAGGTGGGGACAGCTTTGTTCTGGGATGAATCCTTCGATGTTTGTAGTTTCTGCAGTCACGCACTAGCTCAGGGTCAGGGGCCCCTGGGCACATACTTTGGCCATTTTCCCTGGGAAAGAAAACTCACCAGTCCAGGTTCCTGATGTCAGTTTGTAGGTCTGCCTTGGCACTGTAGTGGCAGCACAAATTTTCTGGTGGGGACAGCTTTGTTCTGGGAGATATTCTTTGATGTTCCTATTTGTTGCAGTCAGCCTCCCACCCGGGGTCAGGGGGTCCTGTGCGCTAATTCCAGCCTTTTTGCCTGGGAAAGAAAACTCACTAGTCCAGGTTCCTGATGTCAGTTTCTAGGTCTCCCTTGGGATTCTCAGGGCAGCGCAAGTTTGAGGTGGGGACAGCTTTGTTCTGGGATGCATCCTTCGAAGTTTTGATTTTTTGCATTCAGGTGCCCACCCAGGGCCGGGGGCCCCTGGGCACATTTCCCAGCCTTTTCCCTGGAAAGAAAACT
Organism: Lonchura striata; assembly: GCF_050655825.1. Classification (NCBI taxonomy): domain Eukaryota; kingdom Metazoa; phylum Chordata; class Aves; order Passeriformes; family Estrildidae; genus Lonchura; species Lonchura striata. The sequence goes on from NC_140743.1 coordinate 43,657,723, forward strand.
CACCAGTCCAGGTTCCTGATGTCAGTTTCTAGGGCTCGCTTGGCACTCTCAGGGCAGCGCAAGTTTGAGGTGGGGGCAGATGAAGTCTCGGAGATATCCTTTGATGTTCTTATGCGTTGCAGTCAGGCACCTGCCCAAGGCCATGGGGACCTTTGTTCTAATTCCAGCCTTTTCCCTGGGAAAGGAAACATAGCAGTCCAGGTTCCTGATGTCAGTTTCTAGGGATCCCTTGGGTCTATCAGGTCAACACAAGTTTGAGGTAGGGACAGCTTTGTTCTGGGATGCATCCTTCAATGTTTGGAGTTTTTGGAGTGAGGCGCCTGCTCAGGGCCAGGGGCCCCTGGCATATTTTCCAGTCTTTTCCCTGTAAAGAAAACTCACCAGTCCACGATCCTGATGTCAGTTTGTAGGGCTCGCTTGGGACTCTCAGGGCAGCACAAGTTACATGTTGGGGCAGATGAAGTCTCGGAGATGTCCTTTGATGTTCTTATGTGTTGCAGTCAGGCGCCTGCCCAAGGCCAGGGGGACCTTTGTTCTAATTCCAGCCTTTTTCCATGAAAAGGAAACTCACCAGTCCAGGTTCCTGATGTCAGTTTGTAGGTCTCCCTTGGCAATGTATAGGCAGCACAAGTTTGAGGTGGGGACAACTTCGTTCTGGGAGATATTCTTTGATGTTCCTATTTGTTGCAGTCAGACTCCACCCCGGGGTCAGGGGACCTGAGCGCAAATTCCAGCCTTTTCCCTGGGAAAGGAAACATAGCAGTCCAGGTTCCTGATGTCAGTTTCTAGGGAACCATTGGGACTGTCAGGGCAGCGCAAGTTTGAGGTGGGGACAGCTTTGTTCTGGGATGCATCCTTCGATATTTGGAGTTTTTGGAGTGAGGCGCCAGCTCAGCGCCAGGGGCCTCTGGGCACATTTCCCAGCCTTTTCCCTGAAAAGGAAACTCACCAGTCCAGGTTCCGGATGTCAGTTTGTAGGGCTCCCTTGGGACTCTCAGGGCAGCACAAGTTTCATGTTGGGGCAGATGAAGTCTCGGAGATATCCTTTGATGTTCTTATGAGTTGCAGTCAGGTGCCTGCCCAAGGCCAGGGGGACCTTTGTTCTAATTCCAGTCTTTTTCCCTGAAAAGGAAACTCACCAGTGCAGGTTCCTGATGTCAGTTTGTAGGGCTCCCTTGGGACTCTCAGGGCAGCGCAAGTTTGAGGTGGGGACAGCTGTGTTCTGGGATGCAGCCTTCGATGTTTTGATTTTTTGCATTCAGGTGCCCACCCAGGGCCGGGGGCCCCTGGGCTCATGTCCCAGCCTTTTCCCTGGAAAGAAAACTCACCAGTCCAGGTTCCTGATGTCAGTTTGTAGGGCTCCTTTGGGACTCTCAGGGCAGCGCAAGTTTGAGGTGGGGGCAGATGAAGTCTCGGAGATATATGTTCTTCTTTTTGTATTTAGGCGCCCACCCTGGGTCAGGGGACCTGTGCACCAATTCCAGCCTTTTTCCCTGGGAAAGAAAACTCACCAGTCAAGGATCCTGATGTCAGTTTGTAGGTCTCCCTTTGCACTGTACAAGCAGCACAAGTTTGAGGTGGGGATAACTTCGGTTTGGGGTCCATCCTTAGATATAAGGATTTTTTGCGGTCAGGGTCCAGAACAGGGCTGGGGGCCCCTGGGCACATACTTTGGCCATTTTCCCTGGAAAGAAAACTCAGCAGACCAGATTCCTGATGTCAGTTTGTAGGTCTCCCTTGGCACTGTTTGGGCAGCACAAGTTAGAGGTGGGGACAGTTTTGTTCTGGGATGCATCCTTTGATGTTTGTAGTTCTTGCATTCAGGTGCCTACTCAGGGCCGGGGGCCCCTGGGCACATTTCGCAGACTTTTCCCTGGAAAGAAAACTCACCAGTCCAGGTTCCTGATGTCAGTTTGTAGGGCTCCCTTGGCACTGTAACGGTAGCACAAGTTTGAGGTGGGGGCAGATGAAGTCTCGGAGATATCCTTTGATGTTCTTATGAGTTGCAGTCAGGCGCCTGCCCAAGGCCAGGGTGACCTTTGCTCTAATTCCAGCCCTTTTCCCTGAAAAGGAAACTCACCAGTCCAGGATCCTGATGTTAGTTTGTAGGGCACGCTTGGCACTTCCAGGGCAGCACAAGTTACATGTTGGGGCAGATGAAGTCTCGGAGATATCCTTTGATGTTCTTATGTGTTGCAGTCAGGCGCCTGCCCAAGGCCAGGGGGACCTTTGCTCTAATTCCAGCCCTTTTCCCTGAAAAGGAAACTCACCAGTCCAGGTTCCTGATGTCAGTTTGTAGGGCTCCCTTTGGGACTGTCAGGGCAGCACAAGTTTGAGGTGGGGACGGCTTTGTTCTGGGATGCATCCTTCAATGTCTGGATTTTGTGGAGTGAGGCGCCAGCTCAGGCCCAGGGGCCCCTGGGCACATTTCCCAGCCTTTTCCCTGGAAAGAAAACTCACCAGTCCAGGTTCCTGATGTCAGTTTGTAGGGCTCCCTTGGCACGGTACGGGCAGCACAAGTTTGAGGTGGGGACAACTTCGTTCTGGGAGATATTCTTTGATGTTCCTATTTGTTGCATTCAGACTCCCATCCGGGGTCCGGGGACCTGAGCGCAAATTCCAGCCTTTTTCCTGGGAAAGGAAATATAGCAGTCCAAGTTCCTGATGTCAGTTTCTAGGGAAGCATTGGGACTGTCAGGGCAGCGCAAGTTTGAGGTGGGGGCAGATGAAGTCTCGGAGATATCCTTTGATGTTCTTATGAGTTGCAGTGAGGCGCCTGCCCAAGGCCAGGCGGACCTTTGCTCTAATTCCAGCCCATTTCCCTGAAAAGGAAACTCACCAGTCCAGGTTCCTGATGTCAGTTTGTAGGGCTCCCTTTGGGACTGTCAGGGCAGCAGAAGTTTGAGGCCGGGACAGCTTTGTTCTGGGATGCATCCTTTGATGTTTGGAGGTTTTGGAGTGAGGTGCCAGCTCAGGGCCTGGGGCCCCTGGGCATGTTTCCCAGCCTTTTCCCTGGAAAGAAAACTCACCAGTCCAGGTTCCTGATGTCAGTTTGTAGGGCTCCCTTGGGACTCTCATGGCAGCGCAAGTTTGAGGTGGGGGCAGATGAAGTCTCGGAGATATCCTTTGATGTTCTTATATGTTGCAGTCAGGCGCCTGCCCAAGGCCAGGCGGACCTTTGCTCTAATTCCAGCCCTTTTCCCTGAAAAGGAAACTCACCAGTCCAGGTTCCTGATGTCAGTTTCTAGGGCTCCCTTGGGACTCTCAGGGCAGCGTAAGTTTGAGGTGGGGACAGATGAAGTGTCGGAGATATCCTTTGATGTTCTTATGAGTTGCAGTCAGGTGCCTGCCCAACGCCAGGGGGACCTTTGCTCTAATTCCAGCCCTTTTCCCTGAAAAGGAAACTCACCAGTCCAGGTTCCTGATGTCAGTTTGTAGGTCTCCCTTGGCACTGTACTGGCAGCAGAAGTTTGAGGTGGGGACAGCTTTGTTCTGGGATGCTTCCTTCGATGTTTGGAGTTTTTGGAGTGAGGTGCCAGCTCAGGGCCAGGGGCCCCTGGTCATATTTCCCAGCCTTTTCCCTGAGAAGGAAACTCACCAGTCCAGGTTCCTGATGTCTGTTTGTAGGGCTCCCTTGGCACTGTACTGGCAGCACAAGTTTGAGGTGGGGACAGCTTTGTTCTGGGATGCATCCTTCGATGTTTGGATTTTTTGGAGTGAGGCGCCAGCTCAGGGCCAGGGGCCCCTGGCATATTTTCCAGCCTTTTCCCTGAAAAGGAAACTCACCAGTCCAGGTTCCTGATGTCAGTTTGTAGGGCTCCCTTGGGACTCTCAAGGCAGCGCAAGTTTGAGGTGGGGGCAGATGAAGTCTCGGAGATATCCTTTGATGTTCTTATGAGTTGCAGTGAGGCGCCTGCCCAAGGCCAGGGGGACCTTTGCTCTAATTCCAGCCCTTTTCCCTGAAAAGCAAACTCACCAGTCCAGGTTCCTGATGTCAGTTTGTAGGGCTCCCTTTGGGACTGTCAGGGCAGCAGAAGTTTGAGGCCGGGACAGCTTTGTTCTGGGATGCATCCTTTGATGTTTGGAGGTTTTGGAGTGAGGTGCCAGCTCAGGGCCTAGGGCGCCTGGGCACATTTCCCAGCCTTTTCCCTGGAAAGAAAACTCACCAGTCCAGGATCCTGATGTCAGTTTGTAGGGCTCGCTTGGCACTCTCAGGGCAGCACAAGTTACATGTTGGGGCAGATGAAGTCTCGGAGATATCCTTTGATGTTCTTATGAGTTGCAGTCAGGTGCCAGCTCAGGGCCAGGGGACCTTTGTTGTAATTCCAGCCTTTTTCCCTGAAAAGGAAACTCACCAGGCCAGGTTCCTGATGTCAGTTTGTAGGTCTCCCTTGGCACTGTACTGGCAGCACAATTTTGAGGTGGGGACAGCTTTGTTCTGGGATGCATCCTTCGATGTTTGGAGCATTTGGAGTGAGGCGCCAGCTCAGGGCCAGGGGCCCCTGGGCACATTTCCCAGACTTTTCCCTGGAAAGGAAACTCACCAGTCCAGGTTCCTGATGTCAGTTTGTAGGGCTCCCTTGGGACTCTCAGGGCAGCACAAGTTTGAGGTGGGGGCAGATGAAGTCTCGGAGATATCCTTTGATGTTCTTATGAGTTACAGTCAGGTGCCTGCCCAAGGCCAGGGGGACCTTTGCTCTAATTCCAGCCCTTTTCCCTGAAAAGGAAACTCACCAGGCCAGGTTCCTGATGTCAGTTTGTAGGGCTCCCTTGGGACTCTCAGGGCAGCGCAAGTTTGAGGTGGGGACAGCTTTGTTCTGGAATGCTTCCTTCGATGTTTGGAGTTTTTGGAGTGAGGTGCCAGCTCAGGGCCAGGGGCCCCTGGGCACATTTCCCAGCCTTTTCCCTGGTAAGAAAACTCACCAGTCCAGGTTCCTGATGTCTGTTTGTAGGGCTCCCTTGGCACTGTACTGACAGCACAAGTTTGAGGTGGGGACAGCTTTGTTCTGGGATGCATCCTTCGATGTTTGTAGTTTTTGCATTCAGGCGCTAGCTCAGGGCCAGGGGCCCTGGGCACATACTTTGGCCAATTTCCCTGGGAAAGAAAACTCACAAGTCCAGGTTCCTGATGTCAGTTCGTAGGGATTCCTTGGGTCTACCAGGGCAACACAAGTTTGAGGTGGGGACAGCTTTGTTCGGGGATGCATCCTTCGATGTTTGGAGTATTTGGAGTGAGGCGCCAGCTCAGGGCCAGGGGCACCTGGAAATATTTTCCAGCCTTCTCCCTGGAAAGAAAACTCACCAGTCCAGGTTCCTGATGTCAGTTTGTAGGGCTCCCTTTGGGACTCTCAGGGCAGCGCAAGTTTGAGGTGGGGGCAGATGAAGTCTCGGAGATATCCTTTGATGTTCTTATTTTTGCAGTCAGGCGCCCACCCGGGGTCAGGGGACCTGTGCGCCAGTTCCAGACTTTTTCCCTGGGAAAGAAAGCTCACCAGTCCAGGATCCTGATGTCAGTTTGTAGGGCTCGCTTGGCACTCTCAGGGCAGCACAAGTTACATGTTGGGGCAGATGAAGTCTCGGAGATATCCTTTGATGTTCTTATGTGTTGCAGTCAGGTGCCTGCCCAAGGCCAGGGGGACCTTTGCTCTAATTCGAGCCCTTTTCCTTGAAAAGCAAACTCACCAGTCCAGGTTCCTGATGTCAGTTTGTAGGGCTCCCTTGGGACGGTCAGGGCAGCACAAGTTTGAGGCCGGGACAGCTTTGTTCTGGGATGCATCCTTTGATGTTTGGAGTTTTTGGAGTGAGGTGTCAGTACAGGGACTGGGGCACCTGGGCATATTTTCCAGCCTTTTCCCTGGAAAGAAAACTCACCAGTCCAGGTTCCTGATGTCAGTTTCTAGGGCTCCCTTGGGACTCTCAGGGCAGCGCAAGTTTGAGGTGGGGACAGCTTTGTCCTGGGATGCATCCTTCAGTGTTTCGATGTTTTGAAGTCAGGTGCCAGCTCAGGGGCAGGGACCTCTGGGCACATACTCTGGCCCTTTACCCTGGGAAAGAATACTCAAAGTCCAGTTTCTTGATGTCGGTTTGTAGTGCTCCCATGGGACTATCAGGGCAGTGCAAGTCTGAGATGGGGACAACTTTGTTCTGGGATGCATCCTTCGATGATTGGAGTTTTTGTAGTTCTGTGCCAGCTCATGCCCAGGGATCCCTGAGCACATACTCCAGCCCTTTTCCCTGGAAAGAAAACTCACCAGTCCAGGTTCCTAATGTCAGTTTGCAGGGCTCCCTTGGGACTGTCAGGGCAGCACAAGTTTGAGGTTGGAGGAGATGGTGTCTGGGTGATATCCTTCCATATTCGTATTTGTTGCAGTCAGGCGCCCGCCCAAGGCCAGGGGGTCCAGTGCTGTAATTCCAGCTCTTTTTCCTGGGAAAGAAAGCTCACCAGTTCCAGTTCTTGATGTCAGTTTGTAGTGCTCCCATGGGACTGTCAGGGCAGTGCAAGTTTGAGGTGGGGACAGCTGTGTTCTGGGATACATCCTTTGATGATTGGAGTTTTTGAAGTCAGGTTCCTGCTCAGGGCCAGGAGCCCCTGGGCCCATACTCCTGCCCTTTTCCCTTGGAAGAAAACTCACCAGTCCAGGTTCCTGATGTCAGTTTGTAGGGCTCCATTGGGACCATCAGGGCAGTACAAGTTTGAGGTGGGGGCAGATGGGGTCTGGGAAATATTCTTCGATGGTCATATTTGTTGCAGTCAGCTGCCCACCCAGGGCCAGGGGGTCCTGAGTGCCAATTCCAGACTTTTAGCCTGGGAAAGAAAACTCACCAGTCCAGGTTCCTGATGTCAGTTTGCGAGTTGTGCTTGGGATGTTTAAGATAACCCCTGATTAACATCAGGGCAGCTTGGGTCCACAACACATCCTTCTGCATTCAGATTTTCAGTGGGCGGCCCTTCTTTCATGGCCCCTGGGTCTTGGACTCTGTCACTGGCCCTATTCTCTGTGAAACATGGCTCACCCTCTACACTTCCTGGTTTCAATTTTAAGGAGGTGCTTGTCTCTTCCGGGGCAGGCAGAATTCTTGGTGGGAGCAGTTTTGCTCCAGGATAAATCCTGTGCCATTCAGAACAAAATGATGTAGAATGTCACTTGCAGCCACAGACCTCGTGATCCAACCTCTGCCCTTTTTCCCTATAAAACCAACCTCACCCTCTCTGTGTGTTGATGTCTCTTCACTGGAGGTGTGCTGCTCTCTAAGGGCAGCGAGAATTCCTGGTGTTGGCAGCTGTGGTCTGTGAGAAATCATTCACTGTTTGCAATTTTGGTAGCACCATTCCTGTTTGGCCAGGGGAAAGATTGTTAATTATCTTGGCAATGAAAATCTGGCACCCCATTGTTTAAGGGTCTGGCAAAGGGCTGTGTAGGGGAGGGAACACCCCACAGGACCTTTCTTCACCTTATCCCCCACTCTTAGGTGTAGCAGCTCCCCATGCGAGCAGCTGCTTTTAGTGCAGCTACCTGCGCACACCTGCACAGGGAGCTGCTAATCCAGAGGGGCTAACAGGGGTATCCCAAGCGTCCCTCCAGGAGCTACAGTCGGAACATCCAGCTGGGACCGGGGAGCAGCCGGACCCACCCGGGCACGGAGCATCCCTCTGAGAAAATGCAGAGGGCAGAGCCCTCTTGCCAAGGGGCAGCACCTGAGCAGGCCGGGCAGCATGTGGGGTTCCATAGGAGAGCTTTCAACTTTCCCCTTTTATTGTGTCAGTCCCTCCCTAGAACCCCAAGACCTTCCACAGCACTCCCAGAAAAAAGAGGGGTTATGGAGAGACAAGGGGTTTAAAGTATGGGAAAAAACTTCCTTTTCCATTATTTCTTGCTTTCAAATAATGAGGAAATGCACTTCCCCTGCAATTTTAATGGTCTCATTTGAAAGAGTCCCTGCCTTTTCTATGCTGTTAGGGGTGGTAATTGACAGGGAATCCCCATATTCCATTATTTTCCAGTTTAAATAGAGGGGGAAAACCTTGACAATGTTGTTTATGGGTTTGAATTAAGAGTAACCCTTTTTGTTGTCCTAAGGCTTAAATTGAGGGGGAAGCCCAGCTATCTCTCTTTCTTAAGGGTTTGGATTGAGGGGAAAATCCCTCTGTCTTCATAACTGGAGAGATTTAAATTGAGGAAAGCCTCTCTTTTCCCAGTATTCGAGGGGATTAAGTTAAAGGGCGGAAGCCATTTATTTGCCATGGTATCAGTGGAGGCAACTTCCCCATTTCTTCATTTTAAGGGATTAATTTGAAGGAGGCTCTTCTAAGATGCTTTTTCAGCATTTAAAACTACTTTTCAGGGCACTTCTTTCTGTGCCCTAGGACTAAGTACCTCAGAGAAAGGCAAGCCTAGCACGTACTTAACCTTTATGCTGCCCAGGAGCCTATTGTTTTTCTTATTGTTATTTATAATGTAGTTAGTCCTAATTAGCAGCCCCAAGGAGACTTAAACTGTTCATATAATTAGTGTTTTTCTCCACCCTTAGTCTCAGGTTGAGTACTACTTAGTAGTCACTGAGGAATAATTATATAAGTTAACAGCAAATTACCCAACTTATCTAGATATGCTGCCTAAAAACAAAGTTTTATTTCTTACCAGATTTTTTGCCCTTTTGCTCCAAGCAGTTGTAGAAAAAAGAAAGAGCTGTCATTTCCCTGAAGAGTTTTCTTCTATATCCAGCCCTTTCTTCTTGAATTCAAGCCAGAGGAGCCAAATAGCCACAGCTCCTCTGATGGCTTTTATACACTGTGGGGTTTGCCCCCTCCCTTTTCCCAGGTGCCACGGGAACGAGAGGCGGGCCCAATCAGGGGTATATTAACCCCAGCCTTTCCCAAGGGGCTTCATTCCCTCAGTGGGATCAGCTGGGGTAAGAGCTCTCCTCTCATTCAGATGAAGAGGCTCCTTTAGCTTAGCTTGTTCTCTGCAGCTGCTTTTGGGCTTCTAATGCAACAGAGACTTTGAAGATACTGCAAAAAAAACAACGTTGAACACAGGGAGTATTTAAATTCACAGTTTGGGGTTGAGTATTCAGGGCTGGTAAGGTGCTTTTGTAATTTCTGATTTTTTTCTTCTTTTTTTAGGAGGAGGGCAACTTCCAGTAATTGCAGTTTGTGTCAAGCGCAACATTTTTCCAGCAGATTCATCACAACGCAGAAGGCATCTGCACTGTGTCAAAGATGATGTGTGAGATGGTGGCTTCAGGTGAGTTGAGGATTGTGACTAGGAGAGGGAGAGTAAGCAGGGTACCGAGTTAGGAGTTATCCCGGTGGGGGTTTGCAGGCAGTAGGGTGAGAAACGGTGCGTATCTGCAAAGCTTTTCACAAGCATAGCAGAGGCATCCACGTGTCATACGGCACACAAGCTCATCCACCGAACTCACACAAATGCCACGTAGCTTTGCCTCTCTAACCCCGGTGCCACTCATCATAACAGCCATACCTTAGACTGAGGATGAGGCCGGAGACTTGAACACCCAGGCACACTCAGGAGAGGATAAGTAACTGACTTGCTGAGATTCGGCCCACATAGCACGAAACACAACCATTGATTATCCCGTTCTTTATTTTAGGAGACTAAGAGGCTAACAGGCTATCTCCTCTGAGCCAGACTCATTTCAGGTCCAAGGTGGATTCACATCACCAGTCATCCAAAAGATAAGTCAGGGCCAGGGCCTGGAGATGGGAGCAGTGTCTTCCTTCTGCACCCGATGGGGATTTTCATCCCCTGATATGTGCAAGATAAGTGCAGGGCTACAACCCACAGAGGGAATGGAAGAGAGGTGCCGGGTGGGATTCCCCAGGAGGGGTTTTTGAGTCAATTTTGGAGATGGGGATGCCCAAGAAGCGTCTCCTAAGGCCACCTAAAGGGAAAGCGTCTGTTTTGATCTCAGTGCTGAGCTGCTCAGGGCAGAGCAGTGCTGGCGTGTGTCCTGTCACTCATCTCTGGTGCACCCTATTATCTTTGCATCTCTCAGTCCTTTTTTCTCCTCAAAAGCTCTCTCTCCCTGTCCTGTGTCACAGGTGTCTGCACATATTTTTCCTGGAGCTGCTCTGCCCTGCTGCATAGCCTGTATTAGCACAAGTCCTGGGGACTTGAAATTTGTAATGCCGGGTGTAGTTGGGCTCTAGATTGTATCAGGAGGTTGCCATAACGTGTTTGGTGATGCTAAGTTGTCCTGCACCTGTTTGACACTAGTCCTAACTTCCTTTCAGATGCTGACAACTGAAATCAGTGGCAGAGGGCCCCAGTCCTGGGGGAGGGTGTTTCCATGAGCAGGTCAGTCATTGTTTGCATTTGCAGGGGAAGCCTAAATGGTGACTGTATTACAGCAGTGTTCTTTGCCTTTATTTTCAGGAGGTCCAGGCAGATAGCAGCAGTCAAGGCCAAGTGTGCCAGGTGAGCAGTGGACAAAAGCAGTTGTTTTTGCTCAGCTTTTACTTTTTGATTCAACTGTAAGCATCCATTCTTGTTTGTGTGCTTTAGGGAATCCACTCAGAGTATGCCAAGCCCCTGTCCCCAACAGCTGATGGCCTGGATTTCTTGTGCTTGTGAGCCTTCTGGAAGTATTGCTGGACTCTGAGATGAAGCCTTGAAATTTTGTATTTCACGATGGCAGCCAGGTAGCCTTTGGCAATGGCTGAGGAGTTGCGGTGAGTCGCTGAGGTAGGGAGGGGGAGCCAAGGTCCTCTTAGGTTTCAGCAATGCCGAGTCACTTTGCCTCTTCTTAACCCAGGCTGACCCTGCGATGACGGTGGCAGCCTCCGAGCCTGGCCAAAGTGAGCGGCCCGAGCATTCTTAGGAGAACGGTGAGTAGCGGGATTGCTGGGTTTTGTCCATTGTGCAGCTAAGATCATGCAGTGATGTTTGGTGTTCTCGATTGTAGTTGAGCACGGGACCACAGCCCGGTGACCATAGGACATTCCCCGCAGGCGAGGCAGCCTCCATTGGCACGCGATGTGGATTCTCATCCCCAGATGCCTGAGAGATAAGTATAGGGCTAAGGTCCACAGAGGGGATTAAAGTAGGGTGCTGGGAGGGCCTTATGAATGAGCTTTGGGGGCAGGGATGTGCAAGAAGTGTCCCCTTAGGCCAGCTAAAGGGAAAGTGTCTGTTTTGACCATAGCGCTGAGGTGCTCAGGGCAGAACAGTTCCGGTGTGTGTCCTGTCACTTGTCTCTGGTGCACTGTGTGTTCTTTGGGTCTCTCGGTCCTTTCTTCTCCTCAAAAGCTCTCTCTCCCTGTCCTGTGTCACGGGTGTCTGCATGTATTTGTCCCGCAGCTGCTCTGCCCTGCTGCGTAGCCTGTAATAGCACAAGTCCTAGGGACTTGAAATTTTTAATGCAGGATGTAGTTGGGCTCTAGATTTTATGGGGAGATAGACATAACATGTTTGGTGTTGTTAAGCTGTCCTGCAGCCGTTTGACACTAGTCCTAACTTCCTTTCAGATGCTGACAACTGAAATCAGTGGCAGAGAGCCCCAGTCCTGGGTGTGGTTTTTCCTATGTGCAGGTCAGTCATTGTTTACATTTGCAGGGGCAGCCTCAATGGTGACCGTCTTACAGCAGTGTTCTTTGCCTTTATTTTCAGGAGATCCAGGCAGACGGCAGCAGTCAAGGCCAAGTGTGCCAGGTGAGCAGTGGACCAAAGCAGTTGTTTTTGCTCAGCTTTTAGTTTTTGATTCAACTGTTAGCATCCATTCTTGTTTGTGTGCTTTAAGGAATCGACTCAAGAGTATGCCAAGCCTTTTTGACCGACAGCCGATGGCCTGGATTTCCTGTGCTTGTGAGCCTTCTGGAAGTATTGCTGGACTCTGAGATGAAGCCTTGAAATTTTGTATTTCACGATGGCTGCCAGGTAGCCCTTGGCACTGGCTGAGGAGTTGCGGTGAGTTGCTGAGGTAGGGAGGGGGAGCCAAGGTCCTCTTAGGTTTCAGCAATGCTGAGTCACTTTGTCTCTTCTTAACCCAGGCAGACCCTGCGATGACGGTGGCAGCCTCCGAGCCTGGCCAAAGTGAGCGGCCCGAGCATTCTTAGGAGAACGGTGAGTAGCGGGATTGCTGGGTGTTGTCCATTGTGCAGCTAAGATCTTGCAGTGATGTTTGGTGTTCTCCATTGTAGCTGAGCACGGGACCACAGCCCGGTGACCATTGGACATTCCCCGCAGGCGAGGCAGCCTCCATTGGGACGCGATGTGGATTCTCCTCCCCAGATGCCCAAGAGATAAGTATAGGGCTCAGACCCATAGAGGGATGAAAGAGGATGTACTGGGAGGGCCTTTTGAATCAGCTTTGGGAGCGGGGTTGTGCAAGAATTGTCCCCTTAAGCCAGCTAAAGGGGAAGTGTCTGTTTTGATCACAGTTCTGAGGTGCTCAGGGCAGAGCAGTTCCGGTGTGTGTCCTGTCACTTGTTTCTGGTGCACTGTGTGTTCTTTGGGTCTCTCGGTTCTTTCTTCTCCTCAAAAGCTCTCTCTCCCTGTCCTGTGTCACGGGTGTCTGCACGTATTTTTCCCGGAGCTGATCTGCCCTGCTGCATAGCCTGTAATAGCGCAAGTCCTGGGGACTTGAAATTGGCAGTGCAGGGTGTAGTTGGGCTCTAGATTGTATTAGGATATTGACATAACATGTTTGGTTCTGCTAAGTTGTCCTGCAGCCATTTGACACTAGTCCTAACTTCCTTTCAGATGCTGACAACTGAAATCAGTGGCAGAGGGCCCCAGTCTTGTGTGGAGATTTTCCCATGAGCAGGTCAGTCATTGTTTGCATTTGCAGGGGCAGCCTAAATGGTGACCGTGTTACAGCAGTGTTCTTTGCCTTTATTTTCAGGAGGTCCAGGCAGATAGCAGCAGTCAAGGCCAAGTGTGCCAGGTGAGCAGTGGACAAAAGCAGTTGTTCTTGCTAAGCTTTCCGTTTTTGGTGTGACTCTAAGCATCTATTCTTGTTTGTGTGCTTTAGGGAATCGACTCGGAGTACGCATACCTCTGTTACCAACCGGCTGATGGACCAGGTTTCATGCACTTTGGATCTCTCTGGAAGCATTACAGGACCCTGTGACGGAGCCTTCCAGTCCTGCATTTCAAGGTCCCATCTGAGTAGCCCTGAGGAATGGCTGCGGAGTTGCGGTGAGTCCCAGAGGCAGGGAGGGGGGTGTGAGAGTACAGTCACGTTTCAGCAATGTCATGTCGCCTTGTCTCCACTTAACCTAGGCGTACCCTGCAATGACGGCGTCGGAATCCAAGCATGTCTGAAGCGTGCAGGCCAAGAACCCGGGCATTCTGAGGAGGACGGTGAGTAGCAGAATTACAAGTTTTTGGCCGATGTGCTGTTCAGACCGTGCACTGATGTTTAGTTTTCTTTGTCTTGGCAGACCCAGAGGTGACAGCTGGAACTTAGCAGACAGGCAGATGGCCATCTTCTACACTCAAGAGGGATTTGCATCCCCAGCTGCGTGCAAGATAAGTGGAGGGTTATGACCCACAGAGGGGATGAAAGAGGGGTGCTGGGTTGGGACTTTCTAGAAGGGGTTTTTTGTGTCAGTTTTGGAGACGGGGATGTGCAAGAAGCATCTCCTTAGGCCACCTAAAGGGAAAGTGTCTGTTTTGACCACAGTGCTGAGGTGCTCAGGGCAGAGCAGTTCCAGTGTGTGTCCTGTCACTTGTCTCTGGTGCACTCTGTGTTCTTTGGGTCTCTCAGTCCTTTCTTCTCTTCAAAAGCTCTCTGTCCCTGTCCTGTGTCACGGGTGTCTACACATATTTTTCCTGGAGCTGCTCTGCCCTGCTGCACAGCCTGTAATAGCACAAGTCCTGGGGACTTGAAATTGGTAATGCCAGGTGTAGTTGGGCTCTAGATTGTATCAGGAGTTTGCCATAACATGTTTGGTGATGCTAAGTTGTCCTGCAGCCGTTTGACATTAGTCCTAATTTCCTTTCAGATGCAGACAATTCAAATCTGTGGCAGAGGGCCCCAGTCCTGGGCCAGGGTGTTTCTATGTGCAGGTCAGTCATTGTTTGCATTTGCAGGGGAAGCCTAAATGGTGACTGTATTACAGCGGTGCTCTTTACCTTTATTTTCAGGAGGTCCAGGCAGACAGCAGCAGTCAAGGCCAAGTGTGCCAGGTGAGCAGTGGGCCAAAGCAGTTGTTTGTGCTCAGCTTTTACTTTTTGATTCAACTGTAAGCATCCATTCTTGTTTGTGTGCTTTAGGGAATCGACTCAGAGTATGCCAAGCCTTTGTGACCGACAGCCGATGGCCTGGATTTCCTGTGCTTGTGAGCCCTTTGGAAATATTGCAGGACTCTGAGATGAAGCCTTGAAATTTTGTATTTAAAGATGGCATCCAGGTAGTCCTTGGCAATGGCAGAGGAGTTGGGGTGAGTCACCGAGGTAGGGAGGGGGAGCCAAGGTCCTCTTAGGTTTCAGCAATGCTGAGTCACTTTGTCTCTTCTTAACCCAGGCAGACCCTGCGATGACAGTGGCAGCCTCCGAGCCTGGCCAAAGTGAGCGGCCCGAGCATTCTTAGGAGAACGGTGAGTAGCGGGATTGCTGGGTTTTGTCCATTGTGCAGCTAAGATCATGCAGTGATGTTTGGTGTTCTCGATTGTAGCTGAGCACGGGACCACAGCCCGGTGACCATAGGACATTCCCTGCAGGCGAGGCAGCCTCCATTCACACGTGACATGGATTCTCATCCCCAGATGCCCAAGAGATAAGTATAGGGCTCAGACCCATAGAGGGATGAAAGAGGGTGTGCTGGGAGGGCCTTTTGAATCAGCTTTGGGAGCGGGGATGTGCAAGAATTGTCCCCTTAGGCCAGCTAAAGGGAAAGTGTCTGTTTTGACCACAGTGCTGAGGTGCTCAGGGCAGAGCAGTGCCGGTGTGTGTCCTGTCACTTGTCTCTGGTGCACTCTGTGATCTTTGGGTCTCTCAGTCCTTTCTTCTCCTCAAAAGCTCTCTCTCCCTGTCCTGTGTCACGGGTGTCTGCACGTATTTTTCCCGGAGCTGATCTGCCCTGCTGCATAGCCTGTAATAGCGCAAGTCCTGGGGACTTGAAATTGGCAGTGCAGGGTGTAGTTGGGCTCTAGATTTTATGGGGATATTGACATAACATGTTTGGTTCTGCTAAGTTGTCCTGCAGCCATTTGACACTAGTCCTAACTTCCTTTTAGATGCAGACAGTCCAAATCAGTGGCAGAGGGCCCCAGTCTTGTGTGGGGATTTTCCCATGAGCAGGTCAGTCATTGTTTGCATTTGCAGGGGCAGCCTAAATGGTGACCGTGTTACAGCAGTGTTCTTTGCCTTTATTTTCAGGAGGTCCAGGCAGATAGCAGCAGTCAAGGCCAAGTGTGCCAGGTGAGCAGTGGACAAAAGCAGTTGTTCTTGCTAAGCTTTCCGTTTTTGGTGTGACTCTAAGCATCTATTCTTGTTTGTGTGCTTTAGGGAATCGACTCAGAGTACGCATACCTCTGTTACCAACCGGCTGATGGACCAGGTTTCATGCACTTTGGATCTCTCTGGAAGCATTACAGGACCCTGTGACGGAGCCTTCCAGTCCTGCATTTCAAGGTCCCATCTGAGTAGCCCTGAGGAATGGCTGCGGAGTTGCGGTGAGTCCCAGAGGCAGGGAGGGGGGTGTGAGAGTACAGTCACGTTTCAGCAATGTCATGTCGCCTTGTCTCCACTTAACCTAGGCGTACCCTGCAATGACGGCGTCGGAATCCAAGCACGTCTGAAGCGTGCAGGCCAAGAACCCGGGCATTCTGAGGAGGACGGTGAGTAGCAGAATTACAAGTTTTTAGCCGATGTGCTGCTAAGACCGTGCACTGATGTTTAGTTTTCTTTGTCTTGGCAGACCCAGAGGTGACAGCTGGAACTTAGCAGACAGGCAGATGGCCACCTTCTACACTCAAGAGGGATTTGCATCCCCAGCTGCGTGCAAGATAAGTGGAGGGTTATGACCCACAGAGGGGATGAAAGAGGGGTGCTGGGTTGGGACTTTCTAGAAGGGGTTTTTTGTGTCAGTTTTGGAGACGGGGATGTGCAAGAAGCATCTCCTTAGGCCACCTAAAGGGAAAGTGTCTGTTTTGACCACAGTGCTGAGGTGCTCAGGGCAGAGCAGTTCCAGTGTGTGTCCTGTCACTTGTCTCTGGTGCACTCTGTGTTCTTTGGGTCTCTCAGTCCTTTCTTCTCTTCAAAAGCTCTCTGTCCCTGTCCTGTGTCACGGGTGTCTGCACATATTTTTCCCGGAGCTGCTCTGCCCTGCTGCATAGCCTGTAACAACACAAGTCCTGGGGACTTGAAATTGGTAATGCCAGGTGTAGTTGGGCTCTAGATTGTATCAGGAGTTTGCCGTAACATGTTTGTAATTTGAGCAAAGGACCACAGCCCAGTACTCTCATGTTTCAGTAATGCCATGTTGTCTTGTCTCCACTTAACCTAGGTGTACCCTGCGATGATGGCATCAGAGTCCAAGCACGCTTGAAGCGTGCATGCCAGGAACCCAGGCATTCTGAGGAGGACGGTGAGTAGCAGAATTACAAGTTTTTAGCCGATGTGCTGCTAAGACCGTGCACTGATGTTTAGTTTTCTCTCTCTTGGCAGACCAAGAGGTGACAGCTGGAACTTAGCAGACAGGCAGATGGCCACCTTCTACACTCAAGAGGGATTTGCATCCCCAGCTGCGTGCAAGATAAGTGGAGGGTTATGACCCACAGAGGGGATGGAAGTGGGGTGCTGAGTTAGGACTTCCTGGAAGGGGTTTTTGTGTCAGTTTTGGATAAGAGGATGTCCAAGAAGTGTCTCCTTCAGCCACCTAAAGGCAAAAAGTGTCTGTTTTGACCACAGTGCTGAGGTGCTCAGGGCAGAGCAGTTCCAGTGTGTGTCCTGTCACTTGTCTCTGGTGCACTCTGTGTTCTTTGGGTCTCTCAGTCCTTTCTTCTCTTCAAAAGCTCTCTGTCCCTGTCTTGTGTCACGGGTGTCTACACATATTTTTCCTGGAGCTACTCTGCCCTGTTGCATAGCCTGTAACAACACAAGTCCTGGGGACTTGAAATTTGTAATGCCTGGTGTAGTTGGGCTCTAGATTGTATGGGGCTATTCATATAACTTTTTGGTGCTGCTAAATTTACTGCAGCTGTTTGACACTAGTCAAGTTCCTTTCAGATGCTGACAGTTCAAATCTGCGGCAGAGGGCCCCAGTCCCGGGGGAGGGTGTTGCCATTAGCGGGTCAGTCATTGTTTGCATTGGCAGGGGAAGCCTCAATGGTGAATGTGTTACCACAGTGTTCTTTGCCTTTATTTTTAGGAGGTCCAGGCAGACAGCAGCAGTCAAGGCCAAGTGTGCCAGGTGAGCAGTGGACAGAAGGAGTTGTTCTGAATCAGGTCTCAATTTCTGGTGCAATTCTAAGCATCCATTCTTGGTTCCTTTGTTTTATTTTAGGCAGTCATCTTGCAAGATGTCTCCGGTCCGGATGTCCAAGGCCAGGTGAGTTCAAGTGTAAGGTCTGGGTGTGTATATTTTTCAGGTCAGGGGGATGTTGTTTTCACAGTTTCTGAGTGTGGGTTTTTTTTGCTTTGTGTTTTTGCAGGTGCTGTCGCTGCCCGAGCTGTGTGAAGGAACAGAGGCGAGCGGGTGAGTTGGCATTTAGGCACGGTGACTCACAGGTGACCGTTACGCAGCAGCATGTTTAAGCGTGTACCTTTTTGTTTTCCAGGTATCCTCCAGGCAGCCGGTGGAGTCAAATTGAGATTTCAGGTGAGCCGGGGCGGCGGTGTGTCGGAGTTTCGGGGATTTCTCTTTTTGTGCGCACTAGTTGAATTTTCCGTTTTGTCTTAGGTACCCTGAGGAGGAGCGTAGCTGAAGTTTGGAAACGGGAGCGCCGAAGCTGATGCAGAGAACGTCTCGCCGTGGGATTCCATCCGGTCATCTTGCAAAAGCTAAGTGCTGGGGCCAGTAGGTGGGAGCTGGGGGGGAAAACCTTTACTAGTACAGGAGGCTATTTGATGTTAGCTCAGAGAAGAGGCCCATAGTGGGACGGGCCCCTCGGGAGCAAAGGGAGAGGGTTTCTCCTCAGCCCCCCCAGAGTCGTCGCCGGGCAGGGCAGTTCCGATCCCTATCCGCGTTCTCGTGACGTTCGCATCGGCGGCCTTCTTCGACTCTCGACGTCGTCGTGGATCTCTTCACCGTAGGAGCACGCCTTCACGTCCGCAGCTATAGCCACGGTCACCCTGTAGTCATTTCTTCCTTCTCTAGGCCTACTGAGCTTCTTAGGCTTCCTCTTAAGTGCTTTGGCACTAACATCTTGAAAGGAGTTACACATCATCATCAAGTGCTATTGCCCTAGGGCTCTCTTTCCTTTGGCATCATCAGCCCATGGCTCATCTTGGCTTAGGAATCTTGGGTCCATAAGATGAAATTGCCAGGCAGTTTCCACTTGTGTCCGTGTCCCGTTGTCTGTGTCCGTGTCCCGTTGTCTGTGTCATAGGTCTTTGTTACATCTCCATGCTTTAGCAGCATCATTTTTTTGCCGTATCGGCCATATTTTGCTCACATACCTTTCCGGATATCAATTATTCCGGCATCTTTACATATTTACTTTTTTGGGACCGAAAGATGTACACGAGATGTTCTCATTCATCTTCATTCTCAGTTTTGGTAGCCTTTCTCTCGGACTTCCGTACAGAGCTTATTAGCCCCTTATCACCTGACCACAGTAGTTCTGTAGCATCTGCCTTCTCAAAGGATATAGGGCTTAAAAATTAGTCTTCTGGAGAATTGTATCAAGTCCTCACTTATCTCTTATCTCCGTCAGCTTATGTCGCGCCTACCTACATCGGCTTATATCGTACACGCGCATGTTACGCCTACCTAGGTTGGCTTATGTTGTTTGCGCTTATACTGTATGTACCTAACGTTGGCTTGTGTTGTTTGCGCTTATACTGTATGTACCTACCTTGGCTTATGTTGTTTGCGCTTATACTGTATGTACCTAACGTTGGCTTATGTTGTTTGCGCTTATACTGTATGTACCTACCTTGGCTTATGTTGTTTGCGCTTATACTGTATGTACCTAACGTTGGCTTATGTTGTTTGCACTTATACTGTATGTACCTAACGTTGGCTTATGTTGTTTGCGCTTATACTGTATGTACCTACCTTGGCTTATGTTGTTTGCGCTTATACTGTACGTACCTAACGTTGGCTTATGTTGTTTGCACTTATACTGTATGTACCTACCTTGGCTTATGTTGTTTGCGCTTATACTGTATGTACCTAACGTTGGCTTATGTTGTTTGCGCTTATACTGTATGTACCTAAGGTTGGCTTATGTTGTTTGCGCTTATACTGTATGTACCTAAGGTTGGCTTATGTTGTATGCACCTCTGTTGTGCCAATTAGGATCGGAGCTGCCTTGCCCGGCCACGTAGTTACGCTTAGGTAGAGCAGTTATAAAACTTTGCCATTCATCTGTCCTCTACGGGGTTTCGGGTACAACAGCGATGGGCCCAGAGTCTGTGTAGCTCCTAGCTCTCAGATAGTCAGTCATTGACCGCCTCCCCTTGTCTCATAGGTCGCCGGGTGCCTACAGGATTTCCCGGAATCCACCATTCGACATCGAGGAGCTGCGGTCAGAAGATGCGTTTAAAGCATATTCTTCAGCGTATTCTTTCACGTAAGGGTGGCAGCCAGCCTGTCAGCAGAAGAACGTGTGAGAGTGCGATTGTCTGTGTCTGTCTGTAAGGGTTTGTGTGTACTTGTGTCTGCAGCTGTGTGTCTGCAGCAGTTATAACCTTGTGTGTATTGCCTTTCAGGTTTTTCACTCATTTTTAAATTTAGAATAAAAAATCCCCAGCCGGGGGGTTTTTTTTTTTTCCCCCCGGCTGGGTTTTTTTTTCCTCGGTCCCGGCCGGTCAGCGAGGCGACGTTCATCGCCAAAGTTGGGGCGCCTACCGCCCCGGGACCGAGGTTTTCGTCAGGCAGGAGGAATTTTTGGGAGTCTCCCGGGAGCCACGTTCCCGAGGAGCGTCACGACCGAGCGTCGGCGGCCAGGGCTTAGCGGAGCGGTCGAGACGAGAGCGAGGGTGGGTTTGCGTGTAAGCCGAAGGAGTGCTGTGTGTGTGAAGCAGTCATAACCTTGTGCATATTGCCTTTCAGGTTTTTCCACTCATTTTTAAATTTAGAATAAAAAATCCCCAGCCGGGGGGTTTTTTTTTTTTCCCCCCGGCTGGGTTTTTTTTTCCTCGGTCCCGGCCGGTCAGCGAGGCGACGTTCATCGCCAAAGTTAGGGCGCCGACCGCCCCGGGACCGAGGTTTTCGTCAGGCAGGAGGATTTTTTGGGAGTCTCCCGGGAGCCACGTTCCCGAGGAGCGTCACGACCGAGCGTCGGCGGCCAGGGCTTAGCGGAGCGGTCGAGACGAGAGCGAGTGTGGGTTTGCGTGTAAGCCGAAGGAGTGCTGTGTGTGTGAAGCAGTCATAACCTTGTGCATATTGCCTTTCAGGTTTTTCCACTCATTTTTAAATTTAGAATAAAAAATCCCCAGCTGGGGGGTTTTTTTTTTTTCCCCCCGGCTGGGTTTTTTTTTCCTCGGTCCCGGCCGGTCAGCGAGGCGACGTTCATCGCCAAAGTTGGGGCGCCGACCGCCCCGGGACCGAGGTTTTCGTCAGGCAGGAGGATTTTTTGGGAGTCTCCCGGGAGCCACGTTCCCGAGGAGCGTCACGACTGAGCGTCGGCGGCCAGGGCTTAGCGGAGCGGTCGAGACGAGAGCGAGTGTGGGTTTGCGTGTAAGCCGAAGGAGTGCTGTGTGTGTGAAGCAGTCATAACCTTGTGCATATTGCCTTTCAGGTTTTTCCACTCATTTTTAAATTTAGAATAAAAAATCCCCAGCCGGGGGGTTTTTTTTTTTTCCCCCCGGCTGGGTTTTTTTTTCCTCGGTCCCGGCCGGTCAGCGAGGCGACGTTCATCGCCAAAGTTGGGGCGCCGACCGCCCCGGGACCGGGGTTTTCGTCAGGCAGGAGGAATTTTTGGGAGTCTCCAGGGAACCACGTTCCCGAGGAGGGACGACGCCTCAGGTGTCAGAATGCAGTTGCAGCGAATGTGAGTTTGTGCGCAACAGGAAGGGGGCGTGCAGGTCGGCCGAGAGTTTCGTGCCGTTTTTGTTCCGGGCGCGTCATAACAATAAAAGCGTAAAGGGCTCGTCTGAAACGGTTATATTGCGTCAATATGTATTTGGCTTGTAGTACATTATATTGTTCTGTATCTGCAGTTGTTCCTGTCTTTTGATGTATTTTGCTGTATGTAAATTGGACTTGTACTTGTGTGCCCAGGTACGATGTATTTTTAATTGTATTTGTATCTGTACTCACATTTGTATACCTTGTTTCCCTGTGTATTGCTGAAGTGTATATTAAAGGAATAAAGATTAATCAGCCCTAATAACAATTCCCCTCACCCTCTGCCCCGCCCACCATTCGTGTCGCGTCTTTCTTCGGTGTGGTCGCGTCATCATTTTAACCCTATTTCTCCCTCTGCCTCTTACTTTCCTCTTTAGTCTATTCCTCACTTTATCCTTCCACATCTAACTCTTTCTCTGTCTCTGGCTGTGTTTCCTTTGTTTCAATTTCTAACACATCTCTATGTTTCTCTAACCCTGTCTATTTTTTCTAGTCCTCTACATGTATTTCCCCATGTCTCTTTGTATGTCTCTTTCAATCTAGGTTTCACTGCATTTTCTTCTTCTTCTTTTTTTCTCTTTGTCACCCTTTGTCTTTCTAACACTCGCTATCCTTTTCTTTGTCTCTAACACTTTTTTGTTTTCTGTCTAACTTTAACTCTTTTGTCTTTCTAACTCTCTGTTTCTTTCCCTCTCGAACCCTACCTTTTGTTCCGTCTCTATTTCTTTTTTTCCTCGTCCATTTCCTTTTCTCTTTCATTTCAAGCGCTTCCTTTTCTGTTTGCGTTTCACTCTTTTTCTCTTTACTCTTTCTGATCTGACTTTTTTGGTTTTTCTTTTCTCTCTAACTCTTTCATTTTTCTTTCTCTGTCTCCTCCTCACTCTCTCCTCTTGTTCTCACTGTCTCTTCTTATTCTACTCACTCTCTCCTCCTCACTCTCTCTTCTTATTCTTCTCACTCTGACTCTCTCCTCCTCACTCTCTCCTCTTGTTCTCACTGTCTCTTCTTCTTATTCTACTCACTCTCTCCTCCTCACTCTCTCTTCTTATTCTTCTCACTCTCTCTCCTCCTCACTCTCTCCTCTTGTTCTCACTGTCTCTTCTTCTTATTCTACTCACTCTCTCCTCCTCACTCTCTCTTCTTATTCTTCTCACTCTGACTCTCTCCTCCTCACTCTCTCTTCTTATTCTTCTCACTCTCTCTCCTCCTCACTCTCTCCTCTTGTTCTCACTGTCTCTTCTTCTTATTCTACTCACTCTCTCCTCCTCACTCTCTCTTCTTATTCTTCTCACTCTGACTCTCTCCTCCTCACTCTCTCCTCTTGTTCTCACTGTCTCTTCTTCTTATTCTACTCGCTCTCTCCTCCTCACTCTCTCTTCTTATTCTTCTCACTCTGACTCTCTCCTCCTCACTCTCTCTTCTTATTCTTCTCACTCTGACTCTATTCTTCTCACTCTGACTCTCTCCTCCTCACTCTCTCTTCTTATTCTTCTCACTCTGACTCTATTCTTCTCACTCTGACTCTCTCCTCCTCACTCTCTCCTCTTGTTCTCACTGTCTCTCCTTCTTCTTCTTCTCACTCTCTTCTTCTCACTCTCTCCTCTTCTTCCTCTCACTCTCTCTTCTTTTTCCTCTCTTTCTCTTCCTTTCTAAACTTAGAATAAAAAAGCAGCAGTAGAAATTTTCATGCTCCCAGGGAGTAAAAAAAAAAAAAAAAAACATTTAAAAGAGAAATTTTTACTCCCTGGGAGCATCAAAATTTCTACTGCTGCACCAGACTTTATATTTTTCTTCTTTTTATATATATATACTATATAGTATATATATATAAAAAGAAGAAAAATATATAGTATATATATATACTATATACATAATAGGGGTTCTAGTAGGTAGCCCCGACCCCTCCTCCTCTCCCCGCCCCCAGCCACTCCCCCGACGCTCACCCCGCCCCCAGCCACTCCCCCGACGCTCACCCCGCCCCTTGCCACTCCCCCGACGCTCACCCCGCCCCTAGCCACTCCCCCGACGCTCACCCCGCCCCCAGCCACTCCCCCGACGCTCACCCCGCCCCTTGCCACTCCCCCGACGCTCACCCCGCCCCCAGCCCCTCCCCCGACGCTCACCCCGCCCCCAGCCACTCCCCCGACGCTCACCCCGCCCCTTGCCACTCCCCCGACGCTCACCCCGCCCCCAGCCCCTCCCCTAACCCTAACCCCGCCCCTAACCACTCCCCCGACCCCGCCCCAAGCCCCTCCCCAACCCTAACCCCGCCCCCAGCCCCTCCCCTAACCCTAACCCCGCCCCTAACCACGCCCCCGACCCCGCCCCCAGCCCCTCCCCTAACCCTAACCCCGCCCCCAGCCCCTCCCCTAACCCTAACCCCGCCCAGGCAGGGGGGCGTGTCGGGGGGCGGAGCCGGGGGCGTGTCGGGGGGCGGAGCCGGGGGCGTGTCGGGGGGCGGAGCCGGGGGGCGTGTCGGGGGGCGTGTCGGGGGGCGGAGCAGGGGGGCGGAGCAGGGGGGCGGAGCAGGGGGGCGGAGCAGGGGGGCGTGTCGGGGGGCGTGTCGGGGGGCGGAGCGGTGGGCGTGTCGGGGGGCGGAGCCGGGGGGCGTGTCGGGGGGCGGAGCGGTGGGCGTGTCGGGGGGCGGAGCGGTGGGCGTGTCGGGGGGCGGAGCGGTGGGCGTGTCGGGGGGCGGAGCCGGGGGGCGTGTCGGGGGGCGGAGCGGGGGGCGTGTCGGGGGGCGGAGCGGGGGGCGTGTCGGGGGGCGTGTCGGGGGGCGTGTCGGGGGGCGGAGCGGGGGGCGGAGCGGGGGGCGTGTCGGGGGGCGTGTCGGGGGGCGTGTCGGGGGGCGGAGCGGGGGGCGTGTCGGGGGGCGTGTCGGGGGGCGTGTCGGGGGCGGAGCGGGGGGCGGAGCGGGGGGCGGAGCGGGGGGCGGAGCGGGGGGCGGAGCGGGGGGGTTAGGGTTAGGGTTAGGGTTAGGGTTAGGGTTAGGGTTAGGGTTAGGGTTAGGGTTAGGGTTAGGGTTAGGGTTAGGGTTAGGGTTAGGGTTAGGGTTAGGGTTAGGGTTAGGGTTAGGGTTAGGGTTAGGGTTAGGGTTAGGGTTAGGGTTAGGGTTAGGGTTAGGGTTAGGGTTAGGGTTAGGGTTAGGGTTAGGGTTAGGGTTAGGGTTAGGGTTAGGGTTAGGGTTAGGGTTAGGGTTAGGGTTAGGGTTAGGGTTAGGGTTAGGGTTAGGGTTAGGGTTAGGGTTAGGGTTAGGGTTAGGGTTAGGGTTAGGGTTAGGGTTAGGGTTAGGGTTAGGGTTAGGGTTAGGGTTAGGGTTAGGGTTAGGGTTAGGGTTAGGGTTAGGGTTAGGGTTAGGGTTAGGGTTAGGGTTAGGGTTAGGGTTAGGGTTAGGGTTAGGGTTAGGGTTAGGGTTAGGGTTAGGGTTAGGGTTAGGGTTAGGGTTAGGGTTAGGGTTAGGGTTAGGGTTAGGGTTAGGGTTAGGGTTAGGGTTAGGGTTAGGGTTAGGGTTAGGGTTAGGGTTAGGGTTAGGGTTAGGGTTAGGGTTAGGGTTAGGGTTAGGGTTAGGGTTAGGGTTAGGGTTAGGGTTAGGGTTAGGGTTAGGGTTAGGGTTAGGGTTAGGGTTAGGGTTAGGGTTAGGGTTAGGGTTAGGGTTAGGGTTAGGGTTAGGGTTAGGGTTAGGGTTAGGGTTAGGGTTAGGGTTAGGGTTAGGGTTAGGGTTAGGGTTAGGGTTAGGGTTAGGGTTAGGGTTAGGGTTAGGGTTAGGGTTAGGGTTAGGGTTAGGGTTAGGGTTAGGGTTAGGGTTAGGGTTAGGGTTAGGGTTAGGGTTAGGGTTAGGGTTAGGGTTAGGGTTAGGGTTAGGGTTAGGGTTAGGGTTAGGGTTAGGGTTAGGGTTAGGGTTAGGGTTAGGGTTAGGGTTAGGGTTAGGGTTAGGGTTAGGGTTAGGGTTAGGGTTAGGGTTAGGGTTAGGGTTAGGGTTAGGGTTAGGGTTAGGGTTAGGGTTAGGGTTAGGGTTAGGGTTAGGGTTAGGGTTAGGGTTAGGGTTAGGGTTAGGGTTAGGGTTAGGGTTAGGGTTAGGGTTAGGGTTAGGGTTAGGGTTAGGGTTAGGGTTAGGGTTAGGGTTAGGGTTAGGGTTAGGGTTAGGGTTAGGGTTAGGGTTAGGGTTAGGGTTAGGGTTAGGGTTAGGGTTAGGGTTAGGGTTAGGGTTAGGGTTAGGGTTAGGGTTAGGGTTAGGGTTAGGGTTAGGGTTAGGGTTAGGGTTAGGGTTAGGGTTAGGGTTAGGGTTAGGGTTAGGGTTAGGGTTAGGGTTAGGGTTAGGGTTAGGGTTAGGGTTAGGGTTAGGGTTAGGGTTAGGGTTAGGGTTAGGGTTAGGGTTAGGGTTAGGGTTAGGGTTAGGGTTAGGGTTAGGGTTAGGGTTAGGGTTAGGGTTAGGGTTAGGGTTAGGGTTAGGGTTAGGGTTAGGGTTAGGGTTAGGGTTAGGGTTAGGGTTAGGGTTAGGGTTAGGGTTAGGGTTAGGGTTAGGGTTAGGGTTAGGGTTAGGGTTAGGGTTAGGGTTAGGGTTAGGGTTAGGGTTAGGGTTAGGGTTAGGGTTAGGGTTAGGGTTAGGGTTAGGGTTAGGGTTAGGGTTAGGGTTAGGGTTAGGGTTAGGGTTAGGGTTAGGGTTAGGGTTAGGGTTAGGGTTAGGGTTAGGGTTAGGGTTAGGGTTAGGGTTAGGGTTAGGGTTAGGGTTAGGGTTAGGGTTAGGGTTAGGGTTAGGGTTAGGGTTAGGGTTAGGGTTAGGGTTAGGGTTAGGGTTAGGGTTAGGGTTAGGGTTAGGGTTAGGGTTAGGGTTAGGGTTAGGGTTAGGGTTAGGGTTAGGGTTAGGGTTAGGGTTAGGGTTAGGGTTAGGGTTAGGGTTAGGGTTAGGGTTAGGGTTAGGGTTAGGGTTAGGGTTAGGGTTAGGGTTAGGGTTAGGGTTAGGGTTAGGGTTAGGGTTAGGGTTAGGGTTAGGGTTAGGGTTAGGGTTAGGGTTAGGGTTAGGGTTAGGGTTAGGGTTAGGGTTAGGGTTAGGGTTAGGGTTAGGGTTAGGGTTAGGGTTAGGGTTAGGGTTAGGGTTAGGGTTAGGGTTAGGGTTAGGGTTAGGGTTAGGGTTAGGGTTAGGGTTAGGGTTAGGGTTAGGGTTAGGGTTAGGGTTAGGGTTAGGGTTAGGGTTAGGGTTAGGGTTAGGGTTAGGGTTAGGGTTAGGGTTAGGGTTAGGGTTAGGGTTAGGGTTAGGGTTAGGGTTAGGGTTAGGGTTAGGGTTAGGGTTAGGGTTAGGGTTAGGGTTAGGGTTAGGGTTAGGGTTAGGGTTAGGGTTAGGGTTAGGGTTAGGGTTAGGGTTAGGGTTAGGGTTAGGGTTAGGGTTAGGGTTAGGGTTAGGGTTAGGGTTAGGGTTAGGGTTAGGGTTAGGGTTAGGGTTAGGGTTAGGGTTAGGGTTAGGGTTAGGGTTAGGGTTAGGGTTAGGGTTAGGGTTAGGGTTAGGGTTAGGGTTAGGGTTAGGGTTAGGGTTAGGGTTAGGGTTAGGGTTAGGGTTAGGGTTAGGGTTAGGGTTAGGGTTAGGGTTAGGGTTAGGGTTAGGGTTAGGGTTAGGGTTAGGGTTAGGGTTAGGGTTAGGGTTAGGGTTAGGGTTAGGGTTAGGGTTAGGGTTAGGGTTAGGGTTAGGGTTAGGGTTAGGGTTAGGGTTAGGGTTAGGGTTAGGGTTAGGGTTAGGGTTAGGGTTAGGGTTAGGGTTAGGGTTAGGGTTAGGGTTAGGGTTAGGGTTAGGGTTAGGGTTAGGGTTAGGGTTAGGGTTAGGGTTAGGGTTAGGGTTAGGGTTAGGGTTAGGGTTAGGGTTAGGGTTAGGGTTAGGGTTAGGGTTAGGGTTAGGGTTAGGGTTAGGGTTAGGGTTAGGGTTAGGGTTAGGGTTAGGGTTAGGGTTAGGGTTAGGGTTAGGGTTAGGGTTAGGGTTAGGGTTAGGGTTAGGGTTAGGGTTAGGGTTAGGGTTAGGGTTAGGGTTAGGGTTAGGGTTAGGGTTAGGGTTAGGGTTAGGGTTAGGGTTAGGGTTAGGGTTAGGGTTAGGGTTAGGGTTAGGGTTAGGGTTAGGGTTAGGGTTAGGGTTAGGGTTAGGGTTAGGGTTAGGGTTAGGGTTAGGGTTAGGGTTAGGGTTAGGGTTAGGGTTAGGGTTAGGGTTAGGGTTAGGGTTAGGGTTAGGGTTAGGGTTAGGGTTAGGGTTAGGGTTAGGGTTAGGGTTAGGGTTAGGGTTAGGGTTAGGGTTAGGGTTAGGGTTAGGGTTAGGGTTAGGGTTAGGGTTAGGGTTAGGGTTAGGGTTAGGGTTAGGGTTAGGGTTAGGGTTAGGGTTAGGGTTAGGGTTAGGGTTAGGGTTAGGGTTAGGGTTAGGGTTAGGGTTAGGGTTAGGGTTAGGGTTAGGGTTAGGGTTAGGGTTAGGGTTAGGGTTAGGGTTAGGGTTAGGGTTAGGGTTAGGGTTAGGGTTAGGGTTAGGGTTAGGGTTAGGGTTAGGGTTAGGGTTAGGGTTAGGGTTAGGGTTAGGGTTAGGGTTAGGGTTAGGGTTAGGGTTAGGGTTAGGGTTAGGGTTAGGGTTAGGGTTAGGGTTAGGGTTAGGGTTAGGGTTAGGGTTAGGGTTAGGGTTAGGGTTAGGGTTAGGGTTAGGGTTAGGGTTAGGGTTAGGGTTAGGGTTAGGGTTAGGGTTAGGGTTAGGGTTAGGGTTAGGGTTAGGGTTAGGGTTAGGGTTAGGGTTAGGGTTAGGGTTAGGGTTAGGGTTAGGGTTAGGGTTAGGGTTAGGGTTAGGGTTAGGGTTAGGGTTAGGGTTAGGGTTAGGGTTAGGGTTAGGGTTAGGGTTAGGGTTAGGGTTAGGGTTAGGGTTAGGGTTAGGGTTAGGGTTAGGGTTAGGGTTAGGGTTAGGGTTAGGGTTAGGGTTAGGGTTAGGGTTAGGGTTAGGGTTAGGGTTAGGGTTAGGGTTAGGGTTAGGGTTAGGGTTAGGGTTAGGGTTAGGGTTAGGGTTAGGGTTAGGGTTAGGGTTAGGGTTAGGGTTAGGGTTAGGGTTAGGGTTAGGGTTAGGGTTAGGGTTAGGGTTAGGGTTAGGGTTAGGGTTAGGGTTAGGGTTAGGGTTAGGGTTAGGGTTAGGGTTAGGGTTAGGGTTAGGGTTAGGGTTAGGGTTAGGGTTAGGGTTAGGGTTAGGGTTAGGGTTAGGGTTAGGGTTAGGGTTAGGGTTAGGGTTAGGGTTAGGGTTAGGGTTAGGGTTAGGGTTAGGGTTAGGGTTAGGGTTAGGGTTAGGGTTAGGGTTAGGGTTAGGGTTAGGGTTAGGGTTAGGGTTAGGGTTAGGGTTAGGGTTAGGGTTAGGGTTAGGGTTAGGGTTAGGGTTAGGGTTAGGGTTAGGGTTAGGGTTAGGGTTAGGGTTAGGGTTAGGGTTAGGGTTAGGGTTAGGGTTAGGGTTAGGGTTAGGGTTAGGGTTAGGGTTAGGGTTAGGGTTAGGGTTAGGGTTAGGGTTAGGGTTAGGGTTAGGGTTAGGGTTAGGGTTAGGGTTAGGGTTAGGGTTAGGGTTAGGGTTAGGGTTAGGGTTAGGGTTAGGGTTAGGGTTAGGGTTAGGGTTAGGGTTAGGGTTAGGGTTAGGGTTAGGGTTAGGGTTAGGGTTAGGGTTAGGGTTAGGGTTAGGGTTAGGGTTAGGGTTAGGGTTAGGGTTAGGGTTAGGGTTAGGGTTAGGGTTAGGGTTAGGGTTAGGGTTAGGGTTAGGGTTAGGGTTAGGGTTAGGGTTAGGGTTAGGGTTAGGGTTAGGGTTAGGGTTAGGGTTAGGGTTAGGGTTAGGGTTAGGGTTAGGGTTAGGGTTAGGGTTAGGGTTAGGGTTAGGGTTAGGGTTAGGGTTAGGGTTAGGGTTAGGGTTAGGGTTAGGGTTAGGGTTAGGGTTAGGGTTAGGGTTAGGGTTAGGGTTAGGGTTAGGGTTAGGGTTAGGGTTAGGGTTAGGGTTAGGGTTAGGGTTAGGGTTAGGGTTAGGGTTAGGGTTAGGGTTAGGGTTAGGGTTAGGGTTAGGGTTAGGGTTAGGGTTAGGGTTAGGGTTAGGGTTAGGGTTAGGGTTAGGGTTAGGGTTAGGGTTAGGGTTAGGGTTAGGGTTAGGGTTAGGGTTAGGGTTAGGGTTAGGGTTAGGGTTAGGGTTAGGGTTAGGGTTAGGGTTAGGGTTAGGGTTAGGGTTAGGGTTAGGGTTAGGGTTAGGGTTAGGGTTAGGGTTAGGGTTAGGGTTAGGGTTAGGGTTAGGGTTAGGGTTAGGGTTAGGGTTAGGGTTAGGGTTAGGGTTAGGGTTAGGGTTAGGGTTAGGGTTAGGGTTAGGGTTAGGGTTAGGGTTAGGGTTAGGGTTAGGGTTAGGGTTAGGGTTAGGGTTAGGGTTAGGGTTAGGGTTAGGGTTAGGGTTAGGGTTAGGGTTAGGGTTAGGGTTAGGGTTAGGGTTAGGGTTAGGGTTAGGGTTAGGGTTAGGGTTAGGGTTAGGGTTAGGGTTAGGGTTAGGGTTAGGGTTAGGGTTAGGGTTAGGGTTAGGGTTAGGGTTAGGGTTAGGGTTAGGGTTAGGGTTAGGGTTAGGGTTAGGGTTAGGGTTAGGGTTAGGGTTAGGGTTAGGGTTAGGGTTAGGGTTAGGGTTAGGGTTAGGGTTAGGGTTAGGGTTAGGGTTAGGGTTAGGGTTAGGGTTAGGGTTAGGGTTAGGGTTAGGGTTAGGGTTAGGGTTAGGGTTAGGGTTAGGGTTAGGGTTAGGGTTAGGGTTAGGGTTAGGGTTAGGGTTAGGGTTAGGGTTAGGGTTAGGGTTAGGGTTAGGGTTAGGGTTAGGGTTAGGGTTAGGGTTAGGGTTAGGGTTAGGGTTAGGGTTAGGGTTAGGGTTAGGGTTAGGGTTAGGGTTAGGGTTAGGGTTAGGGTTAGGGTTAGGGTTAGGGTTAGGGTTAGGGTTAGGGTTAGGGTTAGGGTTAGGGTTAGGGTTAGGGTTAGGGTTAGGGTTAGGGTTAGGGTTAGGGTTAGGGTTAGGGTTAGGGTTAGGGTTAGGGTTAGGGTTAGGGTTAGGGTTAGGGTTAGGGTTAGGGTTAGGGTTAGGGTTAGGGTTAGGGTTAGGGTTAGGGTTAGGGTTAGGGTTAGGGTTAGGGTTAGGGTTAGGGTTAGGGTTAGGGTTAGGGTTAGGGTTAGGGTTAGGGTTAGGGTTAGGGTTAGGGTTAGGGTTAGGGTTAGGGTTAGGGTTAGGGTTAGGGTTAGGGTTAGGGTTAGGGTTAGGGTTAGGGTTAGGGTTAGGGTTAGGGTTAGGGTTAGGGTTAGGGTTAGGGTTAGGGTTAGGGTTAGGGTTAGGGTTAGGGTTAGGGTTAGGGTTAGGGTTAGGGTTAGGGTTAGGGTTAGGGTTAGGGTTAGGGTTAGGGTTAGGGTTAGGGTTAGGGTTAGGGTTAGGGTTAGGGTTAGGGTTAGGGTTAGGGTTAGGGTTAGGGTTAGGGTTAGGGTTAGGGTTAGGGTTAGGGTTAGGGTTAGGGTTAGGGTTAGGGTTAGGGTTAGGGTTAGGGTTAGGGTTAGGGTTAGGGTTAGGGTTAGGGTTAGGGTTAGGGTTAGGGTTAGGGTTAGGGTTAGGGTTAGGGTTAGGGTTAGGGTTAGGGTTAGGGTTAGGGTTAGGGTTAGGGTTAGGGTTAGGGTTAGGGTTAGGGTTAGGGTTAGGGTTAGGGTTAGGGTTAGGGTTAGGGTTAGGGTTAGGGTTAGGGTTAGGGTTAGGGTTAGGGTTAGGGTTAGGGTTAGGGTTAGGGTTAGGGTTAGGGTTAGGGTTAGGGTTAGGGTTAGGGTTAGGGTTAGGGTTAGGGTTAGGGTTAGGGTTAGGGTTAGGGTTAGGGTTAGGGTTAGGGTTAGGGTTAGGGTTAGGGTTAGGGTTAGGGTTAGGGTTAGGGTTAGGGTTAGGGTTAGGGTTAGGGTTAGGGTTAGGGTTAGGGTTAGGGTTAGGGTTAGGGTTAGGGTTAGGGTTAGGGTTAGGGTTAGGGTTAGGGTTAGGGTTAGGGTTAGGGTTAGGGTTAGGGTTAGGGTTAGGGTTAGGGTTAGGGTTAGGGTTAGGGTTAGGGTTAGGGTTAGGGTTAGGGTTAGGGTTAGGGTTAGGGTTAGGGTTAGGGTTAGGGTTAGGGTTAGGGTTAGGGTTAGGGTTAGGGTTAGGGTTAGGGTTAGGGTTAGGGTTAGGGTTAGGGTTAGGGTTAGGGTTAGGGTTAGGGTTAGGGTTAGGGTTAGGGTTAGGGTTAGGGTTAGGGTTAGGGTTAGGGTTAGGGTTAGGGTTAGGGTTAGGGTTAGGGTTAGGGTTAGGGTTAGGGTTAGGGTTAGGGTTAGGGTTAGGGTTAGGGTTAGGGTTAGGGTTAGGGTTAGGGTTAGGGTTAGGGTTAGGGTTAGGGTTAGGGTTAGGGTTAGGGTTAGGGTTAGGGTTAGGGTTAGGGTTAGGGTTAGGGTTAGGGTTAGGGTTAGGGTTAGGGTTAGGGTTAGGGTTAGGGTTAGGGTTAGGGTTAGGGTTAGGGTTAGGGTTAGGGTTAGGGTTAGGGTTAGGGTTAGGGTTAGGGTTAGGGTTAGGGTTAGGGTTAGGGTTAGGGTTAGGGTTAGGGTTAGGGTTAGGGTTAGGGTTAGGGTTAGGGTTAGGGTTAGGGTTAGGGTTAGGGTTAGGGTTAGGGTTAGGGTTAGGGTTAGGGTTAGGGTTAGGGTTAGGGTTAGGGTTAGGGTTAGGGTTAGGGTTAGGGTTAGGGTTAGGGTTAGGGTTAGGGTTAGGGTTAGGGTTAGGGTTAGGGTTAGGGTTAGGGTTAGGGTTAGGGTTAGGGTTAGGGTTAGGGTTAGGGTTAGGGTTAGGGTTAGGGTTAGGGTTAGGGTTAGGGTTAGGGTTAGGGTTAGGGTTAGGGTTAGGGTTAGGGTTAGGGTTAGGGTTAGGGTTAGGGTTAGGGTTAGGGTTAGGGTTAGGGTTAGGGTTAGGGTTAGGGTTAGGGTTAGGGTTAGGGTTAGGGTTAGGGTTAGGGTTAGGGTTAGGGTTAGGGTTAGGGTTAGGGTTAGGGTTAGGGTTAGGGTTAGGGTTAGGGTTAGGGTTAGGGTTAGGGTTAGGGTTAGGGTTAGGGTTAGGGTTAGGGTTAGGGTTAGGGTTAGGGTTAGGGTTAGGGTTAGGGTTAGGGTTAGGGTTAGGGTTAGGGTTAGGGTTAGGGTTAGGGTTAGGGTTAGGGTTAGGGTTAGGGTTAGGGTTAGGGTTAGGGTTAGGGTTAGGGTTAGGGTTAGGGTTAGGGTTAGGGTTAGGGTTAGGGTTAGGGTTAGGGTTAGGGTTAGGGTTAGGGTTAGGGTTAGGGTTAGGGTTAGGGTTAGGGTTAGGGTTAGGGTTAGGGTTAGGGTTAGGGTTAGGGTTAGGGTTAGGGTTAGGGTTAGGGTTAGGGTTAGGGTTAGGGTTAGGGTTAGGGTTAGGGTTAGGGTTAGGGTTAGGGTTAGGGTTAGGGTTAGGGTTAGGGTTAGGGTTAGGGTTAGGGTTAGGGTTAGGGTTAGGGTTAGGGTTAGGGTTAGGGTTAGGGTTAGGGTTAGGGTTAGGGTTAGGGTTAGGGTTAGGGTTAGGGTTAGGGTTAGGGTTAGGGTTAGGGTTAGGGTTAGGGTTAGGGTTAGGGTTAGGGTTAGGGTTAGGGTTAGGGTTAGGGTTAGGGTTAGGGTTAGGGTTAGGGTTAGGGTTAGGGTTAGGGTTAGGGTTAGGGTTAGGGTTAGGGTTAGGGTTAGGGTTAGGGTTAGGGTTAGGGTTAGGGTTAGGGTTAGGGTTAGGGTTAGGGTTAGGGTTAGGGTTAGGGTTAGGGTTAGGGTTAGGGTTAGGGTTAGGGTTAGGGTTAGGGTTAGGGTTAGGGTTAGGGTTAGGGTTAGGGTTAGGGTTAGGGTTAGGGTTAGGGTTAGGGTTAGGGTTAGGGTTAGGGTTAGGGTTAGGGTTAGGGTTAGGGTTAGGGTTAGGGTTAGGGTTAGGGTTAGGGTTAGGGTTAGGGTTAGGGTTAGGGTTAGGGTTAGGGTTAGGGTTAGGGTTAGGGTTAGGGTTAGGGTTAGGGTTAGGGTTAGGGTTAGGGTTAGGGTTAGGGTTAGGGTTAGGGTTAGGGTTAGGGTTAGGGTTAGGGTTAGGGTTAGGGTTAGGGTTAGGGTTAGGGTTAGGGTTAGGGTTAGGGTTAGGGTTAGGGTTAGGGTTAGGGTTAGGGTTAGGGTTAGGGTTAGGGTTAGGGTTAGGGTTAGGGTTAGGGTTAGGGTTAGGGTTAGGGTTAGGGTTAGGGTTAGGGTTAGGGTTAGGGTTAGGGTTAGGGTTAGGGTTAGGGTTAGGGTTAGGGTTAGGGTTAGGGTTAGGGTTAGGGTTAGGGTTAGGGTTAGGGTTAGGGTTAGGGTTAGGGTTAGGGTTAGGGTTAGGGTTAGGGTTAGGGTTAGGGTTAGGGTTAGGGTTAGGGTTAGGGTTAGGGTTAGGGTTAGGGTTAGGGTTAGGGTTAGGGTTAGGGTTAGGGTTAGGGTTAGGGTTAGGGTTAGGGTTAGGGTTAGGGTTAGGGTTAGGGTTAGGGTTAGGGTTAGGGTTAGGGTTAGGGTTAGGGTTAGGGTTAGGGTTAGGGTTAGGGTTAGGGTTAGGGTTAGGGTTAGGGTTAGGGTTAGGGTTAGGGTTAGGGTTAGGGTTAGGGTTAGGGTTAGGGTTAGGGTTAGGGTTAGGGTTAGGGTTAGGGTTAGGGTTAGGGTTAGGGTTAGGGTTAGGGTTAGGGTTAGGGTTAGGGTTAGGGTTAGGGTTAGGGTTAGGGTTAGGGTTAGGGTTAGGGTTAGGGTTAGGGTTAGGGTTAGGGTTAGGGTTAGGGTTAGGGTTAGGGTTAGGGTTAGGGTTAGGGTTAGGGTTAGGGTTAGGGTTAGGGTTAGGGTTAGGGTTAGGGTTAGGGTTAGGGTTAGGGTTAGGGTTAGGGTTAGGGTTAGGGTTAGGGTTAGGGTTAGGGTTAGGGTTAGGGTTAGGGTTAGGGTTAGGGTTAGGGTTAGGGTTAGGGTTAGGGTTAGGGTTAGGGTTAGGGTTAGGGTTAGGGTTAGGGTTAGGGTTAGGGTTAGGGTTAGGGTTAGGGTTAGGGTTAGGGTTAGGGTTAGGGTTAGGGTTAGGGTTAGGGTTAGGGTTAGGGTTAGGGTTAGGGTTAGGGTTAGGGTTAGGGTTAGGGTTAGGGTTAGGGTTAGGGTTAGGGTTAGGGTTAGGGTTAGGGTTAGGGTTAGGGTTAGGGTTAGGGTTAGGGTTAGGGATAGGGTTAGGGTTAGGGTTAGGGTTAGGGTTAGGGTTAGGGTTAGGGTTAGGGTTAGGGTTAGGGTTAGGGTTAGGGTTAGGGTTAGGGTTAGGGTTAGGGTTAGGGTTAGGGTTAGGGTTAGGGTTAGGGTTAGGGTTAGGGTTAGGGTTAGGGTTAGGGTTAGGGTTAGGGTTAGGGTTAGGGTTAGGGTTAGGGTTAGGGTTAGGGTTAGGGTTAGGGTTAGGGTTAGGGTTAGGGTTAGGGTTAGGGTTAGGGTTAGGGTTAGGGTTAGGGTTAGGGTTAGGGTTAGGGTTAGGGTTAGGGTTAGGGTTAGGGTTAGGGTTAGGGTTAGGGTTAGGGTTAGGGTTAGGGTTAGGGTTAGGGTTAGGGTTAGGGTTAGGGTTAGGGTTAGGGTTAGGGTTAGGGTTAGGGTTAGGGTTAGGGTTAGGGTTAGGGTTAGGGTTAGGGTTAGGGTTAGGGTTAGGGTTAGGGTTAGGGTTAGGGTTAGGGTTAGGGTTAGGGTTAGGGTTAGGGTTAGGGTTAGGGTTAGGGTTAGGGTTAGGGTTAGGGTTAGGGTTAGGGTTAGGGTTAGGGTTAGGGGTTAGGGTTAGGGTTAGGGTTAGGGTTAGGGTTAGGGTTAGGGTTAGGGTTAGGGTTAGGGTTAGGGTTAGGGTTAGGGTTAGGGTTAGGGTTAGGGTTAGGGTTAGGGTTAGGGTTAGGGTTAGGGTTAGGGTTAGGGTTAGGGTTAGGGTTAGGGTTAGGGTTAGGGTTAGGGTTAGGGTTAGGGTTAGGGTTAGGGTTAGGGTTAGGGTTAGGGTTAGGGTTAGGGTTAGGGTTAGGGTTAGGGTTAGGGTTAGGGTTAGGGTTAGGGTTAGGGTTAGGGTTAGGGTTAGGGTTAGGGTTAGGGTTAGGGTTAGGGTTAGGGTTAGGGTTAGGGTTAGGGTTAGGGTTAGGGTTAGGGTTAGGGTTAGGGTTAGGGTTAGGGTTAGGGTTAGGGTTAGGGTTAGGGTTAGGGTTAGGGTTAGGGTTAGGGTTAGGGTTAGGGTTAGGGTTAGGGTTAGGGTTAGGGTTAGGGTTAGGGTTAGGGTTAGGGTTAGGGTTAGGGTTAGGGTTAGGGTTAGGGTTAGGGTTAGGGTTAGGGTTAGGGTTAGGGTTAGGGTTAGGGTTAGGGTTAGGGTTAGGGTTAGGGTTAGGGTTAGGGTTAGGGTTAGGGTTAGGGTTAGGGTTAGGGTTAGGGTTAGGGTTAGGGTTAGGGTTAGGGTTAGGGTTAGGGTTAGGGTTAGGGTTAGGGTTAGGGTTAGGGTTAGGGTTAGGGTTAGGGTTAGGGTTAGGGTTAGGGTTAGGGTTAGGGTTAGGGTTAGGGTTAGGGTTAGGGTTAGGGTTAGGGTTAGGGTTAGGGTTAGGGTTAGGGTTAGGGTTAGGGTTAGGGTTAGGGTTAGGGTTAGGGTTAGGGTTAGGGTTAGGGTTAGGGTTAGGGTTAGGGTTAGGGTTAGGGTTAGGGTTAGGGTTAGGGTTAGGGTTAGGGTTAGGGTTAGGGTTAGGGTTAGGGTTAGGGTTAGGGTTAGGGTTAGGGTTAGGGTTAGGGTTAGGGTTAGGGTTAGGGTTAGGGTTAGGGTTAGGGTTAGGGTTAGGGTTAGGGTTAGGTTAGGTTAGGGTTAGGGTTAGGTTAGGTTGATTCCATTCCATTCC